>NC_137801.1:85187567-85840067 GCF_963383645.1 Muscardinus avellanarius | reverse complement strand
CCGTCCCCAGTGGCCACTGTCAACTGTTTTAGGCTCATTGGGGTCTCCGTGATTAGATTCAGGAAGGCAATAGGATAGAATGAGAATTTCCCACAATACAACTGTCCCAACTGATGTATCCTGAACCCCATCAGCACCGAGTCTTTAGTGAGTATAAAGATGAATCTGGCACACAAAGCTTAGTGAAGTCACTGAAAGCCTTCTCTGCCCTAAGATGCTCTCTGGATGCAAATAGAAATGTTTCTCTCTGGCCTTGGGTAGACTGGGCCCCGGGACTCCCCTGGGCCGCCCCGCCAGGGCCGCCACAAGGTGGCACCACTGCTCCCTGGACTTGTGCTCTGACCAGCCTGTCATTCTCCTTGGAGCTTGCTTTGATTTTTTACCTGAAGTTTTTCATCAGCCAGTTGTGGGTGTGCTTTTAACACATCCTAGCATAAGTAAGATTTCTGTCCATAGGTCCAAGTCCAGTTTAGGAGGAGAGATGGTAGAATAATCAGATCCAGTGACCAGGACTGAGAATTTTATTTTGGTGTCCCTTGAAAACAGGGAGGGCCTTTGGGGAGGAAAGTGCTATTCTCTGCAGAGAAACAGGGCATCCGCTCTGATCCTTAGGTGCAGCTTCTCTTCACCTGACAGGACACGCTCCTGCTTCTTCCCTCTTGCTCACCTCTTCCCTCACCTGGCGCGTCTCTGGAGAGCTGTTCTTGGCACCAGGGCCGTGTGGTGAGCCCCTGGACAGCACTTATCATTTCACCAGGGTTTGTGTGGCCCTGAGCCAGGGACTCACAGCAGTGAGTTAAGCTGAAGGCCCTGCCTCCTGCCAGCCAGCCTCTCTTTCCGGGAGGGCCCCGGACGGCCCGGGACGTTGCTGCAGCTCCTGTCGCTGAGGGAGCCTCCCCTCCTTGAGGCCCAGAGCTCGGTTCCGCTCCGTCCCCGTGGTGCACTTGTCTCCCGGGTCCTTGCTCTGATGGGTTTCTTCCCCCACTTGACCTGCACTGGAGGACACATGCAGCTCGAGGGGGCAGAAGTACTGCAGAGGACTAGTGAGACACTCTGCCTGCAACTTGACTGGTGTAACCAACGCGGGCCTACGTCATGGCTGATGACGCAGAGCATTACATTGCAAATGTTTCTCAAAAAATTGTTTACTAGCCGGGCGTGGTGGCGCACGCTTGTAATCCCCGTGCTTAGGAGGCTGAGACAGGAGGATCACACAGGTTTGAAGTCGTCCTCAGCTATTTAGTGAGGTTCTCGGCAACTTAGTGAGACCCTGTTTTCAAATAAAATATAAAATAGGTCTGGTAGGCCGGGCGTGGTGGCGCACGTTTGTGATTCTCTGCTCTTGGGAGGTGGAGACAGAAGATTGCACTGGTTCGAAGCCAGCCTCGCTGGCTTAAGAGACCCTGTTTCCAAAAAATATGTATAAAATAGGTCTGGGAATGTAGCCTGGAGGTAGAAGGGTTTCCAGGAACCCCAGTACCACCAAAAAAAAAAATAGGTTAAAAAAAATCATTTATTTAAGTACACTGGATAAATTTTTTCTAAAGCCATAAATAAAACTGAAACTTCATATGACACCCAAGTATGTGGCAAGATAACAGAACTCCAGAAGAAAAGTAGTAGTGTGGGATGGACTTCTAATGTTCTGCTCCACCCGGGGCTGGTGGCATGCACACCTGTAATCCCAGTACTTGGGAGGCTGGGACAGGAGGGTCGCAGGTTCAAAACCAGCCTCAGCAACAAAGCACATTCAACAGCTTAGTGAAACCCTCTTTCAAAAATAAATAAATAAATAAATAAATAAATAAATAAATAAATAAAGGGCTGGCGTGTAGCTCAGAGATAAAACGCACATGGGCTCAATCCCCATTATTGCAAAAATATTTTTAAAAGATAGGGCTGGGTGTGTAGTTCTCAGAGGTAAAATGCCCTTCGGTACAATACCCGGTATTCTACACACACAGCCACACAGCTCAGGGACCAGCTGTTCAAGGACTCAGCACCTGCCTTGGGAAAGGAGGCTGCTTATAAGTTTTGAGTTCATCTTCCAGAAAGAGGCCAGTACACACATCCTGGGGCCCGTGCTTTTGTTGGTGTGTGTGAACAGGAGTGGTTTATGAGCACCTTGGCCACTGGTCTGTCGTTTCCAGGCTGAGTCAGGCTTACCGTTCGTCAGAGGTAGGCTAGGAAAGGTGCACATCAGGCCTTCCCTCGGGGTCTTTCCCATCATCTCTGCCTTCTTGGTTTTATATTCCCAGGAAAAGGACTCTTCAGCTGCTGTGGACCGATCCTTTCTGAGCAGTCTCCCAGGCCAGACGCTCACGGACAAGCTTTACAACATTTGGATTCGCCTCCAGAGCCACGTCAACATTGTGTTCGATAGCGAGATGGATAAATTGATGATGGAAAAGTTCCCGGGCATTAGACAGGTGAGCGTAAGTTGGATGCCATGGCCGGCCAGCCTCAGCTACTTAGTTGGGCCCTTCGCCGCTGAGACCGTTTCCAAATAAAGAATAAAAAATAGGGCAGGGGGTGTAGCTCAGAGGTCGAATGCCCCTGGGTTCCATCCCCAGACCGGCAAAAAAGAAAAAGAAAAAAAATTGTATTGGAACAAGAGCATCTGCAACCTTGAGCCCTCTTGGTGTTCTCTGTGGTTTTCTGCACAGATCCTGGAGAAGAAGGAGGGCTTGTTCCGGAAGCACATGATGGGGAAGCGTGTGGACTACGCGGCCCGCTCAGTCATCTGCCCAGACATGTACATCAGCACCAATGAGATCGGGATCCCCATGGTGCGTGCTGGTGGAGGGCTCCGCATCTGGGCCGTCGGGAGCCACGGGGTGGGGTGGTGTGCCATGGCCACATTGCCGGGTTAGGGACGGGTGGCGGTGTCCTCGCCTCGCCAGGCCTCCCAAACCCTGGGCAGCCGGTGCCGAGGGTCACATGTCCCCACACAGAGCTTGCTCCCACCTGGCTCCGCCTGGTCTGTCTAACAAGTGCTTGGCAGAGGAGAAGAGGGCAGAGGGGGGGTTTCACCCCTGTCACAAATGGAAGCCCCTGGTTACGCGGCAGAGAAAAAGGAGAGCGGCCCGCGCTGCCCTGGGGAAGGGCCCGTCTTGTCGGCCATTAGTGTTCCCTTGGCAAGCACAGCCTCTTCTCACTTCCCGGCCTTGCCGCCGCGCGGCTCCTTGGCAACAGCCTTTCATCGACTTCCCTTAATGGGCCTTGAGGTCACTCCTGCGGAGGTGGTTTAATTCTCCACGGAGTCGCATTTCCTAACACCCAGCCCCTGCCCTCGGTGCTGGTAATGAGCTGAAGTGCCGAGATTCTCCAGTGGTTACGCTCACGCTTCCTGGGCAGGGGTGTGACGCACGCAGCAGGACACAAGGTGAGAAGGCTCAGTCCTGTGCCCACTGCCTCCCGACAACTGCAGGTCCTCGTCTGCGGGGCTCTCACAGGGCGAGCAGAAAGGGCAGAGCAGCAGCACCGGGCCCTGCAGCACTGCTCGTAGGTGGGGCTGTGGGGTGAGAGGCTGGGCGCCTGCTGACTGGCGGCAAGGCGGGCAGCACACCCTCCCTTCTAAGCTGCATCACAGTGGTACTGACAAACAGCAAACAGATGCGCCAGTGGCGAGTGCATTAGGAGGAGAGCAGGCCGAGGGCGGGAGAGGGGTGTGGTGGCGGGAAGCCTCTCGCAAAGAAAGAGGGAGGCCTGAGCCGGGCATGTAATCCCAGCATTCGGGAGGCTGAGACAGGATCGCAGCAGCCTCAGCTGCTTAGGCCCTCTGCAACTCAATGAGACCCTGTTTCAAAATAAAGGATACAAAATAGGGCTGGGGTGTTGCTTAGAGGTAGAATGCCTCTGGGTTCAATATGCGCATGCGCGTGCACACACACACACACACACACACACACACACACACACACAACGCCAGTTTTTGTATGGGGTGCTTCCTAGATCCCTTGATGCATTTGCATGCATTTCAAAGCACCAGAGGGGTTCATTGTACCCGGTAGCTCAGAAACTTAACCAGGGAACTTACTATTCTTGGGGTGTATTGTAGGACTGGGTTAATGGAGCACACCGCATTTTCTCATATATCAGAATTGCAAATCACCTTCATCTCAAGCGGCACCTGGATGCCTGTGGCTGTCGGAACTGCCGAGCGAGGGCTCTGGTGCCATATCTAAGTGCAGAAAGTGCTGGGAAGTGGATGTCTGCTGGCCGGAATATGGTGGTATTTGAGGCCAGGAATTTGCCACCCAGCTCCAACAAGCTTCCCTGCTGTGTTCCCTCTGGGCACTTGGAATTTATTGACAGATAAGAGGAGGTTGACTTTTTTTTTTTTGGTACTGGGGTTCCTGGAAACCCTTCTACCTCCGGGCTACACTCCCAGACCTATTTTATGTTTTTATTTGGAAACAGGGTCTCAAGCCAGCACGGCTGGCTTCGAACCTGCACGATCCTCCTGTCTTCACCTCCCAAGCACAGGGATTACAAGCATGCGCCCCCACACCCGCTGCAACTGGCACTTAATAGTGAGTTAAAAAAATTCGAGCTGGGCATGCTGGCACACACCTATAACCCCAGTACTTGGGAGGCTGAGACAGGAGGATCACGGGTTTAGGACCAGCTTCAGCAACTTAGACCATTTCAAGACAAAATAGGGCTGGACATGTAGCCCAGAGGTAGAGTGCCCTAGGTTCCATCCCTAACACCACACACAAGAGAATTCTAATGCAAAAGCCGTGCCTTTGTTGCTGTCCTCAAACTAACTGCTGAAAAAGGAGGCCTGCTCCGATCCCTTGAGGGAGCGAATCTGGCAGAACAGTTCTAGGAGAGCAGCATGCTCCCTAACTCGCCAAAGGCCACGGTGGCTCCGCACACAGCTCCCCGCATCTTAGGGCGGGGACTCACGCGTCCTGTGGAGTCAGACCCTGTGGCCTCCTCCTGCCTGCCCTGAATTTCTGCACCCACTCCTCTGTAGGTGTTCGCCACGAAGCTGACCTACCCCCAGCCAGTGACCCCCTGGAATGTTCAGGAGCTGCGGCAGGCCGTCATCAACGGCCCCAACGTGCACCCAGGAGCCTCCATGGTCATCAGCGAGGACGGCAGCCGCACAGCCCTGAGCGCCACGGATGCCGCCCAGAGGGAAGCGGTGGCCAAGCAGCTCCTGACCCCAGCCACGGGAGCACCGAAGCCCCAGGGGACAAAGATCGTGAGTGGAGGGAGGCTGGGAACAGGCCACTCAGGAACCCGCACACTGGCAGCTCTGACGCTTCTGAGCGAGGCCAATGTTCCCTCCCTGCCCTCCACCTGCCTCAGAACCCTGGGAGCGGGGCCTGGCCTGAAGTCAGGGAGGGAGCGCGGGAGCCGGGGTGACCGATGGCCTGAGCTGGTGCCTCGGGTTGGGCAGTGGCTGATGCCCACTCTGGTGTGTGAGGCCTTTGCAGCCTCCCAATGGGAAAAGCATGCGAGAAGCCTGACGTGGCGGCTCACGCTTGTAATCCCCACGCTTGGGAGGCTGAGACAGGAGGATCGCACAGGTTCAAAGCCAGCCTCACCTACTTAGTGAGGCTCTCAGCAACTTAGACCCTGTTTCCAAATAAAGTATAAAATAGGTCTGGGAGTACAGCCCAGAGATAGTAAAGCTCCTGAGTTCACCCCCAGTACCACCAAAAAAATTAAGAGCAGGCGAGAGGTGGCATGCTGCTGAGGGCATGGGCTCGGCAGGTGGCGGTGTTGGTGTCTGCCACCGTAAGAGCCGTCCCTGCCCGGGGCAAGTGGTGGGTGACCCCGACAGGAGCTGAGGCGGCATGGTTGGGGTGAAAGGACTGGACTTGGGTGTAACTTGGAGGCACATCCCAGAGCCCGGAGCTGACCGGCTGCTTTATCCCATCCGCCCCAGCTGGCCTGACTGGCTCCTCTGCTGTCCTGCCCGAGCTCCGAATCAGAGCTGGGATGCGGGGGAAGAGAGAAGAGACGCCTTGGCCTTGGCGGCCCGTGGCTCCCGTTGCTCTGCCCCGGGGACGCAGCACTGCGGCCATCTTCCTGCTGTCCTTTCTCGTAGCTCTGCTCGGGCACAGGGCGACTCTGCCAGCTTAAACAGCTGTGTGGCCCTGCGCTGGGAGGCGGGCGCAGGGCACAGCAAGGTCTGCGCTCTGCTCTGCATCGAGTGAGATTTGTCTTGGGGTCCGTAGGGGCAGGCTGGCTGGCTGGCTGGCTTTCTTGTGGTACTAGGGATTGAACTCAGGGACAGTTCTTCCTCCAGGCTTGCACTCCCAGCTTTATTTTTATTTTGAAACGGCCTCCCTAAGTTGATGAGAGTTTTACTGCTTGCTGAAGCCATCCTAAAACCTGCAATTCTCCTGTCTCAGCCTCCTGAGTACTAGACTTAGTACCTGGCTCCATAGGATTGTTCTACCTCCTTAAGTACCTGGTATTTTGCCAGGAGCAATGTGAGGGATACAGGAGGTGTATTTCGCTACACTTTTGGTAGAGCCAGGCAGGCATCAGATATTCTCCATTCTCTCAAGTCAGATGTGGAACAGTGACAGCAGAAAATGAGGCCTGGCGGTGCTGAGGGCCTGTGTGTGCCAAGACTCCGCCGGCGCTGCGGATGCGCCACCACCCAGGTCACCACTGACGGCCGGGTTGCCGGTGCGAGTGTGTGGGAGTGTATCGCCCACTTTCTGCAGACCATGCTCAAGAAGAAATGAGTTGGAGGGCAGAAGAGTTGAGAGCCCTCGGGAGGCAGCTGTGAGCTGGACGTGGGTGGCCCAGAGGGCACGGTGCAGGGGCCATCTAACGAAGAGCCTGGGCACACCGCTATGGGTTGGGTGTCAGGCTGTGGAAAAGGGAAGAGAGGAACTCGAAGCCATGGTTTCCAGCAGGGGAGCGTGAGCGCAAGGAAGAACATGCTGTGGGCCCTTAATTCAGGGTGGTCGTGGAGAGACCGAGGGCTCTTCTGTAGAAATGGGGCTGTGGAGGTGAGCAGCAGAGCTGTCAGAGTGTGCATGCGGGGCACCGTGGGGAGACCTGGGGCCCAACCCCAGGCGCAGGCAGTTGGGGCTGTGGCTCTCGCTGGGCTGTGGGTGCTTCAGGCCAGGCTGCGTGGCCTGAGAACAGAGTGCAGGTTTCCGCAAAGCCCTCCTCCAACGGTTGGACAGTCAATACTCCTTTTTAACTGCTCGGCGCTGCGGAAGCTTGTGCAGAGTGGGCTGGCTCTGCCAGTGGGGCTACTTACAAACTAGCCTGCTGGCTGTAGCTGCTCGGCCTCTGGGCTTCGCCCCACTTATTTGGCCTTGCCCCGAGCCTGTTCTGGCTGGCCCCGCTCCCCACACAGCTCGTGTCCACCCTCGAGTTCCTAAAGGGCTGGGGACATTCTATCTGCCGCTGCCCAGCATCCCACACGTGGTGTGCTCGGGTCCAGGCTGAGGAGCAGGAGGCCCCAAGGTGGGACAAAGGCAGGAAGGGACTGTACACACAAAAGCAGCCTGTTGACCAGGAGGCCAGGCGTGAACTACAGCCAGGCTCCCAGGACTTGGGAGCCTGAGACAAGGAGGATCACAGGTTTTAGGGCAGCCCAGCAACGCAGCAAGGCCTGAGTAACTTAATGAGACCCTGTTGTAAAATAAAAAGGGGTGGGGGTGTAGCTCAGAGGTAGAGTGCCCAAATTCAGTCCCTTCTATCTCTCTCCTCTCTCTCTCTCTCTCTCTCTCTCTCTCTCTCTCTCTCTCACTCACTCACTCTCACACACACACACTCACACACACTCTGCAGCTGAGGTGAGCGGGAAAAGCGTTGGTGGAAGGTGCATTTCCCAGCAAGCTGGGAAACCTTTGCTGTCCTGGGGCCTCACAAAAGGGGAGGAAATGGCTGGGACAGCCTGGGCTCGGTGCAACCCGGCAGCGACTGCAGCGACTTCTGGCCCTGGGCCTCACTGGGAACTCTGACCCGGGCACTGGGGCTCACTAATTTTCACTGAAGTATTTACTTAGAGACAAGAGAAAGGAAGGAGCTTGGGTTTGGGTTGGCAAGAGGAGCGCCTTGTGCTTGAGGGCTTCTGTTTGGATTGGCTGGGGCCTGCCAGACTACCCGCGGGCCTTCCCGACTGCGGGGAGTTAGCCTACACTGGAGAATGCCATGAATTTGCTCCCCTCAGGTCCTGGGCCTGGCCTGGGGTTTGGGGCCTGGGCCACAGGTCTGCGGAGCTTTTCCCTTGAGAGGCCAAAGAAAGAAGACTCGGGCTGCATGACGCATTGGCAGCCAGCGCCCTGGGCTGAGGCCCATGGGAATCCTCAGTTCAGGTCTCCTTGGAAACATGGACCTGGAGGTAGGGAGGTCAAGGTTTAAATTCCTTAGGGAACAACAACGCAGACTCTGCTAGGTGCCTTGGGGACTGCTTAGAATTCCAGAGTTTTACTCTCTGCTTTCCAGAGCCCAGGGGAATTTGAGCCTTGGCTGGCCAGGAACGGGCAGGGTAAGGAAGAAGTACTCATTACCCTCCAGCCCCATGACCCTCGGTGCAGCCTCAGAAATGTCTGCTGTCTCCTTCTGAAAGTTGTAAGGAGATGTGCTGCCCAGTAGGCTCCAGCTCTTGAGCTCGAGCAGTCCCCCCACCCAGCCTCCTGAGTGAGTATCTGGGACCGTAAGGCCCGCACACCTGGCGTCTTCAAGTGCAGTAAGATGCTTTCATGGGCATTGAGCTGGGAACTAAGAGACCTGGCTGTTGTCCTGGCTGTGCTGTAATGAAGGTAGTTATTTATTTTGGTACAAGGTTTGAGCTCAGGGACATTCTGCCTTTGAGCTATACCTGTGTTCTTTTTTTTTTTTTTTTTCTTTGTGGTACTGGGGATGGAACCCAGGGACATTCTGCCCCCAAGCTACATCCCCTGCCCTATTTTTTATTCTTTATTTTGAAACAGGGTCTCACTAAGTTACAGAGGGCCTCACTAAGTACCTGATTGAACCACAATCCTCCTATCTCAGCCTCCCAAATTCGGGGATTACAAGTGTGCAGCGCCATGCCCAGCCCTTTTTTTTTTTTTTTTTTTTGGTGGTACTGGGGTTCCTGGAAGCCCTTCTACCTCCGGGCTACAGTCCCAGGCTTATTTTATATTTTTGAAACAGGGTCTCTTACGCCAGTGCGGCTGGCTTCGAACCTGCGTGATCCTCCTGTCTCTGCCTCCCAAGCAGGGATTACAAGCGTGCCCACCACGCCCGGCGTCTGCCCAGCCCTGTTTTATTTTTTTTATTTTGAAGCACAGTCCCACTTAAGTTTCTGAGCATCTCATTGAAATGTTGCCAAGGCTGGCCTCAGATCCTCCTGTCTCAGCTTCCCAGGTACTGAGATTACAGGTGTATGATCACCCAGCTTAAGTTTTTTATTTTTTAAATGTGGAGCTAATATATAGAATAATATATTTAGGTGTGACCATGGAGGAGATTTGAGAAGTTGGCCAAGTTTTTTCAAGCCCAGTGATTTTGAGGTTATACTCAGGCTCAGCCTTTAGGAATAGTATCCATTTCCTTCTTGAGATTAATTCTCAGCTGGACGTTTGGCACACACCTGTAATCCCAGTAGTTGGGAGGCTGAGACAGGAGGGTTACAGTTTGAGGACAGCCTCAATACTTGGTGAGACACTGCTTCAAAATAAAAAGGGCTGGGGGTGTAGCTCAGGGATATATGCCACTAGGTTTAATCCCTTACAAAAACAAAAAAGTTCTTAACAGAGTCCATGATTCTGGGGAGACTATGGATCTCTGAAAAAGACAGCGATACTGGATGGAGACCTGTGGCCCTATCTGCTCCAAGCCCAGGGCCAGGATTGCGCTGTGCAGGGCCGAGAGCAGGGCCCTGGGAAGTATGTCTCAGGCATTGCAAGGGTTTCCCGCTAGACTGAAGTGCCCTTTGCATTTAGCTCACTAGAACATGCCGCAGAAGAGCCCCACGCAGGCCGAGGTGAGGTGTGCCCTCCGCAGGGGCAGGTAACCTGCCTTCTCTCCACCTGCCCAGGTGTGCCGGCACGTGAAGAACGGGGATGTTCTCCTGCTGAACCGACAGCCTACCCTGCACAGACCTTCCATCCAGGCCCACCACGCCCGCATCCTGCCTGCAGAGAAGGTTCTGCGTCTCCACTATGCCAACTGCAAGGCCTACAATGCTGACTTTGACGGGGATGAGATGAACGCCCACTTCCCCCAGAGCGAGCTGGGCCGGGCTGAGGCCTACGTTCTGGCCTGCACTGACCAGCAGTACCTTGTTCCCAAGGTACGTCTGACCTTGAGCCCCCTCCTGGGCCATTGCCAGTGTGACATGGCAGTTTAAACCAGGGCCCTTGCCAGCCCCTGGGGTCAGCAGGTAGCTCAGGGAGGGGCTCCTTGAACAGAGGGCCCCATTTCTTCCTCATGGGTTTTCAGCTCTGGTTAACTAAACACAGGTGAAAATGCCTGCCTTGCCATGCCTTAAAACATCAGTGAGGAAATTGTAACTTCTAAGTGGCTATCTGGCTATCTCTGGAACCTAAGTTTAGTAGCTACATAATAGATCTTGTCTACTAGACGTTCTTGGATTCTATAACTTACTGGCTCCCAGCGAGCATTCACATCCAATACATGATAGCCCACTGATGCCTCGGGTCCTCAGTTCTCGTGAGCATGAGTTGCGAGGCAGCCTTGCCCACAGGTACAGGTGAGATCCCAATGGCCATGAAAGTGTCTTGTCTTTGAATCCCTTCCTTCTCAAGGTGGTCCCCTGAGCAGTCCCCACACAGTCATAGCTTCGTCCATCCTCTCCTGGCCGGCCATCTTTTTCCCTGGTCCCAAATCAGAGCTGTAGGCTGCAGGAGAAAGGGTGGAGTGTGTTCAAGTCCCACTTACCCTTACCACCTGCTCAGAGAGCTGAGGCCTTTAGATTGGTGGTTAGAGTTATACACGTGCCGTTTACATCAGTGACTTAGAGTTATGCGACATTTACTTTGATCATGGTAGAGTATGAAAAACCTGGAAATGGTGACAAAAAGCCACAGATACCATTTACCAGACATTTTTTAGTGTCAGACACTGCAAAGCACTTTGGAGGCCTCATTTTACCCTGCCTACAGTCCTTAGTGGTAGGTGCCGTAAATGTCTGCATTTTACACTCAAAGGATTGATGAAAATTGCCCACAGACATTGGCTGAGAAGTAGGAGACGAGGAGTACTCAGAATTTCATGGGCTTGGTTCTGCTATAGAGAAAGAGCCGTGCCCAGGGAGAACTAATGGCTGCTCGAAGATATCAGTACCAAAAAGCACCCACTTCTCCCTGGAAATTTCTCTTCCTCCACCAGCCATTTGCACCAGGAGAATCAGGTGGACGGCCAGGAGCTCAGGGCCCCAGCCTCTTTTCCAGCAGACACACCAGTGGCTTCATAGACCTGGGACAAGTTTAATCTTCCCTTAACCTTGGTGGGATATAGATTACCAAAACACTGACTGAGTCAGCCTTCTCACTGGTATAAACCAAAGAACTGACCTTACAACTTAGAGGAAGGAAGGTGTATTTGCTCAGGGTTTGCTTGGAGTTTCTTGGGTTCAGTCCATGTGAGGCATGGCGGTGGCAGATAGCAGAGAAAGGTAGAGCACAGTGCTTCACCCTCATATCGTGGAGGATGGAAGTAGGGGGATTCAAGGGCAAAAGGCCACACCCCAGGGACCCTCCTCCATCCACACCACACCTACCTAGGGTAGCACACAGCTAAGTCCGTGGGCTTATCCATTGATGAGATTAAGTCCAGCCCTGCTGGCTTCCAACATTGCTACCTTGCTTTTGTGAGGGTTGGGGAACAGTCTAAATCCAAACCATTACAGAGACTAAGAGCAGGAAGAAGGCATTCTAGGGTCTAATCAGTTCACTTGGAAATTAAAAAAAATAATTTGGCGAAAGTGAAAATCGGCTTTTTGTCCTTTCATGTCAGTAATGACAAGAATAGCAATCGTTGCGGTGGCAGTGATGGCAGGAAGCCTGCTCCTTGAGTAGGCGCTGGGCTCAGGCCCTGCTCTGCAAGTGTAGACATTCTCGCACGTCGTCCTCAGAAGCTTTGTGAGGTAGTGCAGTTGCTGATGAAGAAGCACCAGGAGAACAGCTGCTAGTAGCCAGCGAAGAGGCAGAGCTCGCCCCACACCTCCGAGTCCCACACCTGTGTGCTCTGCGGTAGGTCCTTAGCCCTCCTGGACGTCTGGGCAGGATGGGTCAAAGCAGTGAGAGGTGTGGCTCCTGAGGCTGCTCGAGCAGTGTAACTCTGTGCGTAGTCCAGTTCCTCACGGAGACACTACCAGGGAGTGCCAGAAGGTTTCTGCTGGCACAGTGATCTCTGGTCATTAGCTGCTTGCAGAGCTAAGGCATTCCGAAGTCCTCAGACCCATAAGCTTAAATGTTGAATACTTGATTTTAATGGAATAGTTGCAAAGGAGGAGGAGTGTTTCTGTCCACCGTTCTCAACTGCCATGATTCAAAATGGCTGAGCACAGTTTAGAGGAAGGAAGATGTGTTGTTCACAGTTCTTGGAGGCTTAGAGGTTCAGTCCGTGACAGGCTGGGTCTGCGGAGCTCGGGGCACGGCACCAGGAAGCAGAGGGGGAGTGTGGGCTCTCACATCATGGAGGCCAGGCTGAGCGCTGGGTAGGACGGTTCCCAAGGCCACACCCCAGGCCCCCTCCTTAGCAACCCAACCCCACTTCTGGAATTGCCGCCTTGTTTCCGTGAGGACTAGGGGGATGTAATAAATCCAAACCATTACAGAGGCTTTGTGTCCTGCTTAAATCCACGCTTGCCTTCTCACGTGCTCGTGAGTCTGGGAGTTTTAGTTGGACTTACACCTAAGAGAGATAAGCAGCCCAGGTAATAAGCTTCCATCAGTAAAGTCATTTATTTAAAAGGAAAGACTGGTGGTGCACACTTGTAATTCTAGTACTTGGGAAGCTGAGACAGGAGAATTGCAGTTTGAGGTCAGCCTTAGCAAAACTGTTTCAAAATAAAAAATAAAATTGGGGTGAGTGTTAGCTCAGGGGTAGAATGCCCCTGGATTCGATCCCCAGTACCAAAAAAGACAAGAAGGAAAAAGTGATGTGAGGGTGGCCTGAGAGTTCCCTTCACTTTCAGTTCATTTCTTTTGCCAGAAGTAAAGTTTTTGGTACTTGATAAATTTTATTAGTCCTTAATGTAAATGCCAGGAGATAGAATTCTTATGCTTATATTTGCTGCTGATGGGTATAAAGCTGCAACATATATTTGGTGGCAAAGGCCAAGATGACAAGAGTTGCTTTGGTTAAATTGAGAAAGCCTATTTAGCCTTTCCCCCCCCCCGTTGTGGTGCTGGAGATACAACCCAGGGCCTCCCATAGGCTAGACATTTTGGTCATTTTTATTTGTGTATCTTAGTTTCCTTTAGTTTTTGTTTCCTTTCATTTCCTTTTTATTTATTTATTTATTTATTTTTTAATTTTGAAACAGGGTCTCACTAGGTTAATGAGAGTCTCACTACTTGCTAAGGCTGTGCTCAAACCTGATCCTCCTGTCTCAGCTTCCCAACTACTGAGATTACAAGTGTGCACTACCATGCTTCTATTTTTTCTTAACTAGGCATTGAACCTAGGGACATTCTACCTCCAAGCTGCACCCCGAGCCCTTTGTATTTTGTTTGAAACAAGGTCTTGCCAAGTTTCTGAGGCTGGCATAAAACCAGTGATCCTCCTGTCTCAGCCTCCCAAGTACTGAGATTACAGGCGTGTACCACCATGCTGGGCTCTATTTCTTTTCTTTCTTTTTTAAGTTATCTTCCTTAATCATAGTAACAGATTAAAATATCTTTTATCATCATTGGCTGGATTCTCTTAGGTAGTTTTGTGTTGTTTTGTTACATAAAGTAAGAAGTGAATAGAACTTCAGCTTTTTTTTTTCCAAGATAAGAACTAGCTGGGCATGGTGGTGCACTCTTGTAATCCCAGCATTTGGGAGGATGAGACAGGAGGATCGGATGGGTTCAAGGACAGCCTCTGCTACTTAGTGAGGCCCTTTGCAACGCAATGAGACCCTATTTCAAAATAAAGAATAAAAAATAGAGCTGGAGGTATGGTTAGGAGGTAGAATGCCCCTGGGTTCCATTCCCAGTACCACCAAAAAAAAGAAAAGAACTAAATTTTATTTATCTGGGAGTTTTTGAGAGTTAATTTTCCCCTCTGTTTGTCTCGCTTACTGAGAACCAATGCTTTGTGGAAAGTATGTAACACAGCTTGAGCCACAGGCAATCCCAGACACAAAATGTTCTGCATTAGTTTTAATGTTATTTTGCTCTGATATTAAATGGAGTAGGATAGCTGACAATTTTCTAATCTTTTTTTTTTTTTTTTTTTTTTTTTTTTTTTTTTGGTGGTACTGGGGTTCTTGAAGCCCCTCCGGGCTACACTCCCAGACCTATTTTATATTTCTGAAACAGGGTCTCTTAGGCCAGCGTGGCTGGCTTCGAACCTGTGCGATCCTCCTGTCTCCGCCTCCCAAGCACGGGGATTACAAGTGTGCGCCACCACGCCCGGCCTGACAATTTTCTAATCTTAAATAGAGTTTAAGAATTATAAGCCCGGTGTGTTGGCACACACTTGTAATCCCAGTGCTTGGGAGGCTGACACAGGAGGATTTCACAGGTTCGAAGCCAGCCTCAGCTACTTACCCTTTGCAACTCAGTGAGACCCTGTTTCAAAATAAAGAATAAAAAATAGAGCTGAGGGTGTCGCTCAGAGGTACAATGCCCCTGGGTTCCATCCCCAGTAACACACACACACACACACACACACACACACACAATTATATAAGTAGACCCTCAGTAAAAGCCTTAATCAGCATCCCTCCCAAGAACTCTTGATTATTGTATTGATAGCCCTTTT
This sequence comes from Muscardinus avellanarius, assembly GCF_963383645.1. Lineage (NCBI taxonomy): Eukaryota > Metazoa > Chordata > Mammalia > Rodentia > Gliridae > Muscardinus > Muscardinus avellanarius. The sequence continues at coordinate 85,825,151 of NC_137801.1, read as the reverse complement.
AGAAACTTAACCTTTTCACTAATTTTCCAGTCATTCATTAAAGAGTGGACAGAGAGGGGAGAAGGCCCTGAGTCTATCAGATAACTTACAGTTGTGTTCTTTAAAGGCAGAAACCAAAAGGGAAAAGCTCTTATCAGCCCCCAAGGACTGTGGAGTGAGTCAGAGGTGGAATGCTGGCTCTTCCCCAGCAAAACTGGGCCATCTTTGGAACAACGCATAGAGGATAATTTTTTATTGATGTTAATAACTCAGAGCTTTCGTTAGAGTGACAGTATGCGCCATCAGATCTTGCCTTACATCTGTGGCACCTTTTCAACCCATTTATAATAACTACCTTTGAGTTTAGGTAGAGCACATTGCCATAGTGTTTAGGTTGTTTGACAAGAATCCTTTTTAGCCCTCGAATCAGAATATGTGGTTACATTCCTGGCACTTCTCCACAGATGCATTTGTGAGTTCCTAAGTTACTTATGGAGCATGGGCATGTATTGGCTGGTATTTAAAAAATAACCAAACGATAGCAATCTTCAGCTCTAAGCTCAGGTTTTTCTCAAGTTCTGTAAACATGGGGAAGTTTGCAGAAACTACATCACTGAGCCTGACTATTTTTACTTCACTCTGCCTCGTGCAGCCATGAGGCCTAGCAGACAGAGCCAGGAGAGGGGGCCACAAAGGCTGTGAAAATGTCAGATGCAACGCACGTGCCACCGAATCTGGGGTTTTATAAAAGCCCTTGTTTTGGCATCCGGTACCCAACAGTCTTGGGCAGTCATGAACACGCGGGTCCACCAAACCATGTGCTGGGGGGAAGAAGCACATTTGGCAGACAGTCCTTGCTTCTGCAGTCATGAGCTCCGGCCTCCAACATAGGCTGGCCCCAAGTCGCCTCTTAGGCCTCGGCTGTACTGCTGCCCCTCAGAGAGACTGCTCCTGCCCACCTTTCCCCCACTCTGGAAAACGCTTTCTGCTCGTGTATTTAATTTAGTCATTTGCTCACTGTCTGGATCATCATAAAGGATTGTCTTTTTGGCCCGCTGGAGTAGGCCAAAGATCTGCCCAGCGCCTAGGCAAACAGTAGGCTCTCGGTAAATATTTGTTGAATGGATGACTGATTGCAGGAGAACCAGGCCAGAAATGTGTGAAAAATACTGAAGCACAAAACCAAAGTATAAAAACAAGAGCTTAGCTAACAACAGCCAGACCAGACTTAACGCATAAACGCCCAGAATTCGCTGGGATAACCAGAACCAGATGGGGACTGAATGACTCTGAAGCAGTTCTGGAATAGATGCAGAGAAAGAAGCCTCTGGCCTGGACGGGCCAGCACGGGGACCTGTGGGGGCTGCATGGCGGCCTCCGAGCACACGATCAGGAAGTGGAGCTCGACTTGAGACTTGTCTTTGTTTTTTCTTGTCTGCTTTGGTTTGTAGGATGGCCAGCCATTGGCAGGACTGATCCAAGATCACATGGTTTCGGGCGCAAATATGACCATTCGGGGTTGCTTTTTCACCCGGGAACAATATATGGAGCTGGTATACCGCGGACTCACAGACAAAGTTGGCCGTGTCAAGATCTTTCCTCCTGCCATCTTGAAGCCCTTTCCACTGTGGACAGGAAAGCAGGTAATTGGGAGAAAAACACCCAGTGTATATTTAAAAAAAAAAAATTTACAAGCATAGAGGTGCATGCTTGTAATCGTAGCATTTGGTAGACTGAGACAGGAGGATCATAGTTTGCAGCCAGCCTTAGCTGGCCTCAGTGAGGCCCTTTACAACTCAGTGAGACCCTGTTTCAAAATAAAGAATAAAAAATAGAGCTGGGGGTATAGCTCAGGAGAATGCCCTTGGGTTTAATCCCTAGTACCACAAAAAAAAAAAGGGAGCAGGCCACTCATATGAAGATTTCATTTTCAGGAAAGCCCAGGGCAGAGAGAGAAAAATGGCTGATCAAACAACAGTTCAGTCAAACAACAGTTCAATAAATCCAGGCATAATGACACACACTTGTAATGCCAGTGCTTGAGAGGCTGAGACACGAGGATCATAAGTTCAAGGCCAGCCTCAGCTACTTAGTACACCCTCCATAATGTAGTGAGACCTTGTTTCAAAATAAAGAATAAAAAATTGGGATGGTGGTGTAGCTCAGAGGTAGACTGCCCCTGGTTTCAATCCTCAGTACTGCAAAAAAAACCAAAAACACATCCCAGTACTGTTTATTAGGAGTCCCTAAGGCTGGATGGTTTCTAGGAATAAGTTGCATACTTTCATCCTTTATATTTTATTTATTTATTTATGGTTTTTGGGTTTTTTTTTTTTTTGTGGTACTAGGGATGGAACCCTTCTACCTCTAGGCTACACTCCCAGACCTATTTTATATTTTATTTGGAAAGAGGGTCTCTTAAGCCAGCAAGACTGCTTCGAACCTGCGTGATCCTCCTGTCTCCGCCTCCCAAGCATGGGGATTATAAGCATGCGCCACCACGCCCGGCTCTTTTATATCTAAATTAAACTTGGTGTTCTCATAAGCTGAACACATGGTGGTAATGGTCAGTGGTGCTGGTGACAATAGTAGTGTTTGTTTGGAAGTACCATGCGCTTTGCTAAATGCATTAGATAATTTTATCTATTTTAATCCTCACAACCCATCTGCAGTGGATGGTCTGCAATCGGGACATAATCATCTGAGACTCAGAAGTTAAACTACATGTACAAGGCTATAGGAGACAAAATTAAGATTCAAACCAGGACTTTCAAACTCCCAAAGAATCATACCGTACTTCCCGAAGTCAGAGTAACCAAATAATGGTGTATGGGGCACAGTCACTTGTGTTCCTCTAGCCTTGCGGGGCCCCACGCTCAGCTAGCGGCCATGTGGGCCTCAGCTCCTGTTTCTTAGCAGAGGGGCCCGGCTTCGTGAGCTCCACGTCCCTCTCGGCCCTTCAGGTCTTTACGTCTTGGGACTTCTATTGTTAAGGTTTATCCTAAGACAGACTTCTTGTTCATTGGTTTTTATATTTTATTGAATTCAGTTTGCTAATTTTTGGCTTAGAATGGTTTTCTTACATCTGTATTCGTGAAGGATATTGGACTATAGTTTTCTTGTGACATCTTGTCTGGTTTGGGTATGAGGTATCAGGTATCATAGGTGGTATTTGGTATCTGGTATCAGGAATCATAAAATGGTTGGGAAGTATTTCCTCTTTAATTTTCTATAAGTTTGTGTAGAATTGATATTCTTTTCTTCCTTAAATGTTTGATAGAGTTTACCAGCGAAGGCATCTGGGCCAGGAGATTGTGGGGAAGCTTTTGTTTTTGTCTTTATAAACTAAGGGGGCTTATTTGGCTCATCTTTGGGAAGGTTTTTAACTAAATCTCTATTTCTTTAGTAGATTGCTATGGTTTGAATGTGTCTGCCAAAGTTCATGTGTTGGAAATTTGATTCCCAATGCAATAGTATTAGTAAGTGGGACCTTGTGCCGGAAGTGTAACTCAGGGGATTTGCCTCGCTTACACGAGACCTGGGTTTAATCCTTAGCCCCCTCCCCCCCAAAAAAAAAAAAACCAGAAAAATAAAACCAGAAGTGGAACGATTAAAAGGCAACGAGGCAGAGAAGGCTCTCATGGCCTGTGTCTATAACGTGTCCTGGGAGTGAGTTCTTTACAGAGGTGCTAGCTGGGAGCACGCGCCCCTCTGCCTTCCACCGCGGGAGGCAGCAAGGGTCCTGGCCAGATGTTGACCCCATTGTGACCTTCCCTTTAGCATTCCTCTGTTGATGGACACCTAGTGCGTGCAGTAAACATGGGGTAGCAGTATGTCTTCTCTCACCCTGTGCAAAACCGCCTCAGAATGGGCCCGAGATCTTCATCTACACCTGAAGTTCTGAACCTCCTGTGGGAAGCGCTTGGAGACAAGGCTCAGGCAGTGGTTTCCTGGGTTGTCCAACAGCACAGAAAACAAAGCAAAAATTGAAAAGTGGAATTACGTCCAATTAAAAAGCTTTTGTACAGAAAGGGAAATAATTATCAGTGTGAGAAACAATCTGCAGAAAGGGAGAAAATCTTTGCCAGCTATTAGAGTGAAAGAGTTAATATCCAGAAAATAGACTCAAAAAACATAATGAAAAAAAAAGTAACTCAGTAAGAAAATGGACGAGTGGCCTACATAGATACTCCTCAGAGGAAAAAATACAAATATTCAGGAAATAATACAAAAATACTCAAAATCTTTAGTTATCTGGTAGTGTATATTTTTGGTACCTTTGTAAAGAAGCAGTTGACTAAAGATATATGGGTTAATTTCTGGGTCCTCTATTTTGTTCCAGTGGTCTGTGTCTGGTTTTATTTCAATACCATACTGTTTTTGTTACTGTGGCTCTGTAGTATTTTTTTTTTTTTTTTCGAAACAGTGTCTCACTAAGTTGTGGAGTGTCCTCACTAAGTAGCTGGGGCCAGCCATGAACTTTTCATTCTCCTGTCTCAGCCTCCCAAGTACAGGGATAGAAGCATGTGCCATTACACCCAGCTGTAGTATATCTTGAAGTAAGATACTGTAATAACGCTAGTTTTACTTTTTTTTTTTTTTTTTGCTCAGGATTACATTGGCTCTTCAGAGTCTTTTTTTCCTTCCATATAGGTCTTAGGTTTGTTTTTTCTACTTCTTCAAAGAATGTCATTGATGTATTCTTGAGGACTGCTTGGAATCTAAATCATAGCAACTCTCCCAATCCATGAGCATGGGAGGGCTTTTCTACCTTTTGGTGTCGTCTTCAGTTTATTTCTTCAGTGGTTTGTAATTGTCATGATAGAGGTCTTTTACACCCTTAGTTGGTGGTGTGTATATGTTTTCTAAATGGGATTACTTTCCTGATCTCTTTCTCAGTGAGTTGTATTATTGGTGTATAGAAGGAAATCTACTGGTTTTGCATGTTGATTTTGTATCCTGCAACTTTATTGGATGTATCAACTTAACAGACTTCTGGTGGCGTTTTTGTCTATGTATAGAATCATATCATCTGCAAAGAAGGATAATTTGACTTTCTCTTTTCCTATTTGTATCAAATCTTTTTTTCTTTCTCTTAATTCTGGTAGAAATTTTTATTACTGTCTAAGACTAGTGAGAGTGGTAAGTACCCTTGTCTTGCTTTTGATCAGAGAGGAAATATTCTTAGTTTTTCCCCATTCACTATGATGTTGGCTGCGGGTTTGTCATATGTATGTAGATATATGTTGGCCTTACTGTGTTGAAACCTTATCCTTACTTACCTAACTTATTCAGAAGGTTGTTTTAGTCAGCATTCTCACTTCTGTGACCAAGAAACCTGACAAAGACAACCAACTTCGGGGAAGGAGGTTTATTTGCTCACAGTTCTGGAGATTTCAGGGGTTCACTCCATGTCAGGCCAGGTTACATCAGCAGTGCTCATGGTGTGGCAGCGGAGGGGGTAGCACGAGTGCTCTGCTCTCATGTAGCCAAGGCCAGGAGCCAGAGAGCTAGTGGAGGAGGCCCAGGAACACAGAGATGGTCGGTCCCTAGGGCCACGCCTCGGGCCCCCCTCTTTCAGCCACACCCCTGCCTAGGTTACCACGCAACAAGTCCGTCACAATGGTTTGTCTGCTGATGAGAATCGAATCTCATGGTTTAAGTATATCACCTTGAAACATAAGTGTGTGAGCTCTTTAAAGAGATAGCCTATCTCGAAACCATGACCGTGTTATATTGAAAGGTTGCTAAATTTTAGCCTTTTCTGTATCTTTTTAGGTGGTCATGTGATTTTCATGCCTGTGATGCTAGTAAAAAATAAAGTCCAGCCAGGCATGGGGGGGGCGCGCCTGTCATCCCCGCGCTTGGGAGGCAGGAGACAGGAGGATTGCGCGGGTTCCAAGCCATCCACAGCTACTGAGACCCTGTTTCCAAATAAAGTATAAAATAGGTCTGGGAGTGTAGCCCGGAGGTAGAGAGCCCCTGGGTTCCACCCCAGTACCACAAAATACAGCTGGGTGGTATAGCCAAGAGATAGAATATAGCCCTGCGGTTCAACCTTCAGTACCCCCTTCAAAAAAATACATTTTGTTTATTCACCTTCAGTTGATAAAGGGTCATTTGAGTTGCTTCTACCTTTCAGATATTACAAGTAAAGCTGCACTGAACAACTGTTTATCAGTTTTTGTTTGAGCGTGTTTTCATTTCTCTCAAGTATATCGCTAAGAGTGGAATTGCTGGTTCATCTTGCAATTACAAACATCTTTCAAAGTAGCCGCACCAGTTTACATTCTACCAACACTTTGTGTGGCTTCTGGCTTCTCTGGACTTTAACCAGCACATGCTTTGTTTCATTCCGGTCTACGTTATACCACCTTTGGGTTTGGGGTGATTTTGTCAGTTTGGTTTTCATTTGCATTTCCCTGGCGACGTTGAGCATCTTATCATGAGCTTCCTGGCCATTGGTGAGACCTTCTGTGGAGAATTGTGTTGCTTCTTGTTTTTCACTTGTGGTGGGGGAGTTTCTCTCTTTCTCCACACACACACGCACACGCGCGCGCGTGCACACACACACACACATACATATGGGCTATTAGAATTATATCACACATATGATTTATAAATATTTTATTCACTTCTGTGGGCTTTTTGCCTTCTTGTCATTTGACACATACAAGTTTTAAATTTTGATGGTTCAGTTTATCTAGTTTTTATTTTGTTGTCATGTCTAAAAAACCACTACCTAATCTTAAGATCATGCCCGTGTATGTCTGTGTTTCCAGTTTTGTTTTAGCTATTCCATTCAGGTCTTTCTTCTTTTCTTTTTCCTTTTTTTGTGGGTCTGGGGATGGAACCAGGGGCATTTAACCTCTGAGCTACACACCCTGCCCTATTTTTTATTCTTTATTTTGAAATAGGGCCTCACTAAGTAGCTGAGGCTGTCCACGAACCACGATCCTCCAGTCTCAGCCTCCCAAATGCTGGGATGACAAGCGTGCCCACCACGCCCGGCTAGGTCTTTCTTCCATTTTGAATTTTTATTTCTGGTGTGTGGTAGTAGGGTCTAACCTACTTTTTTTTTTGGCATATGAATATGCAGATGTCTCGGTACCACTTGTTGACAGACTTTTTTTTTTTTTTTTTTTTTTTTTTTGAAACAGGGTCTCACTGAATTGCAAAGGGCCTCACTAAGCAGCTGAGGCTGTCCACAAACCATGATCGTCCTGTCTCAGCCTCCCAATGCTGGGATGACGGCGTGCGCCACCTTGCCTGGCCGCAGTAAGTTTTAATAGGGTCTGTAGATAACTTGAGGAGTGTTGCGGTCTTAATAGGAAGTCTACAAAGCCATCATTCAAGTTTTGTACTTCTTTGGCTGAATTTATTCATGAGTTGTTTTTTTTATTCTTTGTAATGCTCTCATATGTGGATTTTTTCTTAGTTTCATTTTCAGGATGTCCATTGCTAATTCACAGCAATATTATCGATTTTTGTATGCTAATGTTGTAGCCCTTCAGCTTTGGTAGCTCTGAATTTCTTTAGGATTCTTCTGGATTTTCCGTGTGCAATTCTGTCATCTCTAAGTAAACGCAGTCTTACTTCTTCCTCTCCAGTCTGGTTGCCAAGTTATTCTCTCTTGCCTGGTTGCTCTTGCAGGAACCCCCAGCACATTGACGGACAGACGCAGCAGAAGCAGGCAGCCTGTCCTGTCTCCGATTCCAGGCAGAAAGCATCCAGTCTCTCATGATTGGGTTTGCTACCCAATCACGTAGCAATTACTACACGTCTCTGGCTTTGTCAGGTTGTTGACGTTTCCTTCTTTTCCTAAGTCTTGGCACGTTTTTATCACGAAAGAGTGTTGGGCGAGCCGGACGTGGTGGTGCACGCTTGTAATCCCAGCACTTGGGAGGCTGAGACAGGAGGATCGCACAGGTTCAAAGCCAGCCTCGGCTACTGAGTGAGGCTCTCAGCAACTTAGACCCCGTTTCCAAATAAAGTATAAAATCGGTCTGAGAGTATAGCCCGGAAGTAGAAAAGCCCCTGGGTTCCACCCCCAGTACCACCAAAAAAAAAAAGAATGTTGGGCGCATCAAGTGTCTTTCCTGCTCTTGCTGTGTCGATGAGGTGGGTCCTGTCTTCAGGTAGCTGGATGTGTCTTTCTTTCTGTCAGCTTCACTCTGTCAGCTTCACTCTGGGCTCCAGCCGGGACTGCCCACTTGGAGGCCCCTCCCAGCCCGTGTTGCTTTGGCTGCAGTGCAGCTCAAGGTTGCAGCCCGAGGCCGTCTCACCTTCTGCCAAGGTGTGGTAGAGGGTGACCTTTGTGGCCATCTTCTGCCGAGAAGGCAGAGTACTCTGCTTGCTTTTAAAATGCCACGGCCAGCTGCTGCAAGGAGGGAAGAGGCATCTGCTCTCCTGCCTGCCCTGTCGTTGAGCGGAGCGTGCTGAGGCCAGTGGCCTCCTAGCCCCGCCCCATCTGTGGCCGCCTGAGCCCGCGCACCCCTGCAGCGCCTGGGAAGGTGACCCCGCTGACGACCCAGCTGTGATGGGGGAGGAGTTCTTGGCCTTTCCTACTAATTAATTCCAGTAAAAAAACGTACCCTGGCATTTGCCTCCATGCGAGCTGATCGGGCGGCCATCGGGCGGCCAGTAGTCCTGCGCCACCGCGTGCTGTGGCCACTCAGTCACTTTGACGGTCACTTGTGAGTAGCAGTTCTGCTTGTCAGCGTCACGTAGGAGGCCTGTTCTCTAACGTACTCATCCTACCTCAGTGTAGACCAGGAGTGTACTTAGAGCAGATGGTCCTGTTAACAGGTCTGAGCTGGATATGGAGGCACACGCCTGGAATCCCAGTACTTGGGAGGCTGAGACAGGAGGATCACAGGTTTGAGGCCAGCTTCAGCAACTTAGGCCCTATTTCAAAACAAAGAAGCCGGGCATGGTGGTGCATGCTTGTAATCCCAGCATTCGGGAGGCTGAGACAGAAGGATCTAAGTTTGCAGCCAGCCTCAGCTGCTCAGTGAGGCCTCTGCAACTCAGGGAGACCGACTCAAAATAAAGAATAAAAAATAGGGCAGGGGGTGTAGCTCGGAGGTAGGATGTCCCTGGGTTCCATCCCCAGTACTGCAAAAAAAATTTTATTTTAAAGTGGAGGTTTTTTTTTTTTTTTTTTTTTTTGCATGTGTGGTACTGAGGGTGAAAACCAGGGGCTTTTCTACCTCCGAGCTATACTCCCAGACCTATTTTATATTTTATTTGGAAACAGGGTCTCACTAGGTTGCTGAAAACGTCACTAAGTAGCTGAGGCTGGCATCGAACCTGTGCGATCCTCCTGTCTCAGCCTCCTGAGCGCAGGGATCAGAAGCGTGCCCACCGTGCCAGGCTCAGATGTAGGGCTTTATTAACAAAAGGAAGTGCGCTTTAGGGGTGGTGAGGTCAAGGGGTGGAGCCTCACAGATTCCACTAGTGCCCTTGCAAAGCCTCAGAGCGCTCTCTCACCCCTTCCCCCAAGCGAGGGCACAGTAAAAAGCGTGCGTCGCGTCTGTGAGCCAGAGAGCCCTGGCTGCCGCTGCCGCTCCTCAGCCTGGGAAGCACGTCTGTGCTGTTCATCAGCTGTGCACTTTAGGCTGCTTTGTTAGAGTAGCCCAGGTGCCCTCGGCCAGAAACCCTTGCTCCCGTCTCCCCTCGGCTCTCCCTCTCGCCGCCATCTTGCTGAGGCCTTCCCTGACGGCCCTATTTCAAGCCCCAAGCGCCCGAGTGAGTTCTTTCTCTGCCTCACTTCCCGGCAGCATGGATCCCCTTGGGGGCAAAGGCCCATGGAGGGCAGAGGAGTCTGTTGCGTTCTCAGGGCCAGCGCCCAGGCAGCACTTTCGCAACTGCCCTGAATCCTGCCAGCAAGTGGTGCTGAGGCCCAGAGGCGAGGACGGGCCCGCAGCCCACCTCCCGACTCAGCGCAGCAGGAGTGCTCGGTGCCCTCAGGAGGCGGCCGCTCTGCAGGGATGAGGCGTGCACCGCCCTGTGAGGTGGCCAAGGGGCAAGGGCGCCTCTGTGCAGCACTCAGCCCCCGCCGCAGCCAGGGACAGTGTCGCGGGCCGCCATCTTTCTCAGCCTCGTTAGCCAAGGCTTCTGCTTTTCCACCACGCGCTCAGATGGTCTTATTCTATCCTCTAGCGTTGTGCGTTTCCCTCCTTCGGCCTATTCAGGAATTTAGTTCAAGTCTAGGGGATTGTCGCCTGAAGGTGAGCAGTTGTATGGAGTGAACATCCCAGGACGTCATCTTGGCTTGTTTCTGTTTCACTCCTGAGCCACTTGAGTGAGGCGGGCGGGCCTGCCCCCGAGCAAGCTGTAAGTGTCTCTTCCTCCGTCAGTTTGTCACTCTGCTTCTCTCCAGGTTGTGTCGACACTGCTCATAAACATAATCCCAGAGGACTACGTCCCACTGAACTTAGCCGGAAAGGCAAAAATCGGTGGGAAAGCCTGGGTGAAGGAGACGCCTCGGCCTGTCCCCGGCTTTAACCCTGACTTGATGTGTGAGTCCCAGGTAAGGCCGCTCGGCTGTGGGAGTTGGAGACTTCTCTTCCAGGGTTTAGAATGAGGCCCACTTACTTGGACACCCACTTACCTTGGGCGGAGGGCGTGTTTCCTTTTGTTTTAGACAGGGCCCAGGTAGATTCCTACTGTCCTGCCCTCAATACAAAACCCCCATTGACTTGAGAAGGAAGGCTCCAGCCAAGGGCTGGCGTTGATCCAGCAAAGCTTGGAGATGCAGAGCCCGTGTTTTTCCCCAAGACCAGAGTGGCTTGAGATCATTGAATCGCTCTGAGGTCCTGAAACTCCAGCTCCCAGCCTTTAGCACCCAGCCAGGAAGGCAGGCCCGTGCCTCTGCATGCTCCTGCAGCAAGCCTCGCTCCTCCAGCTCACAGTGCCTGTAACAGGGTTTTTAGTTTCTCTGCCCCCCCACACACATACACCATGGTTCTGGGAATCACCTACCACCCCCCCCCCCCACACACACACACACACCATGGTTCTGGGAATCACCTAGGGCCCTGTGTATGCTTAGCGTGCGCCCAGCCTGGCAGTAGGGCCTTAGATGCTCTCTTCAGACCTGAAGCTGCCGCTCTTCATGGTTTTGCAGCTAAATGCCCTTTTCTTTTAAATAGGTTCTAAGGCTTTAGCCCAGCTCCATGAAAAGCACAAATTCAGGACTCAGGGTATCCCAATCCCAGGTGCAGGGAGGGAGTACCTAGGCCAGAGCTAGTTAAGAAGTTGAAGCTGGACTTGTTCTCATTTCCATTCACAAGGTCTTGGTCAGTGTGCTTTATCTCTATATGGAGGGGAGGGCTGGGGGCACGGGAGCACACGGGGGGGGGGCATCGTCCCTGAGACAAAACACAGAGGTGGAGCTGCATGCGCTCGCCGCCTTCCCCTGCTTTTCCCGTGAAGGACTTGAGGTCTTGGTGAGAGCAATGCCCAGAGCCTAGGTAGGCAGGGGGCCCCCCGTGAGATGCCCAGAGCCTAGGTAGGCAGGGCCCCCCCTCCCCGTGAGATGCCCAGAGCCTAGGTAGGCAGCCCCCCCCCCCCGTGAGATGCCCAGAGCCTAGGTAGGCAGGGCCCCCCCCTCCCCGTGACATGCCCAGAGCCTAGGTAGGCAGCCTCTCCCCCGTGACATGCCCAGAGCCTAGGTAGGCAGCCCCCCCCCCGTGACATGCCCAGAGCCTAGGTAGGCAGCCCCCCCCCCGTGACATGCCCAGAGCCTAGGTAGGCAGGGCCCCCCCCCCTTGAGATGCCCAGAGCCTAGGTAAGCAGGAGGCCCCCCGTGAGATGCCCCGCAGCCTGGCAGGCAGGAGGACCCCCGTGAGATGCCCAGAGCCTAGGTAGGCAGGAGGACCCCCGTGAGATGCCCCACAGCCTGGCATTCCTGCACAGGTGCTCATCCGGGATGGGGAGCTGCTCTGCGGGGTGCTGGACAAGGCGCACTACGGGAGCTCCGCCTACGGCCTAGTCCACTGCTGCTACGAGATCTACGGGGGCGAGACCAGCGGCAAGGTCCTCACCTGCCTGGCCCGCCTCTTCACGGCCTACCTGCAGCTCTACAGAGGCTTCACCTTGGGTGAGTGCGGCGGTGGCCTGCTCTGCTGACCTTCAGGGCCACTGAGGCTCCTTCACAAGGGTGTCAGCCTTGCACTGCCTCCCCGCTACCCCACCACCACCACCGGGACAGTGCAGAGCAGCCGCCTCCATCCAGGTCTGCCCTGTGTCTTTCTCCACCACACCCTTGATGGTTTTCTGTCATGGGCATGGAGATTTTAATCTCCTGCAAGCACCTCTCAGCCTTCCCGGTTCCCCCCATTCCCCCACCACCCCAGCCCGCCCCGCCCCACGGGGCTTTCTCATGGTCAGCTGCTGGGGCTGGCCACTGTGCTGACCCCGAGGCACAGGGAGGAGCCACCGCATTTGCTCCGGTGGAGGGGTCGGCTTTGGCAGAGAAGCTCTGCCCAGTGCTCTGCTGTGTGCGGCGCTGCCTTCTGTTGAGCGGCCCGGGGTCCTGTGAGGACGGCGGGGGCTGTGCATGTGCCGTGTGGGGATTGTCTCCTCCAGGCGCGGTGGGCGGTGGCGGTGCATTTGTAAACTCGGGGAGAATGTGTGATGAGGTTGCGCCAGGCCAGCGGCCAAGCTCCCACAGACTGTGGGGAGGGGGGGTATTGGGGTTAGAACTCAGAGGCATTCCACCTCTGGGCTATACTCCCAGGCCTATTTTAAATTTTTGTATTTGGAAACAGTATCTCACTAAGTTGCTGAGAGCCTCACTAAGTAGCTGAGGCTGGCTTCAAACCTGTGCAATCCTCCTGTCTCAGCCTTCCAAGCGTGCCCACCGCGCCCAGCTCCAGCTCCCACACGCTTTCTGTTACTTTGCGTTTACAGGTGCAGGCCCAGCAATGGAGGGTCAGGTATCCTTAGTTCCCTATCTAGTTCCCATAACAAAGCACCGAGTGTGCTTGCGAGCGTCCACCTCGTTGCTGAGATGAGTGTCCTTAACAGACATCTTGGCCTGTGTGTCCAGTCGTTTATCAGGATAAGGATTGTAAATATGAGTTTGTTGGGGGTGAAACTCACCTTCCCCAGTCCTGATTCCAGCAGTGAGCCTGATGAGCTGGAGTCCCCAGGGTAGCCAGAGAAAGTCGAGTGCAGACCTAAGACCCTGACATTTGTAAAGAGTCAGTTTCAGGCAGTGCCCTCGAGTAAGCACAAGCATCCCTCCCGACAGGAGCTCAGAGAGCCGCGCAGCTGGACAGCAGCAGAAGCCCTGCAGCAGGTCCCAGCGCGTGGCGGAGGACCCCACGGCACGGCCTGCGTGTATCAGCGGTCCAGGAGCCGCAGAGCTGAGAGCAGGCCGAGCCAGGCTGGGAGCAGGCTCTGGGGGGCAGGCCAGCGAAGGGATCGGTGTGGGGGAGCCGTGGGAGGGCCAGCTCTGCGGTCTGCTTGACAAGGGCACTTTCTTCCCTTCCTCTGATGTGTTCTCAGGAGGCCCTCGGTGTTCCCAGCCTTAGCATTGAGACGTGTTAGCCCCAGCTTTGGCACAGGGACTCTCGAGTCCCTAGCACTTACATATAGAGGAAAAACCAGCTGTCTCAGTGGGTGCATGTTCCACCCCATGTGAGCAGCTCTTCCACCTTTGGAGCCAGAAGGGCGGACTTAACCCAGGCCGCGCCGGCTTTTGTCCGCTGAGGCGTGGTGAAGGCCGTGCCCCAGAGGTCAGGCATGGTTGTGCTCTGCACACGCATACTCGCAGCTTTACAGGTGGCCCCGTGGCACGTGGCTGCCAGGAACCCAGTAGTTATCACGGTCCCTTTACCTAAACCCAGCTTCTCATCTGAAACCTCCTCATCTCTAGCCCTTTCATCCAACGTGGCTCTGTTGGGTGGCGACAGTATATCTGTTCGCTTCACAGGCGTGGAAGACATTTTAGTTAAGCCCAGGGCAGATGTCCAGAGACGCCAGATCATTGAAGAATCCGCCCACTGCGGCCCCCGGGTAAGGAGGGGCGGGGCCCAGGTCCTGCAGGGTGGGGCCTGGCCGCATTTGGCTGCAGCCTGTGGTGAGCTTTCTCTCCTCATAGGCCGTCAGGGCTGCATTAAACCTGCCAGAAGCTGCAGCCTGCGATGAGGTTCGTGGAAAATGGCAGGATGCTCATCTGAGCAAAGACCAGAGGGAATTTAACATGATCGACTTGAAGTTCAAGGAGGAGGTGAACCACTACAGTAACGAGATTAACAAGGTCAGCAGCAGTGCTGCCATTCCCACCTGTGGATGATGACTTTTAAAACACACGCCCGGCGTGGTAGCGCATGCTTGTAATCCCCGCGCTTTGGGAGGCGGAAACAGGAGGATCGCGCAGGTTCGAAGCCAGCCGTGCTTGCTTAAGAGACCCTGTTTCCAAAAATAAAATAGGTCTGGGAGTGTAGTCCGGAGGTAGAAGGGCTTCCAGGAACCCCAGTACCACCAAAAAAAAAAAAAAAAAAAAAAAAAACCACACACATTTGATTCCCACCCAGGACCCTCTGGAGCAGTTTGCCTAACAGCTAGCTAGGTGAGGTTTGAGGTGGGATGTGTAGAACCTATCATCTTAAAGAGCTCGGGCCACATTCCATTGTCCCATTGGGATCTACAGATCTGTGCTGAGAGGGAGTGCTTGGTGCTGTTTTCTTTAAATGTTTTTATTTTGGAGCTAAAGAAGGAAATCTTTCCCCGAAGCAGTGCAGGTAGGGAGCAGACACAGAGGAAGCACTGCTGCAGCTGGGCTGTGCAGGAGCCGGGAGAAGGCCGCCGGGGCCGCCTGTCAAGCCAGGCACCTACCGTGTGCCTGGGCAGGCGACGTGGCCAGCCCCTGCGCTGCTTTCCCGCCTCCGGGTGAAAGCAGGAGGGGCACTGCCTTAGAGTACTGAGGAACACACGTTGACCAGGCATGCCCAGGGCTGCTGAGACAGGAGAGGGGAGCCTGGGGCCTGGCCTGGGCAGAGGGGCCTGCCTTGAAGGAAGCAAGAGGCCAGCGAGTCCGGCTTTGTCTGTGGGGTCCTCTCTTGCTTGGCTTTCAGCCCTTCAGCTGCTGAGGTCTCCCTGGTACAAGACCTATGCTTGAGAGGCCTAGTTCCGAGGCACCTCCCAGCACGGCCCCAGGCCAGGCATCTGAAAGCAAGCACTGGAGGTGGGGAGGTTTCTCAGGCCGCTCTGAATGGCTTATTGTCTCTGCCCCTCTTGTCAGGTTGGGCCCCTGGGACCCCAACCAAAGGCTTAGGCAGACCCCTCGTGACTGAGGCCACCTGGGGCTGGGCCTGCTTCTTGGCCCTGGGCCATGGCGGGGCTTCCCACCTGGTGCTGTGGCAAGCTGGTAAATGTGGACTTGGACATCGGTGAGCTGCGGCTGGGTGGGGGCCCAGGACCGGCTCTGCTGGGCCAGTTCACAAGGACATCATCTTGAGCTTTGTTCTTACCCAGCCCCCCCCTCCCGTGGCACTATAGATTGTACCTCCAAACTGAACCCCCAGCCCTTTTTCTTGTTTGTTTAAATGGAGTCTCATTAGGTCAATCTTCCCATCTCAGCCTCCCCAGTACTGGGATTGCAGGTGTGCACCGCCATGCCTGGCCACGTGGCTGTGTAGTCACTGACTGGCGAGGCCTGGCCTGCTCCTTTTCCAGCAGCTCCTAGCAGAGGATGTGTGTGCCCAGCCCAGAGGCTGAGGCTCTGGAGGAAGGTCTGATGCCAAATGAGGCTTTCCCTTCCCTTAGGTGGGATTTGACCCTTACCTCTGGGAAAGTATTCTGGCTTTGTTGCTTCTGCGTGCTGTTAACCTTCTGACCCTGTTGGAGGGGAGGCCGTCGCTGAGCGCGTGTTGATTGAATCCGCAGGCGTGCATGCCTTTCGGCCTCCACAGGCAGTTCCCAGACAACAACCTGCAGATGATGGTGCAGTCGGGAGCCAAGGGGTCAACCGTGAACACCATGCAGGTGCGAGCCAGGGCTGGCCACGGGTGGGTTGGTGGCACGCGGTGGGCTTTGTGCCATTGCTGAATCTAAAAGGATTCACATTCTGTATTTTCAACAAGGGCTGAAAAATATAAAAACATTCGGAAACTGCTTCAAGTACTAACCATGAGTAATATATGTCAATGTTATGAGTAGATACAAATATACAGGTCGTATTGTGTGTCGAGTCACTACATTAGGCACATTCGTGTTATGTATGCGCACTGTGTGTCTAAAAGTCTTAGCTGAGATTTTGGAGTTTTGCACGATCTGCTTTTCCACTAGTGTAAGAATTGTCCTGGAGGTTGTTTGCCTGTAATTTGAGGCCCATTATCACCTCTGATCCCCACAGCAGTGTGGAGTCGATTTGCCAATCTTGTTTTGATCTCGATGGCCTTGAGACCAGCCCATAGTTCGCTGAGTGCTACGCAGCAGGACAGGGCCTGGAAAGCTGAAGCCCACAGGAGCCAGAGCCCACGGGGCCTCCAGGAGTGTTCACAAGAGCTGCTAGCAGACAGCCTGACAGTGTGAGCTCTCTGCTCTAAAATTTAAGGATCACAATAAATTACTTTTCCCATGGATGGCCTCCATTTGCCCCTGGGGTCCCTTCCAGGCAGAGCATACTGATGATTCAGATTCTGGTCCTTGGCTGTTTTGGTTTTTTGTTTTTTTGTTTTTTTGTTTTTTTTTCCCCCAAACATTGCTTATTTTCAGCGGAGCCCGAGAGTCTAGGCCCGCGAGGGTGGGAAAGGTGAAGGCCCAGGATCCTGGCTGAGGGACGTCCAGATGGCGGGGGGGGGGGGGGGGGGTGATGTTCGAGCCGAGGCTGTCCCTGCCCTGCGAGGACAGAGCAGGCTTCACACGTGCCTGGCTTTCATCGCTCCTCCCCAGATCTCGTGCCTGCTGGGCCAGATTGAGTTGGAAGGCCGAAGACCCCCGCTGATGGCCTCCGGCAAGTCCCTGCCCTGCTTCGAGCCCTATGAGTTCACGCCGCGAGCCGGCGGCTTTGTCACCGGCAGGTTCCTCACCGGCATCCGGCCTCCCGTACGTGTGTTTTGTTGGTCCATTTGGCTTTTTTCTTAGTGGCAGGTAACTTGTGACCCCTAAGTTTTTAGCAAGAATGATCAAGTGAAAAATGCCAAACCACTGGACCCTTGGCCTGCGGGACACAGCTGTGCAGGGCGCCCCAGCCCAGGGCCAGGCCGGGAGCAGCGGGGCACACAGTAGGTGCTTGTAAGTGCTCGCTGGTGAGATGATTGCCACCACACCTGGCCCACCTTTCCCTGCCGTGCCCTCTAAGCCAGCGCTGGGAAGGGGCGGCTCTCGCCAGGCGCTTGTGCTGCCAAGAGGAGGATCGTGGAGGCTCGCTGTGCACCCCACCCCCAGGTGCCTCACCTGACCCTGCAGTGGGAAATCGACGGCTATGGCAGATGAGCAGCCAGCTCGGCATTTGAACAAAATTCCCCCAAGAAAGGTTTCTCCTAACGCTTGTCAGAAATGGCTTTGAAGCCGGGCGTGGTGGGCACGCTTGTAATCCCCGCGCTTGGGAGGCTGAGACAGGAGGATCGCACAGGTTCAAAGCCAGCCTCAGCTACTTAGTGAGGTGCTCAGCAACTTAGTGAGACCCTGTTTCCAAATAAAATATAAAAAAGGTCTGGGAGGATAGCCCGGAGGTAGAAAGCCTCTGGATTCCACCCCCAGTACCACCAAAAAAGAAAAAGAAAGAAATGGCTTTGAAGCCGGGCATGGTGGCGCATGCTTGCAATCCCAGTACTTGGGAGGCTGAGACAAGAGGATCACAGGTTTGCAGCCAGCCTCAGCTATTAGTGAGGCCTCTGCAACTTAGTGAGACCCTGTTTGAAAATTAAGAATAAAAAATAGGGCTGGGGGTGTAGCTCAGAGGTAGAATACCCTGGGTTCCATCCCTAGTACTGCAAAAAAAAGAAAAATAGAATTGGCTTTGAGCGGTCAGTGCCCTTTATTCCTGGGGTTAGTGTGTCTCTGAAAGGCCGGCTCTTCCCAAGCTACTGAGGCTTGGAACTCCTGTTCCAAGGTCGTGCCAGGTCCCTGGTGAGTCCGGGGAAGATCAGGGTTGTTCAGACCCTACTGTAACCCCTTAGCGGTCAGGAAATCACAGTGGACTGTGGCCAGCATCCCTTTATGGAATGCAGCAGGAAAGAGTGATAAAAGAAGGCATCCGGGTTTCTCCCACACCCAGTAGGTAGTGCCACGAAGTTTTAGTTTGAGGGTTTTTGTGGGGTCTTCATGGGGGGGGGGTTCTAGGGACATTCTACCTTGAAGCTACCCCAGCCCGTGTGTGTGTGTGTGTGTGTGTGTGTGTGTGTGTGTGTGTGTGTGTGTGTTTACTGGGGATAGCATCCTACCTCTGAGCTACACCCTCAGCTCTTTTTTTTTGGGGGGGGGGGTACTGGGGTTCCTGGAAGCCCTTCTACCTCCAGGCTACATACACTCCCAGACCTATTTTATGCTTTTTATTTAGAAACAGGGTCTCTTAAGACAGCTGAGGCTGGCTTCGAACCTGCTCGATCCTCCTGTCTCCACCTCCCAAGCACAGGGTTTCCAAGCGTGTGCTACTACACCCAGCATCTATTTATTATTCTTTATTTTGAAATAGGGTCTGGCTGAGTTGCAAAGGGCCTCCATATCTGAGGCTGTCCGCAAACTACGATCCTCCTGTCTCAGCCTCCCAAATGCTGGGATTACAAGCATGTGCCACCACGCCCAGCTTGCAAATGTATTCTTACTGTGGGTTGCAGTCAGGGTCTGGAGAGCATTTCACAGCTCTCTTTATGCCATTGGAAGCAGTGTGTAGACATGGGACTGAACCAGACTTTGGTGAGGCACCAGTGCTGTTTCTCTTTGGAAAATGGGGTGTTGGGTTTAGACCTAAGGGTTGTGTGCATGGGTGCAGCCAGGGCACCTGGCCTCCAGACAGCGCTGTTGCTTCTGACCCACTCTGCCCTCTGGCGGGGAATGACGGCCACAGGGACAGTAGGAGTCATGAGGGCCCTTGGAGCCATCAGAAGCCAGGGACCCAGAGGGCTGGGGAAGGAAGGAGGCTGGGTGGTCTGAAAGGCCACGGGGCAGCCCGAGTGGCCTGCAGTGGCCGCTGTGTCAGGCGCCTTCGGGGCCGGCTCCTCTCTCCACAGGAGTTCTTCTTTCACTGCATGGCCGGGCGAGAGGGCCTGGTGGACACCGCTGTGAAAACCAGCCGCTCCGGCTACCTCCAGAGGTAAAGCGCCTGCGCGTGTACCCAAGGCTTGGCGTTGCTGCTCCCTCCAGTGGGCCTGCTTGTTTTCTCAGCTCTGGTAGTAAAGGGAGCAGCAGTCCTCCAGCCTAGTTGAGTAGCTGGGAATCGGAGCTTCAACCTGACCAGGCCTGACGTCAGGAGCCTGCGTCCATGCCCCTCCCGGGGGCGTCATACCTTGAATCTCCCCGGTCTCGCAGAAAACTGCGCTGCCACACATGACTGCAGTGGAGAGGGAAAGACTAACCCCTGCTTGTCAGGCTGCTCCTCAGAGTGAGGCCCTGGGAACCATGCTCGCTGCTGGCAGGGAGGACTCCCTCCTCCTCCCCAGCACCCTGCCTGTTCATTCTGCTTTGTCCTTTGTTTCTGAGCGCAGACGTCCAGGTTCCCCTTACAGTGTTCCCGTCTCTGGGGTTGAGACACGCCTGGGGCCCGTTGGCCAGGATCTATCTGCAGAGCTGGCGAGGCCCGGTGCCCACCTTCCTGGGGCTCCTCTGGCCCAGGGTTGCACCTCTCTCTCCCCTAATCATTCAGAAATACACGTGTAGCGTGGGGAAAACTGGAAAACATGGCCAAATGAGCCTGGGGTGTCGGGTGCGTCCTAGAGGCCAGACGGGGATGGGGAGTGGGGGGTGCATCCTAGAGGCCGGGCAGGGGGTGGTGTCGGGGTCCTGGCTGGGACAGAGAAGCAGCACCCCACCCTCTGAGGTAAGGGCCCAGGCGTCTGTGGGAGCCGCCTGCCAGCAGGGTGCAGGGCTTCGCGGTCCTAGGGTAGAGGGCCAGGCTGGAGGTGGGAGGCTGCCTCCCGGGTTGCAGTGAGCAGGGAGAAACGAAGGTGCGGCAAGGCACAGGGCAACAGGCACGTGTGTCGTTTTCAGGCCAGAGTCACCGGGTGGCGTGGTTGGCAGGACGCAGGGTACTGGTTTGGGGGATCTGGGCAGACAGAGACTGCAGTGGCCCTTAGAAATGGCCAGCCCTAGAGACATGGCCGTGAGGGAGGCAGCCAGCACTGGAGAGATGGAGGGAAGACACGAGACGATGCGTCACGTCAGCGCTTAGCTCGTGCCCTCCGTGCCCTGGGCATCCCTGGGCCAGCACTGAGAACCCCAGCCTTCTGGGCCTGGCCTGGCCCAGGCCTCAGCACGCAGCCGGGCTGCATGGGAGCAGTTGCAGCAGCGCTTCTCGGCCACGCCGCTGGAGCCCCACATGGCAGGAGCAGGGCCCCTTCCTTTGCTCTGCACCGCCACTAGCCCCACCAGAGGCGGCCCCTCCGGGTGCACCTGAAGGTGCTGAGCGGGGTCCTTCACAGGTGCATCATCAAGCACCTGGAGGGGCTGGTGGTCCAGTACGACCTGACAGTTCGTGACAGCGATGGCAGCGTGGTGCAGTTCCTGTACGGCGAGGACGGCCTGGACATCCCCAAGACACAGTTCCTGCAGCCCAAGCAGTTCCCTTTCCTGGCCAGCAACTACGAGGTAGTCCCAGAGGCGGGCCCACAGCGGGCCTTTCAGAGCCCGCTGTGCGCTTCAGTGGCAGGACACACGCCCCTGGAGTAACAGCTGCTGTTTGGGGCACTTACCGGGTGCTGGGCCCAGACTCAAGTGCACAGCGAATACTGTCTGAGCTTGTCCTCACACAGCCCTGGGGAGTGAGCAGCAGTCTGCCAGGCTTCGTTGTTTGTTGTTCATTTGTTTGTTTTTGGTACTAGGAATTGAACCCAGAAGCATTCTACCGCTGAGCTACGCCCAGCCCTATTTTATTTTATTTTGCAATGGTCTTACTAGGTTGAGTCTTACTACTTGCTGAGGCTGTCCTCAATCCTGCTGTCCTCTTTTCTTGGCCTCTCAAGTACTGGGCTTACAGGCATGCGCCACCATGCCCAGCTCTGCCCATTTTAAGCTGTGACCAGGCAGTGGGAGGCAGAGCCAGTGTTGGAACCCAGGCCTGCCTGGCACACATACATGTGACTCATACATCCTTATGACCCAGTAATGACCATCGCTGTTGACTAAGCAGACTGCCCTTTTGCAGATTGATAAACTGACCTGGGCCCTTCCCCTCCTGCCCTGTCCCAGCGCTTTTCCATCCTCTTTCCTTCTTTCGTCCTGTTTCTGGGGGGCCTCTGAGTGTGCCATTTCCCTTCCCCAGAAACCTCTTGGCTCCTAAGACCACCACCTCCCAAGCCTATGGAGTGGGGGCCCTGATGAGCAGTGGGTGCTCAGTCCCCTGACAGCAGTTATGAGCGCCCCTCATGGGCCCCGGGGCCCCTGGAGTGCGAAGCAGCCCTTCTGTCACGTCATCTCGTTTGTGCTTCGTTTGTCCAGGTGATAATGAAATCCAAGCATCTCCATGAAGTTTTATCCAGAGCAGATCCCAAGAAAGCTCTGCGCCACTTCAGAGCCATCAAAAAATGGCACAGCAAGCATTCCGACGCCCTGCCGAGAAGAGGCGCCTTCCTAAGTTTCTCCCAGAAGGTCCAGGCCGCGGTGAAAGCGCTCAGCCTCAGCGGCGACAACCAGAATGGCCGCAGCCCTGAGGCGCAGCAGGTGACGCCACGTGAGGCTGGCCCAGGCGCCCTGGCCTCGCTCGCCCAAGGAGTGGGTTGTCCCTGACGAGGGTGCCTCCAGAAGTGAGTGGGCGCCATGGCACTCCAGGGGGCCTGGAAAGGGCGGCTCCATGGGGTGAAGAGAGGCCCCCGGAGGCTCCTGCCTTCCCCTGCCCGTGGCCCCTCTCACCGGGAATCCAGCATGGGGACGCGGGGCGTGTGAAGGAGCCTCGGTGCCCTGGCTGTGCCCTGGTTGTCCTAGGACAGACAGGCCCAGCTTTGCCCGTCATCCTCGCGAAGTTGCCACATTCCCTGTCTGGTTCAGGAATCCAGCTGGGCTGTAAATGCCACGACCGCCCTGCCTGCTGAGCGGGCGCCCGTCACTTGGCGTCCCCCCATTGTAGGGAGGGAGGTGGCTTTACCCACGCCCACAGGTGTCTGCCCAGCTGCCCCATCCGTCTGGAGCGCCCTTCCCACGCCTCGTGCCCGCCCACCTGGCTGAGACCCGTCCCTCCCTTCAGATGCTGCAGATGTGGTCTGAGCTAGATGAGCAGAGCCGGCAGAAGTACCAGAAGAGGGCGGCCCCCTGTCCTGACCCCAGTCTGTCCGTCTGGCGCCCGGACATCTACTTTGCATCTGTGTCCGAAACATTTGAAAGAAAGGTTGACGACTACAGTCAAGAGTGGGCCGCTCTAGCAGAGAGGAGCTACGAGAAGTCGGGCCTGTCTCTCGACAGGTGGTGCCGCTGCGGGTTGCCTGGGGCCGAGGGAGGGAGGAGAGGGAGGCTGGGGCCCTGAGGAGCCTGCGGGCTCAAGGGCGGCCCTGAGCAGGGAGGCGGAGGCACGTCCTCCTCATCCGCCAAGACCTGGAAGATGCTCTAGGGAAGCGGGGCTTGCTAGCTCCCGGGCTTGCTGTGCTGGCGGCTGAGCGGGAGGGCAGGCGTCTGGTCACTGTTCAGCTGCTGCCCACTCTGGCCAGAGTGGGCCACTCGGTGCCCTAGTCTCCATGTCACAGCTGCTTACGGTGGCTCAGGTCTAGTAACTCCAATCAACCTTCCGGCCTGAGCCTCCAGGCAGGGGGAGGAAGGCCATGTGGAGGCCCCAGCTGGGACAGTTTCCTCAGAGAGGGAAAGGAAGGCCATGGGCCAGCATGGGGTCTCACGGTGGAAGGGCCCCTGGAGGGCCAGCAGCAGCGTCCTGGGCCCCTCGCAGCAGCCCGTTAAGCCTGCAGAGAGCTGAGGCCGTCCTGTGGCCACTTAGCCTGCCCTGCCAACACTGGCAAGGTGCACGGAGAGGCCACATGCTCCAGGCTGAACTAAGGCTAGTGGTGGCAGCAGGCGAGGACGGGAGGCCAAGCTTCTCTCCTTTTGCCCTCTAACGTGCTTCTCCAGCCAGGCTGCCAGCTAGTAGAGGCCCCACCTGCAGCCCTCTAGCTCAGGACGCTGCATTCACTCTCAGAAGGATCTAGAAGAGCTAGGCGTGGTGGCGCATGCTTATAATCCCCGCGCTTGGGAGGCGGAGACAGGAGGATCGCGCAGGTTCAAAGCAAGCAGCGCTGGCTTAAGAGACCCTGTTTCCAAATAAAATATAAAATAGGTCTGGGAGTGTAGCCCGGAAGTAGAAGGGTTCCGTCCCCAGTACCACCAAAAAAAAAAAAAAGGATCTAGAGGAGCTTGCCCAGAAATCCCGCTCTGGCTTCCTCCAGTGTGGCTCTGCTTCCCCCCGTGGCCGCCCACCCATGCCGGCCCTGTGGGGCCTGTCCTCGCTCCTGCGCCAGGTTGTGCGGCCTTCCCACGGCCGTCCCTCGAGGCCCAGCGGCCACAGAGGGTGGTGAACACCGGCAGTGTGGCCGCTTCTGATGTGGAGCCCGAACCTCCTTCCCGTCTGTGCAGTGGGAGGATGGACCTCTCTCCAAACTGGCCTGACTAGTGGGGAGAGGGGTGAGCCAGGAAGTGTGAGCAGTAGCCCAGAAAGGCTCGCCACCTCTGGAGCAGCCCAGAGTAGGCGCGTGGCGTTCTCGGGACAGTCGTGAGCTGGCCGAGCGGGACTGTCCAGGGCTGCGCCACCCCCTGGGAACTGCTGTGATAGTTATGGGACATGACAAGGTCACTGGCAGGAATCCAAGGTGAAAGGAACCTTTTGCCTAGGAAGAGAAGCCCAGAAAGGCTTGAGTCGGGCTGCTCCTAACCCCTCCACTCCTCCCAGGCTCAGGACCCTGCTGCAGCTGAAGTGGCAGCGCTCGCTCTGCGAGCCGGGCGAGGCCGTGGGCCTGCTGGCCGCCCAGAGCATCGGGGAGCCCTCCACGCAGATGACCCTGAACACCTTCCACTTCGCGGGCAGAGGCGAGATGAACGTCACCCTGGGTATTCCGAGGTGTGGATGCCGGGGCGGGGTCCTGGCCCTCTCTGGGGGAGGAAGCCATTTAAAGAGGGGGCGTGTAGCCAGGCATGGTGGCACACGCTTGTAATCCCAGCATTCAGGAGGTTGAGACAGGAGGATCGCGGTTCATGGACAGCCTCAGCTACTTAGTGAGGCCCTCTGCAACTCAGTGAGACTCTGTTTGAAAATAAAGAATAAGCTGGGCGTGGTGGTGCACACTTGTAATCCCTGTGCTTGGGAGGCTAAGACAGGAGGATCACACAGGTTTGAAGCCAGCCTCAGCTACTTAGTGAGGCTCTCAGCAACTTAGTGAGACCCTGTTTCCAAATAAAATATTTAAAAAATAAAAATAGGTCTGGGAGTATACCCCGGAGGTAGAAAGCCCCTGGGTTCCACCCCCAGTACCACCAAAAAAAAAAGGAAAGAATAAAAAACAGGGCAGGGGGTGTAGCTCGGAGGTCAAATACCCCTGGGTTCCATCTCCAGACCCACAATAAAAAAAAAGAGGGGATGCAGGCATGGTGGCACACGCTTGTAATCCCCGCGCTTGGGAGGCAGAGACAGGAGGATCACGCAGGTTCGAAGCCACCCTCCGCTGGCGTAAGAGACCCTGTTTCCAAATAAAAAGTATAAAATAGATCTGAGAGTGTAGCCCGGAGGTAGAAGAGTTCCATCCCCAATCCCCCAAAAAAAAGAGGGAGGGAGGGAGGGGGCGTGAGCAAATGAGTGAGAGGGGCTGGGTCCAATCAGTGGAGATCAGGGTTGAAACTGGGGAGCCCGGCTGGTTTCTGTAGCCAGATGGATGTCTAGACCTTTCGAGATCTCCATTTAATCTCTGTCAACTCCTACATCAGAGTTACCGGGATGCTCATGAGACCGTACATGGGGACATTGTTAACCAGCCCAACCCAGCCCCACGCGGACCACTTGGTTTTGTGGCCCCAGGAGCTCCAAGCCTGGCCTCTTGGGCGCGTGTGTCCACGCTACAACGTGGTGACCATTGGGCAGAGGAGGGTGGGTGTCAGATCCGCTGCATCAGACTGTGGTCCTGCCACTTCCGGCAGGTGAACTCTGGGGGTATCCTCCTGCAGAACACGGGAGGCCTGGCTGAGCGCACAGTGCTAGCTGCCTTCCCTGCACCTATTTGTTCAGTAAACACCTGCTGTGTGCACAGTGCAGGCGATCGGAGCCAGATTCAGACACAGCCCATCCTGGAGGAGGCCAGGGCTCCGCGGCCAAGTCTGACATGTGAGGCCTGGCCTCTTCCATCCCAGCGTACTCGCATTGGTGAAGAGGCTTCATGCACGGGAGGGCTCTGGTTACCCGCCGTGACCAGGCATGCCCGTTTTGTGACAGGTTGAGGGAGATCCTAATGGTGGCCAGCGCCAACATCAAGACGCCCATGATGAGCGTGCCCGTGTTCAACACCAGAAAAGCCCTGAAGAGAGTAAAGAGCCTGAAGAAGCGGCTCAGCAGGGTGTGCCTGGGAGAGGTGAGCCCCCCCCAGCCCTGCACACACAGTGCGGCCGCCCGCACGCTGGGCTCCAGTCCCCCAGGAGAGCAGTGCACCAGGATGGCGTGTGCTGCGGTTCCTGCCACCTCTAGAAACCTCGCCCCCCAACTGGCTGTGGGTGTGACTGGGGGCCACACATCCTGCCAGGTGCTGGGCAGGATGGGTCAGGAAGCTTTTAAGATAATCGTTAGTTCTTATTAGCCTTGTGTGCCTAAAAAGTAAAGTCAGAATGCTTCTGGATCCTTACCACTCCACAGGAGCCCTCCTTGCTGACTCAGGCCATTGTCTGGAGGTGGCTTCCAGGCTGCGCCCGCTCCCCACCACCACCAAGAATTCATGCTGCAAGGCACAGGATTTCTTTGGAATTTGGGCTCGTGGCCCAGTCTCTGTCTCCCAAAGCCCTTGACTTTCCCATACCCACTTGAGTACACCGTGACGGCGCACTTGTCCTGGGGCCTGAAGGCGTCGGGCGCGCCCTGTCTGTCTGATTCTAGGTGCTGCAGAAAGTTGACGTCCAGGAATCCTTCTGCATGGGAGAAAAACAGAATAAGTTCCGGCTGTACCAGCTACGCTTTCAGTTCCTGCCACACGCGTATTACCAGCAGGAGAAGTGCCTGCGGCCAGAGGACATTCTGCACTTCATGGAAACGAGGTCAGGACCCGGCCATGCTTGACCTTGACCCACAGGGCGCTCCTGGCCACAGGGCTCCCAGAGATTGGGTGCATCTAGGGAAACAGTAGGCCTACAGCCTGATCTGGAAACCCCGCCCGCGCTGGCTGTGGGTATGACTGGCGGCTGCGCATCGCACCCTGAACTCCCGCTTTGTCTCGGGGCTGGTGGGTCAGGATTGTCGCCAACTGGCATGCATCTGGCATGCACCGCGTTAGGTGGGGAGGATCTGCATGGGGAGAAGGGGAGCCCTGGCAGTGGTGTCCCTGTGGCCTCGGGGGCAGGAGTCCAGGAGGCGCCATGTGGCTCCTGACTTGCCCGTAACCTGTTAGTGACAAGCATCGTGCCGATGCCATGCCCCAGGCGTCCCACGGAGACATTCTGGTCCTTGTCTAGTAGGAGAATGGACTTCCTCCTCCTCTCAAGTTCAAGTTACTGCTGGGCATTTGAAAAGCATAGGCTAGCCGGGGATGTGGCACGCATCTGCAATCCCAGTACTTGGGAGGCTGAGATGGGAGGATCACAAGTTTGTGGCCAGCCTCAGCTACTTAGTGAGGCCCTCTGCCACTTGGTAAGACCCTATTTCCAAATAAAAAAGTCAGTCTGGGGGTGCAGCTCGGAGGTAGAGTGCCCGTGGGCTTGGTCCCCAGCACCAGGGCAAAGCACAGGCTAGGGTTGGGATTAGCTCTGTTGTGGGGCGCTTGCCAAGCACGGGGCATGTGTTCAGTTCCCAGTAATAGTTAGTTAAAAATAAGGAAGGAAAGAAAGAAAAGCTTTGGCCACTCACTTAATGCTGAGTGCTCAGTGCGCAGGACTGAAAGGATGGCTCTCTGGGACTGGGGCCAGCAGAGAGAGCCAGCAAAGCACATCAGCCTGCCAGCCGACCAGGCTGTCCTGCAGGGTCCCCCAGACTGCAGCGCAGCCATCTCAAGGGAGCGCTGTCAGCGCGCAGTCAGGGAGGAGGGCAGCCAGATCCTCTGAGCTAAGGAAAGCCCATCTTAGGATCTAGGTGCATGTTTTTGCTTTTATAAAAGAAAATCTCAGCCAGGTGTGGTGGCGCACACTTGGAATCCCAGCTCTTGGGAGGCTGAGGCAGGAGGATCATTTTGTGGGCAGCCTCAGCTACTTAGTGAGGCCCTCTGCAACTCCGTGAGACCCTGTTTCAAAATAAAGAATAAAATAGGGCTGGGGGTGTAGCTCAGGGGTAGAATGCCACAGGGTTTAATTCCTAGTACCGAAAAAAAAAATTTCTAAGCCAGGCATGGTGGAGCATGCTTGTAATCCCAGCATTTGGGAAGCTGAGACGAAGAATGCAGTTCACAGCCAACCTCAGTTACTTAGGCCCTTTGCAACTCAGTGAGACCCTGTTTCAAAAACAAATAAAGAATAGCCAGGCATGGTAGCGCACGCTTGTAATTCCCCCACTTGGGAGGCTGAGACAGGAGGATCGCACACGTTCGAAGCCAGCCCCAGCTACTTACTGAGGCTCTCAGGAACTTAGTGAGACCCTGTTTCCAAATAAAATAGAAAAAATAGGTCTGGGAGTATAGCCCAGAGGTAGAAAGCCTCTGGATTCCACCCCTAGTACCACCAAAAAAAAAATAAAATAATAGGGCTGGGACTGTAGCTCAGAGGTAGAATTCCTCTGGGTTTAATCTCTAGTACCAAAACAAAACAAAAAGTCTCCTAATTTATAAATACCATCAACTACTTCACATCTTTTTTCTAAAGGCCAAAGAGGCCTAACGATCCTTTCTTTTGACAGGATTTGGCTCTAGGCCACTGGCCACCTCTGACCTAACTAGCTCCCAGGTCTCCCCAGCGGCCATGTGTGTGGCATGAGCGGCAGAGCAGTGGCTGGTCTGCCCTCGGCCCCCATCTGCTTCTCCCCTGAAGATGAGCCTGGCTGTGTTGGGGCGGTGTCGGGGTGGATGACCTGGCCAGGGCTCGCTGGCTGGTGGATCTTGCTCCCTGGGCCTCAGGGAGCACCTGCGCCTGCCTGTGCCATCCTCCAGTCCTCGGTGCCCCTGAGTGATGGGGTGGAGACCAGGATCTGCCCCGCACCCTCCACCTGAGGCCCCGCCTGCCAAGCGGGTAGCCAGCACGAGGTCTGTGTACTGACATCGCCTCTCAGAATTAGAAATAGCAGCTCGCTTTAAGCCCTCCATGGCAGTGGCCGCCCTGGCTCGTCCCCACAGTGAAGTGCCTTCGGCTCCAGGTGGCTCCAGCTGACCTCCAAGGGCTCTGCAGGGATCGAAGGGGCTGCTGCGAACTGGCTGCCGTCACAGTCCCGCCATCAGGCCTCGGGAGCCCGCATAGAAGTGGGCCTGAGCGCGCTTCCGGAAGAGCCACCTCCCCTTCTACCTCCGAGCTACACCCCCAGCCCTAATTTGTACTCTTTATGTTGAAACAGGTCTCACTGAGTTGCAAAGGGCCTCACTAAGTAGCTGAGGCTGTCCGCGAACCGTGATCCTCCTGTCTCAGCCTCCTGAATACTGAGATTGCAAGCGTGCCCACCACGCCCTCTTTACTCCTCACCGTCTCCCTCCCGTCTCGAGCTCTTGTGATGTAGGTTGGAGAGAGGGGCTCTTGTCTAGATGGAGTCTGTTAGGCAGGGGAGGCCCCGCTGTCCCTGCTGGCTCCCCGCTCCCTCCAAGGCGTGTGTGAGTTACTTAGAGAACGGGCCGCTCAGGCCTGGGCTGGGAGCACAGGGCTTCAGGCCCTGGTCCCGGCTGTGTCACAAGAATCTAGAGTCCAGAGCTGTTGCCAGGCACCTTCAGAAATAGCCAAGAGCTGTGTTTCTAAGTGATTATTTATGCATGGTGAAGATTCCTCTGCCACCCGCCCTCCTGTCCCCTTTCAGTTGCTACACAAGCTTCAGAGAGCAGTCACCGTGCCCTCTGCAAAAGCACCGAAGGGCAGAATGTGTGCATCACCAGGAAAGCACTGGTCCACGGCTAACATTTCCACCGCGTACTGGCCAGGTGTTTGTTCTGTCTCTCGCCTTCTCCTGTGCTCTTGCTAGTCCTGGTCACCAACGGAGGCGGGCGAGGTAGAAAGGAGTGCCAGCTGGTGGTCAGGGAGGTTCCGGAGGTGTCCCTCTGGGCGTCACTCAGCCTTGAAGGACGGCACGGTTCCAGCAGGTAGAGGGGCAGGGAAGTCGCTGTCAGAGTCAGCCACATAAGAAAGGCCGGCAGTGTGCGGGGAGCGCAGAGCACCGGGGTCGCCCGCACTGAGACCCACCGGGGCGCCTGAGTAGCTGAGTGGCCCGCTGGTGCCAGCTCACTCATCTCCCCTGCCTGTCCACTCAGCATTCTCCTGTCTCCCATTGGCGTGTGTCTTTCTAAAGTCAAGTCTGCCTCCTCTGTCTGCCCCTCCTGTCCTGTTCCCCGCACCTGGAAAAGCTTTGGGAACCTTTTTTCTACCAAGGACAGAAACCTCAGCAAGACTGTACCTCTTTAAAAGCCTTTAAGCTGGCCGGGCTTGGTGATGCACACTTGTAATCCCCGCGCTTGGGAGGCTTAGACGGGAGGCTGAGACAGGAGGATCGCACAGGTTCGAAGCCAGCCTCAGCTACTCAGTGAGGCTCTCAGCAACTTAGTGAGACCCTGTTTCCAGATAAAGTATAAAATAGGTCTGAGAGTATAGCCCGGAAGTAGAAAGCCTCTGGGTTCCACCCCCAGTACCACCAAAAAAACAAACAAACAAACAAACAAACCCTTTAAGCTGGTGGTGGCACACACCTGGAATCCCAGAACTTAGGAGGCTGAGACAGAAGAACTGCAGGTTCAAGCCCAGCTGTAGCAATTCAGCAAGATTCTTGTCAACTTAGTGACACCCTGTTTCAAAACAAAAAATAAGAAAAGGGTAGGGGTGCATCTCAGAAGAGAATGCCTTTGGGTTCACTCCCCAGTGCAAGAGGGAGGGAGGGAGAGGAAGAGAAAGAGATCTTTTTAAAAAGTGGACCCAGAGCCGGGCGTGGTGGGCACGCTTGTAATCCCCGCGCTTGGGAGACTGAGACAGGAGGATCGCAGGTTCGAAGCCAGCCTCGGTTATTTAGTGAGGCTCCAGCAACTTAGTGAGACCCTGTTTCCAAATAAAGTATAAAATAGGTCTGGGAGTATAGCCTGGAGGTAGAAAGCCCCTGGGTTCCACCCCCGTACCAAAAAAAAAAAGTAGACCCAGGTGCAATGATGCACACCTGTAATCCCAGTGCCTAAGAGCTGAGATAGGAGGATCACAGATTGGAAGTCAGCCTCAGCAATTCAGCAAGACTTTCAAAATATAAAAGAAGGGCTGGGAGTGTGGCCAAGAGGTAGAGTGCCCTGGGTCCAATCCCAGCGCAAAAGAAAAAGAGGGGAGAAGGAAGATGACCTCTTGTTTGTTTTATGTTTTGTTCTTTGGTTGTACTGGGATGGACCCAGGGGCCTTCTACCTCTGGGCTATCCCCCCAGGTCTATTTTTTATATTTTATTTGGAAACAAGGTCTTACTAAGTTGCAGAGAGCCTCACTAAGTAGCTGAGGCTGGCTGAGAACCTGTGATCCTCCTGTCTCAGCCTCCCAAGTACTGGGATTGTAAACGTTCTTTTGTTCTTAAATGAGAAAAACAGTAACATTTGGCCTGCCTTTTTTTTTTTTTTTTTTTTTTTTGTGGTGGTGGTGGTGGTGGTGGTGGTGGTGGTGGTGGTGGTGGTGGTACTGGGGATGGAACCCAGGGCTTTCTACATCCGGGCTACACTCCCAGTCATATTTTTTATACTTTATTTGGAAACAGGGTCTCTTAAGCCAGCTAAGGTTGGCTTCGAACCTGCACGATCCTCCTGCCTCAGCCTCCCAAGCGCAGGGATTACAAGCGTGGGCCACCATGCCCGGCTTGACCTGCCTTTTTTCAGTTTAAGACCCTAAGCCCCCTGGGGTCTAGGATCCCACTTTTCATCTTTGCCCCAGGGGTTGTGAGGGTGGCCGTGCAAGGGACCTGAAGTGCCGCAGTCGGAAGGCTCTTCTGGCCTGATGGAGAGGCCGCACAGACACGAGGGCGTCTGGTCCCTGTCCTGCAGGAGAGGGCGGAGGGTGTACTGGCACGGGCTCCTGCAGGCGCTCTCCTTTCTTCAGATTCTTTAAACTTCTGATGGAGGCCATCAGAAAGAAGAACAGCAAAGCATCGGCCTTCAGGAGCGTGAACGCCCGAAGAGCCACGCAGCGGGACCTCGATGGCGACGTGGGGGAGTCGGGCCGGAGTCGGGTGAGTGCGTCTGGCCGTGGCCATCCTTCCCACTTGGCTGGCGTGTTCTGCCGCTCAGCAGCCACGTCTGGTTCCCAGGCCTGCGGGGCCGGGCCTCTGGACAGCCATCTCTGCTCTCAGGGACCTCTGTGGGGCGCGGTCTGAGGACGGGTGTTAAGTGACACCCACACTGAGCCCTGAAGGTTCTTTTACGGTTGCTCTGCCTTTAACATGGCAGGCCACAGGAGACCTGGCAAGACCGGAGTGTTATATTGAAATGTGGTGAGAGGGGAGGAGGGAAAGCCACTGGAGACAGCAGTCGGGCACTGAGTCACCTCTGCAGAGGCCGGGAGCAGTCAGACCTGAGCAGTCCAAGGGCGGCCCCGGCAGGCGGAGCGCACGCCACCCGCCGGCCCACCTGAGCCACCTCCACAGGCCTGTCCCGAGGAGACACTAGCCACTCCTGCCCTGAGACTGCTCGAGTCACTGACACAGCGCGCATGGGCGCGGACTGCCTCTGAAGTCTGCCAGAAAGGCATTAATACTGGCTTTTATGGTTTGGGTTTTTTTTTTTTTTTTTTTTTTTTTTTTTTTTTTTTTTTTTGGTGGTGCTGGGGATGAAATCCAGGGGCCTTCTACCTCCGGGCTACACTCCCAGACCTATTTTATACTTTTTTTATTTGGAAACAGGCTCTCTTAAGCCAGCTAACACTGGTTTCGAACCTGTGCATTCCTCCTGTCTCGGCCTTCCAAGCGTGGGGGTTACAAGTGTGCGCCACCACACCTGGCTCTTGGTTTGGGGTTTTTTTGTATTTTTTGTTTTGTTTTGTTTGGGGTTTTTGGTATTTTGTTTTTTGCGGGTCTGGGGATGGAACCCAGGGGCATTCGATCTCCAAGCTACACCCCCGGCCCTTTTTTTATTATTATTTTGAAACGGGTTCTTACTGAGTTGCAAAGGGCCTCACTAAGTAGCTGAGGCTGTCCGTGAACCGCAATCCTCCAGTCTCAGCCTCCCAAATGCTGGGATTACACATGTGTGCCACCACGCCCAGCAATACTGGTTTTTAAAATACTCAATATTCCACCACCACAGCTCTCCCTACAGGATTAAAGTATTTAGAATAATGTTTTATACCATCTTTTTTTTAACAACTTGGAAACCCCAGTACTCTTTTTTAATATTAAAAAATGGAAGTCTAAAGCTGGTTGTGGTAGCTCACACTTGTAATCCCAGTACTTGGGAGGCTGAGACAGGATCACAAGTTCAAGGACAGCCTCAGCAAGTAGTGCGGCCTTCATCAGCCTAGTGAGACCCTGTTTCAAAATGAGAGAGAGACAGACAGACAGTCAGTCAGTCTTAGCCAGGCTGTGGTTCATGCTTATAGCCCTCTACGTGGCGGTCTGAAGCACATGAATCCCAGGTTGCCAGCCTCAGCAGCTTAGGCCCTGTGTCAAAATAAAGGTAAGACAGGGCTGGGAGTTTAGCTCAGTGGAGAGCTCCCCTGGGCTCCATCCAGAGTACCACAGGGGAAGGGAGGGAGTCTGCCAGGCACAGTCTGTAATTCCACAAACTCAGGAGGCTGAGGCAGGAGGCTCACAGGTTGGAGGCTAGCCTGGGCAATTTAGCGAGACCCTATCTCAAAATATAAAAAGGGCTGGGGGTGTAGCTCAGTGGAGAGCATGCTTGGGTATAAGCCTCAGTACCCCATAAGAAAGAGAGAGAGAAAAATGAGAGGCAGGGGAAGGAGGCCTGGACTCGGGGGCCAGACTGAGCAGAGCGGGAAGGTGCGTGTGGGTGTCGTGGTGGCCGGCCGGGAGGGAGGGCCAGGTGAGTGCTGGGTCACCTAGCACTGATGTCTAATCGCCTTCCTGTCCCCCAACCACAGGGCGAGCAGGAGGAGGAGGAGGAGGAGGGGAACATCGTGGATGCGGAGGCTGACGAGGGCGACGCCGACGCCTCTGACGCCAAACGCAAGGAGAAGCAGGAGGAGGAGGTGAGGGGCTCCGGGACGCCCCATGGGAGCCCCAGCAGCTGCCTGCCACGCACCTTCCGCCTCTCTCTGGCACGGGGCTTGTGGGCAGGAACGGTAGGGCCGGCTCCGCGTTAGCCTTTGGGCCGGGCTGGCCCTGGATTGAGCAGGACTCAGGCCAGAGGTCAGACTGCCTCTCCCCCAGACCCGGGGAATGTGTGAACCTCCTCTGAGGGCAGCCGGGGAGGGTTTCCAAGCCTGGACGCCGGAGCAGGGAGACCATGAGGGCGGCAGGGTGCCTGTGCCTGGCAGCTGGGGCACGGTGGGCCCCGAGTGACGACTTTGCTTCCTTGCAGGTGGATTATGAGAGCGAGGAGGAGGAGGAGAAGGAGGGAGAGGAGGATGCGGAGGACGCTCAGGAGGAAGGGAACGTCCAGGGGGAAGGCTCCCAGGAGCCTGATGAGGAGGTGGGCTCCGGCCCCGAGGAGGACTTGCCCCAGAGACCTCCCCGCCAGCCTAGAGGCCAGGGGGCCGAGGCGGTGGAGCGCCGGGTCCAGGCCGTGCGCGAGGCCCACTCGTTCATTGAGGACTACCAGTACGACACGGAGGAGAGCCTCTGGTGCCAGGTGAGCGGCGCACGGCGGCCAGGGCTCAGCGCCTGCATAGACAGTTATAGACCCCCGCCCCAGAGCACACCCAGCCCCGGCGCCGCAGGCCTCGGCCGCCCTCGAGCTGGGCCATCTCCGGCCTCCACCCCCAGGTGACAGTGAAGCTGCCGCTGATGAGGATCGGCTTCGACATGAGCTCCCTGCTGGTGTCCTTGGCCCACAGCGCCGTCGTCCACACGACCAAGGGCATCACCCGCTGTCTCCTGAACGAGACGGCCAACAGTAAGAACGAGAAGGAGCTGGTGCTGAGCACAGAGGGCATCAACCTCCCGGAGCTGTTCAAGTATGCCGAGGTAGGCTCGCGGGCTCTGCGGGGCACTTCCCGGGCCGCCCACTCCTGGCCTCGCCCACCTGCGGGGCTCGTGAGCCTGTAGAGCCCAGCGCTGCGAACCCATGACCACTGCTCACCCAGACCCCGGGGAGTACAAGTGTCCTTTTCTCCTTGAAAGTCTTCTTGAAGTAAAGACTTTCCCATAGTGGGCTATAAGAAATGACTTGCTGCCAGGCATGGTGGCACACGCTTGTAATCCCCACACTTGGGAGGCTGAGACAGGAGGATCGCACAGGTTCGAAGCCAGCATCAGCTACTTAGTGAGGCTCTCAGCAACTTAGTGAGACCCTGTTTCCAAATAAAATAGAAAATAGGTCTGGGAGTGTAGCCCTAAGGTAGAAAGCCCCAGGGTTCCACCCCCAGTGCCACCAAAAAAAAAAGAAAAGAAATGGCTTGCTGCATCGGCAGCCTGGCTGCTGCTCATTTAACTGGCAAAGGAGGCCAGGCCTGGCCCTGCCCACAGCACATCGGCCCTTGCCCCTGCGGTGCTTTTAGCATCCCCCATAGGACAGGAGGGCCCTGGGCCCCCGAGGGGCAGCCTCCAGGCTCCCAGCCTGACCTGGGCTCTGCTCAGTCGTGGGGCTGTGTCAGCAAGGACCAGGCAGGCTGCCCGACTCCACTTGCCGCCTGCGGGATCCGCCCAGCCAGCCAGGTCTCGTGCTTTCTCATGGGCCTAAGGCTTGTCCTGAGTCTTGTGAGCCCTGGGGCCTGGCCTGCCTGTGGGAGCAGCTTCCTGTCACCCGGCGTGGGCCACCTCTCGGCAGGGAGAGTCGTGGGAGGGAGCAGGCGGCCGGACCACGGAGTCCCTCCCACCCCAGGTGCTTGATCTGCGCCGCCTCTACACCAACGACATCCACGCCATGGCCAGCACGTACGGCATCGAGGCCGCGCTGCGTGTGATCGAGAAGGAGATCAAGGATGTGTTTGCTGTGTACGGTGAGGATGCTGGTGCCCGAGGCCAGGGGGCCAGCCTGAGGAGGCCGCGGTGTCCGCCATGGCCATCCCCCGGGGTAGCAGCGTGCTTGACCGTGTCCTGGGCTGAGGATGTGGCAGATCCTGGGGGCCGCCCCGGAGCAGCCTGGCTCGTGTCGGGTGACACTCGGTGGTTGGCCCCCTGGCCCTGCTCTGTGTTTGACCTCGCCGGCCCCGCGACAGGCATCGCAGTCGATCCTCGTCACCTCTCGCTGGTCGCCGATTACATGTGCTTTGAGGGTGTCTACAAGCCACTGAACCGCTTCGGGATCCAGTCGAACTCCTCCCCTCTGCAGCAGATGACGTTTGAAACCAGCTTCCAATTTCTGAAGCAGGCCACCATGATGGGTCAGCTTGGGCC
Organism: Muscardinus avellanarius; assembly: GCF_963383645.1. NCBI lineage: Eukaryota > Metazoa > Chordata > Mammalia > Rodentia > Gliridae > Muscardinus > Muscardinus avellanarius. The sequence goes on along the minus strand of NC_137801.1, from coordinate 85,789,257 downwards.
ACCTGTCCCACAGTGCCCTGGGGCGGGAAGGCGGGAGAGTGGCAGGCACCCTGGGCCGGGGAGATCGGGGCACGCCTCTGAGGTGCCTCATGCAGTCCTCCCCACAGCCTGACCCAGGCTCTCGTGTCTCACAGGATCCCACGACGAGCTGAGGTCGCCTTCAGCCTGCCTCGTGGTGGGAAAGGTGGTCAAGGGCGGGACAGGCCTGTTCGAGCTCAAGCAGCCCCTGAGGTAGCGGCCCCGCAGCGCCCTCCCCGCCGGCCAGGAGGACCTGGGTGCAGACGTGGCTGGCCAGCCCTCCACGTGAGAGGACCGGAGGTCAGACTACAGGGCACCAGTGCAGCAGGGACCTTGGCTCTGGGCTCGCCGCTTCACCCAGCAAGTGGCAGCGTGCCTTCCTCGTCCCCGAGCCCTCCATGATGCCCAGGGTTTGCTTGGGCTGCAGGGGCCTCAGCAGCCAAGTCCCTGACAAAAGCTCCAGGGCCGCTCGGCAGAACACCGAGGGCGGCAGCATTGGCTGCAGGGCAGGGAAGCAAGACGCCAGCCCAGGGGACCAGTGGCTACAGGTGGCGTGGAGGCCGCTCATCCCTGCCACCTTGTGGCTCAGTGCCCGTGACCAGACTGGTCCCCGGCCCGGCAGCGGCTGGTGTCTACGAGGCCCCAGCTGCTCGCCCACACCGAAACCCCAAGTTCCCTGCTGGGGCCATTGGTCAGGCCTCCGGCTTTCCGGCTCTACTCAGCCTGGTGCCAAGGCCTGTGTGCATGGGCACACGCGGCCCGGGTCATCCCGGCCCCTCTCCCCAGCCCAGCAGCAAGGTGCCCCGGCTCGGACAGAAGAGGTTTTGTAAAACCACACCGTTCTATTTTTGTCTAATGTTATTCCAGCTCAGGCTGAGCAATAAACACCACTGAAACTAGCTGTTGGGAGGAAAAGATTTGGCTTTTTCCTTTGCCTCTGGTGTTTGGTTTCTGCACTGGGGTCTGTCGGTCAGATCTCAGGCCCCCTTCCTGCCTTCACTGAGCACATGGGGCACTCAGCCCTGCCCGCCTCTGGCCCCACGACCAGAAGCCCAGCTTGGAGCCAGGGAAGGAGCTCTGCTAGCGCTGGTGGGCGGGAGGGCTCCACAGTGACCCTGGGGTCGGGTCAGGGTCCCGGGAAAGTGCTGGGCTGCCCCCCAGACACCTGTCAGAGGCCAGGCCCCTACAGCCCACCCTGCCCACTGGGGGCTTGGCACAGGGGCGTGTGGCAGCTCCCCGGAGGCAGGAAGAGGCGCCCTGGAGCCTGCAGGGCGAGGTGCTGGTCCCTTCCTGGAGGGCTTCTCGGAGCCACCAGGCGCCGCGTGGCTGTGACCACGAGGGCGCGCGAGGGGGGGTTGGTTTGCTGCCATTGCTGTGGGGTCAGCCCAAGCCCTGAGTGCTGGCAGGCCTGCGCCGAACGCTTACCTCCCAACCATTGTGCATACAGTGAAGATAATAGAGGGGGTGTCTTGTGCAGAAAGCCCGTTACAGAGGCTGGCTCTGCAGGGAAGTGCTGGCAGGTGCCTGCAGCCCTCGCCACTGAGGAGGCAGAGATGGAGCATCATCTGAGGCCAGGAGCCTGAGACTGGCTCAGACAGGCGGCCCGGGCGTGGTGGCACGCATCTGTAGTCTAGCACTTGGAGGCTACCCAGGAGAGTTGCAAGTTTGAGGCCAGCCTGAACAGTTTAGCAAGACCCTCAGCCACTTGGTGAGACCGCATTCAGAATAAAAGGGCCAGGGCTCCAGCTCAGCGGTGGGCGCCCTTATGTTCAGCCCTCAGCACCGAGACCCGCCAGCTGTCTCAGCCTACTAAGTACTGAAGTCACGGGCGTGCCACCACACCTGGCTACCAACACCTAGCTGCACGATACTCATTAATACAGCGCCGTAATGCAAATCTAGGGTTTTTATTGCTGTAGTCAAGGCAATTGCAACTCAGAATTGAACGATCAAAAGTGCTATGAATACTCAAAGCTCTGCGTTCACGTATGTGCAACCAAAGATGGTTGAAATCAACCTCGAAAGTAACAGGATGCCAGGCATGGTGCACCTGCCCGGAATTCCAGCACTTAGGAGGCTGAGCCAGAAGCATGAAGAGTCGAGGCCTGCCTCACCAGCTTAGGGAGACCCTATTTCCAAATAAAAAATAACCACAACCAGGTATGGTGGCACACGCCTGTAATCCCTGTACTTGGAAGGCTGAGACAGGAGGATCACAGGTTTGAGGACAGCCTCAGCAAATAGACTCTCATCAACCTAGCTTGGCTCTGAAAGGAGCCGGGCGCAGTGGTGCACGCCTGTTTCAAAATAAATAAAATCGGACTAGGGGTGTAGCTCGAAGATAGAATGCCCCTGGGTTCAACCCCTAGTCCCTAAAAATAAGAGCTGGGGTTGTAGCTCAGAGGCAGAATGCCCCTGGGTTCAGTCCCTAGCACCACAAAAGGGGGGGGGGGGGACAAAATGGAAGGGCATCCGCAAGGAACCGGCAGCCCGCTGCAGAGGAGCCGCAGCAGAGCCATCGCCAGTGTTGAGTGAGGGGGCCCCGGGGAGGAAGTGGCGACCAGGACCCAGAGGCGGCCACGGCACATGGGGGAGGGCAAGGACTGGCTGTGGCTTTCAGTAGAGAAAGCCGACGCCCAGGGCCCACAGGCAGAGCTGGGAGGCGCCTGGTGGCCTCCCGAGGGAAGAGGCAGGCGCCCCTTGACACCTTCCTCAGACCCTGCCCCCTCCCACCCCCCGCTGGGCCTGTCAGCCTCAGGAATCGAAGCAGGGCCCAAGTCTTCTCAGGACCCTGAGCACTGTGTCTGTCCTCAGAGCCGTCTATTGATATCAGAGCACCGCAAGATCTGGAAAAGTGATGGCATATACCCGCTCGCCGGCAGAGTACCTCACACTGGTATTATCCAACTGGAGGGAGACCTGTTGGGACGAGGGCAGAGGTCACCCAAAAGGTCTGGCCGTCCAAACAGGGAACCCATTCACTGTGGTAGCCCCTTGGACACTGTTACCTCCCACCTGGGAACAGCTGAAACTATAGCTCATCACCTACTGACAAGCCACCCAGAAGATGGTCAATACACCCCAAACTGGCTTGCGACTACCGGACTGATGCCATCCTCATGCGCCACGTGATCACTTCTCAGGACACCTCTGAAAGGAGCCAAGCCGGGCGCAGTGGTGCACGCCTGGAACCCCAGCACCCCGGAGCCCCTGAGACAGGAGGATCGCGGCTTGGAGGCCGCCTCTGCAACTTAGCAAGACCTTGTTTCAAAACTAAAAAGATGGGGATGTGGCTTGCAGGTAGCGTGTCCCTGGGTTCAATCCCCCACAACAAAGAAAATACACCAGACCCCGCCCTGGCTTCCTGAGCACTAATTCCGGAGCCAGCACAGGATGTCAAGCTCAGAGTAAAGGCTGTGCAGGGCACACGGTGGCAGGCAGGCAGAAAAGGAGGGGCGCCAAGGCACCTTTGGTTCCTAGCTCCAGTTCTTTGAGAGGCCCTGTGTATGATTTTCTCTTTTTTTAAATTTTTTTATTGACACATTTTAGTCATACTATGATTTTCATTTTAAAAAATTCTGATTCCTAAAGCCAGGTGTGGTGGCGCACGCTTGTCATCCCAGCATTCAGGAGGCTGAGACGAGGATCGCGATTTGGGGCCAAGCCTCAACTACTTAGTGAGGCCCTTTGCAACTCAGTGAGATCGTTTCAAAATAAAGAATAAAAAATAGGGCTGGGGGTAGAAGTAGAATGCCCCTGGGTTCCATCACCAGTACCACAAAAAAAAAAAATAGAAAATGAAATATATATTCAAGGGAGAGCACCAGGTGTGGTGGCTCACGCGGAGACAAGAGGATCACACAGGTTCAAAGCCAGCCGCGCTGGCTTAAGAGACCCTGTTTCCAAAAACAAAAAAAAAAGTATAAAATAGGTCTGGGAGTGTAGCCCAGAGGCAGAAGGGCTTCCAGGAACCTCAGGACCACCAAAAAAAAAAAAAAAAAAAACACGTTCAAGGGAGAATATGGCCACCTCAAAAAGAGAGAGGCACAAGGGCACAAGGCTCTTCTATCGGTTTCTCGAGATCTCTGTTTTGTTACAGAGTACGGGGCGGTTACCGCTTCTTTCAATTAGCTCTGAGATCTGCAGACTTCTCAGGAAGTTGGGAGACACCGGCCTGGGCAGGAGAACTGGGGGTAAACGTCAGGCACTTGAGCACTGGGTTTGCAAATAGCGGCTGTTTACGTTTTCCTCCGTCTGTCTCCTTTGGCTATTTTTTTCTCTCACATCAGGACCAGTCCCCTCCATCAGGAGCTGCGCTCACTCCCACCCATGGAATTTTCTAGGACTCCACGAGTCCTAACTAAGAGCAGCTTCCAAAGCCAGAAGGGAGCTGTGCCTTGGACCGCAGTACCCAGAGGGGCGGGCGCCTCTTGGCTTCCCGTCTAACGCGCAAACCCGGAGCCCGCAGGCCACCCAGGACCGCAGCGGGATGCCAGGCGCCGCCAGGGCTCCCAAGAGAAGCCGCGAGCATGTCTGAGTGCCAGGATTCTTTCCCCGAATTCCAAGGCCAGGGGGCTCCCCCCGCCCCCCATGTCAGCCTCCCAGGCAGGGCAGGAAGGTGAGGTGAGGTGAGACCCAGGAACCTCCAAGAGGAAAAGAATCTGAGAAATGTGTTTAATTTCAGGCAGCCCCGGCCCACCTTTGCCGGGCTGCGATTCCACTCAGAATAACCCGTTTGTTTTTCTTGGACATTCCAGGAACTGAGGCCGCCGTTACAGCCCAGCAGGAATGTCAGGGGCCCTGCGGCCTCGGCCTCGGGACTGCTTCCGGAGGCAAGGGGTCACCTGCAGGCCCCTGTCCTCTGCGACCCTCTGCTCCTGCACCCAGCCGGTGGCCAGAGCTCTGGGGAGCAGGGCTGGGGCCATCGGTCAGGAATCTCATCAAATCTTCCCCAAAACCCAATGAGTAGGGGGAGGGTTTTGGGAAGAGGATAGATGCTGTGGATTGAACTCAGGGCCAGTCTATCTCTGATAGAATGTTAATTTGGAAACAGTGTCTCACTAAGCTGCTGAGGCTGGCCTGGGACCTGTGATCTGCCTGCCCCAGCCTCCCAAGGACTGGGATCGCAGGCGTGCACTACCACACTCCCAGCTCGAGGATTTTTATTGCTCTGTGTGTGTGTGTGTGTGTGTGTGTTACTGAAGATGGAATCCAAGGGCTTTCTACCCCTGGGCTACAATCCCAGACCTATTTTATATTTTATTTGGAAACAGGGTCTCACTAAGTTGCTGGGAGCCTCACTGAGTAGCTGAGGCGCGATCCTCCTGTCTCAGCCTCCCAAGCCTGGGGATTACAAGGGTGTGCCACCATGCCCGGCTCTTGCTATCTTTCTATAAAGAGTGAAATTGAGGCTGGGGAGAGTCTAACTTGTGGGTCAGCGAGCTGGGGTTTGAGTTTGCTCAGCTCTGGGTTCAAATCCCCAGCTCTGCTCTTCACCCACCGGGCCCTCCCAGAAGCTGGGCACTAGAGCTGGGCGCTAAGAGCCTCCTCATTCCTGGCGGCGCTGTTGGCCATACGGGTGTCTGCAATGGAGGGGTTCCGCAGCCAGGCGGGCTCGGGGCTCTGGTCACAAGCCCTCCTGTCTGGCTTGGGGTTGGGCCGTGTGGAGGGCTCTGGGCCTGCAGGTCTGGCCTCTTCCAAGCCTCCTGGTTGTGGTACTGGAGACCTCTGGCTCCCAGCAGGAGAAGCAACGCCAGGGAGAGGAAAGCGGCCTTCCAGGGCTGGGGGGCGAGGACCCCGGGCTCCAGTGGCCCTGAGGCCCAAGGAGATGCAGGGGAGGGGAGTCATGGGGCGAAGAGGCCATTCTGGGGAGGTTTCCAGACTTGGGAAGAAAAAATAATGGACAGAGTCTGCAGGCAGAACCAGAGACTAGGAGACCATAGGGGTTTATTCCAGAACCATCTCCCCAGCCTGGCCTTCCACAGCAGATGGCCGTGAGGGCACAGGGACGCCCCAGCTTTTTTTTTTTTTTTTTTTTTTGAGGGAGCAGTGTGGTCCTAGGAATTGAACCCGGGCCATTCTACCTCCTAGTCATGCCCCAGCCCTTTTTATTTGTATTTTGTTTTGGAGGGATATAAATAGATTGACTGATTAATTGAAACTGGGTATTGAACTACTGAGGGCTATTCTATCTCTGACCTATACCCCTACTTCTTTCTTTTATTTCTCTTTTTTTGGGGGTGTGTGTATGTACTGGGGATTGAACCCAGGGGCATTCTACCTCTGAGATATACCCCCACCCCTATTTTTTTAATTATATTTTGAAACAGGGTCTCACTAGGTTGATGAGAGTCTCACTACTTGCTGAGGCTGTCCTTGAACCTGCAATCCTCCTGCCTCAGCCTCTCAAGTACTGGGATTACAGGTGTGTACCACCATATCCGGCCCCCCAATCCTTTTTATTTATTTATTTATTTATTTTTGTTTTGTTTTGTTTTTGCAATACTGCAGATTGAACCCAGGGGCATTCTACCTTAGAAGTATACCCCCAGCCCTATTTTTTATTCTTTATTTTGAAACAGGGTCTCACTAAATTGCAAAGGCTGGATGCAAACCAGGATCCTCCTGTCTCAGCTTCCCAAATACTGAGATTACAAGCATGCGCCACAACACCCGGCTTATTTATTTTTTATTTTAAAACAGGGTCTTGCTAAGTTGCTGAGGCTGGTCTCAAACCTGTGATCCTCCTGTCTCAGCCTCTCAAGAACTAGGACAACAGGTGTGCACCACTGCACCAGGAAATTTTTTTTTTTGGCTTCACACAGGAGATGGATGCTTCTGTGTCTCTGCCTGTGTGTCCGCCAGTCTTGGGCGCACAGTGACTCTCGGGGCTGCCTTTGACTTCACGGGGTGGGGGGAGAGGTTCACGGAGCAGGAGGATCACGGGTTTGAGGCCAGCCTTAGCAACTTAGCAAGACCCTGTTTCAAATAACAAATAAGAAGGGCTGGAGGTGTAGGTCAGAAGTAAATGATCTGCGTGAGCGTGGTGGCTCACGCTTGGGAGGCTGAGACAGGAGGATCAAAGCCAGTTCAAAGCCAGCTTCAGCTCCTTTTTTTTTTTTTTTTTTTTTTTTTTTTGGCAGGTCTGGGGATGGAACCCAGAGGCATTCGACCTCCGAACTACAGCCCCTGCCCAATTTTTTATTCTTTATTTTGAAACAGAGTCTCACTGAGTTGCAGAGGGCCTCACTTAGTACCTGAGGCTGTCTGAGAACCGCGATTATTCCGGTCTCAGCCTCCCAAATGCTGGGATTCCAAGCGTGCACCATCACACCCAGCTCTCCAGCCTCAGCTACTTAGGCTCTCAGCAACTTAGTGAGACCCTGTTTCCAAATAAAATATAAAATAGGTCTGGTAGTATAGCCCGGAGGTAGAAAAGCCCCTGGGTTTAAGCCCCAGCAGCAGCTCTGCCTCCCAGCCTAGCGGGGAGGAGCTTCCTCCAGCGAGGGCCTGCCGGGGTTCAGGGGGTCCGGGCACAATGGGCCTAGTGTGGGAGGACTGGGATCCTGAGGTTTCCATGGTACCAGGAGCTGACTGCATGGTGTGAATGGACACATTGTAGGTCCTGGAGTTCTGCCCCTCCCCACGGGCACCCTCAGGCCTGCACTGTGCTGGGGGTGTCACGTGGGACCTTGGGAGCTGCCCACCCCCATCAGCCAGTGGGAGCCGATGGGCCTTCCCTGGGCCGGCAGTGCGAGGTCCTCAGGGGTTCTCCTCCGGGAGGACAGACAAATGATGCATACATCCTCCCAAAATGTGGCCGGTAATGAACGCCCCACCCACCCTCACCCAGCTGCGGGATCACCAGCTGTGACGCAGAGGGTGGGGAAAGGGGGATTTCTCGCCAGCCTTGAGAACGCACTATGCACTTAGTTTGTTTTGGGGATTTGGGGTTTTACTGGTTTTGTTTTTATGGCACTGGGAACTCAGGAGCATTCTGCCTCCAAGCTATACCCAAGCCCTTTTAAATTATTTTTAATTTTGAAATGAGATCTCTAGCCAAGCGTGGTGGCACAATGCCCCTGGGTTCCATCCCAAGTACTACCAAAAAATAATAATAATAATAAGATCTCTAGAAGTTGCTACGGCTGGCCTCAAACCTGTGATCCTTCTGACTCAGCCTCCCAAGCACTGGGGTTACTGTGCCCTCCACAGTTCCCTGCTCTACACACTTTTGGGAGGGGTACTGGAGATTGAGCCCAGGGGCATTCTATACCCAAGCTACACCCCGACCCTTATTTTTCATTCTTTATTTGAAACAGTCTCACTGAGTTGCCGAGGGCCTCACTAGGTAGCTGAGGCTGGCTGAGAACCCACGACCCTGCTGTCTCAGCCTCCTGAATGCTGATTACAAGCGTGCGCCTCCACACTCGCTCACACACTGTTCTTTAAACCCAAGCAGCACGGTAGCTAGTTAACCGAGGTGGCCCCCAGGTCCAGGCAGTTAGCAGCAGAGGGGTCAGGACGCATGAGGCCGGGCCCCAGGCCGCAGCCAAGCTGACTCTGCGCCAGGGTCTGGTGGCAGTGGACACGGAATTGGGCCACTGCCTTGCCCAGCCCACTGCACCCCGCTGAACCCGGGGCAGGAGCCTCACGCAGCTGTCACCAGATAGCAGCTGGGGAAGCAACTGTTTCTTTTGCAGGACAGGCCCAGCCTGTGACCGTGCTGGCCCTGGTTGGAGGCGGTTGAGGGGGGCCCTTGGCAGAAGAACCGTGTCCTGAGACATCCGCGCAGGGGCCGGGCAGCTCACACCGGGTTCTCTGGAAGCAGAAGTCCTCACTCATCCAACTGGCAGCCTCTACTGCTCTTTGGTGTGAAGATGCCCCTTTGGCCGCCAACATGAAGGTGCCAGCGGTGCGGGCAGGAGGGCATGAGGGCTTCGGCCATCGCTGCATCTCCCCGGATACCAGAGTGACAAGAGACGCCCAGGAAGGGAAGAGGAACTCTGGGGAGTTACATGAGGCTTTCCAGCCCCTACCGTTCCCCAGAGGATGGGGCCAGGCTGACCAGCCATTCCCCCCATCAGAGACGCGCCCCCCGTGTGACAGCCGAGCCCTCCACCCACCACAAGCCCTGTTTGCAGAAGGCAGGAGGCGAGGGCACTGGTTCCAAGCACATGAAGCTTGGGGGACCGGCTCCCCTGAGTTACAGCTGTGCGGCCAGGGGAGTGCATTGACCTCTCTGAATCTGCTGTTTTGTTTTGGTACTGGAGATTGAACTCAGTGGTGCTCTGCCTTTGAGCTACACCCCCAGACCTTTAATATTTTTATTATTTTATCTTATGTAGTTGTTTTTTTCTTCTTTTTGCAGTACTGGAGATGGAACCCAGGGGCATTCTACCTCCGAGCTATACCTCCGGCCCTATTTTTTTTTCTTTATTTTGAAACAGGGTCTCGCTGAGTTGCAAAGGGCCTCACTAAGTAGCTGAGGCTGACTGCGAACCACAAACTTCTTGTCTCGGCCTCCCAAATGCTGGGATCACAAGCGTGCGCTACCACACCAGCTAATTTTGTTCTTCTTTAAGACTGAGTAGAGTTCCATTGTGTGTATATACTACGTGTGTGTGTGTGTGTGTGTATGTGTGTGTGTGTGTGTGTGTGTGTGTGTGTGTGTGTGTGTTACAGGGGATTGAACCTAGGGGCATTCTACCTCTAAGCTACACTTTCAGCCCTATTTTTTGTTTTAAAACGGGATTTCGCTAAGTTGCAGAGGCCCTCATAAGTTGTTGACACTGGCCATGAACCTGTGATCCTCCTTTCTCAACCTCCCAAGTACTGGGATTACAATTGTGCGTTACTACAGCTGGTTAACCCAGGGGCATTATATCTCCGAGTGTGTGTGTGTGTGTGTGTGTGTGTGTTACTAGGGATTGAATCCAGGGGCCTTCTATCTCTAAACTATACCCCCAACCCTATTTTTTTTATTTTGAAACAGGGTCTCATTAACCTAGGGTTTAATGAGACTCTTACTGCTTGCTGAGGCTGTCCTTGAACTTGCGATCCTTGTGTCTCAGCCTCCCAGTACTGAGATTATAGGTGTGCACCACCACGCCTGGCTAATTTTTTTTTTATTTTCAAATGAGGTCTTGTTTAAATTGCCAAGGCTGGCCTCAAACCTGCAGCCCTCTTGTCTCATCCTCCCAAGTACTGGGATTACGGGTGTGCACCACCGCGCCTGCTGGAGCCCAGGTCTTCTCTGTCAGGGCCGTGGTGAGGCTTAGCAGGGCTTGGGCAGGTGCGGCTCCTGCCTATCAAGGAGAGCCGGGGATGCTGCAGTCGTTGCTACAGGGGAGATCGTGGCGTTAGTGACCCCTTATTCTGGGAATCGTAGGGACTGGACGTGGTGAGCACGGGGGTTCTTTTGATTTTGGGCCCATCGGTGACTGACTTTAGACCCGGCTGGACTAGCGCGCCTGGCATCAGCGGTCTTACAGTCTTTTATCATCCCTCCATCCGATGGGGTAGGTGGCTGTGGCCCATTTTGCAAATGAAGAGACTGAGGATCGGAGAGGAGGTACGGGACCTGGCTGACCGCCCCACACCTTGTCTCCGAGTTCACGGGGCCAAGGGCAGGAGTGTGTGGAGGAGCTGCTGCCCTGCAGAAGACACAGGCTGAGCCAGGCATGGTGGTGTACACCCGTCACCCCAGTACTCAGGGGGCTGAGACAGGAGGATTGCCAAGACATCCTGCTGCCTCGGCATCTATGTGTTGAGACCCCACTCCACATAGTTATCGGCAGAATGCCCCGAGAAAGAGGTATCGTCTCTGGCCAAAATATCCCCCACTTTTACCCTTCATGACTATTAATATTTCCTTTAACTTTCTACACGAATTGCTCCAGTGATGTGAAATTAGGACTATAAATAGAAACTGAGTCCGTGGAAATAAACGTCCTTGGCTCTGCTCAATAATAATAAAAACTGGCCAGAATTCAGATGCTGTGATAAGCATTCCAGCTGCAGCAATTACAAAGGGTCCCTGACCCTCACTATCACTAACTTAGGTTAAGCTATTAACTCCGGTAAGGTAGTTCAGTTTAAGGAAACTTTGTTTACCCTTGAGATCCTGCCTATAGACAGAGAAGATAAAAACCTTGTGTGTGACCTTAAAGCAATTTAGTTGATAAACAACTTAGTTGCCCAAATACAATAGACTCAAGGAGAAAGATTGGTGACTTTTACGCCCAGTGTAAATATTCCTGAAGACAGAGAGGCTGACCGCATGGTTAATGAATATGACAAAATAAAGGACAGACGTTCTAAATATATATGTATGAAGGAAAGGAAATACCGTGTAAGAGTAAGAAAAGCATTTTTGCATGAAGAAGAGCTTATCATAAGAAAGTCCCAACCGGGAGAGAAAGGAATTAGAAAGTTAGAAGCAAGTTGCAGAGGGTTTGTGACAGAGAAATGGGTTATTAAAGATGGTTAGACTTTTAATAGGCTTATTGTCTAAAGAAGAGTGTTCAGCAGTTAAGGTAATATATCTGACAATTAAAACCAAGAACTTTGTGGTGTTGTTTGTGGTATTTTGTCTGCAAAACTGTGTTGTGAGTTTGCTTAAGCTTTCAGATTTAGGAGATAAAAATGTCAACACCTGGAGAAACTTTATCACATCCACCTGAATCACCACGTCTCCCCACACTTGCTATATGAACTGAGCCCAAAAGATGGAAAGCTCCAAGAGAGCCAAAGAAGATTCCCCGAGAAACCCCCAAGCCTTGGCCATGCTTGTTTATTTTGGGAAGTGGCCCCCTGGGACTGCTTATCTGCAAAGACCTTGGAAAAGAATCAGGAGTCAGGAGTCTCTCGAAGATCAACAGTCAACTGAAGGACTAGTTTTATTACCTTTGTTTACATGTCATTCATTATTACTTCACAATGATTACACCCACCTCCCTCTCCTCTTACGATTAACTTTACTGGTGAAAGGTATAAATTTCTTGGAGTTTTTGTAATAAAGTGTCATTGACTCAAGAAGCCTTTGTCCACCTCAGATTTCTTTCCCAAGCGTCGTACCCAAAAACTTAGGGAATTCATAGAGGGAAAGGAATCGCTGCAGATAAGTTTCTGCAGGACACCACCTGCCTTTTGCCCCATCTTTCTGAGGATTTGACCGGGAGCTGACAATAAGGACCCAACTGAGATTAGTCGGCGACAGAGGATCACAAGTTCAGGACAGCCTCGGCAACTTAGAACTGGTTGCAAAACAAAAAATAGAGCCAGGCATGGTGGCGCACGCTTGTCATCCCAGCATTTGGGAGGCTGATACCGGAGGATCACGGTTCGCGGACAGCCTCAGCTACTTAGCGAGGCCCTCTGCAACTCAGTGAGACCCGGTTTCAAAATAAAGAATGAAAAATAGGGCAGGGGGTGTAGCTTGGAGGTAAAATGACCCTGGGTTCCATCTCCAGACCCACAAAAAAATAAAAATAAATAAATAAATAATTAAATTAAATAGGGCTGGGAATGTAGCTTAGAGGTAGGATGCCCCTGAGTCGACCCCAGCACCACAAAAATAAAATAAAAATAGAAGATGCTAACCGGGCTTGGTGGTGCATGTTTGTAATCCTAGTACTTGGGAGGCTGAGACAGGAGGATCACAGGTCTGCAGCCAGCCTCAGCAACATGAGAGGCCCTCCACAATTTAGAGAGCCCTTGTTTCAAAATAAAAAATGGGCCAGGGGTGGTGGTGCACACTGGTGATCCCAGCATTTGGGAGGCTAAGACAGGAGGATCGCAGTTCTCGGCCAGTCTCAGCTACTTAGCGAGGCCCTTTGCAACTCAGTGAGAACTTGTTTCAAAATAAAGAATAAAAAGATAGGGAGTCAGGCGTGGTGGCGCACACTTGTAATCCCCGCGCTTGGGAGGCTGAGACAGGAGGATCGCACAGGTTCGAAGCCAGCCTCAGCAATTTAGTGAGGCTCTCTTAGTTACTCTTAGTGAGACCCTGTTTCCAAATAAAATATAAAATAGGTCTGGGAGTATAGCCCGGAGGTAGAAAGTCCCTGGGTTCCACCCCCAGTACCACAGACACACACACACACACACACACACACACACACACACACACACACACACACGATAGGGCAGGGGATGTAGCTTGGAAGTAGAATGCCCCTGGGCTTGCAGACCGAGGACAGCCTCAGCTACTTAGGCCCTTTGCAACTCAATGAGACCCTGTTTTAAAGTAAACAATAAAAATAGGGCTGGAGGTGTAGCTCGAAGATAGAATGCCCCTGGGTTCCATCCCCAGTACCAAAAACAAAAGCAAAACAAAGCAAAAATCATCCTAAGAGTTTTCCTTTAAGAGCAATGGGACCTGAGGCGCGACTGCGATCCCGCGCGGTCCCTGAGCGCTCCCCAAGAACCTTCCAGAGGAGGAAATGCTACTTTCAATTCATTTTGTAAATGTAATGAAACCTTTTGTCATGCTAAATGTATCAATTAAGAACTTGACATTGCCTTCCACTTTGTAGGAATTTAATTAAAAATTTATTCACTTTGATTATGCAGTTTTCTTTTTATATTTTGGAGTAAATTGATTTTTTTTTCTTCCCCCAGAACTCGGACTTATCCAGTGAGGACAGTGTGGCCTATCAAAAAACTGGGTCTGCTTGAGAAGTCAGTTTATTGGCAGGCGTGGGCCAGGCCTTTTGGAGGCAGAGCAGAGCCCGCAGGACAGATTACTGGGGGGTTTGGGGGGCCACAAGATGGCCTCAGAGCGGAGCACGCCATTTGTCATGGAAGCGGGGACCAGTGTGGTTTTTTTCCAGCCTGTGCTGACAGGGAGGAATTCTTGAGCCCAGAAGAAACTTGAAGTCCTGAACTTCTACTCTTTGCCCCAAACTGAGTCTGATGCATCGTCTTAAAAAGTGGCGCACGCTTGTAAGCCCAGCATTCGGGAGGCTGAGACCAGAGGATCCAGGTTCGCAGCCAGCCTCAGCTACTTAGTGAGGCCCTTTGCAATTCAGTGAGACCCTGTTTCAAAATGAAAAATAAAAAATACGGCTGGGGGTGTAGCTCAGAGGTAAGAATGACCCTGGATTCCATTCCTAGTAAAGAAAAAAAATAAACTTTTTTTTTTTATGGTACTGGGGGTGCAACCCAGGGGCTTTCTACCTCCGGGCTATTAGGTTGAAAATAGAGTTAGGGAAATTAGGAGGGAGGTAAAATTCTCTCCCGACATCTGCAGCATCGCGATGTTTGGAGTCTGGAGGCACCTGAGTCTCGCGATATCTCCACTTCTGGCTTCCGGGGTTCCGCTGCGAGATCACGTGGGGGAGGGACCCAGCTTATCGTCCCGGCCTTTTGGTGATAATGGGCGGAGATCAACTCGTGAACTACTTCCTGCTGTCAAGGGGTGAAGTAAGGGGGTGCCTTGGCCGGGACAGGTCGGGTCCTCCCGAAGTGGGCAGGTGGGAGTATGGCTGCAGTGTTACTCTGGACAGCTTGGTAATGTGTGTTCCAGGAGACTTTAACAGCCAGGTTGTTATTAAAGAAAAGGCAAATCGTGAGAGCAGTGAGTGGGTTTGGGTCAGTCTGGTCAAATGAAAACATGCTATTGGGTCAGGAGCCTCAGTAACGGATTTTAGGGAGTTTAATACTTATGGCTGTTTGGCATCTGTAGAGGGAGACCATCATACTATGTAAACGAGTGGACCTGCCAAAATAAAATCATTAATGAAAATTATGCTGAGAAAAACAAAGCTTAGTGGGCCCCAAAACTGTGCAAGACAGTTTGTCATGAGGCTGTTGTAGCGGAGCCCTCTGTAGACTCTGCCTGAGCTTAGGCAGAGCAATTTTATCCTGTAAAAGAGGCCTGTAATGCGTGGGCAGGAGAGCTTGCCATCAGTCCTCTGTACTGAGACCAGAAAAGGAAAAACTAGGACCTGAAAGGATGGAAGCACTGAGCAGGCAGCTAAAAAGGAGACTGGCTGACCCGCTGCCTGGACAGCTCCCCTGGGCTGGCAGGAGGTTGGGGTCCAGGAGCCGTCAGTCTTCGGCCAGGCTGAGTAGGGCCAGCGGCGGGGCCTTGTCTGGAAAGGTGGTCCCCCTGTGCTGAGGCACCTGGGGCCCACTGCTTTCCCAAGGGCGCTGTTTCAGTGGCCCTCCTGGCCACACGCCAGGCACGGTCTGATTGGTGGGCTTGGCCTTGCCGCACTTGAGGCCGGCTCCTGGAGGTAGTCATCATTGCTGTCCTCCACCCCTAGGTGGTGCTCCAGAGGGCTGAGCCACCACCGCCAGCAGCAGGGCAGCTACCAGGGATCCGCCTTTTGACGAAGTCAGAGTGTATGCTCCATCTCCGCCTGTTCCTCTCTGGAATTAAAGCTTTAAATGCCATGTTAACCAAATCTCGGGTAGGGGTTTGAGGACTGTCTTTAGCCTTTCTAATTTTTTGGAAAGCCTCCTGAGTTGGTTCCTTAAGGGAGGAAGGCAGGAGGAACAGAGCGGGTTAGAGTGGGAGGCTGTCCTGGGATAGGATGGTGACTGGCGGTGAGCAGAGAACCTGTAAATCAGTGTCCACAGAAAGTGGTGCCTACAAGCCAGCTGGGTCAGATGCTGGCATCCACGTGTCGCCACAAAATGTTGATTGAGCCTGTGACTCAGCAGAAGTGCAGGCTGGCGCAGGCCAAGATGGCGACTGCGTAATGTCACATGGTCGTGACTGTGTAATGTCACAAATTGGCGACCAAGATGGCGACTGTGACGTCACCAGGCAGCAACTACGCGCCATCACAATATGGCAGCTGGCAGGAAAATGGCAGCTGATGGGGGAGAGCATTTGGAGGGACAGAATGCAGGGGGAAAAAGCCTGGACATAAAGACTTCTGACGATTTACCAAACCGCTTACAAAGTTGTTAACCATTCTTGGGCCACCGCAACCCATTTCCCAGCTTGTATCAAGGCCAGACAGGCGCTCAGGGGTTAAGTCCTCAGCTAGTTTGGAGTTCGACTTCCCATAATTGGTTCGCGGGTGAAAACAAAGAACAGGAAACAGGCGTCCCCATTTTCCTGATCAATTGTTCAGAAACAGGTTAAGAGATCGGGAAGGACGTCTCTATCCCTTCTCAAAACCAGAGAATGACCTGGTCATCCAGAGGGTGGTCCCAGTGGACCGGGGGACAGTGGGTCACCAAGCGCTTGGATTTTGGGGTCTCAGTGGACCAGAAGACCCAAGTCCAGGATCTGCTAACCAAGGGAAGGAGGCAGCTTACCGGAGTGAAGCGTTGCCGGCCAGTGCCGGCTGCGACAGAAGCGCTGAGAAGCTGCTGGGGGCGCGGTGGAGCCGGGGCGCGCAGTGCCTGCGCCTGGTGTGAGCGGCAGTGGCGGCTGATGCAGGCGGAATCAAAGGATGGCGGCGTGAGTGGTGGCATGTCTTTCCAGGCCCGCGGCATGGAAACAAAATGGCTTCCAGGCATGCGGCAGACGCTGAGGCCGGGCCACGGGGCACACCGCCTGGCAAGCCTGGCTTGGGGGCAGGTGGAACGGAGCGGCGGCAGCTCATGGAGCTACGCCTGCGAGTCAAGCCTGGCGCGGGTGACTGTAGCGGATGCTGAAACCGGGCTGTGCGCCCAACGAGCCTGGCTGGGGCGGGCGGAACAGAACGGCCAGAGGTCCCGGCGGTGACCGGAGCTCCGAGCCAGAACGCGGTTGTGGGAGGTCCAAGCAGCAGGCAGAGGTCCTGGCCCGCGCAGGCGCCAGCACCCCCAAGAAGCCGGCTCGGGGCGGGTGGAACTGGTGGCCTGGCAGCCGGCGGAGCCTGCACCCCACAGCTGCGGTGGCCGAGGCGGTGGCCGAGGGCGGAGCCACACCTGCAAGCTGTGCGCCAGGGCAGGACCTCACGATCGGGCTGCGGGCAGGTCGGAGAGTCCGGGGCTCAAAAAGAAAAAGAAAAAAGAGAGAAATAAAAAGGGGAGGGGAACCCCCAAAATTCTCCCGGGGTCAGTACCAGATGTTAGGTTGAAAATAGGGAGTTTGGGAGGGAGGTAAAAACGCCAACCAGCTTATCAGAGACCGCTGTTTTATTCGGACCCGGCACCCTCCGTGGGGGAAGGAACCGACGGGCCACGCATCAGGAGAGTTACACATAGTCCTGATCGGCCCGCTGAGTCACATGGGGGTCGGAGGCACCGCTGTTCTGTAGGCATGCCGATTCTCTCCCGACATCCTCTCAAGGCACGTGGAGTCTCGCGATATCTCCGCCTCTGGCTTCCAGGGTTCCGCTGCGAGATCACATGGGGGAGGGACCCACCTTATCCCAGGCTATACTCCCAGACCTATTTTATACCTTATTTGGAAACAGGGTCTTACTAGGTTGCCGAGGGCCTCACTAAGTAGCCGAGGTTATCTTTGCACCTCCCAAATGCTGGGATTACAAGCGTGAGCCACCACGCCCTGTTCTCTTTTGAAGTTTTTATCGGCTCTATTGTTGTGATAGAGTGATATTTGACTAGCAAACTACTAGTTGGGGGTCAGTGAGGTCAGATGGTCTCTCAGGAGAGTGGGCCATTTCTCATAGTAAGACTGAGGGCTGACTGTGTATGTGTGTGCGTGTGGCCCTGGGGATGGAACTCAGGGGTGTTCTACCTCTGAGCTACACCCCCAGCCCTATTTTATTTTTACGTTGAAACAGGGTCTCCCTAAGTTGCTGAGGCTGGCCTCGAACCTGTGATTCTCCTGTCTCAGCCTCAGGGCCTCTCTTAAAGGATTGGGCCAGCGAGGCCTTGCAATACAGCAGCTTTTTTTTTTTTTTTTTTTTTCGGGACTGAGGATGGAGCCCAGAGTCATTCTACCTCCGAGCTGCACCCCCAGCCCTATTTTTTATTCTTTTTATTCTGAAACAGGTCTCACTGAGTTGGGTAGGGCCTCACTAAGTAGCTGAGGCTGTCTGCAAACCCAGATCGTCCTGTCTCAGCCTCCCAGATGCGGGGATTACAAGCCCGCGCCACCACGCCCCGCTCTACAGAAGCGTCTTAGAATGTGATATTTAAACACTCAGCACATCTGCCTGCTTTCTCTTTGCATGGAGAGCAGCTCCACTTTCCATACAGCGTGGATTCCTTTCCCTCCGCCCAGCTTGGGGGCTCTGCTGGACTGCTGCTGCGGGGTAGGGGCCTGGCAGCTCCCCTCCTGCAGTGCTCACTGCTGAGGGCTCTCCGGCCCCACCTGAACCCAGCTGACACCAGCTCTGCGTCTGCCTTTTTAAGGACAGGAGACCTATCTCCGGCCTCCCCCTGGAACGGCCCTGGAAGGATAGCCGCGAAGTCATTCTGGCGGCCCAGGGAGCATGGCTTCTCATCTGACTCCTGGTCCAGCGGGGCAGGACTCGAAGTCCAGGTTTTGCCTTAGGGAAGTCTTGGTTTACCTCATCTGTAAAATAGAAACTCCATCCCCTCCTCTTAGAGTGGACAGAGGATCAAGTGATAGAGACTGGGTGCATGGCTCACCCCTACAATCCCAGTACTTGGGTGGCTGAAATAGGAGGATCACAAGTTTGAGGCTAGCCTCAGTCACTTACTTAAGCCCTCTGTAACTTAGTGAGACCTTGCTTCCAAATAAAAAATAAAATAGGGTTGGGGGCTGTAGCTTGGAAGTAGAATGCTCCTGGGTTCAATCCCCTGTACAAAGAAGAAGAAGAAGGAGAAGAAGGAGAAGGAGGAGGAGAAGGAGGAGGAGGAGGAGGAGGAGGAGGAGGAGGAGGAGGAGGAGGAGGAATCCAGCGCTAGGCACCCAGGGCCTAAAGTCAGGGAGTGACCAGAGGGTGGGGAGGCCCGGAGGAGTGCCTCCAAGCCAGGAGTGCACAGCGACCCACTCTGCCCAAGATGAGGCCCTTGGATTACAGGCATGGCTGGGTCTGGGGCCAGCAGCTGGGAGAGTTTGATATGATGGGATTCAGGACAACAGCACTGTGTGTTTTAGGAAGGAAGAAAGGGAGGGAAGGAGGGAAGAAGGAAGAGAGGAAGGAAAGAGGCGGGTTTGGAAACCAGTTCTGCCCCAGGGCTGCGGCGTGGGGCCCAGGCCAGGCCAGCCACACCCACAGGCTGGGGAAGTCCGCGCTTCTGCATCCTGAGCCCGCCCGCCCGCCTGGGAAGGCACCGCCTGTCACCCAGGGCTTCGGGACAGCCTCTTCCTGGGCCCCAGAGTGTGTTCACATCCACAGCTTTGTTTACACAAACGTGTGACTCTCCTCACCATGAGGTCATATCCCAGATGGACTTAAGCATCTGTCTTCAGAGTTCTTTGTCTGCCCGTCAGGTGACCTCCAGGAGCGCCCAGAGTGCGCAGTGAGGTCATCCCTGCCTACGGCGTCTTCTTCACACAGGGGTCATTGCTTTGTGTATGCATTTATCGTTGGCACCGGGATGGAACCAGGGGCGGTCTGCCTCTGAGCTATACCTTAGCCCTCTGTTCAGTTTTTATTTTGAAAGAGGGTCCTGCTGGGGCGTCATGGAGCACGCTTGTAATCCCAGCATTTGGGAGACTGAGACAGGAGGATCCTGGTTCGCAGACAGCCTCATCTACTCAATGCGGCCCTTTGCAACTCAGTGAGACCTTGTTTCAAAATAAAGAATAAAAAATAGGCTAGGGATGTTGTTTAGAGGTAGAATGTCCCTGGGTTCCAACCCCAGTACTGCAAAATAAATGAATGAATAAATAAATAATAAATAAAGCTGGGAGCGTAGCTCAAAGGCCAAATGCCCTTTGGGTTCAGTCCCCAGTAACACACACACACACACACACACACACACACACACACACACACACACGAAGGCAGGACACTAAAGTGTTCGATGTAAGACCGCTCGAAATCAGTCTTTTCTGAGGAATAATTTCCAGAAAGAAATTCTTGTGTCACCGTCAGCCTCCTCTGGCTCTCATCTTTGTAGCCCCAGTGTCCAGAACAGAGCCAGGAAATGTTTGTGGGATGAATTCACTGACTGATACTGTCTTCTAGCCAAGCAGAGATTCCTCTGCGACCGATGTGACCTTGGGCCTCAGGTTCTAAGAAAAATGTCATCTCCCTGGGCCCCCTTGCTCCGGCTCTGCTTGGTTGCTGAAGTCTAATTATTCCTCCTCCTCCTCCTCCTCCTCCTCCTCCTCCTCCTCCTCCTTCTCTTCTTCCTCTTCCTCCTCCTCCTCCTCCTCCTCCTTCTCCTCCTCTTCCTCCTCCTCCTCCTCCTCCTCCTTCCCCTCCTCTTCCTCCTCCTCCTTCCCCTCCTCCTCCTCCTCCTTCTCCTCCTCCTCCTCCTCCTTCCCCTCCTCCTCCTCCTCCTTCCCCTCCTCTTCCTCCTCCTCCTTCACCTCCTCCTCCTCCTTCCCCTCCTCCTCCTCCTCCTCCTCCTCCTCCTCCTCCTTCTCTTCTTCCTCTTCCTCCTCCTCCTTCCCCTCCTTCCCCTCCTCCTCCTCCTCCTCCTCCTTCCCCTCCTCCTCCTCCTCCTTCTCCTCCTCCTTCACCTCCTCCTCCTCCTTCCCCTCCTCCTCCTCCTCCTCCTCCTCCTCCTCCTTCTCTTCTTCCTCTTCCTCCTCCTCCTTCCCCTCCTTCCCCTCCTCCTCCTCCTCCTCCTCCTCCTTCCCCTCCTCCTCCTCCTCCTCCTCCTCCTTCACCTCCTCCTCCTCCTTCCCCTCCTCCTCCTCCTCTTTCTTCTTTCTCTCTCTCTCTGTATCTGTCTGTCTCTCTTCCTTTTCCTTCTTCTTTGTTTTGTTCTAGGGAATGAGTGCTGGGTCATTGTACCACTGGGGCACACCCCCAGCCCTTTTTATTTTTATCTTGAAACAAGGTCTTACTACGCGGCTGATGGTCTCACTAAGTTGCCGAGGCTGGTCTCAAACCTGAGGTCCTCCTGCTTCGGCCTCCGTAGTACTAGGATCTAGTACTAGGATTCTAGGCATGCACCATGGCATCTGGCTGTAAATTGCTTCTTCTGTCCTCCAATGCGTGCACTCGGAAGCTCTTTGGCGTTTATTAAATGTGACTACTGCTGGTACATCACAGCACTTAGCTGTGCTCACCCCTAGGCTGGCTCTGGGTGGGCGTGGGCGGGGCCGGGTGTGAATGAGGCTCCTGCTGCCAGTGATGGAGTTTGGTAAGAAGTGAGATCTGCCTGCCAAAGGCAAAAATTCTAGAACGTTCTTCCAGCTGCCTTCAGGACTTTGATAGCCTCTGCCTCTGATGATGAAGTTTGGGGCGCGTCTGATTTGGGAGGGATGAGAGGCAGAATGTAAGAAGGGGGCAGATGGGGGGGCCGCGGCTGCCCTGGAGGACAAGAAAATACACCCAGGTGGGAGAAACCTCCGCAGTCAGCTGGGCGTGGTCATGCAGGCCTAGAATCCCAGGACCTGGCAGGCTGAGGCAGGAGGATCAGAGGTTCGAGGCCAGCCTATTTTATTTTTTTACTTGGAAACAGGGTCTCGCTAAATTGCTGATAGCCTCACCAAGTTGTTGAGGATGACTTTGAACCTGCGACCCTTCTGTCTCAGCCTCCCAAGTTCTGGGATTGCAGGTGTGCACCACCACGTGTGGCTGCATAAGATTATTAATTAATTTATTTATTTAGAGTGGTACTGGGGGTGGAACCCAGGGGCTTTTCTACCTCCGGGCTATATACTCCCAAACTTATTTTATACTTTATTTGGAAACAGGGTCTCACTAAGTTACTGAGAGCCTCACTCAGTAGCCGAGGCTGGCTTCGAACCTGCGCGATCCTCCTGTCTCAGCCTCCCGAGCGCGGGGATGACAAGCGTGCCCACCACGCCCGGCTCATAAGATAATTTAAAGAGACTCGATCCAGATGTCAGGCTGAAGATGCATGGCCAGTTTGTGTCAGCACAAACTGTTCACGAACAGAACACAACAAGGATTTAATTTTGTAGAGAACACCAGCTCTAGTCCCTTATAAACCCTGTCGATAACTTATCACAGACCTGTTCTCTTAACCACTCATCAGTCCATCTCCCTTCTGATGTATTTTAAAATAAATCGTGACCTCAGGACCCCTCTCCCTCTGAGTAACTAGGGCTTGCGGATACATTCTCCCTGTACCTGTAACCAAGGGTATAAAAGGTGACCGAAACTGGCATTCTGGGCGTCAGTAGGGAGGGTACTGCTTGCCCTAGCTGGCCAGGAAATAAAGCGACCTCTGGCACTTTGAAGTCTGGCGCGTCTCTGTGGGTTACCTCAAAACACATCGAAATGCAAAAACTTTCATCTGCATACACTCAGTTTTTCCAGAAGCCTTCAGCCTGCTCAGTAGCCAGGCGGAGACCCAAAAGGCACCTCCTCTCTGAGGGTTCTCTCCTGCTTCTTCCCATCCGAGAATTTTTGTCTCAACTAAAGATTCGTTTTGCAGCTAGGTATGGTGGTGCACACCTGAAATCACAGTACCTGAGGGGAGGAGCTCAGGTTCTGGCCTCAGCGACTTAACAAGGCTCTCCGCAGCTTAGTGAAACCCTGTTTCAAAATAAAGAATAAGCCGGGCGTGGTGAGCACGCTGGTAATCCCTGCGCTTGGGAGGCTGAGACAGGAGGATCGTGCAGGTTCGAAGCCAGCCTCAGTTGGCTTAAGAGACCCTGTTTCTAAATAAAATATTTAAAAATAGGTCTGGGAGTGTAGCCCAGAGGTAGAAAGCCCCTGGGTTCCATCCCTATTACCACACACACACAAAAAGAATAAAAATAGGGTTGGGGGGATTACTCAGAGGTTGAATGCCCCTGGGCTCAATCCCTAGTATTGCAACAATAAACAAACAAACAAACAAACAAATAAATAAATCTGTTCTCAGCAGCAGCAAGATGTTTAAAGAGAAAAGAGACAGGTCAGATAAAAGACCACTTTCCAGTCTGGTAGAGCAAGACGAGGTTATGGGCAGACTAATGAAGCCGGGCAAAGAACCGGAGGAAACGTCTGGAAGTGAGGCCCAGGTAGGTCCCGGGCAGGCGTGCGGGGAAGACCCTGCAGGCTCCGGGCTGCGGACCGACTTCTGCAGCTGTCTCTACTCATTAGGCAGCAGATGGCAGTGGACAGACAACACCAGGTGGCAAGGAACACCGGCCTCTGGCTTCCATTCCCAGCGCCACACACAAAAATATATCTATTAATGGACAAGACAACTGAGAGCGAGGTGGGCGGGGCTATAATGATTCTTGACACACGAGACACTGTGGCTGTCGAATGCCTCTGGGTTCAACTCCCAGCACAAAAGTTAACTAATCATAAAATAGAATTTACTTTCTCCTCTCTCCCTTCCTTCCTCCCTGTGGTACTAGGGATTGGGCCCAGGAGCACTCTACCTCTGAGCTGCACCCCGAGACTCAAAGCTCCCCAGACTGGCCTATCTCAGCCTCCTTGATACTGAGGGAGGGGGTTGGAGGGTATCGTTCTACAGACCAAGAAAGTCTTAAGACTGGGCAGGTGAAAATTTTTGAGAACGCAGCATAAATGTAGGTGAAGCCTTAACAAGATGAAGGGCGGGCCAGCCTGCGCACTGAGCAGAAAGCAAATATATATATATATAGTGTGTGTGTGTGTGTGTGTGTGTGTGTGTGTGTGCGCACGTGGTATTGGGAATGGAACCCAGGACATTCTACCTCCGAGCTAAACCCTCAGCCATATTTTTTTATTCTTTATTTTGAAACAGGGTCTCACTGAGTTGCGGTGGGCCTCACTAAGTAGCTGAGGCTGCCTGAGAACTGTGACCTTCCCGTCTCAGCCTCCCAAATGCTGGGATTATAAGTGTGGCTGGCACAAAATGTATTTATTTATTTATTTATTTATTTATTTATTTATTATGTGTTTATTTATTTTTGCGAGTCTGGGGATGGAACCCAGGGGCATTCGACCTCCCAGCTACACCCCCAGCCCTATTTTTTTATTCTTTATTTTGAAACCGGGTCTCACTGAGTTGCAGAGGGCCTCACTAAGTAGCTGAGGCTGTCCGCGAACCGCAATCCTCCGGTCTTAGCCTCCCGAATGCTGGAATTACAAGCATGCACCACCACACCCAACACAAAATATATTTAAACACCAGACATTGATCAGGTGGCCTGGGAAGTCTGAAAGAAAGAGTGAGAGCCCTGGAATCTGTCCTGGGGGGAACAAGGGTCACAATTGCACTTTCAACTTGAAACTACGTTGAAAAACCAGAACTTGCCTGGCATCGGGACAGGGACCTGTGATCCCAGGCCTTGGGAGACAGCCGAGAGAACTGTACTTCCAGGGCCAGCAGTAGCAGCTTGGCGAGGGCCTTGGCTCTTTGACTAGACCCTGTTTAAAAATTAAACCGGGTTGAGGGTGTAGGTTAGAGGTAGAATGCCCCTGGGTTCAATCCACCAGGGCAACAATGACAAGTAGAGAGGAGGAGTTGGAGGAGGAGGAGGAGGAGGAAGAGTGGGAAAGAGAAAAATCAAAACTTGCTCTGGGTGCAAACTCTTTTTTTTTTTTTTTTGGTGATCCTGGGGGTGGAACCCAGAGGCTTTCTACCTCCGGGCTCTACTCCCAGACCCATTTTATATTTTATTTGGAAACAGGGTCTCACTAAGTTGCTGAGAGCCTCACTAAGTAGCTGAGGCTGGTTTCGAACCTGTGCGATCCTCCTGTCTCAGCCTCCCAAGCACTGGGATTACAAGCGTGCGCCACCACGCCCAGCTTGCAAACTCTTAATAGTATGAACAGGACAAGTGTGTGTGTGTGTGTGTGTGTGTGTGTGTGTGTGTGTGTGTCTGAGGTGTAGCTCAGAAGTAGAATACCCCTGGGTTTCATCCCCAGTTCTGCACACACACACACACACACACACACACACACACACACACACACAGGCACATTCGTAAGTGCACACTAGCTTGTGCGATTCCTTCAGCACCCCCCCCCCTCCGCGCACGTCTGAGATGCGCAGGGAAACCCTCATGGTTTGAACATCCCAAGCTCCGCGCCGGCCCGCCTCAGCCGGCCCCTCGTCCACTGGTTCCTCTCATTGGCGCAAGTCCCTCTGGTTTCCTCTCCTTCTAACTTCCACATGAGAGGAGACGTCGGCCCTCGACTCGCCCCCAGGCTCTGGAGTGCGGCGTCCCCAGGCCAGGCTCCGTTGGCTGAAGACAGCTGCGGCGGGTCCTCGGGCTCCCGGACGCCTGGCTCGGGGTGTGGGCTGGGGTGTGGGCTCGGGGTGTGGGCTCGGGGTGTGGGCTCGGGGTGTGGGCTCGGGGTGCCGCTGCCGCCCAGGGAGTCGCCTTTACTCTCCGCAGCGCTGACCCGCCCCTGCCGCTTTGTGGTTAGTGCTGACACTGGGAAGAGTGGCTTCTCCACTCGGTTTCCAAAACGGTGTTGGCCGCATTGAGTCAGAGACGAATGACATGTCCTCTTACATAAGAGGGCCCCTCTTTATAAAACAGTGGTGGTTGGTCACAGAACTGATTCCCCTCGGTTACAGCAAGGCTTGATCATGACCCGTGGTCCTCAGCTGGGGACAGCTTCACCTCTCACGACCCCAGGACACAGGTGGCAATGTCTGGAGACAGAGACACAACATCTTCTGTTTAGTACAGTATGTCCTATTCTTTCTCTCTCACTCTCTCTCTCTCTCTCTCTCTCTCTCTCTTTCTCTCTCTCTTTCTTCCTCTCTTTCTTCTTTCTTTGTTTCTTTAGGTACTGGGGATGACCCAGGGAGGTTCCACCTCTGTCCCACACCCCAGCCCTTTTCCACTTTTTTGGGGGGGGGTCTGGGGATGGAACCCAGGGGCATTCTACCTCCAATTTATACTCCCAGCCCTATTTTTTTTTTCTCTTTATTTGGAAACAGGGTCTCATTGAGTTGCAAAGGGCCTAAGTAGCTGAGGCTGTCTGCAAACCGCGATCCTCCTGTCTCAGTCTCCCAAATGCTGGGATTCCAAGTGTGCACCCCCACACCTAGCTTCCTTTTTTTTTTTTTTTTTTTTAGAGAGGGTCTTGCTAAGTTGCTGAGTCTGGGTGCAACCTGTGATCCTCCTGCCTCAGCCTTGAGTAGGGGATTGCAGACACCTGGCTCATAGCGTACTTCCGTTTGCTAAATCAAGCAACCCTACTCCTGGCTGCAGCCAAACACCTGTCTCCAAGCCTGCCTGGGAGCCCCTGCCTGGGAGCCAGGGCTGAGTGGTATCAGTTCCAGCCTCCCTCTGCCCTGGGAAGTGGCCACGGGATAGGGATGGCGGGGGCCTGCAGCCCTCCTGTCCACACTCTGGGACCCTCCAGACCCAGCGGCTCCAGACAGGACGCGATGTGAACAGGCAGTCCTCCGTTCCAGGTGTGCGCAGGAGTGTGACCTGCCTCCGTCCTTGCACGGTGGCGCAGCAATGGTTCCTCCGGTGAAGCCAGGTGGCAGAGCCGAGCGCCACCACCATCTCCTCCTAGAGCCTCATTCTTGGCGACCTGCCCAGGTGCGTCCCACACGGCCCTGGCCAGCGCCTCCAGGCACCCCTGGCCTTCCCTCCGACGCGCACGGCGTCCAGGCCTGAGAAGCTCCTCCCCACTCCTTGCTGCCTGCTCTAAAACACCTCCTCCTCCATCCTCCGGTCCTCGACCAACCTTTCCTTCTTCTTTCCATCTCAGTCTGTTTGTTTACTTGCAATTGGGGAATGAAGCCAGGGACATTCAACTTCCGTGCTAGTCTTCCAGCCCTCTCTTTTTTTAAGTTTTTATTTTGAAACAGGGTCTCGCTAAGTTGCTGAGGCTGGCCTCGAGCCCGCACTTCTCCTGCCTCGGCCTCCTGGGTATTGGGATTGCAGGATGCTCCACCACGCGTGGCCTAGTTCTCAGTGTGGACCACCACGGGCCCTCAAAGCATATCCTGAACTCCCTGGCTCTGGGCTAGAACCCTTCTCTGTAGGTGCGTCGACAGCATGTGTCCATTTCCTCTGTGCTAGAAACCCGCCACTCTAGAAACCCGCTGCTCTAGAACCCACCACCCTAGCCCTCACTGCCCTAGAACCCACGGTTCTAGACTTCGCTGCTCTAGAAACCCACCATTCTATACAGCACTGCTCTAGAGCCACTGCTGTAGAACCTACCACCCTAGACTCCACTGCTCTAGAACTCACCACTCCCGTAGCCCGCCGATGTAGAACCCACCGTCCTGGGCTCTGCTGCTCTAGAACCCGCTGTTCCAGGCCTCGCTGCTCTAGAACCCCACGCTAGACTTCACCACTCCGCTCTGCCTGTTCAAAGCGCCATCCACCCAGGAACTGGCATGAGGGCCGTGTGGGTGTGGCCACTGCTGGGTCCTGAGTGGTGCTCCATCCCTGCCTGCAAGAAGTGTGTCCTTCCAGGAAGTTAGGACAGAGGGACGATCTGCCATACAGAAGTACCCCACTCTTTTAACAAGTTGGCGCCAGCTGTGTGCACCGTGTACTCTGCCGATGGCCTCCCCGAGGTGACGGGCGACCACGGTCACTGGCAAAGTGACACAGAACTGGAACGGGCTTGGTTTAGGGGAAGCCAGCTGCTTCGGTCGGCTCTTTGGTCTCTGTGACCAAGGTACCTGACATGGACAACATAGACAGGGGAAAGTTTATTTGGCACCTGGTGTCAGAGGCACAGTCCATAGCTGGTCGGCTCCAGGGCAGATGGCAGGGCAGCCCGGTGTGGGGAGGAAAGCTGAGCTCGGCTCAAGGGCGGCTGGAAACAGAGACAGGAAGCAGAGAGGCCATAGAGCACCTCGGCACCTCCCCGGTGACCTACCTCCTCCACCCTCATCCCACCCGCCACCCGGTATATCCACCCAAATGGTTAACATCTCAATGGCTGACCCCCTAGCGAGATGGGCGCCCTGATTCTATCATTGCACCTCTCGATACGTCTGTTGGCACTGGGGACAGGATCTTGACCCATGATCCTCTCGGCGGATATCGCAAACCCTAACACCAGCCACCAGTTGCCCAAAATAGCATCGTTGACGGAATCAGTGCGTTATTCACAGCTGAGATGAGGACACCGCCCCCCAGTCTCCTGCTGTATTTCCCTATGACCTGGGGTTCAAGAAGCACTTGGAACAAGGGGAGAAGAAGAGCTGGCACCCCTCAGTGCCTGCCCCAAATAATAGTTGAATGTGTAGCCGGGCGTGGTGGTGGTGCACGCTTGTCATCCCAGCATTTGGGAGGCTGAGACAGGAGGATGGCGGTTCGTGACCAGCCTCAGCTAATGAGGCCCTTTGCAACTCAGTGAGACCCTGTTTCAAAATAAAGAATAAAAAATAGGGCTGGGGGCGTAGCTCGGAGGTAGACTGCCCCTTGGTTCCATCCCCAGTGCTGAAAAATAAAAATAAAAAAATCAACCTTGCCTTTCACAACTTTGTAGCTAGGGGTCCCGGGAAGAATGGAGAACGGGAATGAATGGAGAATGGATGAGGGAAGGCCGTCCCTGCTAGGCTCCCCGCCACGCAGCAAATCTACTGTGACCGGGCAAATCCTTCCCTCCACGTCCACCCTCACACCCTCTCACCTGCTTCTGCCACCCATCCTAGGAGCCTGAAATGCAAACCAGCCCTGCAGCAAAAAAACCCCTGCAGGAGGCAGCGAGGCAGATTCCCTTTGGAGCCTAGAAAACCAGAGTAATAATGATCACATCTACCTCATAGCGCTGCACGAGTCAGGAATGAGACAGCATGTGCCAGGTTTTGCACGGTGCCTGGACCGGGGGAGTCCCCAGTAAACCAGCTAATCATAGTGACAGCCATTTGTGTGTGTGTGTGTGTGGGGGGGCTGGGGATGGAACCCAGGGACATTCGACCTCTAAGCTACACCTCCTGTCCATTTTTTACTCTTTATTTTTTATTTATTTATTTATTTTTTTTGGTGGTACTGGGGTTCCTGGAAGCCCTTCTACCTCCGGGCTACACTCCCACGGGCTACACTCCCAGACCTGTTTTTTAACATTTTTATGTGGAAACAGATTCTCTTAAGCCAGCAAGGCTGGCTTCGAACCAGCGCGATCCTCCCGTCTCCGCCTCCCAAGCGCGGGGATTACAAGCGTGCGCCACCACGCCCGGCTTACTCTTTATTTTGAAACAGGGTCTCACTGAGTTGCCTAGGGCCTCACTAAGTAGCTGAGGCTGTCTGAGAACCGTGGTCCTTGGTCTCAGTCTCCAGAATGCTGGGATTACAACCATGTGTGGCCAGTGACAGTCATTTGTATTTTTATTTATTTTTATTTTTATTTATTTATTTATTTTTGGTGGTACTCGGGATGGAACCCAGAGGCTTTCTACCTCTGGGCTATACTCCCAGACCTATTTTCTATTTTTATTTGGAAACAGGGTCTCACTAAGTTGCCGAGAGCCTCACTAAGTAGCTGAGGCTGGCTTCGAACCTGTGCGATCCTCCTGTCTCAGCCTCCCAAGTGCGGGGATTACAGGCGTGCGCCACCACACCCGGCTAAGTGACAGTCATTTTTAAAGGTGTGGATTTCTGCCGGACGTGTTGGCACACGCTTGTAATCCCCGCACTTGGGAGGCTGAGACAGGAGGATCATGGTTCTCAGACAGTCTGATGTACTTAGTGAGGCCCTCTACAACTTAGTGAAACCTTTTTTAAAATAAAGAATAAAAAAGAAAAAAAGGCTGGGATTGAAGACTTGGAGGAAGGATGCCCCTGGGTTGGTTCTATCCCTAGTACTGCAAAAAAAAAAAAATTATATATATATATATATATGTATGTTTGAAAGTTTACCCAGGCGTGGTGGCTCACGCTTATAATCCCAGCATTTGGGAGGCTGAGACAGGAGGATCCCAAATTTGCAGCCAGCCTCAGCTACTTAGTGAGGCCCTTGGCAACTCAGTGAGACCCTGTTTCCAAATAAAGAATAAAGATAGGGCTGGGGTGTAGCTCGGAGGTAGAATGCCCCTGGGTTCCATCCCCAGGACCGAAAAAAAACAACAAAAAACCTCTAAGTGAGGTTCTCTATCTGCTCTTTTATGACTGGTCAAAATTGGACTCAGGGACCCATATCTTTTTTAGCTTCTCTCTCTCTCTCTCTCTCTCTCTCTCTCTCTCTCTCTCTCTCTCTCTCTCTTCCTTTCTCTCTTCCTTTCTTTCTTTTCTGAGGCTGTTAAGCGTGCGCCATCACACTGGCTTCACAGTTTCAGTTCTTCACTTGTGCTGTCACCTTGTGGGCGCGCCCTGGCCTGACCTCCCGGCCCCACCCACCCACTCCCCGCCTCCCAGCAGGTGGTGCAGATGGTGCCAGGGTCCTAGGTCCTCACCAGCGCGGGCCCGGGCCGGGGAGCCGGTGGAGCAGAGGGTACACTGTGTACGGCAGCCCATCCTGGCGACCCAAGCCTGCGATTCTGGTTCCCGTCTCCTTCACGGAACCTGCTTCCAAGTCCCACGGCCGCCTCCACAGCAGGGCCCTGGAAGCCTGGCCCTGGCTCTGGCCGCAGCCCTGGGGACCAGAGAGAGGACGGCCTCTGAGGCGGGGCTGACACACAGAAGTGCAGAGACAGGAGAGGGGTGTGCGGAATTCAGTTAGATTCGGGGATGAATTAATTTATGAGCCAGATGCAGGGAAGCGGCGCCTCGCGTGCGAAGCCACCCAGGGTTAATTGGGAAACTCCTTCCAACAAGCTGTGTGTATTCAGTGTCTGCGTTTACAGGCCGAGGAGGAGATGGGAGACGGGGACTTGCTCACATGGTCAGAAGGCCTGTGATGGGCACAGGAAAGGAAGCAGCGGCCACCGGGCCTGGGCGAGGAACGAGGGGCCAGCTCCTTCAGCACAAGCGGGTGGGGATGTCACCGGGGCTTGTAGTGAGGATTGACCCCAGGGTGTTCCCGCTGACGTATACTCCCAAACCTTTTTAATTTTAATATTTATTTATTTATTTATTTATTTTGGTGGCACTGGGGTTCCTGGAAGCCCTTCTACCTCCGGGCTACACTCCCAGACCTATTTTATATTTTTTATTTGGAAACAGGGTCTCTTAAACCAGCGCGGCTGGCTCCAAACCAGCGCGATCCCCCTGTCTCTGCCTCCCAAGTGCAGGGATTACAAGCGTGCGCCACCACGCTTGGCTTAATTTTTAATTAATTAATTATTTATTTGTTTTGTGGTACTGGGGACGGAACCTCGGGGGCATTCTACCTCTGAGCTGCATCCCTAGTTCTATTTTTTTATTATACTTTATTTTGAAACAGGGTCTCACTGAGTTGCAAAGGGCCTCACTAAGTAGCTGAGGCTGTCCGCGAACTGCGATCTTCCTGTCTCAGCCTCCTGAATGCTGGCATTACAAGTGTGCGCCACCACGCCCGGCTCCCTTTTTTATTTTTATTTTTTTTATTTTGAAACAGGGTCTTGCTACCTTGCGGAGGGCCTCATTATGTTGCTGAGGCTGGCTTCAAACCTGCGATCCTCCTGCCTCAGCCTCCCAAGTGCTGGGGTTCCAGGCGTGGCCCACCACACCTGGCTGTCATCTTTAACAGGCTGTTTTCCTTAAGCAGCGTCTCACTGGGGTGCAAGGAAAGAAACCTCTTTCTTTCCCACAACGGTGCTATTTCAACTGCAAAGAGCTCTGTCACAGCCCCGCTGTGGACCAAGAGACAGATGAAGGAAGTTTGCGAAGCCGGGTTTCCTGGAGAATGCTCCACGGTCGGAACTCTTGCTTCCTGACGGGGTGGCCAGGCCGCCCTCAGGAACAGCTGAGCTAAGCCAGCATCTTGGGCCCAGAAACCGCTGTCCCGAGAAGGGCTCCCAGTCTTCTGCTCTGATCTCCAAACAGCAGCTTCGGGGCAAACTGCCTAGGAGAAGCAAAAACGTGTACTGCTGGCCACTCTCACGTCTTGGTTCATTTTGCACGGACCAAAGGAAGACAGAGGCTCCCGGATAAAGAAGAATAAACACAATTGTCCTCCCAGCACTTGGGAGGCTGACACAGGAGGATGGCAGGTTGAAGGCCAGACGCAGCGACTTGGCAAGACCCCGTTTCAAAAATAAAGATAACTAGCCGGGCGTGGTGGCGCACGCTTGTGATCCCACTACTTGGGAGGCTGAGACCGGAGGCTCACGGTTCGCGGACAGCCTCAGCTACTTAGTGAGGCCCTGTTTCAAAATAAAGAATAAAAAATAAGGCTGGGAAGCCCGGCGTGGTGGTGCACGCTTGTAATTCCAGCATTCAGGAGGCTGAGACTGGAGGATCGCGGTTTGTAGACGGCCTCAGCTGTTTAGTGAGGCCCTCCGCAACTTGGTGAGACCCTGTTTCAAAATAAACAATTAAAAAATAGGGCAGAGCATGTAGCTGGGATCTCAGAGGTTGAATGCCCCTGGATTCCATCCCCAGTACTGCAAAAAAAAAAAAAAAAAAAAAAAGCCTGGTGCTAAAGTTTCTCAGACCTTCACTCCCCAACCAGTTCTCTTTCCCACGGTCTCTCCCAAATTCCTGCGAAATCTGTAAATCTCAAAGTTAATAAAAGAAAAAAAAGGAGGGGGAGAGAGAGAGGAAAAAAACCTGTAATTGCCTTTTGTGCTGCTAAGAAACCTATAATTTCAGGGCCTCTCCAGCTTGTCTCCTGATCAGGTCATGGAGACCTTCAGCCAGCCTGAGAACCCCAAGGCTGAGCAGCCCGCTAGAAACAGCCCGAGACCCCCTCACAGGCCTCCTCCTGCCCACCCTCACCAAAGCCCCTAGAGAAGACCGTCAACCCCAAAGGCATCTCTGTCCCCCTTTGGGGTGGCCCACATGCACCCTCAAATGTGTCTTTCTTTCCTTCTTTCTTTCTTTCTTTCTTTCTTTCTTTCTTTCTTTCTTTCTTTCTTTCTGCAGTACTAGGGATGAAACCCAGGGGAATTCTACCTCCAAGCTACACCCCCAGCCCTATTCTTTATTGTTTATTTTGAAACAGAGTCTCACTGAGTTGCAGAGGGCCTCGCTAAGTAGCTAGAGCTGGCTGCGAACCCTGATCCTCCTGTCTCAGCCTCCCGAATGCTGGGATGACAAGCGTGCGCCACCACGCCCAGCTTACAAACGTGTATTTCTTTTCTTCCCTTTCTTTCTTTCTTTCTTTCTTTCTTTCTTTCTTTCTTTCTTTCCTTTCTTTCCTTTCTTTCTTTTCTTTCTTTCTTTCTTTCTCTCCCTCTCTCTCTCTCTTCCTTTCTTTCTTTTCTTTCTTTCTCTCTTTTTTTTTGTGGTACTGAGTTTGGAACCCAGGGGCATTCTACCTCTGAACTACACCCCCAGCCCTATTTTTTATTCTTTATTTTGAAACAGAGTCTCACTGAGTTGCAGAGGGCCTCACTAAGTAGCTGAGGCTGTCTGCGAACGTCGATCCTCCTGTCTTTGCCTCCGGAATGCTGGGATTACAAGCGTGCGCCACCACGCCCGGCTTTAAATGTGTATTTCTGCCTGGCGTGTCAGAGACAGGAGAATCACACAGGTTCGAAGCCAGCCGCGCTGGCGTAAGAGACCCTGTTTCAAAAATATAAAATAGGTCTGGGAGTGTAGCCCAGAGGTAGAAGGGCTTCCAGGAACCCCAGTACCACCAAAAAAAGAAAAAAAGAAAAAAGAAAAATGTGCATTTCTTACTTTCCTAAATAAAGCTCTGTGTTTGTCTCTAACTGGCGCAGCCTGAAATTCCTTCCCTTTACGTAAGCCAAGGACCCTGCCGTCCTGAGCTGAGAATCACCCTTCTCTGGAACTGGAGATTAAGCTGAGAGAGATCAGCCGCACTCAGAGTCAGGGGCCATGTGTTTCCTCTCGGATGTGGAAGCCGGAGAAAAAACAGAAGACAGGAGGGGCTTCAGATGGACGAGGAGGAGCGTGGCACGTGCGAGGCGCCGGGACGGGGGTGGGACGGGGAGCGGGCGGTGGCGAAGGAAACAGTTGGATATGTGTCCACGTAGAAAGGTATCTATCCAAGCCGGGCCTCCATCCGCAGTCCTGAAAAATACATAAAGAAAATAATAAATAAACTTGCAAACACAACTTCCTGAGACTGGAGAGACTGTCTTAGGTTTAGGTCTGAGAGCATGGCCCTAGTGGGCATGTTTTTTTTACTGGTGCCTAAGGAACTACCAACCTGGGAATACTTTATTAATGAATGAATAAGTTGATTAATTTTGTGGTGCTGGGGATTGAACCCAGGGGCATTCATTCTACCTCTGCCTTTCTACATTCTGCATTCTACGTCCTCGGCCTTTTTTTTTTGGGGGGGGGACTAGGGATTGAACTCAGAGGCATTTTACATTTGAGCTACACCCTTAGCCTGATCTATCTATCTTTCTTTCTTTCTTTCTTTCTTTCTTTCTTTCTTTCTTTCTTTCTTTCTTTCTTTCTTTCGGTGGTATGTTCCTGGAAACCCTTCTACCTCCGGGCTACACTCCCAGACATTTTTTAAATTTTTATTTGGAAACAGTGTCTCTTAGGCCAGTGAGGCTGGCTTCGAACCTGCGCGATCCTCCTGTCTCCACCTCCCAAGCGCGGGATTACGAGCGTGCGCCACCACGCCCGGCCTTATTTCTTATTTGGAAATAAGGTTGCTGAGTCTCACTACTTGCTGAAGCTGTCCTTGAACCTGTGATCCTCCTGTCTCAGCCTCCCAAGTACTGGGATTATAGGTGTGCACCACCACACGTTGCTCCTGGAACCACTTTATTTATTGTTGTGTGTGTGTGTGTATGTGTGTGTGTGTGTGTGTGTGTGTGTGTGTTACTGGGGATCAAACCCAGGGGATTTGACCTCTGAGCTCCACCCCCAGCCCTATTTTTTATTCTTTATTTTGAAACAGGCTCTCACTAAGTTGCAGAGGACCTCACTAAATAGCTGAGGCTGGCCACGAACCGCGATCCTCCCGTCTCGGCCTCCCAGGTACTGGGGTTACAAGCGTGCGCCACCATGCCGGGCTCTATTTATTGTTCTTTTAAAAAATCTTTTATTGCGGCCAGCCTCAACACCTGCACATATCCAGTCTCCAGCACAGAGGAGAACTTGCACACCGTCTGGGGCCTGTCCCTGTACTATGGATTTTATACGACTGCATATCTTTTCCCATGCAGCCAGTGCGTTTGGCACCTGCACCCTCCCTGTCTCTCTGCGTGCACCTCTTTCCTTCCCTCTTAAATCTGTGCCTCCCTGTGACCTGTCCAGAAATCCCTTTCTGTGACGACGTCCAGGATGCTCACGGCCGAGCTGAGGTCCAGCTCTTCTTTGGGGACCTCCTCAGGACCCTGTCTGGGTAACAGACGGAACCAGGCTCTGGCTGTACTTTCTCTCGTGTGTTGGCTTTTGTTTGTTTGTTTTGGTGCTGGGGGTTGAACCCAGGCGCATTCTACCTCTGAACTACACCCCCAGCCCGATTTTATGTTTTATTTGGAAACAGGGTCTCACTAAGTTGCTGTGGGTCTTGCTAAATTGCTGAAGCTTGGCCTCGAACTTGAGACCCTCCTAGCTCAGCCTCCCAAGTACTGGGATTGCAGGCGTGTGCCTGGCTACTTACTTCTGATTTTGAGACAGGGTCTTGCTAAGTTGCTGAGAGTGTTCTTAAGGTTTGGAAGCTGGCCTTGGAATCTTTGATCCTCTTGTCTCCGGCGCCCGAGGGTTATATATTTTGCCCCTGTGTCTCCCGTGATCCGCTGACAGGAAGCATCCCTAGAACCCCGAGGGACTGACTTCCTTTGTGCTGGTGGATGCCGAGCGCCAGTCGCTGCCCTGTTGGCTACAGGCTGAGCCCCAACCCCGGGGGGACCTGGGAAAATAGCAGTCACTCAGAGGGACCAGGGCAGGCGTCCCAGAGGAGGTGAAGCCAAGGGGAGCTAGGGGCGGGGATGCCGGTCTAGCTGAAACCCACTGCAAGGCTGGGCTAGAGAAGGGGGCTTCCAGCGGGGCCTGGTGGCGCACGCCTGGAATCCCAGTACTTGGGAGGCTGAGACCAGAGGATCCAGGCTTGAGGCCGGCCTCAGCAACTTAGTGAGACCCTTTTTCAAAGTGAAAAATAAAAAGGGGTGGGGTGCAGATGGGAGGTCGACCGCCCCTGAGTTCCTTCCCTGGCGTCCCCCACCAACACACACGTGACACTATATGCTCTATTCGCTCCTCGATGTACAAGCAATGTGCCCATGGCTCCAAGGTGGGAAGAACAGAAAAGAAACGCAAAGTCCGCATCTTGCTTCCCAAGCTCAGGGACCCGTTTGGGCCCCCTCGCCCCTACCCCCCACCCAAGTGCATCTCCTTCCAGCTCTGTTACTGCAGCTAGCTGGTGCTGCCGCTGACCGAGGGATCATAAAGCAGATGATCCCGAGGCCTCCAGCCTCTGCACAGGGTGCAGGGGCGTCACCGAGGTCGCCTGTTCGACCCACCCACGGGGAACCCCTCTCTCATGCAATTGGGATGGAGGCAGAAGGGCTGCAGGACTGGTTTGATCTGGCGACTCTAAGCCTCTTAAAGACAATGGCTTCTTTCATCTCTCTGCTCTGCTTCCCACACCTCCGCTTTTCTGAAAGCACAGGGCCGTCTATCAGCAGCTTCTGTGCCCGCTCACTGCCTGGTTCTGGTCTTCCAGGAAATGGAAGCATCTCCCGGCCCCCTGCGCCCCATCCTCCAACAGAGGGCTGAGATTTCCTTTCCTGTGGTTGGGTCAGTCGCTCTGGTGGCCCCTGAGGGGACACTGCCAAGGGACGCAGGCCAGTGAGTGTCACACTGGCCTCCTCAGCTACTGAGTGGGGCTCTCAGCAACTTAGTGAGACCCTGTTTCCAAATAAAGTACAAAATAGGTCTGGGAGTGTAGCCCAGAGGTAGAAAAGCCCCTGGGTTCTACCCCCAGTTCCAACCACAAAAATAAAGTAAAATTAAATTAAATTAAAAATTGTGTTCCATGAAGAAAAACTACGAATTTGGTTTGCAGCTCAAATGTGGTGCAGGGCTTTTTCTTAGACTTCCGTTGTGCATCACTCTGAAACGGAAGTGCTTTATATCCTGTTTTCCTTTTGTCACATAAAATATTTAAAAGGTATGTACTCGAGTAGCCGGGTGTGGCGGCCCAGGCCTGCAGTCCCAGGACTTGGGAGGCCGAGACAGGAGGCTCGCCGGTTGGAGGACGGCCTCAGCAACTCAGTGAGACCCTCAGAAAGGTACTGAGACCCTATCTCAAAACAAAAAATGAAGCCGGGCGTGGTGGGCGCGCTTGTCATCCCCGCGCTCGGGAGGCGGAGACGGGAGGATCGCGCAGGTTCGAAGCCAGCCACGCGCACTGGCTCAGGAGACCCTGTTTCCAAATAAAAATGTAAACATAGGTCTGGGAGTGCAGCCCGGAGGTAGAAGGGCTTCCAGGAACCCCAGTACCACCAATAAATAAATAAATAAATAAATGGGCTGGAAGTGTAGCTTATAGGTAGAACGCCCCAGGTACAATCCCTAATACCAAACAAACAAAAAGGATATGTACTTGAGGACTGGTGTTTTAATAATCTGGGGCCACTGCTTGGGTTTGTAACAGCACTTGTCATTTCTCTTTCTTTCTTTC
This sequence comes from Muscardinus avellanarius, assembly GCF_963383645.1. Classification (NCBI taxonomy): domain Eukaryota; kingdom Metazoa; phylum Chordata; class Mammalia; order Rodentia; family Gliridae; genus Muscardinus; species Muscardinus avellanarius. The sequence goes on along the minus strand of NC_137801.1, from coordinate 85,751,716 downwards.
TTCCTTTTTTTTTTTTTGTGGTACTGAGGATTGATCCCTGCGGCATTCCACTTCCGAGCTACATCCCCAGCCCCAGCCCTATTTTTCATTCTTTATTTGGAAACAGGATCTCGATAAGTTGCGGAGGGCCTCACTAAGCAGCTGAGGCTGGCCGTGCACCTGCGATCCTCCTGTCTCAGCCTCCCCAGTCCTAGGATTACAAGTGTGCGCCACGCCCGGCTAGCACTCGCAGTTTTCTTTACCTTTGATTTTGTATCATCAGTGCAAAAGGTAAGTGTCAGATTATCACGAGGCGAGGGAAGAGGTGCTGGGGATTGAACCTAGGTATGTTCTATCACTGAACTACACCTCGGCCCTTTCTATTTTTTTTTTTTAACTGGTGGTACTGAGGGGCATTCTACCTCTGAGGGACTTCCCCAGCCCTACTTTTCTTTTTTAATTCCTTATTTTGAAACAGAGTCTCACTGAGTTGCAAAGGGCCTCACTAAGTAGCTGAGGCTGTCCTCGAACCGCGATTCTCCTGGCTCAGCCTCCCAAATGCCGGGATTACAAGCGTGCGCCACCACGCCCGGTTATTTATTTATTTATTTATTTATTTATTTATTTATTTATTTGAGGGTCTATGGATGGAACCTAGAGGGATTTAACCTCCGAGCTACACCCCCTGCCCAATTTTTTATTCTTTATTTTGAAACCGGGTCTTACTGAGTTGCAGAGGGCCTCACTAAGCAGCTGAGGCTGGCTGCGAACCTGCCATCCTCCTGTCTCAGCCTCCGGTTATGCTAGCCAGTATCTAGAAGCTTCTCAGAGGCCGGAGGCCAGGCAGGCTCTGAGGGCTGGGCGTCTCTGGGGTGGGACTCACTGTCGATGACCCCCAGGCTAGCAGATGGCTTTACAGACCGGCTTCTGGAAGGCAGAGAAGGGAGAGCTGTGGTGTAGAGAAGCCGGCTGCCCACCCCCCAAAAGAGAGTCAGCGCTCGGCTCTGCAACAGTGGCAGCGTATCCTTGATCTTCCCCCAGCGGCTCCAGTGCCTTTGCCTCCCAAAGATCTAGGAAAACAATCTAGGAACGCTCTCCCGCGAGCCACCTTTGGGAAGAGTGGACGCAGAGGCTCCCTCCCCCACCTTCCTTTCCAGCGCTTTCTTGTTGACCTCGATGACTCAGATACCACATTTTTTTTTTCCGGCATCCCTGCTCTCCCAGGGGAAGATGAGACACAGAATCAGCTGCTTGGTGCAAGCTGTTGGAAAAAAAAAAATAAATAAAAGTGATAAGACATAGCCAGGCCCGGTGGCACACTCTGTGTAATCTCAGTACTTGGGAAGCTGAGGCAGGAGGATTGCAGGTTGGAGCCTAGCAAGACCTTGTTTTAAAATACAAATAAAAGCCATGTAGCTTGGAAGTAGCATGCCTCTGTTTTCAACCTCCAGTGACAAGACTTTTGGCTCCCACGGTGGATTTGGCGCAGGACCTAAACCTTTCTTTCCAACCTGAAGCGTATCATGGGGACACGGCTCCAGAAGATGTTCTGTCAGGCGCCCTAAAAGGAAGTTCTGAACAGTTCCCTGGCTCCACCCAAGAGGCACGGCCAGGGGCCACCCATCCAGTTTTGGGGCTGCGGGGGCTCTCAGTGAGGTGAAGGTCGGTGAGGTTGCCTGGTGAGGCTGTTTCTGATGTGATGTAGGATTCCAGCGCATCTGGTTACTCCTGATAGTTTTTAAAGTTGGTGTTAATATTTGTAACTTAACCGTGTGCTTTGCAGCTGGGATTTTCTTTCTTTCTTTCTTTCTTTCTTTCTTTCTTTCTTTCTTTCTTTCTTTCTCTCTCTCTCTTTCTTTCTTTCTTTCTTTCTTTCTTTCTTTCTTTCTTTCTTTCTTTCTTTTCTGCAGTACTGGGGATGGAACCCAGGGGCATTCTCCCTATGAGCCACACCCCCCAGCCTGTTTTTAGTCTTTATTTTGAAACCGGGTCTCACTGAGTTGCAGAGGGCCTAAGTAGCTGAGGCTGTCCGTGAACTGCGGTCCTCGGGTCTCAGCCTCCCGAATGCTGGGGTTACAAGCGTGCCCACCACGCCCGGCTTTGGGGGTTATTTCATGTACAAACAAGGCGTAGAGTCATTCTGCCTGGGAACTTATACTCAAAATGGAGTAACTGATAGCGTGACCCCTGGTCCACAACACCGAATAACTCAGGGCTCGGCGCGGCCCTGGAAACCGCTGTCGTATAAATCACTGGACACTCAGCCGCGCTGGGCTGGGGAATGAGCGCTCCCTCTCCTCGCACACGGGGGACACCACGAGACCGGTCCCAAGGCACGCCAGCCGGCCCTCGTGCTGGCCTGACCCGGAGGGCGCACCCCCACCCCGGGACCAGGGCCGCGGCAGCCGGCACGTGACACCGACGCCCCCCCGCAACACCAGCCCGCGCGGCAGAGCCCCCCGCGGCCGCCGCGCTCGGCCCGGGACCCCCGCCAGCGCCGCGCTCGGCTCCGCGAGGGGCGGGGCCGCGGGGCGGGGCCTGGCCGGGCGCTCCGATTGGCCGCCGCGGCCTCGTGACGCGCAGGCCCCGCCCCTCGCGGGCCGCGCGGCGGGGCTGAATGGGCGCGCGCGGCGGGGGCGGGCGCGGGGCGCGGGGCGCGGGGCGCGGGGCGGGCGGCCCCCGCCCGGGCTGCGCGGGGCGGCGGGCGGCGGAGCGCGGCGTCTGCGGCCCGGAGCCCGGCGGCGGCGGCGGCGGCGGCACCTGCCGGCCGAGGTACGTGGCGCGGCCGCCTGGCGGAGCGGCCGGGGGCCTGGCGCGCGCCCTGGGGCCGGGGGCGCGGGGGCGGCGCAGGTGCGGAGCGGCGGCGGGGGGCGCCCCCTGGCAGGGGGCGCGGGCGGGCGGGCGGCCGCGGGGCCCGGCGCGGCTCGATCCATCGCTGGCAGCTTCCGAGCCCGCGGCGCCGCGCTAGGGCGCATCCCCGGCCGGGACCCTCCTGCGGTAGCCGGGCGCCCGGCCGGCCGCTTGGTTTTCTGGGACCCGTGAGCCGGGGCTCGGCCGGGCTGCGTCCCTTGTGCCCCTTCTGCAAGGTTTTCCGAGAATCCAAAAGCCGAGCCGAGCGAGCAGCCGCTGCCCCGGCCCCGCAGCGCGCTGACCTTGGCAGACCCCGGTGGTCTCCTGGCCTTTGTGCGCGGGCTTCACCTGCTTGGAGCCCGAGTCTTTTCCAGGCGCCAGAATCCGTGTTTCTGAGCATTAATAATATAGGCTGTGACCGTAGAGGGGTTCTGCAGAATCGCGAGCTAACTTGGGAGATGAAAATTTTATACCCTTTCGTCTGAATTCATGCACGTGGCCTTGGCTTAATTAGGGCTGGTTCGTTTCAAAGGGCGGACGATTTTTCTTGGCCGTGGGTTGCCTGCTCCTCCGCCAAGGGCTGGCCTGGGCTGGAGGGCCACAGAGAGAGGAGACTCATCTGCCCGCCGGCGTTGCCAGGCCCTGTCCTGAAACGCTGGGAAGAGGGATCCATTTGTGTTGAATGAAGGGCCCGGGCTGGCGTGCACGCAGCCCAGGTGCGGTCTCCTTTGTCTCTCCTGCAGCCTGGGAGCTCAGGGTGTCTTGGCATTCTAGTTGCAGAGCAGGGAATCATTGGCTTCCCACGTGGTCAGACGAGGAGGGCTGGATAAGGACTGGGAGAGCACTGCAGTCAGAATGGTGAGTCCTTTCACACGGGTGTCCATTACTGGGGCGCAGTTTCAGTAAGATGAGATGGCCCTTGGGGATGCTCGCTCGTGGATACGCCGGAACTCTAGAGCGGTCTGCAGACTCGCGAGGTAACTTGGAAATGAAATTTTTATACCCTTCATCTTTTTTCTTTCTTTTTCTTTGCGGTACTGGGGGTGGAACCAGGGGCATTCTACCTCTGAGCTATACCCCTGGCCCTATCTTTTATTCTTTTTTTTTTGGGGGGGGGACTGGGACATGAACCCAGGGGCATTCGAACTCCAAGCTACACCCCCAGCCCTATTTTTTTTTTTTTTTTTTTTTGTGGTACTGGGCTTTCTACCTCTGGGCTATACCCCCTGCCCTATTTTTTACTCTTTATTTTGAAACGGGGTCTCACTGAGTTGCAGAGGGCCTCACTAAGTAGCTGAGGCTGTCCGCGAACCGCGATCCTCCAGTCTCAGCCTCCCAAATGCTGGGATTAGAAGCGTGCGCCACCACGCTCGGCTTCCAGACCAATTTTTTAATATTTTATTTGGAAACAGGGTCTCACTAAGTGGCTGAGGCTGGCTTTGAACCTGTGTAATCCTCCTGCCTCAGCCTCCCAAGTGTGGGGATTACAAGTGCGCCACCACGCCCGGCAGCCCCCAGCCTTATTTTTTATTCTTTATTTTGAAACAGGTTCTCACTGAGTTTCAAAGGGTCTCACTGAGTAGATGAGGCTGTCCTTGAACCTTGATCCTCCTGTCTCAGCCTCCCAAATGCTGGGATTACAAGCATGCGCCTACATGCCCGGGCTTTATTTTTTATTCTTGATTTTGAAACAGGGTCTCATTAAGTTGCAGAGGGTCTCACTAAGTAGCTGAGGCTGCCCGCGAACCTCCTGTCTCAGCCTCCCAAGTATTGGGATTCCAAGTGTGCGCCACCACGCCTGGCTCTGGGAACAAACCCTGCGTTCTTCCGTTTGCCACCTCTGGTTGTAGTTTGGAGGGAGACTGGTAGATAGGAAATGGAAGGAGGCTCCCCCACACCCCCCGAGAGCATGCTCTCCGATTTTAGTCTAGCTCGGAAGCTTTGGGAGAAACAGAGCATCTGAGAATATCCACCGTTAATGATGAGACCGAGTCCCTAACTGCTGAGGAAGGAGGAACTGGGTCTGGGTCCGGGTGGGCAGCGCACGTTAGCCGTTAGCCGAGGCGAGGCGGCAGTCAGGAGGGGGCGGTGACTCACAGGCTCTTGCGGGAGGAAGCCACAAACGTGGACGGTGACAGGTGGGTGCCCCAGGAGAGAGAGCCGGGAAGAATGCGCTCAGAGTCCTCCAGGACGCTTCCGGCCAGTCTCCCCTGACACCAGACAGCAGCTTTCTAAGCTTTGGTACTGGGTATTGAACCCAGGGCATTCTGCCTTTGAGAGATACTCTGTGCCCTGTTTTGTTTCTTTGAAATTTGCTCAGAATGGCCTTGAACCTACAATCTTCCTGTCTCCGCCTCCCCAGTACCGGGATTACAGGGTTTTTGTTTGTTTGTTTTAGGCTAGTTTTAGAGTTCCTCCCTACATAGCCTAGGCTGGCTTTAAAACTGCGATCCTCCTGTCTCAGCCTCTCAAGTGCTGGGATTACAGGTGTGTGTGCCGCCAGGCCCGGCTGTGTTTTGTTTTGTTCTTTAAGTATAGCATAGATAGTAGAAAAGTGGACATACCCTCAACACACTGTCCAGTGAACGAGCCCTGCTGAACACCCGCACACCCAGCACTGAAATGCAGAGGCAGCTCGCCAGGCCCCGGGGTCTCCCAGTGCGCTTCCAGTCATTGCTTCCCGGGACCCACCGTCCTGACCTCGTCCTCTCCTCCTCTCGTCCTGACCTCCTCTCTCCTTTACAGTGGGATTCTACAGGTCTGTCTGTCTTTCATAGCAGCGGCGTCTACTCCCTGCCATGCTGCCTGTGATGGTACTCCCGTGGCAACTCCCGAGTGCACCACACTTCTGTCCGCGCACCACGCAGCTGTCACCAGCCGTGGTGCTGCGGCCACTCTGGTGCGTGGCTTTGGAACATTTCCGACGGGTCGGGGGAACTGTGGCGTCCTGTGGGTGTGTGTCCTGCAGTTTGGGGAACTAGAGGCAGGGCCATTTTGTTCCGGGAATAACTGGGCTGTAGTTCCTCCCCATCATGTGACTTTGGCGGGATCTTCCCAGTGGTCAGGTTCAGTTTCCCCCAGCCAGGCTCCAGGTTTATCAGAAACGGGCAGCTCCAGATGCAGCCTGCCCCGGGTGGGACGGCAGGGCAGCCGTGCTGGGGCTGGGGCTCCCAAAGCCTCGGGCGCAGGGGCTGGGGGCTCGCTTCTCTGGCCAAAGCATTTAACTTGCGCGCAGCTTCCTCCTCTTGCTGCGCACAAGCCTCTTGCCCTGAGCTTTTGTAACACTGTACTGCTCTTTTCCTTTTGTCCAGGGGATGGGCTCTGGCATTTTTACCTCTGAGCTACACCCCCAGCCCTTTAAATTTTTTTTAGTTTGAAATGGTCTTGTTAAGTTGCTGTGGCCGGCCTTGAACCTACGGCTCTCCTCTCGGGTACTGGGATCACAGGCATGCGCTCAGTGCTCCTCACACCCAGTTATTTATTTATTTATTTATTTATTTATTTATTTATTTATTTTTGGTGATGCTGAGAGTGCAACCCAGGGGCCTTCTACCTCCGGGCTATACTCCCAGACCTATTTTATACTTTATTTGGAAACAGGGTCTCACTAAGTTGCTGAGGCTGGCTTCGAACCTGTGCGATCTTCCTGTCTCAGCCTCCCAAGCGCGGGGATTACAATCGTGCGCCACCACGCCTGGCCAGTATATTTAAAAAAATAAACCAATATTTGCTCATTTATTAAAAAATGTTCAGTTACTTAGCCATACTTTTGCTTCTGCAAATATTTCTGGGAAATGTCATATGCATAAAGATATTACATTACTTTTTTTTTTTTTTCTTGTGCTGGGAATGGGACCTGGGACATTCTACCTCTGAGCTACACCCCCAGTCCTATTTTTTTTTCTTTTTTTTTTTTTTTTTTTTTTGGTGGTACTGGGGTTTCTGGAAACCCTTCTACCTCTGGGTTACACTCCCAGACCTATTTTTATACTTTTTTATTTGGAAACAGGGTCTCTTAAGCCAGCATGGCTGCCTTCGAACCTGCGCGATCCTCCTGTCTCCGCCTCCCAAGCGCAGGGATGACAAGCGTGCCCACCACGCCCGGCGTCCTATTTTACTTTTTATATGGAAACAGGGTCTCACTAAATTGCCGAGGGTGGCCTCGAACCTGCAGTCCTTCTGTCTTAGCCTCCCAACTACCGGGATCACAGGCCTGCGCCACTGCACTGGTCTGTAACACAGTACTTTCTATATCTCCTGTCTTCTCACCTTACTTAGTGATCTCTGGATTTCTACTTAAGAATTCCCCCTGACGTGGGAGGAGGAAAGCCCAGTTCTTGTTCTGGCTTCTGAATCATCACACATTTGGTTCTCTTGGAAGCATAGAAAAAAATGTAGGCTCAAGGTTTTGGGGAGCTCGCCCACTTCTGTGCCCGTGAGTTCTTTTTTATTTTTTCCCTTCAGTTTTTAACATCTGGAATTATAATCATTAAATATCATGCGATAGGACTTGGGAGGCTTGAGAAAAATAACAGGTTAAACAGAAAAGGTCTGGCTTTGGGGGAATAATACTTATGTCTTTTGAGTGTCACGTCTGTTTTTAAGACTCTCATTTTCCTAATTACAGAGGCTGTGTGTTTGGGAGTCTGAGGAGGGGCAGTGTTTCTGTTACCATGTAGCGTGTCGTAGTTTCTTCCTGGCTGCTGTCTTTTCTCCTCGGTTTCTGCAGTTTGATCCTCTCTGGTCTTGTTCTTTCTCCTTTTTCTTTTTTTACAGACATCTTGCTCTCTTTTCTTATTTACACTCCAGCAGCAAAGAATGTCAGGACGGCGTGCGGCCTCTGAAGCCCTCTGCTTGTTGTTTCTGCAGACAGTCTCCGCGTGTAGCTTCTGTTTTGGCGCAGGGGGTGGGACTCAGGGGCGGTCTACCCCTGAGCTACACCCCCAGCCCTTTACGTTTTTTATTTTGAGGCAGTGTCTCGCTGAGTTGCCGAAGAGCGTGCTTAGTTGGCGAGGCTGGCCTCAAACCTGTTATCGTTCTGTCTCAGCCTCTCGGGTGCTGGGATTACTGGCGTGCACCACCGTGCCTGGCTTCGTATGGGTGTCTTCTTCCTCTAGTGGGTACCGTCCAGTGGAGATATAACCTGAGCTACACCTGTAACTTTACATTTTCTTTCTTTCTTCCTTCCTTTCTTTCTTTCTTTCTTTCCTTCTTTCTTTCTTTCTTTCTTTCTTTCTTTCTTTCTTTCTTTCTTTCTTGGTTCTGGAGATTGAACCCAGGGCCATTCGACCTCCGAGCTACCCCCCCCCCGCCCTATTTTTATTCTTTATTTTGAAACAGTCTGACTAAGTTGCACAGGCCTCCCTAAGTAGCTGAGGCTGTCCGCGAACCCTGTGATCCTCCTGTCTCAGCCTGCCATGTGCTGGGATCACGAGTGTGCACCACCGCGCTTGGCTCCTAAAAAGTAATTTTAAAAAGAAACTGGTGAGCCAGGCGCGGTGAGGCACGCTTGTCATCCCACTTGGGAGGCTGAGACAGGAGGATTGTAGTTTTGTGGCCAGCCTCAGCTACTTAGTGAAGCCCTCTGCAACTTAGTGAGACCCTATTTCAAAATAAAGAATAAAACATAGGCTAGGGGTGTAAGTTTGGAGGTAGAATGCCCCTGGGTTCCATCCCCAGTACCACAGAAATTAAAAAGAAACAGCTGAATCCAAGTGTAAATTTCCCAGGGAGAGAGAAACTTCTAAACTCTCACATATCTAATGACACAACTTCAAACTATCTCAAGTAAATTATTAATGAGCTACTGTGTGTGTGTGTGTGTGTGTGTGTGTGTTACTGAGGATCGAACTCAGAGACATTCTACCTCTGAGCTACCCCCCAGCCCTATTTTTTTTTTTTTTAAAGTAGGACTTTGCTCCTGGGCGTGGTGGGCACGCTTGTAATGCTTGTCATCCCAGCGCTTGGGAGGCTGAGACAGGAGGATGGCACAGGTTCGAAGCCAGCCTCAGCTACTTAGTGAGGCTCTCAGCAACTTAGTGAGACCCTGTTTCCAAATAAACTAGGTCTGGGAGTATAGCCCGGAGGTAGAAACACCCCTGGGTTCCACCCCCAGTACCCCCCCCACACACACACAAATAGGGCCTTGCTAAATTGTTGGAGCTGACCTCACATGTTTGCTCCTCCTGTCTTATCCTCCTAAGTGCTGGGATTGCAGGAGTGCAGGACCATGCCTGGCTTAGAGGACTATCTTATATTCTGTTCGTGCTAAATCTTCAAAGCCTGTTTCCTACCCCTGTCAAGTGAACTCAGATGGTGCAAAACATAGATGGGACCGGGAGCAATGCTCCACTTTCTCCATCTCACTTGTTGTAGACAGGCCGTACACATCAGTTTAATTTTCACTGTAGCCCTGTGAGCTCAGTATCTTCTCCCTACACTGAGGGGGCTGTTTGCACACAGGGCTCACGAGCTAGCTGACAACAGGGGCCGGAGCTGGGATCAGCGGGCCTGGGGGTGGAGGGAATGGCGTCCTCCCCTCCACTGCTGCTCTGGTGACTGCGCAGCGCTGTTCCCCTTCCTTGTGCCCGCCCCCAGATGTCACATCACCCCTCCCGGGTCCCTGGCCGCCTGCTAACTGGCCCTGCCTCACCAGAGGACTTCCTCATCCCAGCCTCCAGAGAGGGCTCTTCCGAGTCCAGGGCTAGCGGGGCGTAGGGGTACACGCCTGTGATCTCCGTACTGTGAGAGGTTGAGGTAGGAGCACAGGTTGGAGGACAGCCTCGGCAGTTTGGCAAGACCCTATTCCCAAATGAAAATTAAAAGCGCTAGGGCGAGCCGGGCATGGTGGTAGGTTCGCAGCCAGCCTCAGCTGCGTGGTGAGACCCTGTTTCCAAATAAAGAATAAAAAATAGGGCTGGGGGTGTAGCTCAGAGGTAGAGTGCCCCTGGGTATAATCCCTCGTACCACAAAATAAAATAAATAAATAAATAAATAAATAATGAATGGGCTAGGGTGTGCTCAGATGTAGACTCTCCTGGATTCAATCCCCAGTAGTGCACTCAGACATACAACTACAAAGTCCAATTCCACTTTTTTTTTGGGGGGGGGTAGTGGAGATGGAACTCATTCTACCCCCAGCCCTATTTCTTAGTTCTTTTTTTTTTTTATTTTGAAACAGGGGCCTTGCGGAGTAGCTGAGGCTGTCTGTGATCCTCCTGTCTCAGCCTCCTGAATGCTGTGCGGTTCTGCTTTTTTTCTTTTTTTTTCTTTTTCTTTTTTTTTTTTTTTTTTTTTGTGTGGTACTGAGAGTGGAACCCAGGGGCTTTTCTACCTCTGGGCTATATTCCCAGACCTACTTTTTACTTTATTTGGAAACAGGGTCTCACTAAGTTGCTGAGAGCCTCACTAAGTAGCTGAGGCTGGCTTCGAACCTGTGCGATCCTCCTGTCTCAGCCTCCCAAGCACTGGGATTACAAGTATGTGCCACCACGCCCAGCTTCAGTTCCACTTTTGTGTGTGTGTGTGTGTGTGTGTGTGTGTGGTACTGGGGTTCCTGGAAGCCCTTCTACCTCCAGGCTACACTCCCAGAGCTATTTTTTATATTATTTTCATTTGGAAACAGGGTCTCTTAAGCCAGTACGGCTGGCTTTGAACCTGCGGGATCCTCCTGTCTCCGCCTCCCAAGCCCGGGGATTACAAGTGTGCGCTACCACACCCGGCTCAATTCCACTTTTAAAAGCCCCTTGGTAGCTGGGCGTGGTGGCGCACACTTGTAATCCCAGCATTCAGGAGGCTGAGACCAGAGGATCGCAGTTCACAGTTCACGGCCAGCCTCAGCTACTTAGTGAGGCCCTCTGCAACTCAGTGAGACCCACCCGCTTTCAAAATAAAGAATAAAAAATAGGGCAGGGGGTGTAGCTCGAGGTATTCTAATGCCTCTGGGTTTTATCCCCAGACTTGCAAAAAAGCAAAGCAAAGCAAAGGCGTGGCCGGGCTCCCTGGAGCTGAAGCAGGGGATGTTTGGAGCCCGAAGGACCAGGGCGTCCAGGGCGTCCCGGCAACACAGGGAGACCCCCGTCTCAAAAACCACAGAAACAAACACAAAAGTAGCTGTGAAAATAATCACAACTTGTGATGGGATGCGGATTTGTTCTTAGAGCTGAGATCATAAGAGCTTTTCAGAGGGACAGAGTCTCTGTTACTATCCCCGGCACATACTCTACGTGTGACTAAACACTAGTAGCAGGAATAAGAACTCGTAAGTCTGTTTCGTCTCCCCAGATGCTGACTTCCAAAACTTTTGGAGCTGAGGAGAAGGGGGTGTATGGTGGGGGTGTAAGAGGAGAAGGGGGTGCATGGTGGGGGTGTAAGAGGAGAAGGGGGTGCATGGTGGGGGTGTAAGAGGAGAAGGGGGTGCATGGTGGGGTGTAAGGGAAATAACCCGGGTTCTAGGCATTTCCCCACGGACCTGAATTCATGCGGGTGGTATTAGAAATGTGGATGAGTTTAAGCCATGAGCCCACGGTGGCCTAAACAAAACCTCGGGTCGTCTGAACTGCCCGGTCGCCGGCCCTCGGTCACCACCACTCATCTGGGCTGGTTCTCGTTCCTGCAGGACACACGGGACGTTTGGGGACCCGGCAGCCCCCGCCCTGTCCCCACCCACTCCTGCAGGTGTTTCTGGCAGACCCCTTTCCACACCACCACCTGAGAACCGTAGCGCCCTCTCCCCGGGCTGGCAGGCCCTTGGTCATGGGAGCGTTGGCCTGAGACACGGGGCCTGGTCCTCTGCGGCCCACCCGGCTCGGCGCGCCTCGGGGCCTGTTTCTGCTGCTCCTGGGACAGTGCTCCCCTCTGACTTTCACTTTCTCCCACTGAGGACGGTTTGTTCAGCCCAACACTTGTCTTTCCCTTTGGCTAAGAGGCGAATCTCCGTTCAAATGTTACCTCTGCAGTGGGGTTTATTTGGGGCCTGGGCAGGGGGTGGGCCCCCACCAGGCGCTCACGAAGGCTCAGAGGGAGCCTCCCCCTCTGGCCACTGGCTCTGCCGGTATCTAATCTCCAGAACGCAGGAGCAGCGGCAAAGCCTTCTTGTGCGCCCCTTTATTCTTATCAGTGACCCCGAAGTGTTTTGCTGGCCGGTCTGCTGCTGGTGCTCTGAGGACAGCCCCTCCTGGCTCAGCCCCGGCTCTGAGGCATCTTCCTCCTCCACATCTGCTGGCCCCAGCTCGCCCTCTGCGCCTCCGCCTGCCTCCGCCGCCCTGGCTGCCAGGATCCAGGCCGCCGGGGGTCCTGCCGCCCTCCCGCAGGTCTGCACGCTCCCGTGCGGCCTCTGAGCGCTGCTCGGGCCCTTCTCCCTCTCTGAAATCTCGCCCATCCTTTGAGGGCCCGCGCTGGGGGCGCGCAGGCTGAGCCGCAGCCGTCTTCCGGGGTGTCTTTCTGTACTTCAGCTATTGGGCTGTGTTCCATTTTCCTGGTGGATTATTCACTTAAAAGAGAAAGGGGCTGCGTCTTCCTTATTCCCTATTCTCGGTTCCTGATATGTGAAAGTCGCTTACTAAGTTTAGTTAAAGAATGACTAGGAGGGCAGACAGATCGGCCGCGGTGCATCCCAGCCCTGCGCAACTGACGCTTCACACGGTCCCGTGCTGCGGGCCTGCCGCTGCCTTCATCTCCAGGGGCACTCGGCCCGGAGGCCGTACAGCCCGGGAGCCCAGGCCCTTAGCGTCAGGTTGTGTGTAGGGAACAGTCTTTTAAGTATTCTTTTGGCTTTAATGTATTTGCTGAAGTTTCTAACTTTTTTATTTTGTGGGTCTGGGGATGGAACCCAGGGGCATTCGACCTCTGAGCTACACCCTCTGTCCTATTTTTTATTCTTTACTTTGAAGCAGGGTCTCACTAAGTTGCAGAGAACCTCACTAAGTAGCTGAGGCTGTCCAGGAACTGTGATCCTCCGGTCTCGGCCTCCCAAATGCTGGGATTACAAGTGTGCACCACCACGCCAGGCTCAGTTTCTAACTTTTTTTTTTTTTTTTTTTTTTTGGTGGGTCTAGGGATGGAACCCAGGGGCCTTCAATCTCTGAGTTATACCCCCTGCCCTATTTTTTATTCTTTATTTTTGAGACAGGGTCTCGCAGAGTCGCAGAGGGCCTCACTAAGTAGCTGAGGCTGTTCCTGAACCTCGATCCTCTGTCTCAGTCTCCCAAATGCTGGGATTACAAGCGTGCGCCACCACGCCCTGCTAGTTGAGGTTATTTATTTAGGGGATTCCTGGGCTCTACCTCTGAGCCACACCCCAGCCCTTTTTTATTTTTCATTTTGAGACAAGATCTCACTTGGCTGCAGAGTGTCTTCCTGAGCTGCTGAAGCTGTCCTGAGAGCTGTGATCCTCCAGTCTCAGCCTCCCAGCTACTGGGATTATATGCATGAGCCACTGCCCGGTTTACCCAGCCCGGCTTTAATTCTGGCGTTTGAACTTGCCTGGCCTCAGGTGGGTTTTCATCCATCTCCCTGTGAGAGTCCCCCAGGGGGTGTCAGAGGAGTAGATGGATGGCAGCAGGGTGTTTACTTGGTCTCCAGTGTCTCCCAGGTTACTTATTAATTACATACGACACTTGTGCCTTGATGTGAGCAGCCGGCGCACCCTTAGCCAGTGGGTCAGCTCAGACGTGACCTGCCTGGGCCACGCAGCGTCCTGCGCCCCAGTAGGGCCGCACCTGGCTCCCCTGATGCCTGGCTCACATGCACACCCCCGTCGGGGCTGCGAGGCGGCCGCGCCCACGGCAGGCTGCAGGGTAACTAGCGTGCTTTTCCAAAATGCCCAAGTTGCGAAAGACAGAGGAACTGCTTCAGATGAAGTAGCTGGAGAGACGTGCTAGGCAGTGTCAGGGTCCTGGAATGGAGTGTGTGAGTGTGAGTGTGAGAGAGTGTGAGAGAGTGTGAGTGGGTGTGTGAGTGAGTGTGTGAGTGTGAATGTGTGAGTGTGTGTGAGTGTGTGTGTGTGTTACTGAGGTTTGGACCCAGGGGCGTCCTACCTCTGAGCCTCACCCCTATCCCTTTTTATTTCTGTTTATTTTTTTGTATCTCTAGGTTGCTGAGTCTCACTACATTGCTGAGGCTGGCCTCAAACCTGCCACCCTTCTGTCTCAGCCTCCCAAGTACTAGGGTTACAGGCATGCGCCGCCACACCTGGCTGGAAGAAAAATGTTTTGTTGTTGCTTTTGTTCTAAACCCAGCACTGAGATTTCTAGAGAAATTAGCATAAGGTCTTTATATTAGATCCTGGTGTGAGATCACTGTTCATTTCCTGAGTTCTCTTGCTACCATGTGGTTGTAAAAGGAATGTCCCTAAGTTTAGGAAATACTAAAGCATGTAGGGTGACATCACCTCTTCTACTTTCAAGTGGTTAAGTAAATAATATGTATATATTTTACATATAAAGTGGCAGCGCAAGCCAGGCGTGGTGGCGCACGCTTGTCATCCCAGCAATCGGAAGGCTGAGACCTGGAGGATCGCGGTTCGCGGACAGCCTCAGCTACTTAGTGAGGACCTCCGCAACTCAGTGAGACCCTGTTTTGAAATAAAGAATAAAAAATAGGGCTGGGGGTGTAGCTTGGAGGTAGAATGCCTCTAGGTTCCATCCCCAGGACCACAAAAACAAATAAGTAAGTAAATAAATAAATAAATAAAGCAAGCCTTTTAGGCTAGGCGCTGTTTTAGGTTTGTGAGTGGTGACTGAGCCCAAGTGGACAGAGTGCTGGGAATCTCAGGACTTGGCCATTCACTCACTGTGCTACTGGGGACTGAACCCGGAGCCCCTTCTATTTTTTTTATGTCAAACAGATCCTTGCTAAGTTACCGCACTGGCCTCCGACCTGCGATCTTCTTGTCTCAGCCTCCCAGTCCTGGGCTCACAGGCGGGTGCCAGCGTGCCCGTTGAGTCTCCTCCAGGAGAGCAGGAGAAGGCACATGTGTGTTAGGGCTGGCGGAGCGCGGCGTGAGGGAAGCAGGTGAGGGCGCGGGTGCGGTGCTGCTCAGGCGGCCTGTTAGGAGCTGCGGGGCACGGCTGGACAGCACGGGACAGGATTTATTTGGGGATAAGACCTGGGAGGGGGACTGAGCGGGGAAGGAGCCCAGGAGAGCCAGAAAGCCTCTTCCTTACAGACCTGGCTGCCTATGGGGCCAGGGCGGGAGCAGGGTTACAGGCGCAACCAGGGTTCCTCGGATTGGAGGGCCTGGCACCTGCCGGAGCTTGTGTGTTTCGGGGCTGGGGCAGGGGCTGCTTGGGGATGTTTTTCTTTACTTTCCTGTCTTTTCTTGGGCCCTTTGATCTTGGCCTCCACTCACAAGGCCTCAGGTGCCCGATGTCCAGGACGGCAGCGTTTGCCCAAAGCCAGACAGGTGGGGCCTTTGCAGGACAGAGCCTGGGCCCACACTTGTCTGTGTGGCTCATGCTTGGCAGAACGCCCGCCGGGGCCTCTGTAGTAAGCACAGAGTGGCCTGCGGAAGCCTTCCGCCTTGGTCCCCGTGCCTTCCCGTCGTCACCCTGGCCGCCATCTCTGGGCCCTCGCCTAGCGCAGTGGAGGAGCTGGGGACACTCTCCTGCCACAGATCCCCCTGTTCTGTGCTTGCAGTGGGGACACTGTATTGTTTTTATTTTTTATTGTTGTTATTGGTTAAAGTGATCTAAAATGTGTTTTGCTTGGGAACTAGGGTCTGTCTTTTTTTTGGCGGTTCTGGGGATGGAACCCAGGGGCATTCTACCTCCGAGCTACATCCCCAGCCCTATTTTTTATTCTTTATTTTGAAACAGGGTCTCACTGAGTTGCAAGGGCGTCCTCACTAAGGAGCTGAGGCTGTCCGCGATCCGCGCTCCTCCTGTCTCGGCGTGCTGGGATGACGAGCGCGCACCCTGCCGGCGCTGTCTCCTTTAATAATGGGAATTTCACTGTGTTTGGGAACCTGTGTGTAATGTTGGCACCTCAGACTTAGGGATTTTTTTTTCGAGTTTTCTCTTCTTTCTCCTAAGATTTTATCTCTGGCTGGGGCAGACCCTGATGTGCAGCCTGTTAGAAATCCCTCCTTCTCCCTTACTGAGAATCTTAATTTTATTTGGGGAAAGCAACCCAACCGGGTTTATAAAAAGGCCCAGCTAACTTTGCACCCCTGGGGCAGCCATGGTAATTTTGGCCAAAGAAATAGAAATGGCAGAGCCGGGCGTGGTGGTGGTATATGCTTCTAATCCCAGCGTTTGGGAGGCTGGGATGTAGCTCAGAGGTAAAATGCCCCTGGGTTCCATCCTCAGTACCGCAAAAAAAAAAAAAAAAGAAAAAAGAAAAAAAAAAAAGAAATAAAAATGGCAGCTGTGAGGCCTCTGGCAGGTCTCCTTCCCCACCTGGCCGCCGCCCTACCTCGAGGCCTCTCCCTGCCTCCTGCCCGCTGGAAGATGCAGCGGAGGTTGGCCAGGTGTTGGTCTGAGAAGAGGGGAAGTTGGCAGGGCTGGGGGACACGCAGGCCATCGCGGAGCCATCTCGTCAGCCCCGGTCGCTTGTCTGTCCTCAGACTTCCTGTGCCGGGGGAAATAGAAACCCCTGCTGGGCTTGAGGCCGGGCAGTCAGGTGTCTGTCACGGGTAGCCCTGTGCAGCCTGGCTTCCTGCCCTGAGCCAGGCCAGGCTGATCTTATCTGCTGCTGCTGGTTTCCTGCCCTCCCCTCTTCCGCTCGGCTCTCTGCCTCCTCTGATGCTCCGTAGCGGAAGCCCATCCATCTCCAGCCCCTCTCCCCACGTCCCTGCCGCTCCCCCCCCATTCCTCTGTGCTTTGTGCCAAAAGAAATTCCTCAAGGGCTCCTGGTTCGCATCCATGGCCCAGAGCAAGGACCTGAGATGGTCCCAGGGCTCCCCTGCGGGTGGGAGGGAAGGAGCGAGTCCACTGGTGCAGGTGGGCCCCTTGGGGCTGGGCCAGCCCTCTGTACCCCGCCAGTCCTTGGCTTGGGTGGAGGACAGAGCTGCAGAGAAGAGGTGTCTGTGAGCCCTCAGCACCAAGCCAGCGGCCGCCAGCAGGCCCGCGGTGGGCCCTCCCGCCTGACCCCACCCCAGCGCTGCCCCCACTAGCCGGGCATGTCGCCCGTCCTGCCGCTGGCCGCAGTGCACACGGCCCCCTGGCCCCTGACTAGAGAAGGGAGCCGTTGCGAGCCTGTCAGCAGGCTGGGGTGCGGCCGGCCATAGCAAGTGCAGTTTTTGAGCTAAGACACACACCATAAACGTGGCTTGAAGCCGGGCGCGGTGGCGCACACTTGCAATCCCAGACCTTGGGAGGCCGAGACAGGAGACAGGAGGATCGAGGGTTCAAGGCCGGCCTTAGCTATTAGTGAAGCCCTCCACGACTTAGTGAGGCCCTGTTTAAAATAAAGAATAAAAAATTGGGCTGGGGAATATAGCTTGGAGGTAGAAGGCCCCTGGTAGCTAGCGCCTGTTTAGCTCGCAGGAGAGAGAGCGCCCGCCCGTCCGTGTGGGCCACGGGTGGACGCCGTGGGGCCTGCTTCTTGGGCTGGCTGGCAGGGTGAGTTCTGTCGAGCCCAGTCTGCGTTTCCGGTTGCCTCTGAGAATATCATCTTAAATTAATCATCAGCACTAAACTACAAAAATCCATTTCCAAAAATCACTCGTTTCTTTCTATTACTGAGATCCCAATTTATTTTCTTTATTCTTTTTTTTTTTTTTTTTTTTTTTTTTTTTTTTTTTTTTTTTTTGCGGGTCTAGGGATGGAACCCAGGGGCATTTGACTTCTGAGCTACACCACCTGCTCTATTTTTTTTTTTTATTCTTTATTTTGAAACAGGGCCTCACTAAATTGCAGAGGGCCTCACTAAGTACCTGAGACTGTCCGTGAACCGCCATCCTCCTGTCTCAGCCTCCTGCAAGCTGGGATGACAAGCGTGCGCCCACGCCCGGCTTGACGGCTGCTTTCTTAAAGGCGGGCTTTCATCGCAGTACCTGCCCCAGCCTGCCCTCCTCACTTGACAACATGCACGCACAGTCTTTCTCCCTCTCCCCTCTCTCCTGTGTGTGCATGCCACCTGTTGCCCGGTTCCTGCCCTTCCCTGGCTGGAAGGGCACAGATGTGGGTTGAAATTCCCAGCTCCTTGGCTCACCCGGGTGCCCTCTGGTAGTGCAGATGGCGATGAGATGAAGTAGGTGTTTTGAGGGTTTGCTGAGATCGTGTGTAGACTTATCCCTCCCGATAAACACTGCCGTGCCTGCTCTTGTACCAGTAATTACCCACACGTCAGTCGGCAAGTCTTCGTGTATGCTTTGAAGCATCTAGTCCCTGCTCGTCTTTTTACTTATTATTATTTTTGCGTGTGTGGTACTGGGGATGGAACCCAGGGGCACTCTACCTCCGAGCTATACCTCAGCCTGTTTTTTATTCTTTATTTTGAAACAGGGTCTCACTGAGTTGCAAAGGGCCTCACTAAGTACCTGTCTCGGCCTCCCAAATGCTGGGATTACAAGTGTGCACCACCACACCTGGCACTTTTTCATTGTTAAATGCCTGATTTATCAAATAGTGCCCCTAACATACTGAAGGGATGGCCAAGGGTTCCTACAGTTGTTTTGTTTGGGTGGTTTTCAAATATTTCAAAGCTTAGCTATCAATCATAGCTTAAGGATGTCCCCTCAGAGTGAAAACAGTTTCAGTATTTCAGAAGCAAAGCTAGGAATGTACAGAATTCAGGTAACGTTAAGAGGAATACAAAACCAGAAATGGATGTCTCGCCCTCGCACGATCTGCTCATCACCGCCGGTCGATGTGTCATCCTCCAGGCATCCGGATACCTGTAACCGCGTGGAGCTCTCCTCCCTGGCGTTCTGATCATTCTTGTTACCTAACGGTGCGATCGCCGCTGAAGTTTATGGTGCACAGTTAACAAGGCCTGCCCTCGGTCAGTGTTTAATAACAGCCTTGAACTGCAGCCGCTCCTCCACCACACCCTGGCCTGGTGGTACAGGCCGTCAACCTGGGACTTGGGAGGTGAGACAGGAGGCTCAGGGGCGTCGAGGCCAGCCTCAGCCTCTTAGCCAGACCCTGTCCCAAAATAAGATTTAAGAATTCAAAAAAAGACTGGGGGTATAGCTAGGAGGTAGAATGCCCTTGGGCCTCAACCCTAGGACAAAGAAAGAAGACAGAAGAGGTGGAGGGGAGCACTGCTGGTGGTGGGAGGGGAGCACAGCTGGTGGTGGGAGGTCGGGCTGAGCCGTGGCCCGGGCTAGTGGCCCTCCGTTACCCAGTGCGGCGCCCGAGCAGTTGGCTTACCAACGGGAAGGCTTGTTTGCGCTCACGGTTCTGGTTCTACTGCAAAGTCAGGGCCTCTGGCGAGGGCGGCTGAGCACTGCAGGAGCCTGCGCGTAGGAGCTCCTCAACCCCTTACACCCGAGTCCCCTTCAGCGCTCACCCCGTGGACCTGAGGACCGTCTGCTAGGCCCCGACTCTGAGTCCCCCAGAGTCGCCAGGCTCAGGACCAGCGAGTCCCCAGCTCGGGGGCTTGACAAAGCTCTGAAAAGTCGAATTCTCATATTCCTCCTGGATGAGTTCCAGAATGTGACCGCACCTATACATAACTTTTTTTGGTGGTACTGGGGGTGGAACCCAGAGGCTTTCTACCTCCGGGCTACACTCCAACCAGTTTATACTTTATTTGGAAACAGGGTCTCACTGAGTTGCTGAGAGCCTCACTGAGTAGCTGAGGCTGGCTTCGAACCTGCTCGATCCTCCTGTCTCAGCCTCCCGAGCGCGGGGATTGCAAGCGCGCGCCACCACGCCTTGCCATTTGCATATATTTTTACAAAGCTGCTTTTTTTTTTTTTGCTGGAGTATCTTTCGGCTTCGGCGTACGCATCCAGGGCTTTGAGCTGGTGCCGCATAAGCGTGCGTGTTCGTCCACATCCCGGGGCGCTCGTGGAAGTGCAGTGCCGAGTGGGCAGATCTGCGGGTCCCCGCCCCCGGGGCTCCCCGAGACTTGAGCCACGGCAGGATGTTCACGGCCGCACGCTTCCTGTGCGCGGACACCTTGGGTGCGCCTGCAGCCCTTCTACTTTGCCCTTGCTGGTTTTTTTTTTTTTTTCTTTTCATTTTATTAGCCATAGGTGTCTTCCAAGCTAAATTACATTGTATTATAATTATGCAACACATAACCACCACTCAGAAAACATATTTCACATTTCAGTTTGTTCAGTAAAGTGACATTAAAATTAAATAATGGCCTTTTCCATCTATCTTATTCCCTAAACTTAAACTTGATATGTTTTACAACACTACAGTCAAGGGTCTTTCTGAATTAGTATCGTGTGTGTGTGTGTGTGTGTGTGTGTGTGTGTGTGTGTGTGTGTTACTGAGGATTAAACCCAGGGCCATTCTACCTCCGAGCTACACTCCTAGCCCTATTTTATTTTGAAACAGGGTCTCCATAGGTGGCTAAGAGTCTTACTGTGTTACTGAGGCTGTTCTCGAACCTGTGTTCCTCCTGTCTCAGCCTCCTAGGTTATAGGGACTGCCGGTGTGCACCACCATGCCCAACTGAATTAGTGCTTTTTAAGATAATGACTATGAATATAACTAATTTTATTCAACAGAAAAAAATACTTTTACCTCCTGGTTCCTAGCTTGCTATCTCCTTTGTCATGAAAGATGATAGTGCTATAGCAATTAACATTTGGGTATAAACTGCAGGTGCATTTTAACATTTTCCATAATCTTTAGAAATTGTCCAGCATTATATAATAAAAATCAATTACAAATTCATACATACATGTCTTATAAAAATACATTTAAAAACCAAAATGAGAAAATACTGGATCATTATCCCTCTGAACGCAAGCTGGCTTTATGAAGCAGCTCTGATTCCTTTATCAGGATACTCTTCCACTTCAGAGAAGAACGTTAACTCTTCACTAAGATCCATGACTGGCCTATACGACAAAAACAGCCAAGATAGTCCAGCCAGAAGTGCCACCACAAGATTCACCACAGTCCATGGCTGGAGAATCTGCTCCTCTGTCCCTGCTGCCCAGAGGCTACCATTAACAGAAGGAGGTGTATAAAGGTGGATGCTGTCACTTGTCGTTTGCTGACTCAGAGATAGGATGAGAAAGATGCCAAAGTTGTTGGATCCAGAGGAAAAAAATTTCGGATTGCTATGGATGTTTTAGCAAAGTCAGTTCTGTCAAAAGCTGAAATTGTACTTAGCGCCAAAAGCAAGTAGAGAAGACTCTGGAATGGATAGGCCAAGGCCTTGTATTGTAGCAGAAAGTTGGAAAGGTTAGACAGCCGATCTCCTGCTAGAACATACATCACACCGATCTTCCACACAGCACAGCCAGCCAAGAAGCCATGAGAAAACAGACCAGTTGTCCTGAAAGCTCGGTGCACTGAAATTGCCACATCTCTGGTGGTCCAAGAAGGCTTCATTGCCATTGACACATCTAAGTTTTCTGTGGTCTTTATCCATTCTGAACGATCAGCAGCCTGCAATCGCCGGCTTTTTCCCACAAATACTTGGCCTAGAGGCTGGCTAATTCCAGTGGGCGCTGTGAACCTAGGCTGCTGTTCTGGAGTTCGTGCCCGTCAGTAATGATGTCTTCATCTTCTACTCCGAGCTCATTGGCCTATTGTACCTCTGTTGGCTGGGTTTTCTTTGCTTTCCTTCTGGGTTTTGGAATAACTGCCTCCTGAGCTGGTTCCCCATCAATGCCATTTTCATTGCGTAACAAAGATGGACTAGATACCTTCTTTTGGGTGACAGAAGTCTCCAACTCAAGAGGTGGCCTCGTCTTCTTCTGTCTCCTTCGAACAGGGGCCTCTGGGTGCTCTCTGAGTTCCTCAGTTGGTGGCTGTATGCTCTCAGATGGCCTAAGAACAACAGGCTCAGCCAGGCCTTCCAAAGAAGCACTGTCTAATGTGGTTTTTGTTCTGGACTTCTTTTTCTTAGGACGACTAAGTGGAATATCACCTGGAACAGTACTTGGCACAGGTGGAAGGGCTCGAGGAGGACGCACCTGCTTCTTTCCCATCCCGCCTCTAGCCCCCGGTGTGCCCTTTCAGGCGCAGAGCATCCCGGTCCTCGCCCGTGACCCCCATCCTGCCCTTGCTGTTTTAATCTGTCCACACTCAGTTTGGGGTTTGAGCTTAACCAGTATTGGGAAGATGCTTTTCTTGGAAGTTTCTCTTATTTAGTGACAGACCCCAGACACATAGTGCACACTGCAATTTTATTTAATTTTTTTTTGTGTGTGTGGGCGTCTGGGGATGGAACCCAGGGGCTTTCGACCTCTGAGCTATACCTCCAGCCCTGTTTTTTACTCTTTATTTTGAAACCAGGTCTCACTGACTTACAAAGGGCCTCACTAAGTAGCAGAGGCTGTCCGCGAACCACGAACCTCCAGTCTCAGCCTCCCGAATGCCGGGATGACAAGCGTGCCCACCGCGCCCGGCTCCTTCTGACTTTAAAATAGACCTCCTATCTGCTCTTCCTTTCGAAGTATTTCTGAGGATCTCTGAAAGTTAAAGGGTATTTGCTTATCGTGTGTGAAGTCTGGAATTAAATTCAGGGCCTCACAGATGGTAGACAAGCGCTCTACTACTGAGCTTGGCCAGTGGCACACCCCTGTAATCCCAGAAATTTGGGAGACTAAGGTAGGAGGATTGCAAGTTCAAGGCCAGCCTGGGCAAGGCAGGAAAACCCAGTCTCAAAATAAAAAAGATAAGCCGGGCGTGGTGGCGCGTGCTTGTAATCCCAGTGCTTGGGAGGCTGAGACAGGAGGATCACACAGGTTCACTCAGCTACTTAGTGAGGCTCTCAGCAACTTAGTGAGACCCTGTTTCCAAATAAAGTATAAAATAGGTCTGGGAGTATAGCCCGGAGGTAGAAAGCCCCTGGGTTCCACTCCAAGTACCACACACACACACAAAAAGACGGGGAGTATAACCCAGTTGTGGAGCACCCCTGGGTTCAGTCCTCAGTACTGCAAAATAAGCAAATGAATGAATCACTAAACTTTACCTTTTGAAATACTAGTAAATTCACAAATAGTCTTCTTGCAGAATTACAGCCCCTGTAGCTTAGTGCTGAGATGTATGTAGTGAAGCTACAGACTGTCCCACCTCTACATCTGCAGGTGCCGGGTGGTTCCTCATAGCTGCACCTGCCTCCCTTCTCCAGAACTCTTGACGCCCATACTGCCTTTTCAAGAATGTTGGTAGGTCAGGAGTGGTGGCGCGCGCTTGTAATCCCAGCATTCGGGAGGCTGAGACAGGAGGATTGTGGTTTGAGGCCAGCCTCACTTAGGCCCTTTGCAACTCAGTGAGGCCCTGTTTCAAAATAAAATGTAAAATAGGTCTGGGAGTGTAGCCCGGAGGTAGAAAGCCCCTGGGTTCCACCCCCAGAAACACACACACACACACACACACACAGAATAAAAATAGGGCTGGGAGTGTAGCTTGGAGGTAGAATGCCCATGGGTTCCATCCCCAGGACTGCAAAAAATAAGTTGGTAACGTAATATGTAGCCTTTTAGTGTCAACTGGAGTACGTCCCTCTAAATTTACCTCAGTTGTTACATTTATCAAGAGTTTGTTCTTTGTTTTGTTAATACTGGGGACTGACACCTGCAGCACAGGGCAGCCCTCCCGATGCAGACAGTCACGGCGATGCCTCCAGCCCCTCCTCCCCGCCTCCCAGCATCACAGCGCACTCGCCCCTTGTCTGTGCCCCTTGTCCCCTCGCAGGGACGCGTCACAGCAGAGCCCCTCACGAGCACAGCCCGCTGACGCTGCTCCGTTGTTCACAGTGATGGCCGGCGAGCGCGGCTCCGTGGGACTGAGAAGCCCTCGGCCCAGGCGCGCCCTGCGATGCTGCAGCCCCGCCCCGCCCAGGGCAAGATGAGAAGGCCCCGCCTGCTGTTGAAAGGCGTCCTCAAGTAAGTTCCCTCCTGGGCCCTGGGACCTCGGCTGAACTGCTAGAGTTAGGAGAGCCCAGGGAGGCCTCCACAGTGGCTGGTGTCAGAGCTCACCGGGAGGTTTGTCGTGCAGGAGCAGAGGGCTGGCGTCCCGCTGGGTTGGTGGGAGCACGGGGCCCGTGGCCACCCGCTCCCTGGGCCGGAGAGGAGCCGGAGACCAGAGCGGCCCATCCTGCCCGGCTTTTTGCAACCAAAGAGGGCTGTGTCGGTGTGTGTGGTGCAGGGGCTTTCTACCTCTGGGCTACATTCCCAGGCATATTTTCTTATGTTTTATTTGTAAACAGGGTCTCACTAAGTTGTAGCTGAGGTTGGTTTTGAACCTGTGCGATCCTCCTGCCTCAGCCTCCCAAGTACTGGGATTCAAGTATGTGCCACCATGCCTGGCATTCTAGTCTTTATTTTGAAACAACATCTTGCTAAGTTGCAGAGGGCCTCACTAAGTAGCTGAGGCTGGCCTCGAGCCTGCAATCCTCCTGTTTCAGCCTCCCAAGAACTGGGATTACAAGCGTGCACCACCACCCCTGGCGGGACTGACAGTATCTTAAAGCAAAATGTTGCAACTGAGATACTGTGGTTTAAATTGATTACTTGCTCGTTTTTAATCTAGGACTCGTGGATTTTATTATGGTTTTCTTATGCAAAAGAAAGGCAGCCAGGCGTGATGGCACATGCTTGTAATCGCAGTACTTGGGAGGCTGAGACAGGAGGATCGTGGTTTGTGGACAGCCTCAGCTACTTAGTGAGGCCCTCTGCAACTTAGTGTGAGACCCTGTTTCAAAATAAAGGATACAAAATAGGGCTGGTGGTGTAGCTAGGAAGTAGAATGCCCCGGGTTCCATCCCCAGCCCCGCACACACAAATAAGGCAAATATAGAAAGATCAGCTTGTAGCAGTGCCATTGCTGACCAGCCCTGCCAGGAAGCGGCCGTGGCTCCGCTCCCGAGGCGGCGCAGCGGGCCGGCCTGTAGGCTGCGTGGCAGGGGCGCCGTGCGGACCGGGTGGCGCTTATTTCTCGGTGTCTCCTGGTTTTTGCGTGACTGCGCCTTCCTACGTGACTGCCCCCAGGTGTGTGCTGCTTGTGTTTGGAGTGTGGATCCTCTACATCCTCAAGCTGAATTACACTACTGAAGAATGTGACACGGGGAAAGCGCGCCACGTGGACCCCGAGCGCGTCCAGGTTAGTGTCCCTGTTGCGGGCTTATGTTGAAGCGTCTCCAGGGTGCGCTCGAGCCGGCCGCTCTGCTGTGAGTCTGATGAGTCTCAGCACCGCGGAACCAAGGATACCTTCCCCCAGAATGCCGGCCGGGCTTCCCCGTCACGCCGCGGTGGGCTGGGGCCCCTGCCCCGGGGCTCATTTGCCCTGACGCTGCCGTCAGGCTCTTCAAACAGATGATGAAGAAGTTCTCCCTTTTTTTTTTTTTTTTTTTTTTGCGGTGCTGGGATGGAACCCAGGGGCATTCTACCTTCGAGCTACATCCCCAGCCCTATTTTTTAGTCTTTATTTGGAAACAGGGTCTCGCTGAGTTGCAGAGGGCCTCACTAAGTAGCTGAGGCTGGCCGTGAACCATGATCCACCTGTCTCAGCCTCCCGAACGCTGGGATCACAAGTGTGCGGCACCGCGCCCGGCTTCTTATTTTGAAGCAGGATCTCTCCAGGTTACCCGAGCTGGCCTTAAACCTGCGGTCCTCCTGTCTCAGCCTCCCGAGTACTGGCGGTACGGGCGTTTGCCGAGTGCCTGGCTGTGTATCGCCATTGGCCGCCATCGTGACTCTCCTCCGTCTCGCAGGTGGTGCCCTGGAAGGCCTCGCTGCCTTCCCCGTCCTCCGGTTACCCCGCGCTAGTGCCCACTGCGGGCCAAGGACCGTTCTCCTAGCGCACTGGTGTCTCTGCTCGGGCTCCGCTCTTCTTCCAGCGTGTCTGACCTTGCGGACGTCCCCCCACAGCCGCTGGGTCAGGCTCTTGGCGGCCTCTCTCTGCGGTCTCCTCCAGGGACTGGGGAGGGATGATGACTCCCCCGTGCGATTCTTGGCCACCTTCTCCCGAGTCTTAACTTCCTGTCCTTTTGGTTAAGCCTGCCGCCGACCACCTGACCCAGGGCGCAGTGATTACGCTGCAGGGGAGAGGTGCTCCTGGGCCAGCGGAGCGCAGCGCTTCCGAGCACTGGGTGGAGAGGCGTGATTTTTGTAATACCCAAGGTCAAGTCAGCTTGGCAGGCCGAGAGCCCTGGCTGCTCGCCATCACGCTCCCCAGAGCTGTGCTGGTGGACCAGCTGGCCTGCTTCTCCCTGCGGCGACGGAGGCATGCTCTGAACTTCAGGCGCTTACCCTTTAAAATTCTCCCAGGGAGCCCAGCGACTCCTGGGGGGACCGGAGAAGGGACTGGCGCCGCCATGGAGGGAGCGCGGAAGATGGGGTAGCTGGTGGCTGGAAGGGGGAGGGCCGGGGCCAGCGCGTTGGCCAGGACCCAGGCTGGCAGGCTGCCTTAGCTACTTAGGCCCTTTGCAACTTAGTGAGACCCTGTTTCCAAATAAAGAAAAAAAAATAGGATTGGATTTGTAGCTTGGAGGTAGAATGCCCCTGGGTTCCATTCTCAGTACCGCAAAAAAAAAAAAAAAAAAAAAAAAAAAATCACTAGAAGTTCAAATAATTCAGAGCTGGAGCTGGGCATGGTGGCACACACCTGTAATTCCAGTCCTGGAAGGCTGAGCCAGGAGGATCGCAGGTTCAAGACCAACCTCAGTACCTAAGTGAAACTGTTTGGAGGCAGAATGCACCCCGGTTCAATCCCCAGTAGCATATACACGCACACGCACACGCGCACGCGCACGCACACGCGCGCACACACACACACACACACACACACACACACACACAATGTTCAAATATTTCAGAAAAAAGATTTTCCTATAATTTTTGGTCAGGAAAGAAGGAAGACTAGGAAGGCACTTATAGATGTCTAACATATAACTGGCCGTGGTGGCGCACGCTTGTACTCGGGAGGCTGAGACAGGAAGATCTGGGTCGCAGACAGCCTCAGGTACTTAGTGAGGCCCTTTGCAACTCAGTGAGACCCTGTTTTAAAATAAAGAATAAAAGATAGGGCCGGGGGTGTAGCTCGGAGGTAGAATGGTCCTAGTTCCATCCCAGTACCGCCAAAAAAAAATGTCTAATACGTGGCAGCGGCCGCCGCCGCGCTGGACCCGGGACATCGGTCATCCTGTTACATCCTGGGTTTTTTTTTTTTTTTTTTTTGGTAGTTCCTGGAAGCCCTTCTACCTCCGGGCTACACTCCCAGACCTATTTTTTATACTTTTTTATTTGGAAACAGGGTCTCCTAGGCCAGCGCGCGGCTGGCTTCGAACCTGCGCGATCCTCCCGTCTCTGCCTCCCAAGCGCGGGGATGACAAGAGTGCGCCACCACGCCCGGCTTACATCCTGTTTTAAAAGTAGCATTGAAACAGTTTCAACCCTGACAGAATGGCCCGCTCTCAGCAAGGTGCTGACGGACACCCATCCGTCTCCTCCTGTGTTGGGAGCTGGGGTTCCGTGGGCGCGGGTCAGAGGGCCAGGAGGCGCCTGGCCCCGAGCCACGTGGAGGGCAGAGCGGGCACCAGACAGGACCTAGGATTGGGCTAGTAGCACCCCCACCGTTATTGGTGGTACCGGGGAGTGAACCCAGGGGCGTTCTTCACCAAGCTACACTCCTAGTCCCTCCGCCTTTTTTAAATTCTGAAAGGGTTTGGCTAAGTAACTGTGCTCTGGCCAGGGACCAGCGATCCTCCTGTCCCGGCCCCCCAAGTACTGGGGTTACGGGCGTGCAGACCGCGCCCGGCTACTCATGAATTTGGCACCTGGTTACGAAGCTTTGGTGTGGCACTGAAACCGAGTGTCAGTGCTTGCCCCACTTCGCCAAATCAAATAATCAGACAAACTCTTGTGGAGAAAGAGAAAGAAAGGATGTTGATTTGCCAGCGAATCAGCGTGCGTGAACTTACAGTAAGACCAACACCAGCAGCGAAAGCCCGGTCCCGCGGACAGAGGGGACCGCGTCGCTCGCTCGGAGCTGGCTCCTCAAGGCCACGCCACGCTCTTATCAGAAAGACAAGGCTCGCTGTGCTCTCCTTCAGGTGGCTCATTCCCTGCTCTGCAGGCTGATAAGAACGTGTCACAGGGCGCGGGGCCAGAAGCCAGCGCACACCCCAGGGTGGAGGCCATGGGCCTGTGGTCCTGGCGTCCTGCATGGCTGAGCCGGGTTCGTGTGAGCGCCTTGAGGGAAGCCATCGCCCCGGGCCGCCGGGGAGAGTCATCCCGCTGCGTGGGTCCTGTTGGACCGAGAAGCGTCTGGTGGCTCCGGGCCCAGACTGCATTAAACCTAGGCGGTGAGGAGGAGCCGGAGAGCTGTGGGGTTTACATTTCCTTCCTCTGTTCTTTTTTCTTTTTCTTTTTCCTTCCTGCCTCCTCCCCCTCCTTCCTTTCTTTCAGATTGAACCCAGGGAATACTACCTCTGAACCACAATTCCTGGCCTGAAATTACATTTTGTTTTGAAACAGGGTCTCAGTAAGTTGCTGAGGCTAGCCTAGAACCAGTGATCCTCCTGTCTCAGCCTCCCAAGTCCTGGGATTAGAGTTGTGTGCACCACGCCTGGCTTGGGGTTTGCTTTTTGTGTGTGTGGAACTGAAGATTGAACCCAGGAGCATTCTATCTCTGAGCGACACCCCCAGCCCTATTTTTTTATTCTTTATTTTGAAACAGGGTCTCTCGCTAA
Organism: Muscardinus avellanarius; assembly: GCF_963383645.1. Lineage (NCBI taxonomy): Eukaryota > Metazoa > Chordata > Mammalia > Rodentia > Gliridae > Muscardinus > Muscardinus avellanarius. The sequence continues at coordinate 85,723,108 of NC_137801.1, read as the reverse complement.
GTTGCTGAGGCTGGCCACAAACCTGTGACCCTTCTATCTCAGCCTCCCAAATGCTGGGGTTACAAGCGCGTGCCACCATGCCTGGCTAGGGGTTTACATTTTCTATTTTAAAATGTCCCTTGGCTCGGTGCAGTGGCGCACACCTCTAATCTCAGTACTTGGGAGGCTGAGACGGAGGATCACAGATTTGAGGCCAGCGTGCTGTAACCTAGTGAGATTCTGTATCAAGATAAAAAACAGGGTTGAGGGAGTAGCTCAGGAGTAGACTGCCTCTGAGTTCAGTCCCCAGTAACACACACGCGCGCACATATGCACACACACGCACATGCACACACACACATGCACACCACCACACACACTTTATGTGCCGGTTGTTAACAAAATGAACAGGAGTTTCTGGACGGACACTTGGACACATTTGAAATGTGTCAAGTACGAAATTGCACTTAAAAGATGTCTGGGGAGAGCTGGGCACATTTGTGTCCACTTAGGCTCGGGCAGCTTGGAGCTGGACGCCGTCCTCTCGGCTGAGGCGCATGCCACTCTGGGGGCCGCATTCTGTGCGGCGTCGAGGCCCTCAGCTTCTCCCTTGCGGTCTCCTCGGACTCCTCCTGGCAGACCTCCACTTTTGTGTTGATTGTGAGCAGGGCGCGCCTGGCTCCCAGCCTTCTCTTCGGGGCCGCCTCCTCTTTTCTGCAGAAAACCTGGTCATCTTAGAGGTGAGGGGAATGGACGCTCGACCTCAGGCAGCACGACTGCTTCCGTAGTTGTGAGCCGCCTGGCCGCTGGTCCTCGGGTAGATTTTGTTGCTGATGGGCGGTGATGGTTCTGGGGGTGACCCACGCCATTCATTCTGAGCCACACCCCTGGCCCGTTTTACTTTGAAGCAGGGTTACTGAGTTGCTGGAGTTGACCCGCAATCCCCCCTTCTCAGCCTCCCAGATCCTGGGCTCCCAGGCCCGTGCCGCCACGCCCAGCCTCCTGGCATTTTCTCAACAGTCAGTGGCTACAAGCCTGTGGACTGTCCGCAGGATTTCTGCCTTTGGAGTGCAGGCTGGGATGGCGGTGGTCGGGTCGTAGAGTCCCGCCACCGTTCCACACTCGGATCTGGACGTTTCCATCCCTGGGTCAGGCCCCTGCACCCTCTGCGGCCCCCCTGTCCTCACTCAGTCCTGGCCCAGGCACAGCTAAGGGATAAGTTGTTACTGTCTTATGCTTTGTTTATTTATTTATTTATTTTTTTTTTTGCGGGTCTGGGGATGGAACCCAGGGGAATTCGACCTACAAGCTACACCACCAGCCCTATTTTTTATTCTTTATTTTGAAACCCGGTCTCACTGAGTTGCAGAGGGCCTCACTAAGTAGCTGGGGCTGGCCACGAACTGCGATCCTCTGGGTCTCAGCCTTCCGAATGCTGGGATGACAAGCGTGCGCCACCACGCCCGGCTTTCATTTAAGTTTTGTCTGCTTTTAAAGCCATATAAGTTCAGGGAGCCAATGTTGTGGCTCACACTTAAGTCCCAGGACATAGGAGGAGCCCAGGTTCAAGGCCAGACTCAGCAGTTTAGCAAGGCCCTCCACAACTTAGTGAGACCCTGTTTCGAAAATAAAATAGGAGCCAGGTGTGGTGGTGCACACCTGCAAGCCCAGTACTTGGGAGGCTGAGACAGAGGACCGCAGGTTCAAGGACAGCTTCAGTAAGTAGTGAGACTCATCAACCTAGTGAGACCCTGTTTCCAAATAAGAAATGAACTTGGGCTGGAGGTGTAGTTCGAAGCTAGACTGCCTCGGGGTTTAATCCCTAGTACCATAAATAAATAAATAGTATAATATAAAAGGGCTGGCGTGTAGCTCAAAGGTAGACTGCCTCTGGTCTCAGTCCCTAGTGCCACCGAAAGGAAAACAGAAGCGCATTGACTGTCGGGAACTTCGTCCTCGCAGGAGCCAGGCACTAGCAATGCTCTGTGCCGCGCAGCCGCCTGGGCGGCAGGGACCGGCGCCTGCGCTCGCAGGTGTGGACGTGAAAGTCCTGTAAGGTGAGCGGTGCCTCCGGGTCGCAGGCGTGGAGCCCAGTGCCCTGCTCGGTCCTGAATGGGGGGTGTGTGTGTCTGAGGATTGAACACGGGGTGCTCTACCTTCAAGCTGTACCCCCAGACCTATTTTATTTTTTACTTCGAAATGGTCTCCCTAAATTACCGAGGGTCTCAATAAGTCTCTGGCCGGCCTCGAACCTGTGATCCTATCTCAGCTCCCCTTCTTTAAAATTTTTTTGTGGTGCTTGGGATGAAACCCAAGGATGTTCTACCTCTGAGCTACACCCCCAGTTCCAATTTATTTTATTATTTTATTTTGAAACGGGATCTCACTAAATTGTGGAGAGCCTCACTAAGTGGTTGAGGCTGTCCTCAAACCTGCCATCCTCCTGTCTCGGCCTCCCAACTACTGGGATTACAAGTGCACACCACCACGCCTGGCTTTCCCTTATTTTTCTTTTGGTAGGTAGAACAAGCCAGGGATGTTCTATCTCTGAGCTACACACCAGCCTCTTTTATTTCTTATTTAGAAATAGGAGTTTCTGAGTTGCTGAGCTTCTTGTTACGCATCTGAGCCTGAAATCTGGGATCCTCCTGGCTCAGCCTCCCGAGCACCGGGACTGCGGGTGTGCACCGCCACACCTGGCTCTAAAACATTTAAAATGTAAGTCTACTAGAACAGCATCTCTTACTAACATTTATAGCGCTCACCTGTATTTCTGGAAAGGGCAGTCCTTAAAATTATGGAGTTGGAATGAGAGCAGAGACTGGACTTGTTTTCAGTGCTCACCAGTGAATTTTCACGTTGCGGTTTTCCATGGCAAATGGCCATGTCATTGACAACGGCATCTGCCAGCTGTCTGTTTATTCTTAATTGCGTGCAGTCTGCAAACTCAGTCTGGAGAGCTTTTACGAGCTGAAAGCTTCATTTCCGGGGCTGGATTTGAGACAAGTGCCCTGTATCCTGGGAGTGTGTCTCCTGTGCCAGAGCCTCACCTGGACGAAGCCGCGGAGCCCTCCTCTCCCAAGGAGGCGGGGTCTGTTGATCATAGCCCCTAATGTCCGTCCCGGGGCTTTCCTTTCAGCTTTGCACCCCAGGCAGGCCTTGGAGAGTGAGAAGTTAGAAGAACCCCCCCCCCGGGGGAGGGGGGCTTTTCCAGAGTCGATTGCATCAGGCCCAAAGGAGTTTAAAAAAAAAGTGTATATTGATGCAAGCCTGCAGTCCCAGTATTTGGGAGGCTGAGAGAAAAGGGTTACAGGTTCAAAGCCAGCCTCAGTAATTTAGCAGTTCTGTTTCAAAATAATAAGGGCTGAGGTTTAGCTCAGAGGTAGAATGTCCCTGGATTCAATCCCCAGTACCATGTAAAGAAGGGAGGGAGGGAGGATAGACAGACGGACGGACGGACGAATGGCCGTGGCTCAGACACGTCCAGTGGCGTCTGGAAGCCTCGTTCCCTCCGGATTTATTTCCCGCACCAGCTGTGCATGGGGTCCAAAAGCTCCCAGACAGTGACAACCCTGCGCCTCATGCTCCAGAAAACTAAATCTGAAGCCAGAAATTGAGCGCTGTCAGAACGGAAATGGGATGAAATTCCGCGCCCTCCCCGCGGAGCCTCCGAGAGGCCGTGGCACCCCGCGGCCCGGGCCTGCCGCGCTCAGGACCTCCCCTGCGGTCGGTCCCAGCCCTTCTCGGGCCCTTCTCGGGCGTCCTTCCATCCGAGGAGAGCCGTGAGCACAGGTGCCTGGGTGCCTTCTGAGGGGAGGAAGGCCAGGAGTCTCCAGCGGACCTGGTAGCGCGGGCGGCCCTGCTGTTCCTGTGCGTGCCCCAGCGTGGCGTCGGGCTGCTGGGTGTGAGCAGGCCGGGTCAGGGCGCGGGGCCGGAGGCGTCCCGCTTGGCTTTCTCACCGGTCCCTCGGGAAGATGCGGACCCACGCGCAGCCCGCGGATCCCGGCCGTTTGTGCGTCTCCTGTGGGCAGAGCTGTCCTGTCAGGAGCGAGGACGAGGTCGGCCCGGGCCGGTGCACAGCTCAAGTTGTGAGCCCTCTTAAGTGAAGAGCCAGGGACCATCTTGCGAGGTGCTCCTGGGACATGAAGGCAAACTGAGTCAGAATAGGAATACTGCCTGCAGCAGCATCTCAAAACAGGGCCTCACCAAGTAGCTGAGGCTGGCCCTGAGTCGCCATCCGCGAACCGCGATCCTCCAGGCTCAGCCTCTCAAACGCTGGGATTACAAGTGTGCGCCACCGCGCCCGGCCAGAAGGGTTTCCTGTGGCTCGCAGTTGCAGAGGTCTCGGTCCGTGGTTGGCTGGCTCTGAGGTGTCAGGGCCATGTCAGGCAGGAGGGCTGGGGGCAAAGCTGCAGCTCACGGCCGCTGGGAAGGGGGAGAGACAGACGGGACCCCTCTGGGGCGTGCTCCCAGCCACCCGCAGCTCCACCTCCCAAGAGCGAGTTCAGTTGTTTGTCGGTCGGTGATGACTCCAGTCCTAAGGTCTATGTCCTCAGGGTCCAGCTACTCCCTGGGGCCACCTGGGAACGCTGCCCCATGGGGACCAAGCCTTCAGCACGGGAGCCCTTGAGGGACGTTCCAGAGCCAGACAGTGACTGACAGTGGGAAAGCGCTCAGCGTTCAGCAACGGGGAGAGTCCTCACGGTCTGCTGACAGCGCTCAGAACACCTGATAACTAAAAACGCAGGGCTCCACACCACACACACACACGCACGCACACACACGCACACACATACGCATTGTAGTTAAAGGACATAATATTTAGCACCTTGGCCAGTCTTAAAGGTGCAACTCAGCAGTGTTAACACATTTACATTGTTGAGAAACAGACTTCCAGAACTTTTTCATTTTGCAGAATGAAAAAACTCTGCTCCGCTAAACAGTACCCTTTCCTCCTCCTCAGCCCCGGTGCCACCTTTCCACCATCCACGTGTCTCCACGAAGGTGCCCACCACAGGCACCTCACACAGGTGAAGTCATACGGGGCTTGTCCCTCGAGACTGGTGTATTTCACGCGCAAAATGTCTTCGGACGTCACCTGGGTTGTGGCATGGGCCAGAACGGATGAACCGTGGCTGGGCGCGGGTGCGCCCTGTAATCCCTGGCTGAAATGGGAATCCTGGTTGGAGGCCAACCTCAGCAATCTGTCAAAGTCCTCAGCACCTTAGGAGACCCTATTTTCTTTTTCTTTTTTTTGGGTCTGGGGATGGAACCCAGGGGCATTTGACCTCTGAGCTACAACCCCTGTCCTAATTTTTATTCTTTATTTTGAAACCGGGTCTCACTGAGTCGCAGAGGGCCTCACTAAGTAGCTGAGGCTGGCCGCGAACCGCGATCCTCCTGTCTCAGCCTCCTGAATGCTGGGATTGCAAGTGTGCGCCACTACGCCCGGCTTTAGACGTCATCTCTTTACCATGTGACTCTTCCAGCTGGCTTCTTTATGTCCCCGAGCATAAATTAACTAAAAGGTGGATGTTCTGTGTTAATAGCCAAGCCGGGCGGGCGTGGTGGCGCAGGCTTGCAATCCCAGCATTCGGGAGGCTGAGACTGGAGGATCGAGGTTGTGGCCAGCCTCAGCTACTTAGTGAGGCCCTCCGCAACTTAGTGAGAACCTGTTTCAAAATAAAGAATAAAAAGTAGGGCAGGGGATGGATGCAGCTCAGAGGTCAAATGCCTCTGGGTTCCATCCCCAGACCCGCAAAAAAAAAAAAAAAAAAAAAAAGGTAATAGCCAAAGGGAGCTACAGCAGATACCGAGGACAGAAACCCCCAAGTGTAGGGCTAGCACTGGAGGTTCTTAAACTCAGGCTGGGGTGATTCCGTTCCAGAGGGCGCAGAGACACGCTCAGCACGTCCTGCAGAAGGAGTGCCGCCCTGCCTTTGCCAAGACTGCGATGGCGCAGCTGTTCGAGCAGAGGTACCGCGTGGACCTGGCCCCGTTCGTGCAGACGGCACCCAGAGCGGGCGGCGCCGAGTGCGAGTACGGCCCTCCCTTCGGCTTCCAGAAGTTCTCCAGTAAGGTCCAGGCCCTCTTGGAGCTCTTGCCCGAGCGCGACTTTCCTGAGCACTTGCGGGAGAAACCGTGCACACGCTGCGTGGTGATGGGCAGCGGTGGGATCCTGCAGGGGCTGGGACTGGGCCGCGCCCTCAACCAGTTCGACGTTGTGATAAGGTACCTTGCTTTGCAAACCGCCCTTCGCTGGGATCCAGCTCCCAGGGTCAGTGTAGCTCCGGGAACAGTGGGGGGAGCTGAGCCTGCAGAAGAGAGGAGAGGACCACCGGGCGGGTGAGACCAGACGCGCCGGAGAGCGGCCTGGGGCTGGCCGGGCAGACAGACAGGATGCCCTGGGTTCAATACCCAGTATAGAAAAGAGAGTTCTCTGATTATAAAAGTAAAATATGTTTATTATTAAAGATCCAGAAAAACATAAGGAAGAAAATAATAGTCTTAGCACAAATAATCAACCACTGTTCATTTGCTTTTTTTCCAGTTTTTTTTTTTTTTTTTAAGTTTTTTTGCGGTACTGGGGATGGAACCCAGGGCATTCTACCTCCGAGCTCCACCCCCAGCCCTATTTTTTTATTCTTTATTTGAAACAGGGTCTCACTGAGTTGCAAAGGGCCTCACTAAGTCACTGAGACTGGCTATGAACTGCGATCGTCCTGTCTCGGCCTCCCGAATGCTGGGGTTAAAGTGTGCGCCCCCGCGCCCGGCTTCCAGTTTTATTTTATAAATACACTTTAAGTGCATTTGTGCTGATATGAGGAAGAGTTGCTGTGGTCATTAAATATTCGCAGCCCTCCTCTGTATGAAAATGTAAGTTCTTTAATGATTTGTTGCTGGACATTTCAAAAGTTTCAAGTTGTTTTTTTTTTTTTTTCACTTTATATATTTATTTATGTACTAGGAAATGAACCCAAGGGCCTTCTACCTCTGAGCCACACTCCAGCACTATTTTAATTTTTTTAATTTTTATTTATTTGTTTATTTTTTTGGTGGTAGTGGGGGTGGAACCCAGGGGCTTTCTACCTCCAGGCTATACTCCCAGACCTTTTTTTATATTTTATTTGGAAACAGGGTCTCACTAAGTTGCTGAGAGCCTCACTAAGTAGCTGAGGCTGGCTTCGAACCCGTGCGATCCTCCTGTCTCAGCCTCCCAAGCGCAGGGATTACAGGCGTGCGCCACCACGCCCAGCTTTAATTTTTAGTTCTTTATTTTGAACAGGGTCTCACTGAGTTGCAGAGGGCCTCACTAAGTAGCTGAGGCTGGCCTTAAACCTGCAATCCTCCTCTCTCAGTCTCCCAAGTGCTGGGATTACAGGCCTGCGCCACCACACCCAGCAACTATTTCTAGTTTTCTCTGATAGTGTCACGTGGTTTACACGTTCTTGTCTACGTGTCCTTATATACATCTCAGATTATTTCCTTGGAGAAGTTCTTTAAAGTAGGAGTGACGTGGCTGTGTCCAGGCCTGACACTGTAGTAAGTTGTCTCTGTCTTAGTGGTTTTGTAGAGCTGAACATGGAGGGAGCTGGGTCCAAACTCAGTCCCGCGTCATATAGGACGAGAATGCGCACGCGCGTGAGAGAGAGCCTGGTGTAGGAGACACATGCAGCAGCGGCCTCGGGCCACACACACAGTGGAATTGTAACTCAGACTGAGTCCAAAAGGCAGGTTGAGAGCCGGGCGTGGTGGCGCACGCTTGTAATCCCAGCATTCGGGAGGCTGAGACCTGGAGGATCACGGTTCACAGACAGTCTCAGCTACTTAGTGAGGCCCTCTGCGACTCAGTGAGACCCGGTTTCAAAATAAAGAATAAAAAATAGGGCTGGGGGTGTAGCTTGGAGGTCGAATGCCCCTCGGTTCCATCTCCAGACCCACAAAAAAGTAATTAATTAATTAATTAAAAATAAATAAATATCAGAACCTGAGAAAGGATGAATTCTACCAGGTGAACAACAGAGTGAAGCAGAAATAGCACTATATCAAACAGAAAATATAGCTCAAAATAACAGGAAATAAAAGTCTTCTCTCAGTAGTAACATTGAATGTTAGTGGTCTAAATTCTCCTCTTAAAAGGCATAGACTGAGCTGGGCATGGTGGCGCACGCTTGTAATCCCAGCATTCGAGAGGCTGAGACAGGAGGATCGTGGATCGCAGACAGCCTCAGCTACTTAGTGAGGCCCTCTGCAACTCAGGGAGACCTGGTTTTAAAATAAGAATTAAAAAATAGGGCTGGGGTGTAACTCAAAGTAGAACATCCCTGGGTTCTATCCCCAGTACTGCAAAATAAATAAATAAATAAATAAATAAATAAATAAATAAATAAATAAATAAATGCATAGATTGACATTGTAGATGGACTATCTACCTATATCCTGCTTGCAAGAAACTCACCTGACAGGCAGAGATACTTACAGGCTAATGGTAAAAGGATAGGAAAAACATATTCTATGCTAATGGAGACCAAAACCACTTTAAGTCAAACTTTATCAAAAGAGACAAAGCAGGTCATTTCTTACTGATGAAAGGGACAATCCAGTAAGAAGATATGATTAAAAAAAAATATTGGGAAACGTCAACACACCTTTCATACCACTAGATCTCCTTTTCATACCTGAAGAAACCTGTAAACCAAATGGACCTAGTAGACATATACAGGATATTTTAACTAACAACAGCTGAATATACATTTTTTTTCACCTGCTTATGGAAGCTTTTCCAAAACAGACCATATTCTTGACCACAAAACAAGGACCAGTAATATAAGTTCTTGTATCTTTTCAGATCATAACAGAATGAAAGTAAGTAGAAATTAACAACAGGAAGATCCAAAGAAACTACATAAACACATGGAGACTAAATAATACACTCTTGAATAAGAAATAGATCATAGAAGAAATAAGGAGAGAAATTTTAAAAATCCTAGAAATAAAAAAAAAAATCAGGACACAACACACCAAAGTCTATGGAACACTTTGAAGAAGTTTTAAGAAGAAAATTTATAGCATTGAGTGCCCACATAAGAAAAACCAAGTCACCAAACCGGGCATGGTGGCACAGGCTTGTAATCCCAGCATTCGGGAGGCTGAGACAGGAGGATGGCGGTTCGCGGACAGCCTCAGCCACTTAGTGAGGCTCTTTGCAACTTAGTGAGACCCTGTTTTATTTTTTATTTATTTATTTTGGTGGTACTGGGGGTGGAACTCAGAGGCTTTCTACCTCCAGGCTCTACTCCCAGACCTTTTTTATATTTTATTTGGAAACAGGGTCTCACTAAGTTGCTGAGAGCCTCACTAAGTAGCTGAGGCTGGCTTCGAACCCGTGCGATCCTCCTGTCTCAGCCTCCCAAGCGCTGGGATTACAAGCGTGCGCCACCAGGCCCAGCATTAAAAGGGTCTCGCTAAGTTGCTGGAGGCCTCTGCTGGCCTTGATCCTCCTGTCTCAGCCTCCTAAGCTTTAGGATGACAGGTATGCGCCACCACGCCAGGTCCTCTGCTACTTAGTGAGGCCCTCTGCAACTCAGTGAGACCCTGTTTCAAAATAAAGAATAAAAAATAGGGTTTGGGGTGTAGCTCAGAGGTAGAATGCCCCTGCTTCCATCTCCAGTACTGCAAAAAACAAAAGCAAACAACAATAATTAAAAGATCAACAAAACGAAAAACAGGTTTTTGAAAAGATAAACAAGGCCAGGCGTGGTGGCTCACGCTTACAATCCCAGCATTTGGGAGGCTGAGATAGGAGGATCATGGTTAGTGGCCAGCCTCAGCTACTTAGTGAGGCCCTTTGCAACTCAGTGAGACTCTGTTTCAAAATAAAGAGTAAACCGGGTATGGTGGCGCACACTTGTAATCCCTGTGCTCAGGAGGCTGAGACAGGAGGATCGCACAGGTTCGAAACCAGCCTCAGCTGCTTAGTGAGGCTCTCAGCAACTTAGTGAGACCCTGTTTCCTAATAAAATATAAAAATAGGTCTGAACCCGGAGGTAGAAAGCCCCTGGGTTCCACCCCCAGTACCACCAGAAAAAAAAAAAAGAGTAAAAATAGAGCTGGGGGTATAGCTCGGAGATAGAATGCCCCTGGGTTCCGTCCCCAGTACCGCAAATAAAATAAAAATAAAAAATATTGATAAGCCCTTAGCCATCCTAACAAAAAGAAAGAACCAACCTGCCAGGCGTGGTGGCACAGGCTTGTAATCTCAGCACTCAGGAGGCTGAGACAGGAGGATGGCGGTTCGCGGACAGCCTCAGCTACTTAGCGAGGCCCTCTGCAACTCAGTGAGACCCTGCTTCAAATAAAAATGTAAAAAATGGGACTAGGGTGTAGCTCAGAGGTAGAATGCCCCTGGGTTCCATCCCTAGTACTGCAAAGAAAAAAGAAAAAAAGAACCAACCTAAATGACCGAGGTAAGAAGTAAAAATGAAGACATCACCACAAACTCTTTGGGAAATTTACACTTCAGTAGGCCGGAAAGCAGAAAACATTAGCAGATTTCCAGACGCACACACTTCCCTAACCTGAAGCAAGAGGATTTATAAAACCTAAACTGACCGATGGCAAAGAAAGAACTAGAAGCTGGGTGTGGTGACACACACTTGTAATTTCAGTACTTGGGAGGCTGAGACGGGAGGATCACAATTTCACAGCCAACCTCAGCAGCGTTGACCCTGTTTCAAAATAAATAAAAGAGGACTTTTTATTAGAAGTAGAACGCCCTTGAGTTCAATCCCCAGTGTCATAAAAAAGAAAGAAAAATGGCCGGGCGCGGTGGCGCACGCTTGTAATCCCCGTGCTTGGGAGGCAGAGACGGGAGGATCACGCTGGTTCGGAGCCAGTCTCGCTGGCTTAAGAGACCCTGTTTCCCAATAAAAATGTAAAATAGGTCTGGGAGTATAGCCCGGAGGTAGAAGGGCTTCCAGGAACCCCAGTACCACCAAAAAAAAAAAAAAAAAAGAAAGAAAGAAAGAAAGAAAGAAAGAAAGAAAGAAAGACAGACAGACATCAATAAAATCCAAATCCAGATGGATTCCAAGCTGAATTCTTTGAACCCTTTATAGAAGAATTAAACCAAATTCTTTACAAAGTATTCCATAAAATAGAAAGGTAGAATTCTTCCAAACTCCTTCTGTGAGGCAAGTATCACCTTAATACAAAAACCAAATTGATACCTCAAAAACATAAAATCACATAATAATATCCTGACTGAACATAGATGCAAAAATTTTAAACAAAGTACTAATGAGAGGCATTCAGACCCATTTCAAGGAAATAGTACACGATAACCATGTTGGTTTCCTTCCAGGGATGCAAGACTGGTTCAACACATGCAAATCAATGCGTGCAGCCCACCACATAAATAGAACTAACAACAAAAATTACACGATCGTCTCAGTAGATGCTGGACAAGCATCTGACAAAACCTAACACCCATTCATGTTAGAAACACTGCAGAAATTTGGATAGAAGGAACTTAGCATTATAAAGGTAATATACAGTAAGCCCAAAGCCAGCATCATATTGAATGGGGAAAAACCGGGGGAAGGCTCTAGAAAATCGGGACTAAGACAAGGATGCCCACTATCACCACCCCTTTCCAATACTGTACTCAAAACTAGCCAGATTGTTATAAGGCAAGAGAAAGATCAGAGGAACATAAATAGAAAAAAAAAAAAAAGAGCTGAAATTATCCCTATTTGTAGATGACACCATTCTGTACTTAAGAAGACCCAAAGCCCTCAACCAAAAGACTTCTAGGGCTGATTCGGCAGAGTAGCAGGATAAAAATCAGTGTACCAGCCGGGCGTGGTGGCGCGTTTGTGATCCCCGCCCTTGGGAGGCTGCTACAGGAGGATCGCGCAGGTTGGAAGCCAGCCTCAGCTACTGAGCGAGGCTCTCAGCAGCTTAGACCCTGTTTCCAAATAAAGTATAAAATAGGGCTGGGAGTACAGCCCGGAGGTAGAAAGCCCCTGGGTTCTGTCCTCAGTAACACACACGCACACAAAGTACAAAAATCGGGGTTTTTTTGGGGGGGAGTAGGAGTACTTGGGATTGAACTCGGGGAAATCCTACCTCTGAGCTGTATCTCGAGCTCTATTTTTATTTTGAAACAGAATGTAACTGGGTCACAGAGAGTCTCACAAAGCTGCTGAGGCCGTGAACCTGCTCTCCTGCCTCAGCCTCCCAAGTGCTGAGATTCCAAGTGTCTGCTGTCTGCTGAGCTACTCAGCAGCCTCTCCGTATGCTAACCACCGGCCCGCTGGCAAACCCAGAAAACAGTTCCATTCACAAACCTCAAGGAAGTCAATAAAATCCTTAGGAATCAGTCGTCAGGCCTAGGAGGTAAAAGACCTCTACAATGGAAATGACAAAAGCACTAAAAAAAGACGTTGGAGAATATCTCAGTGGATGGAAAGAGCTTACTCTTGGATAGGTAGAATAAACTCCAAAATGGCTGTTCTTCCCAGGGTGATCTCCAGAGTGAGCGCAGTCCCCCTCAAAATGCCAATGTCATTCTTCACAGACATAGAAAAGTCTTAACTTTCATATGGTGAAACAAAAGACCCAGAATAGCTAAAACAATTCTCAGCAACAAGAACTTGCAGGAGGCATTACAATACCTGACTTCAAATTATATTACAGAGCTCTAGTAATAAAGACAGCACGGTATTGGCACACAGAAAAAGATACATGCAGCCGGGCGTGGTGGCGCACGCTTGTCATCCCAGCACTCGGGAGGCTGAGACCGGAGGATCGCGGTTCGTGGACAGCCTCAGCTACTTACTGAGGTCTTTTGCAACTCAGTGAGACCCTGTTTCAAAATAAAGAATAAAAAATGGGGTTGGGGTGTAGTTTGGAGGTAGAATGTCCCTGGGTTCTATCACCAGTACCAATAAAAAGAGAGAGAGAGAGAGACAGACAAACAGACGCAATGGAACAGAATAGAAGATACAGATACAAAACCGCACACTTATAGCCAATTGATTTTTTTTACAAAGTTTCCGGAAACATAAGCCTTTTCACCAAATGGTGTTGGGAAGCCAGACTGTTTGTCATAAGGTGAAGCCAACCCCAGTCTTTCACCCTGCATTAAGAGTCACCTCGAGATGGATCCAAAGACCTGGGAATTATACTAGAGGCTTTGAAATGACTCAAGAGGGCAGAGGGCTAACAGTCCAACATAGAGGCACCGGTAGAAACTTCCTCAGTAAGATCCCCGGAGCCCAGGAAATTAAAAAAGAATTAATACGTGGGATGTCATTAAATTAAAAAGTTTCTGTTCAGCAAAGGAAACCATCAGGAGTCTTTAAAAAAGAGGTGACCAAGTGGGGAAAAAATCTTTGCCATACTCTGACAAAGGACAAATATCTAGAATAAATGACGAAAAGAATTAACACTATAAAACAACCCAATCAAGAAAGGGACAGTTGAGGCCGGCGTGGTGGCGCACGCTTGTCATCCCAGCATTCGGGAGGCTGAGACTGGAGGATCGCGGTTCATGGACAGCCTCAGCTGCTTAGTGAGGCCCTTTGCAACTTAGACCGTTTCAATTTTTTTTTTTTTTTTTTTTTTTTTTGGTGGTACTGGGGTTCCTGGAAGCCTTTCTACCTCCGTGCTACACTCCCAGACCTCTTTTTACATTTTTATTTGGAAACAGGGTGTCCTAAGCCAGCGCGCGCGGCTGGCTTCGAACCTGCGCAATCTTCCTGTCTTTGCCTCCCAAGCGCGGGGATTAGAAGCGTGCGCCACCACGCCCGGCTCAAAAATTTTTTAAAAAGACTGAAAAATAGGGCTGGGGCTGTAGCTCAGAGGTGTGATGCCCTGGGTTCCATCCCCAGTACCACAGAAATGGACAGTTGAACTAAATACATGCTTCACAAAAGAAGAAATACAAACGGCCAATAAACACGAGAAAATGTATATACATGAGGAAGCCAGGTTGCACCCCCCGTGCCCTCCTGTGCCCCCCACCTGCGGAACTACAGTTTGTACCTGCCTTACTCCAATCTGGAGGTTTTCACTTTTGATTTTCATTTAGAAATGTTAGCACAAGAGTCGGGTGTGGTGGCGGGCGCTTGCGATCCCAGAACTTGGAAGGCTGAGACAGGAGGATCCAGGTTCAAGGACAGCCTCACAGTGTGAGACTTGCCTCAACCTAGCGAGATTTCCAGATAAAAATAAAACAGGGCTGGGAGTGTAGGTTGGAGGTAGAATGCCCCTGAGTTAAATTCCCAGTACTGCACACATGCAAAAGAAATTTTAGCAAGAACCACTAGTGTTCTGGGCTCAGGGGGAGAATTTCAAGGCAACTTTAACCCAGAGAAAACCCACAGTGTAATGCTTTGGGCTTGGCTTAGAGAATCAGGATGGCTTAGAGTATCAGGACCTCGCAGGGTAGGTTTAGGGGTTCTGTCAGGACCGAGGGCCTCACTTACACACACACAGAAGGACAGAGCCGTGTGGGGACAAGGCAGCGGGGAGGACGGCCGCCCTACCTGGTCCTGATAGCGGTGGTAGCGTGGCGCGGTCTCGTGATGGGGCGGTGGCGGGCGGCTCGCCCTCAGCCGCCCCTTGCCATCACCAGGTTGAACAGCGCGCCTGTGGAGGGCTATTCTGAGCACGTTGGCAACAAGACCACCATCCGGATGACGTACCCCGAGGGCGCGCCGCTCTCTGCCGTGGAGTATCAGGCCAATGACTTGTTTGTTGTTGTTTTATTTAAGAGTGTGGATTTCAACTGGCTTCAAGCAATGGTAAAAAATGAAACCCTGGTAAGCAAGCCCCACAAGAGCCCCGGTCTGCAAGTATTCCTTGGTAGGACACAGAGGCTCAAATATTTGTTTGTTTGTTTGTGGTAACTGAGGATTGATGCCAGGACTGCTTCACCTCTGAGCTACAGCCACAGACCTTTTTATTTTATTTATTTATTTATTTATTTATTTATTTATTTATTTATTTTCAGTACTGGGGATGGAACCCAGGAGCATTCTACCTCCAGGCTACAGCTCCAGCCCTATTTTTATTCTTTATTTTGAAACAGGGTCTCTCAAGCCAGAGAGGCTGGCTGTGAACCTGCGCAATCCTCCGGTCTCCGCCTCCCAAGCGTGGGGATTACAAGCGTGCGCCACCACGCCCAGCTTTGTGTGCATTTTTATACACCTGCACAAATTAGCTTTGCACAAATTGTGTGCAAAACCAGTAGGACAAAGCCGGGCGTGGTGGTGCACACTTGTGATCCCAGTTTTTGGGAGGCTGAGACAGGAGAGTCGCAGTTTATGGACAGCCTCAGCTACTTAGTGAGGCCCTCTGCAACTCAGTAAAACCCTGTTTCAAAATAAAGAGTAAAAACTAGGGCTGGGGGTGGAGCTCAGAGGTAGAATGCCCCTGGGCTCCATCCCCAGTAAAAAAAAAAAAACCATAAAACCAATTAGGACATATTAGACTTTGCACGTAAGCTCATGGCGAAGAGTATCATATATAAAGCTTAGTTCTGTGCAGGTTATCGTGGCCTTCTGGGTTTTTCTATTGGGAAGGCGTTCTAGTGGAAAAAGGAAGTGGCTTGGCTCTCTGCCAAGCCACATTATGGGACTAGGAAATGGGGTGGGTGGCGTGGCAGGTGCCGCCCGCTGGCGGGGACCCACGCCACTTAGCGCCCGTAAGTTGGGCCTCTTTCCTTCCTGGGCGGCGGCGGCTGCAGCTCTTGAAGGTGCTTCCTGACTCAGGCCGTTCCCTGAGGGACTTCTCCTGAAACAAACAAGACCCGATTCGACAGTCCCTCTCCTTGTCGAGTGCCACCGCCATTACGTCATTATAAAGTGGGTCCTTCAGAGTTATTTTTCAAATCGAGACACAGATTTCCATAGTTTCTTTTTGGCAGTGGGTGTTGAACCCAGGGGCATCCTAGTTCCAAGCTTCACCCCTAACTAGCCCTTTTTATTTTTATTTTATTTTTAATTTTTATTTATTTATTTATTTATTTTTGCGGGTCTAGAGGGGGAACCCAGGGGCATTCAACCTCCAAGCTACACCCCCTGTCCTATTTTTTAAAAAATTATTTATTTATTTATTTATTTACTTTGCGGGTCTGGGGATGGAACCCAGAGGCATTTGACCTCCGAGCTACACCCACTGCCCTGTTTTTTTATTCTTTATTTTGGAACAGGGTCTTACTGAGTTGCGGAGGGCCTCACTAAGTAGCTGAGGCTGTCTGTGAACCGTGATCCTCCGGTCTCAGCCTCCCGAATGCTGGGATTACAAGTGTGTGTCACCACGCCTGGCTTTATTCTTTTATTTTGAAACAGGATCTCACTAAGTGGCTGAGGCTGTCTACAAACCACGATTCTCCAGTCTCAGCCTCCTGAATGCTGGTTGGGATTACAAGTGTGCACCACCATGCCTGGATTATTTTTTTATTTTTATTTTTTGTGGTACTGGGGTTCCTGGAAACCTTTCTACCGCTGGGCTACACTCCCAGACCTATTTTATACTTTTTTTATTTGGAAACAGGGCAAATCTGCGCAATCCTCCTGTCTTCACTTCCGAAGCATGGAGATTACAAGCGTGCGCCATCACGCCCAACACTATTTATTATTTATTTATTTAATTTGTTTTTTGTGGTACTGGGGTTCCTGGAAGCCCTTCTACCTCTGGGCTACACTCCCAGACCTATGTGGAAACAGTCTCTTAAGCCAGCATGTCTGGCTTCGAACCTGCGCGATCCTCCTGTCTCCGCCTCCCAAGCGCGGGGATTACAAGGTGTGTGCCACCACGCCCAGCTATTTTTTATTTTTTGAAACAGGCTTCTAACTAAATTGCAGCAGGCCTCGCTAACTTGCTGAGGCTTTTCTCAAACTTGTGATCCTCCTGTCTCAGCCTCCCAAGTACTGGGATTAGCGCATGTGCCATCGTACCCCACTCCTCCGTGGATCTTTTTTTTTTTTTTTTTTTGCGGTAGTAGGGATGGAACCCAGGGGCACTCTACTTTTGAGCAAACCCTCAGCCCTAGTTTTTATCTTTATTTTAAAACAGGGTCTCAGGCCGGGCGTGGTGGCGCACGCTTGTAATCCCCGCGCTTGGGAGGCAGAGACAGGAGGATCGCGCAGGTTCGAAGCCAGCTGCGCTCGCTGGCTTAGGAGACCCTGTTTCCAAATATAAAAAACGTAAAAAGAGGTCTGGGAGTGTAGCCCGGAGGTAGAAGGGCTTCCAGGAACCCCAGTACCACCAAAAAAAAAAAATAAATAAAATAAAATAAAACAGGGTCTCACTGAGTTGCAAAGGGCCTCACTAAGTAACTGAGACTGTCCACGAACCTCGACCCACCTCTCAGCCTCCTGAATGCTGGGATGACAAGCGCGCCCACCACGCCCGGCTCTCTCTGTAGATCTTAATACGCTGCAGAATGCTGGGCGTAAGGCCCTCTGGGGCCATGCCTGTGACCTCAACCTACTTAGCCGGGTTCAGTATTCAATATTCAATATTCCTAATGATTGCTTTCTCTCCTTAGCCATTCTGGGTACGACTCTTCTTCTGGAAGCAGGTGGCAGAAAAAATCCCACTACAGCCAAAACAGTTCAGGATTTTGAATCCAGTTATTATCAAGGAGACCGCCTTTGACATCCTGCAGTACTCAGCACCTCGGCCGAGGCTCTGGGGCCAAGACAAGGTATTTACTTGCCACTCAGCGTTAGCTGTTGCTGCGCCCCAGGGGAGGCCTGTGTTCCCGTCGCCTGCGTGTACCCAGTGGTGGCCCCTTGGGAGGCCTGGCCGTGGACTGGACGGGACACCCCGTGCGTGGCTCGCTGGGCCTTGGTTTCAGGTTCCTTGTGGCCTAAGTCGCCTTCTCCCTGTTCCTGAGCATGGTCAGCTCTTCTCTGTGTCACGGAGACGCTGACCAAGGTGTTCTCACCCCAGGACTGTCTACCAGCGAGACACACGGGCACTTTGTTGGTCTGAAAAGCTTTTTGCACTTAAACCCTAGGAGCTACCCAGGTGGGAATTGATGTTGACTGTCACTTTATAGATGATGGTAAATTTAATCGACCTTCCGGAACAGAGCTTCAGCTCCCCAAGTCCTGCCCCTGGTATTCTTTTTGTTGATTGATTGATTGTACTGGGGGTGGAACCCAGAGGCTTTCTACCTCCAGGCTTTACTCCCAGACCCATTTTCTATTTTATTTGGAAACAGGGTCTCACTAAGTTGCTGAGAGCCTCACTAAGTAGCTGAGGCTGGCTTCGAACCTGCGCGATCCTCCTGTCTCAGCCTCCCAAGTGCGGGCATTACAAGCGTGCGCCACCACGCCCGGCTATTTATGTATTTATTTTTATTGGTGCGCTGTGGTCATGCATCTTCATGGAGTACAAGATGGTGGAGGCACACGCACACACGTCTCCCAGCCCCTCCCTCCGCCCACGTCTGGCTCAGTGACCGGCATGGATGTGCAGGGAGTCCCCCCCTCGCGTCGCCCTCGTCAGGCTCCTCACTGTGGCTCCTCCTCCTCGTCTAGAGCGCCTCCTACGGCCCTCCTCCTCCCTCGCGTCCCCGTATCATAGAGAGCATCGATTTCTCACTTTTGTGACCGACTAACCTTACTCAGCATCATGTTCTCCACCTCCATCCATTTCCCTGAAATGACATAATCTTGTTCTTCTTTTTGGCTGAGTAAAATTCTATTTTGTACATGCCCCATAGTTTTATAATCCATTAATCTGGGGTTTTGTTGTTGTTGTTGTTGGTACTGAGGATAGAACCCAGGGGCTCTTCTACCTCCGGGCTACACTCCCAGACCTATTTTATATTTTACTTGGAAACAGGGTCTCACTAAATTGCTGGGAGCCTCACTAAGGAGCTGAGGCTGGCTTCGAACCTGTGCGATCCTCCTGTCTCAGCCTCCCAAACTCTGGGATTACAAGCGTGCACCACCACGCCCGGCTTTGTGAGGGGCGGTCGGTTTGGGGATGGAACCCAGGGGCATTTGACCTCTGAGCTATACCCCCTGCCCAATTTTTTTTATTCTTTATTTTGAAACAGTGTCTCACTGAGTTGCAAAGGGGCTCACTAAGTGTTTGAGGCTGTCTGTGAACCGCGATCCTCCGGTCTCAGCCTCCCAAATGCTGGGATTACAAGTGTGCGCCACCACGCCCGGCTTCCATTCATCTGTTGATGAATATTTTAGCTGGTTCCATATTTCGGAAGTACCCCCCATATTCTTACGTGATTTGTCTCTGGCCCATGTGTGACATAAGGGGATGCCATGTTTAGGCGTGGGTTCCAGCCCCAAGTGTCTTATGTGTCTAAAAATATCCCAAATCCAAATATATCCAGAGTACGTCCGGCCCCAGATATTTCAGAGAAGGAAGCCTCAGTCTGCAGTTGGGTCAGCAGCAGGCTTCCAAGCAAGCTCGCCAGCCACGTGCTTTTTTTTTTTTAATTTATTTTTATTGGTGCATTGTAATCATACATCACATTGGAATACAAGACTTGAGAGGATATACAAGCACACATCATCCAATTAGCCCTCATCCAGCCCCCATCCCATTCCCTCCCCCTCCCTCGATCCCATGCTTGTTTGGTGATTAACTTTGATACATTTGTTTATGTACCTCCTGCGTTTTTAAAGAGGCTCCATCCTCCCCTATTCCATACCCTCTGATTGGTCACCTTAGTTGCTTCACTATAGTGCCCTTTCTATAGCTCGACCTCTTCCTGTTGCCCCTTTCCTCCTAGTTACTGCTGATTAGGGGAAGCATCTGGTTTTAATTTTCTGCAATATTTCTCTGTGCATGCCGCGTTGCAAGTACCAATCCCACTCTTGACGGCCCCAGTAGTGGCCTGGCTACCCAGTGGACTGGTCCAGACCTCGCTGGCTCAAGCAACGGCCTTGCGACATGGGAGGCCCCGATTCTGGTCTCACAGGCCCTGACATCGGCTGGCTCCGTTCCCGGCCTCGCTGGCCCCAGCACGAGCCTAGCCTCAAGGCAGGCTCCGATACCGGCCTCGGAAGCCCCAGCACCGGCCTAGCCTCACAGCAGGCTCCGATGCTGGCTGCTGGCCCCGGCACCGGCCTAACCCCTTGGCAGACTCCGATCCCGGCCTCAGAGGCCCCAGCACCGGCCTTGCCTCACGGCAGGCTCCGATCCCAGCCTCACTGGCCCCATCATTGGGCCTAACCCCTCGGCAGGCTCCTATCCCGGCCTCGGAGGCCTCAGTAGCGGCCTTGCCTCACAGAAGGCTCCGATGCCAGCCGCTGGCCCCGGCACCGGCCTAACCCCTCGGCAGGCTCCAATTCCGGCCTCAGAGGCCCCAGCACCGGCCTTGCCTCACGGCAGGCTCCAATCCCGGCCTCGCTGGCCCCAGCACCGGCCTAACCCCTCGGCAGGCTCCGATCCCAGCCTCGGAGGCCCCAGCACCGGCCTTGCCTCACGGCAGGCTCCGATCCCGGCCTCGCTGGCCCCGGCACTGGCCTAACCCCTCGGCAGGCTCCGATCCCAGCCTCGGAGGCCCTAGCACCGGCCTTGCCTCACGGCAGGCTCCGATCCCGGCCTCGCTGGCCCCAGCACCGGCCTAACCCCAGCCATAGTGCTTTATACCCAAGAACGGGATGAAGAGCCAGTAAAGCATGACACCAGATGTGCGTCTCCCAGGAGGCCTGGCCAGATGCCAGTCGGGACGAGGGAGCCGTGACATGGAGTCCCGAACGGCCCAGACATTGGGCGTGCTCAGTCGGAGCCAGTAGGATCCCTTTAAAAAAGAACAAACGTGCATCTTCAGTTTAGGTCTAAGGTGTACTTCCCGAGCCAAGCGTGTTAGCACACGTACCTGTGATCCCGAAATTGGAAGGCCGAGGCAGGAAGATCTCAGGTTCAAGGCCAGCCTCAGCAATATAGCAAGAGCCTGTTTAAAAGGACTGGAGGTGGTGCCCAGTGGTCAAATGACCAATACTGCAAAAAAAAAAAAAAAAAAAAAAAGTGTGCTTGCTTAAGCAGGGTGGGAAAAAAGTTTAAAAAAAGAATATCCGGGGTAGGACTGAAGCTCTGTTCCAGAAGGTTGATTTTACTAAAACTTAGCAGCTGGCCACAGGAGATTGTCTGGGCCTGTTGTTTGCCAGAAGAGCAGATGGGCCTGAAGTGGGATGTAGCCGCAGGTCCCCAGGGGCGCCTGGGCCTACACAGGGACAGACTCCGGAGACTGCCCGACTGGGGCTGCCTGACTGGGGCTGTGGGGGTCTGCGGCTGCCGGCCCAGGAGCAGACCTTGTGCACATTTTATCCTGCCCGAGTGGAGACGGGCTTTGTGACTCTGGCCGCTGTGTGCAGGACGGGTGCTAAAGTCTTAGAATGCTTTTCCTCTTGTTTCAAGAACTGTCAGGCCGCCTCCCAGAGCTGTGTTAAAGCATTCCTCCCCATCATGGGCCTCACTTCAGGATAGAGAGTCCAAGTCTGCATGGGGAGCTAGACTTTGAAGTTTTGTGATAGGTTAAGCTACTATGCTAGGAAATGTGCAAACCCTGGTGGTAAAATGTGCTGAGACTTTTAATATTTGGAGTCGGGCATGGTGGTACATGCTTGTAATCCCAGTACTTTGGAGGCTGAGATGGGAGGATTGCGGGTTTGAGGCCAGCCTCAGGAACTTAGCAAGACCTTCACCAACTTAGACCCTGTATCAAAATAAGAAATGAAATAGCGCTGGGGGGGCCAGGCATGGTGGCGTATCCTTGTAATCCTAGCATTTGGGAGGCTGAGACAGGAGGATCCGGGTTTGAGGCCAGCCTCAGCTACTTAGTGAGGCCCTTTGCAATTCAGTGAGACCCTGTTTCCAAATAGAAAGTAAAAAATAGGGCTGGGGGTGTAGCTCGGAGGTAGAATGCCCCTGGGTTCCATCTCCAGTACTGCAAACAATAATAATAATAATAATAATAATAATAATAATAATAATAATGATGATGATGATGAAGGGCTGTAGCCCAGAAGAAGACCCCACCCCCTACACACACAGGTTCGACCCCCAGTTGAACGCTCCTTTTGCCTTTGTCCTGTTTCAGAACGTGCCCACGATCGGCGCTATTGCCGTGGTCTTAGCCACGCACCTGTGTGACGAGGTGAGCCTGGCGGGCTTCGGCTACGACCTCAGTCAACCCAGGACGCCGCTGCACTACTTCGACAGCCAATGCATGGCCGCCATGAACTGGCAGACCATGCATAACGTCACCACGGAGACCAGGCTCCTGCTGCGGCTGGTCAGAGCGGGCGTGGTGAGCGACCTCAGCGGGGGCATCCACTGCGAATTCTGAGCCCCGCGGACCTCCAGACCTCCACGGAAACCCAGCTCTGGCCGGGGCGGTTTCAGGTCGCCTCGGTCCCGGGCTTCGCCCTGCAGGTCCTTCCACGTGCAGCTGGCGGTTTTTTAACTTTTAATTTAAGACATGAACACGGAAACTGTTTAGCTCTCCCCCTCTTTCCTATTTATTTGAAGTCAGTGTTCTACCTTCGCAAGACCTTTTGTAAGTTAACTTTAAGAATGGGATCGGAAAGACTTTTCGAAGAGAGTTGGATGGAACAGTGTTTTTTATTGTGTTTTTAAGAGGGTAATTTAATTTGTAAAAACTCTGTCCGGGTGAAACGCACCTGGAGCGCCAGATAGAGACGTCGCAGGAAGGGCGGCCTCTGGCCATGCCAAGGGAGGCCCCGCCGCTCCCAGAGCGCGCGGCTCGGTGTGTTCGCCCGTCGTCTGCTCTGCGCCGGGAGACTTGGAGCTGTCCTGAGATCCCAGCGGGCCCGGGACACACAAGACGCTCCAGCCCTCCGAGTCCTGTGAGGAGAAGCCACCGTCTTCACCGTCATCATAACAGCTCTCGAATTTCTGGAGACTTTATTTTATTTTTTAACTGCCCTTCCAAAGCACTTAAGTGTTCATCTAAGAGGTTCTTCTGTCTCAGGTGGCTTATAAAAATTAGGACAAAACAAACCTCTAATATCCAGAGTCCTGGGGGAATAAATTCTTTCCAGGAATAGTCACATGTTTCTGAAACACTGAAATAAAATCCTCCCAGTGTTATAAATTGCTCATTAAAAAAAAAAGTTTGGAATGCCTGCAGGCAGCATATACCAGACAATGTGCTGGTCAAAAAGAAAGAATAAAAGCTTTCAGGGAGTCCCACGGCTCAGTTAACTTGAGTGTTTATGTATTTGTTTTAAGAAAATAAGTCCTCGCCGGGCGTGGTGGCGCACGCTTGTCATCCCCGCGCTTGGGAGGCAGAGACAGGAGGATCGCGCAGGTTCGAAGCCAGCCGCGCGCGCTGGCTTAGGAGACCATTTCCAAATAAAAATGTCAAAATAGGTCTGGGAGTGTAGCCCGGAGGTAGAAGGGCTTCCAGGAACCCCAGTACCACCAAAAAAAAAAATAAATAAAAAAGAAAAGAAAATAAGTCCTAGCCAAGCATGGTGGTGCACACTCGTAATCCCAGCATTTGGGAGACCGAGGCAGGAGGATCGCAGTTCGCAGACAGCCCCAGCTATTTAGTGAGACCCTCTGCAACTCAGTGAGACCCTGTTTCAAAATAAAGAATAAAAAAAAAATAGGGCTGGAGTGTAGCTCAGAAGTAGAATGCCTCTGGGTTTGCTTTCCAGTAGCAAATAGATAGATAGATAAATAAATAGAAAATTTATTAGAAAAATAGAAAATAAAATGTTTTAAGTTCTCACCAGTGGCAGGGACTTCCCTTTTGAAAGCTGAAACTCCAGAGGGTTTTCTACAGCTCCTTGTAGCATCCCATGGTACCAGCTTTCAGGACTAGAGAGGCCCAAATATTTATTATTACTAAAAAAAAAAAAAAAAGCCAGGCATAGTGGTGCACGCTTGTAATCCCAGCATTCGGGAGGCTGAGATTGCAGGAGGAGGATCGCGGTTCATGGCCAGCCTCAGCTACTTAGTGAGGCCCTTTGCAACTCAGTGAGACCCTGTTTCAAAATAAAGACTAAAAAAAAAAGGCTGGGGTGGAGCTCAGAGGTAGAATGCCCCTGGGTTCCATCCCCAGTACCGCAAAAAATAAAAGACACTCTGAGCATCTTGGGATAA
Organism: Muscardinus avellanarius; assembly: GCF_963383645.1. Taxonomy (NCBI): domain Eukaryota; kingdom Metazoa; phylum Chordata; class Mammalia; order Rodentia; family Gliridae; genus Muscardinus; species Muscardinus avellanarius. The sequence continues at coordinate 85,699,003 of NC_137801.1, read as the reverse complement.
CTCTTTATATTTTTTTAGTTGAAAAGGTCCTTGCCAAGTGGCTGAGGCTGTCCACAAACCATGAACCTCCCGTCTCTGCCTCCCAAATGCTGGGATTACAAGCGTGTGCCACCACACCTGGTCTCATTTTTTTCAGTACTAGGGATGGAACCCAGGGGCATTCTACCTCCAAGCTACACTCCCAGCCTATTTTTTATTCTTTATTTTTGAAACAGTATCTCACTAAGTTGCAGAGGGCCTAAATAGCTGAGGCTGGGCGCTCACCGTGATCCTGATCCTCCTGTCTCAGCCTCCCGAATGCTGGGATTAGAAGCGCAGGCCACCACGCCCGGCTCTTTGGAGTAAGTAGTTTCCTGACCACGTCCATGTCAGCCTGAAGCTGTTTTGAAGTGGCCCCAGAATGTCCTCAGCCTCGGTGCATAGGGCCAAACCTAATTCTCCGAGACCGCTCCCTTTCTCTGCCCACACCTGCCGTTCCTCGTTCCTGTCCTGCGCGCTGGCCCACGCGCCCCCACTGGACAGAGTCCTTCCTCCATGAACACAGCAGGTCTGGACCGGTGATTCTGAGGAGATTGGAAGCACCGCCAGGTTCCTGTGTATCAGAGTCTCGACTGTTGAAACTGAAGACTGCCTTGTTACTGTCCAATTTTAAATACTTCTGAAAAGCCAGGCGTGGGGCGCACGCTTGTAATCCCAGCATTCAGGAGGCTGAGACCGGAGGATCGCGGTTCGCGGACAGCCTCAGCTACTTAGGCCCTCTGCAACTCAGTGAGACCTGGTTTCAAAATCAAAGAATAAAAAAAATAGGGCAGGAGGTGTAGCTCGGAGGTCGAATGCCCCTGGGTTCCATTCCCAGACCCGCAAAATAAATAAATAAATAAATAAATAAATAAATAAATAAATACTTCTGAAGAAAGGAGATAAGACCTTAAGTATTCAACATCGAAAGAAGCTTTGAAGCCAGGCCCAGTGGCACACGCTTGCAATTCCAGTACTGAGGCTGAGACAGGTGGCTCGCAGGTTCAAGGCCAGCCTCAGCAACTTAGCGAGACCCTGTTTGCAACATAAAAAGAGTTGGGGGTGAAGCTTGCCGCGAGAGAGAAGACAGAGGCAAGTATTTGAAGTTGATCCCATAGGCCGCAACCCAAAGCTGGCCTATCGAGGGATGACACGTCGGCTCCAGTCACCCGCCACTGTGGGTCCTTCGGGGTGCTGTCTGGCTCAGGAGTCTGTGGTCCCCACTCTAGAATAGAGTTCCGGCTGGGTTAGAGGAAAGGTCCTGTGAGACCTACCTACTGCACATCCACGCCGTTTTCCAAAACTGAGGACCGAAATGAAACCTGGCGGTGGCTTTGTTTCCACACACACTAAGCACCCCAGGCCCTGGAATACAGAATTGAGACGAGGCGGGGCCCCATCTGCAGGACACAAATCGGCTTTGGCCTTTCTGGCTCCTCATGTGGGCAGAGCTGTTCCGATCACCATTGCTGTGGACGCAGAAGAGTCCGAGCTCTGTTCACAGTTCCAGACGCTTGGCTGAATCCGTTTCCAGCAGGGCCGCCCCAAATACGTTGCCCTCGCTGGGCCCAGTGGCAGGCATCTGTAATCCCAGCGCTTGGGAGGCGGAGACGGGAGGAGCACAGGTTCGAGGACAGCTTCGGCAATTTAGCGAGACCATTAGCAGCTTAGCAATATCCTGTTTCAAAAGAAAAAAAAATAAGCCGGGCGTGGTGGCGCACGCTAGTCATCCCAGCATTCGGGAGGCTGAGACTGGAGGATCGCGGTTCGCGGACAGCCTCAGCTACTACTTAGCGAGGCCCTCTGCAGCTCAGTGAGACCCGGTTTCAAAATAAAGAATACAAAATAGGGCAGGGGGTGTAGCTTGGAGGTAGAGTGCCCCTGGGTTCCATCCCCAGACCTGCAAAAAAAGAGGGGAAACTATACAACACCCCTGTGTTCGATCCCCAGTTCAGAAAGAAAGAAAGAAATTACATCAGCCTGAAACGTATCTAACTTATCTCGAGACTGGAAAGGTTGGCAGCAGCCCAGCTCAACCCTGGGGCTGCGTCTGCTGTCCTGCTCCTTCCAGGAACAGCAGGGGCAGGCGGACCCCCCAGACGAGCCCCCCCTGAGCAGGAGCCAAGGCCTCACGGACGAATCCCCCACCCGGAGAGAGACAAGCCCTGCGCCAAGTGAATATGGCCCCTCAGGGATAAATGTCTCCAGGGCCAGCCCGCAGGCGCAGAGCCGAGTGTGAGCGCTGGACCCTCTGGGCAAGGCCTGCTCCCCTGCTCCCCAGGCGCCGACCTCCCCCTTCCAGCATGGACACCTCCATCCCACTCCCCTCCCTGCCCTTCACCAGAGCCGCCTCTATGTGGGTTTGGGGTGAGTGCTGAGCCTGGGTTGTTGAAACCCTGGGGTCAGGCTCTGGTAACCACCCGCATACACGCCTTTATCAGCCCAAACCGCAGGGCCGTGCGGCTAAGGGCGAGGAGCCAGTCAAGAGGTGAGGGGCTGGTCTGCGGAAGTAGAGGCCAATCTGAGGCAGAGAAAAGGCCCGGCCCGCACCTGTTCATTTCTCTTACATAAAGACCAGGGTGCCAAGCAAGCGCTCTCGGGCTGGTCTCCAGCGCCGCCTGGTGTCAAGGGGCGGTGAGCACAGCTCTGGGCGCGGGCCAGGGTGGTCAGGCCCGCCCTTCTGCGGGGCACAGGGTGCCCGCCTGGACCCCTCCAGCGCCTGCGCCCTGCTGCCTGCACAACGGCCTATCTCCTGCTCGGCCCCTCCTCCCCACATCTCGGCCCCCCAATCTTCTTTTCTTTTCTTTTTTTTTTTTGCGGGCCTGAGGATGGAACCCAGAGGCATTCAACCTCCAAGCTACACCCTCCTCCCTATTTTTTATTCTTTATTTTGAAACAGGGTCTCACTGAGTTGCAAAGGGCCTCACTAAGTAGCTGAGGCTGGCCTCGAACCCACAATCATCTTGTCTCAGCCTCCTGAATGCTGGGATTACAGGCGTGCGCCACCACGCCCAGCTCCAATCTTTGATTCCCTCTTCTCTCTGTTATCTCTTCCTGGGCAGCAATCTATCCCGACTGGCCAGACCACTCCCTGGGGGCAGCCTGTCTCTTTTCTCTTTATTCATTTACTTATTTAATTTATTTATTTTTCTGTACTGAGGAGTAAACCCAGGGTAATTGTACCTCTAAGTTACATCCCAACCCCAATTTTATTTATTTATTTGTTTTATTTATTTTGTAGTACTGAGGATGAAACCCCACTCCCTTATACTTCCAAGCTACACCCCCAGCCCTATTTTTTAATTCTTTATTTTGAAACAGGGTCTCACTGAGTTGCAAAGGGCATAAGTAGCTGAGGCTGTCCTCCAACCGCGATGCTCCTGTCTCAGCCTCCCAAACCTGGGATTGCAAGCGTGCTCTACCATGTCCCCTCCAATTTTATTTTTACTTTGAAACAGGGTCTCACTGAGTTACAGAGGTCCTCACTAAGTAGCTGAGGCTGTCCAGGAACTGCAATCCTCCCATCTCAGCCTCCCAAATGCTGGGATTACAAACGTGCGCCACTATCCCCAGCTCCAATTTTTTTTTTTTTTTTTTTTTTTTTTTTTTGGTGGTACTGGGGGTGGAACCCAGAGGCTTTCTACCTCCGGGCTATACTCCCAGACCTGTTTTATATTTTATTTGGAAACAGGGTCTCACTAAGCTGCTGAGAGCCTCACTCAGTAGCTGAGGCTGGCTTCGAACCTGCGCGATCCTCCTGTCTCAGCCTCCCAAGCGCGGGGATTACAAGCGTGCGCCACCACGCCCGGCTTCCAATTTTATTTTTATTTTGAAACAGGGTGTCACTACCTTGCTGAGGCTGTGCTCGAACCTGTGTCCCTCCTGTCCCAGCCTCACGGGCATGTGCCACCACACCTGGCCACCTTGTAGCTTTCTGTTGAGAGCTGGGCCTGAGGTACCAGCTGGTGGTCCTAGCCTCTTCGGCTCCTGCTGTGAGCTCTGAAGGTTGTTACCTGTCTCTCCAGTTTGGGAGGATTGCCCCTGTGACCTGCTTTGCCTGAAGAGTCTAGAAAGAGTGTTGGTTTTCAGAATGCTTAGACATTTTCTTGTGGGAGCGGCAGTGATGGCTTCTGGCTCTTTCCATGTCGGAGCAGATGCAGGCAGTCCCTGGGATCTGTCTCGGGCAGGGAGAGGGAGTGAGGAACAGGAAGTGATGCGGTGTCGCGGGCCCTTCCCGGTGCCCTTGGGATGCTTGTGTCTGACGCGTGTGTCTTAGGGAGGGATGTGTGTGCCCTTGGAGTGAGGGCCATGAGGACGAGCAGCCAGCCCCAGCACAGGGTCAGGAGGCAGCCCGCGTTCCCTCAGAGCGTTCTAGAAGGGTGTTCACAGGATCCGCGAGGCCTTGTAAAGAGCCTGAGGACCGTACTCTGCATGGGCTGGACGCCGCCCGTGTGGATTTCCAGGCTGTGCCAATGGTTGACAGGCTCCGGCAGACAATACTGGGTGTTGAGCCTGGGCTGACGGCCACAGCCATCCCCACAGATGCTGTCCAGACGCTCTGCAAATGTTACCTGTGACCTTCCCATAATCTGTAAAGGCCCATGACAGCCCACTTCACAGGCGGGAAAACTCAGGTTCAAAGCCAGCCTCCACAGCCACCTGGAGAGACTGTGTCCAAATAATAAATAAAATTGGGCTGGGAATGGAGTTTGAAGGTGGAATACCTCTAGGTCATTCCCCAGTACAGGAGGAGGAGGAGGAGGAGGAGGAGGAGGAGGAGGAGGAGGAGGAGGAGGAGGAGGCGGCGGTGGCGGCACTGGACTTAAGGATGCATTTCTGTTATCCCAGTCCTTGGGAGGCTGAGTCAGGAGGATCTCAGGTTCAAGATCAGCTTACTTAGCAAGGCCCTTAGCAACTTAGAAAGACCCTGTTTCAAAATAAAAAATAAATAAACTAGGGCTGGGGGTGTAGCTCAGAATGCCCCTGGGTTCAGTCCCTAGCACAAAGAGAGAGAGGAAGAGAGACAGAGGGACACCAGAGCAGCCTCTCCCTCCCACCGGGTGAGGAGAGGTGAGAGGAGCCATGGAGGAGCCAGGCAGGGCCCTCACCACACACAGCCCTGGCCGGGGCTTTAACTGGGGACTTCCAGCCATGAAAAGCAAATGGCTGCCGCTTCTGCACCGCACGGTCGGCCAGGGCCTGGTGGGGACCGTGGCCTGCCGGAGCTGGGAAGCCCAGGAGGACACTGGCAGCCACAGACCTGGGTCCTGCAGCAAAGGGCAGACAGCCCACGAGATCCTCTGCTTCTAGGGACATCCAGGCGTCCCGAGCACGGGCCGTCAGACCCGGCTGTATTCGCAGGCTTACTTGGGAGTCTGTTATCAATCCTGAACTTGGCCAGGCATGGGGCGCACGCCTGTGCCCCAGCACTTGGGAGGCTGAGGCAGGAAGATCCCAGGCCCAAGGCCAGCCCCAGCAATTTAGCGAGATTCTCAGCAACCCAGAGAGACCCTGTTTCAAAATACAAAGTAAAAGCCGGGCGTGGTGGCGCACTTTTGTCGTCCCAGCATTCGGGAAGCTGAGACAGGAGGATCGCGCAGGTTCGAAGCCAGCCTCAGCTACGTAGTGAGGCCCTTTACAACTCAGCGAGACCCTGTTTCAAAATAAAGAATAGAAGCCAGGCGTGGTGGCACAGGCTTGTAATCCCCGCGCTTGGGAGGCGGAGACAGGAGGATTGCACAGATTCGAAGCCAGCCGTGCTGGCTTAAGAGACTCTGTTTCCAAATAAAAAATAAAATAGGTCTGGGAGTGTAGCCCCAAGGTAGAAGGGTTTCCAGGAACCCCAGTACCACCAAATATATATATATATATATATATATATATATATATATATATATATATATAATCTGTGCCAGCAGGTCAGGCATACACACACACACACACACACACACACACACATTATATTGTAAACAGGGTCTCTTATGCCAGCACTGAACCTGCTCCATCCTCCTGTCAAGCAAGCCTGGGCCACCACATTATATATACATTATATATTATATACATTATATACATTTTATATACATATATATATATATATATATATATATATATATATATATATCCTGTGCCAGCAGGTCAGGCAGCCCCTGAGAACAAGGACACACTGCACACAGCCTTGTGCAGCGGCTGGCAACAGCTGGCCCCGAAGCTCCGCCCTGGATGAGTTTGACATCAAAGATCCTAGCGTGGCTCTCGGAGGAGATCACTGTTACCGACGAGCTCAGTCCTTGTGGGGGGGCAAGTCCACTCGCGGCCGGGAGCCTCAGAAAGATGGGGCAAAAGGCAGGTGGAGTTCTGCAGAAACTTATCTGCAGCAATTCTTTCCCCTCTATGAATTCCCTAAGTTTTTTAGGTATGACGCTTGGGAAAGAATCTGAGGTGGACAAAGGCTTCTTGAGCCAATGACAATTTATTACAGGAACCCAGAGAAATTTATACCCTTCACCAGTGAGATTAATAATAGGAGAAAAAAGAAAGGGAAGGGGGGCAATCACAGCAAAACAATAGTGGATTACATATAAACAAAGTAAATGACTAGTCCAGCATTTAGGAGATAAGCTCCGGATCTTTATTGCAGCAGGGCAGGTCCAAGGGTAAATTCCAAAGGCAATACAGGCACGCCCAAGGCCCAGGGCTTGGAGAATACGCCTTCTCATGGAATCTTCTTTTGCTTTCTTTTTTGAGGTTTCCATCTATATCCATATGACAAGCATGGGGAGCTGTGGCGGTCCAGGGAGATGCGGTGGGCGTCTCTCAGATCTCATCCGCCTTGCCTTCTGAAGTCTGAAAGCTTACAAAAACTCACAACACAGCTTGGCAAATAAGACACCACAAACAACACCATGAAGTTCTTGGATTTAGTTGTCAGATGTATTTCCTTAACTGCTGAACACTCTTTTTTAGACAAAAAGCCTATTAAAGGCCTATTGGTCTCTAATAATCCATTTCCTTATCACAAACCCTCTGCAACCTGCTTCTAACTTTCTAATTCCTTTCTTTCCCAGTCGGGACATTCTTATGATAAGCTCTTCTTCATGAAAAAGTGCTTTCTTACTCTTACGGTATTTCCTTTCCTTCATACATATATATTTAGAATATCTGTCCTTTATTTTGTCATTTTCATTTCTAGCCATGCGGCATTCTCCCTGTCTCAGGAAAGCTCATACTGGGCGTAAAGGTCAACAATCTTTCTCCTTGGCTCTATTGTATTTTGGCAACTAAGTTGTTTATCAACTAAATTGCTTCGAAGTCACACACAAAATTTTATCTTCTCTGTCTCTAGGCAGGATCTCAAGGGTAAACAAAGTTTCCTTAAACTGAGCTATTGGTTACCGGAGTTAATAGCTTAACCTAGTGATAGGAGTGAGGATCGGAGACCCTTTGTGATTGCTGCAGCTGGAATGCTTATCACAGCATCTGAGTTCTGGCCAGTTTTTTCCTTACTATTGAGCAAAGCCAAGGACGTTTAGACAAATTATTAGAGAGTTTATTTCCACGGACTCAATTTCTATTTGTAGTCCTAATTTCACATCACTGGAGCAATTCGTGTAGAAAGTTAAAGGAAATATTAATAGTCATGAAGGGTAAAAGTGGGGGATATTTTGGCCAGAGACGATACCTCTTTCTCGGGGCTTTTTGCCGATTAACTATGTGGAGTGGGGGGTCTCAACACATAGATGCCGAGGCAGCAGGATGTCTTGGCAGATCACCTCAATCACCATCCAACCAGCAGCCAGGAAACTCCCTTCCTCCCTCCCTCCCTCTCTTCCTCTCCCCCTCTTCCTCCTCCTCCTCTTCCTTCTTCTTTTGATACTGGGGATTGAACCCAGGAATGTTGACCTGCTAAACTATACCCCAGCCCTTTTTATGTTTTTATTTTGAAATAAGATCTTGATAAATTGCTGAGGCCTTACTAAATTGCTGAGGTTGGCCTTGAACCTGCAATCCTCCTGTCTCAGCCTCACGAGTACTGGGATTACTACTCTGGGCACACGCACGTGTGTGTGTGTGTGTGTGTGTGTGTGTGTGTGTGTGTGTTACTGGGGATTGAACCTGGGGCTGTTCTACCTCTAAGTTATACCCCGAACCTTTTTTATTTTTTACTTTGAAACAGGGTCTCACTAAGTTACCAAGGCTGGTCTTGACCCTGAGATCCCCCTGCCTCAGCCTTCCGAATGCTGGATCACAAGCGTGCGCCACCACGGGATTCAGTACAGAGCTTCAGTGATAAATCTGTTAGGCTGGCTGAGAAGAAAAGTGGGAGGTAAGGCTCCCACTCGTGGTACAGACTCATGGTACCTGCCAGATGCACGTAAGAGGGGGAACAGCGTCGCCAGGAGCCCGGAACCCAACTGCTCAGCACCCCCCTTCCAACCGCCCGTCATTGCCTCTCGCCAGCAGAACTTGGTTTCAGACTTCTAGCCCCAGCAGGACATGCAGTGAACAACAGCAGACAGACCCAGCACAGCCCCCCCTTGGGCCTCCGCAGCCATCAGACCCATATTTAAACTCCCGTATGACAAGTGTAAACCAGAAAATGAATCGTGGCTGGGCGTGGTGGTGCACACCTGCAATCCCAGTACCCGGGAGGCTGAGCCAGGAGGATCACAGGTCCAAGGTGAGCCTCAGCAATGTAACAAGACCCTCAGCAACTTAGTGGGACCCTGTTACAAATTTTAAAAATTAAAGATGTGGGAGCTGGGCGTGGGGGCGCACGCTTGTCATCCCAGCATTCGGGAGGCTGAGACGGGAGGATCGCGGTTCACGGCCAGCCTCAGCTACTGAGTGAGGCTCTTTGCAACTCAGTGAGACCCTGTTTCAGGATAAAGAATAAAAAATAGGGCAGGAGGTGTATCTTGGAGGTTGAATGCCCCTGGGTTCCACCCCTAGACCTGCAAAAAAAAATTTTTTTTTTTAAGGTGAGGCTAGCGCCAGGCGTGGTGGTGCACGCTTGTAATCCCCGTGCTTGGGAGGCAGACACAGGAGGATCGCGCAGGTTCGAAGCCAGCCGCGCTGGCATAAGAGACCCTGTTTCCAAAAATAAAATAGATCTGGGAGTGTAGCCCGGAGGTAGAAGGGGTTCCAGGAACCCCAGTACCACCAAAAAAAAAAAAAAAGGTGAGGCTATGGCTCAGAAGTAGGATGCTCCTGAGTTCAACCACACCACAACAAAGACGGCAGTCAAAAGCCAGGCTCAGCTCGTTCAGGACCTCCCGAGTGCGTGGCCGAGCTGCTAACCTCCCAGTGTCTTCGTCTACAAAGGTCACTTGTGTACCACCTACGGAAACGGTCACTGTGAGCCGGGGTGGTGGCGCGCACTTGTCATCCCAGTGTTCGGGAGGCTGAGACAGGAGGATCTCGGTTCGCCGACAGCCTCAGCTACTTAGTGAGGTTCTCTGCAACTCAGTGAGACCCTGTTTCAAAGAAAAGAATAAAAACAGGGCAGGGGGTGTAGCTCGGAGGCCGAATGCCCCTGGGTTTCATCCCCAGTACCGTACACACCACACACACGCACTCACACAGAACTATCACACTGTGAATTGTCTCCTCATCTCCAAGGGCTGCCGAGGAAGGACTTCATGCAATTGTTACTTGGGCTCTAAATTAATGTTCGTTTCATTAAAACAGAAGTAACCTAGTTATCCTGAAGCTGTTATGGTCAATCCACAAATCTTGTTGCTCTGCTTATAAACTAGGAAAAATAAGAACAATGGCTTTCAATTTACTTTGGCTAATGAATTATTGGCACAACTTAAAAACACTCAGCTCCCTTAAAAGTCATTTGCACATGTAATTAATTGAATTTGTGTGTGTGTGTGTGTGTGTGTGTGTGTGTGTGTGTGTGTGTTACTGGGGATTAAACCCAGGAGCATTCTACCTCCAAGCTACACCCCCAGCCCTATTTTTAAAAGTTTTATTTTGAAACAGGGTCTCACTAGATTACTGAGAGTCTCACTACTTGCTGAGGCTGTCCTAGAACCTGCGATCCTCCTGTCTCAGCCTCCCAAGTACTGGGATTATAAGCGTGCGCCACCATGCCGGTCTCCCTCAATCACTTTGAATGCATTATAATGTATTGCATTTCCTTTATTAGTGCTTTTTTAGTGCTTATAAAGCAAACTTACAACCTTAACAGGCTAAATATCTCCAACTAATAAATTCTTAAAAATCTAAGACGTAGTCGGACGTGGTGGTGCACGCTTGTAATCTCAGCGTTTGGGAGGCTGAGACCGGAGGATCGCGGTTCTTGGACAGCCTCATCTACTTAATGAGGCCCTCTGCAACTCAGTGAGACACTGTTTCAAAATAAAGAAATTATAAAAATAGGGCTGGGGGTGTAGCTGAGAGGTAGAATGCCCCTGGGTTTCATCCCCAATACTGGAAAAAAAAAATCTAAGAGGTAAAATTTATGAATATCATGAAGGACCAGTTTTCTCTAAAACTTTAATCCCATTCACACACACAAAAAAAACGGAGTCACAGTTTCGTTCCCTTTGCAGTTTTCACCTCCCAAGCGCGGGGATTACAAGCGTGAGCCACCACACCTGGTTAGCTCTATTTTGAAACAGGGGTTCACTTAATTGCTGAGTCTGGGACTGGAGGCTGGTTGGTGCCTCTGTGCCCAGCTCCCCAACCTCACCGACTCTCTGCAGAGGGCAAGCTGCATGCCAAGTTTCTTCCAGTGAACTCAACCAATCTTCCGCCATTACCTTGGTGGCCTGGCTGCAGCACCAAAGCCACCCCAACGACCCGCCGGGTTCCATACGCGTGCCCGGCACCCGCACCGCGTGTAGAGGGGCAGAAACTTCTGAGATCGCTACTTGCCTTTCTTCCTGAGACTTTCCTCCCCCGACTCAACCTGCTTCTTTGGCTTTATTTCCCCAAACTTTGAATGACTAGGCTGGGGGCTGGGGGGGGCTGGAGGGAGATTCTGAGGTGCTGAATGGTGGGCTGGCAGTGCCCAGCAGATCCCGGGGCTGTGCTGCTGCTCGCCAGGTTGGCTGCCAACCTGGCGAGCAGCAGCACAGCCCCCCGCAGCTTGGCACAAAGCTCTCCCAACACCCCGAGATTGAAAGACTCTCCCGCCCCCATCTCTGGCCTCACGGGAGGCTCTGGGGCTCTGGACAGCCTGGGGAAGATGGCGCCCTCTTCTACCTCCCAAGCAAGTGAGAATGGCGGGGGTGGGGGTGGGGTGGGGGGGGAGGTGGCTTGAATCTGACTTGTGTGTGTGTGTGTGTGTGTGTGTGTGTGTGTGTGTGTGTGTGTGTGTGTATGTGGTACGGGGACTGGAAACCAGGGGCATTCTACCTCCGAGCTACACCCCCAGCCCTATTTTTTATCCTTTATTTGAAACAGGGTCTCACTGAGTTGCAAAAGGCCTCACTAAGTAGCTGAGGCTGTCTGTGAACAGTGATCCTCCTGTCTCAGCCTCCCAACTTATTCTTTTTTTTTTTTTTTGGCAGTACTGGAGATAAAACCCAAGGCCATTCTACCTCCAAGTGACACCCCCAGCCCTATTTTTTATCCTTTTTGTGTGTGTGTGGTACTGAGGGTAGAACCCAGGGGCTTTTCTACCTCCGGGATATACTCCCAGACCTATTTTTTAAAATACTTTATTTGGAAACAGGGTCTCACTAAGTTGCTGAGAGCCTCACTCAGTAGCTGAGGCTGGCTTCAAGCCTGTGCGATCCTCCCGTCTCAGCCTCCCAAGTGCTGGGATTACAGGTATGCCCCACAACACCCAGCTTAATGGAAAAAAAATTTTTATTTTTTTGGTGGTACTGGGGGTGGAACTCAGAGGCTTTCTACCTCCGGGCTATACTCCCAGACCCATTTTATATTTTATTTGGAAACAGGGTCTCACTAAGTTGCTGAGAGCCTCACTAAGTAGCTGAGGCTGGCTTCGAACCTGTGCAATCCCCCTCTCTCAGCCTCCCAAGCGCGGGGATTACAAGCGTGCGCCACCATGCCCGGCTCCGGCTTAATGAAATTAAAAAATGTACTTGAGGTTTTCCGCCGCCCTGAGCCCTGCCATATTCTAGAGCGATTCTGTTCGGGGCCAGGACACACCGCAGGATGGCGCTGTCTTGGCCACTTGATAGCTGTGGGATCCTGGGCCTGCAGTTCTCACCCTCGGCTTCCAGGCTCCTCATGGGTGGAACGGCAAGGTGCTTCCTGGGCCCAGGGGTGGCAGAGGGTTCCAGTGTGTGAGGGTGTTGGGCACCTCCTGGCCAGCGGTCATGATCACCCTCCGGCTTGGCGAGCAGGTGGCCAGTACTGGCCCATCCTGGCCAGCAGAGGGTGCTGCTGCACCAGGCAGCCTGCTTTGCTACCCGAGCTCCGCTCTGGGGGCGGTATTGAGTAAGAGGTAATGTCCGGCTTCTGGCTTCTGCCCCCTGTCCCGTGGACTGGTCTGGATCCCCAGGCTCTGGGGTCACCAATTTGCAGGCACGAGTAACCTGTCCCCACTTCTCTGTCCACCTTGGGCTCACACTCAAGGTCCTCGGCACTGCCCCTTCTGAAGTCCTGGGCTGGCTCATGGAAGCTCTGCTGCAAGTTGTCAGGCATTTGGGGTTCCTCAAGAAACCCACGGCACCCCAGATGCCAAGCAGCCCTGCCTGGACACACACCGCTCCTCCAGGGTCCAGGCCGCAAAGGGGTCGGGGCAGGGAAACATGTCCGCTCTCAGGGGCTGCAGGTCTGCAGGAGAGAAACAGCCACCGCCCGGAGCCCACTCGCCCGGACAGCGCCCTGCCCGCCTGGGCGGCTGCCACCCCAACTGTGACTCCCGCGCTCAGGACGCCTGGGCACACAGCGGACCCGTGGCCTGGCCGGCAGCTTGCCCCGTGTTAGGGTTTCAGAGCCATCAAGGGCTCCGGCCCGTGACAGCCAGCAGCAGGGGCGAGCCCCACAGGTGACTCCGCCATCGCAGGCCACTCCGTTCCTGGGGTCCTGGTTTCTCAGTGCCGCTAAAGGACGGCCCCGTGGGCCGCTGCAAGGAGAGACTGAACGGAACTGTGTGCAGTTTGCACTGGCTGGTGATGGCGCATAACTGTGTAGTAAGCACCTACTGCATGCCACGTTTGAGCCAGTTCACCACCTACAGCCCTCCCCCTCCTCCTCCTCCCCCCCCTCCTCCTTTCAGTACTAGGTACCTCTGAGCTATGCCCCCAGCCCTATTTTTTTTCTTTCTTTCTTTCTTTCTTTCTTTCTTTCTTTCTTTCTTTCTTTCTTTCTTTCTTTCTTTCTTTCTTTCTTTCTTTCGTGGTACTGGGGGTGGAACCCAGAGGCTTTCTACCTCCGGGCTATACTCCCAGACCTTTTTTTTTTGAAAACAGGGTCTCACTAAGTAGCTGAGGCTGGCTTAGAACCCGTGCGATCCTCCTGTCTCAGCCTCCCAAGCGCAGGGATTACACGCGTGCGCCACCACGCTCGGCGTTTATTCTTTATTTTTGAAACAGGGTCTCACTGAGTTGCAAAGGGCCTCACTAAGTAGCTGAGGCTGGCTGCGAACTTTGATCCTCCTGTCTCAGCCTCCGGAATGCTGGGATGACAAGCTTGTGCCACCACGCCCGGCTAGCCCTGTTTATTTCTTATTTTGAGACAGGGTCTCACTAGGTTGCCCAGGCTGGCCTTTCACTTGTGTCCTCCTGCCTCAGCCTCCCCAAGCTGGGATTACAGGGCCGTGCCGGGCAGCATCACCTCTCTGACCTTCTGTTCACAGCAGGTTAGAGATGAGAGAATGAAGTTCCTTGCGGCAGTCACAGCCACGGTGGGAGCCCTGACCCCAGGCTCCAGGGCCCCCGCCATCAGCCCCCGGGAGAGGACTGGGACGCGCAGGTGGGGGGTTCTGGGCAGCCTGGAGCGCGTGTGGCCCAGAACAGCCAGCAGGAAAAAGTTCAGGCCCCCCGGCAGCTCGGCAGCCCGTGGGGTCCCCGGGGGCCGGTTCTGGCCCGGACGCCTGTTCAGAGCCGGCTGGACGGCGCCCCACCCGGGCGAAGGCCCCTCCCGCCGCCCGCCCCTCCTGGAACCGGCGGCAGACAGAAGTGTGTACACAGGATTTAGAGTTTCCTCTCCGGCTCCAGCCCCAATTTGAGGGCCTGTAAAAGCTTGAACGGCGTCCAGTGCGGCTGCTTTGCAGAGCTCGCTCGGGCTGAGTCAAAGGGCCACACAAGGACCGGGCGCCTGCGGCCGGGAGGGGTGCGGGGCGGGGCGCCTGTCCTAGGGGTGGGGGCCCGGGGAGGGGCGCCTACGAGGTGGGACGCCTACCAAGGGGGTTGGGGCCAGGGGACGGGTGGGGGCGCCTAGGGGGGATGGGGTCAGGCGACAGGGGGGGGCGCGTATCCGAGGGGGGTGGGGGCCAGGGGGGCCCTATCGGAGGTGAGACGCCTGAGAGGTTGGGAGCCAGGGACGGGGCGGGGGCGCCTACCGAGGGTGGGGCCAGGGGAGGGGGCGGGGCCTATTGAGGGGAAAGGGGCGCCTATCCTAGGAGGTAAGGAGGGAGGACCAGGGATGCGGAGGTGCTGCCTGCAGGGGCGGGTACCTATGGGGACGCCTGCCCAAGCGGTGCCAGGAGGTGAGGTGACTTGGGGGCGCAGCGGGGGAAAGGGAGTCAGGGCAGCAAACCAGGTCCAGGACCCCCAGACCTCCCGGCCCTGCTGGCCCTCACCCTCTCTGGGCCACTGCGCTGCTGGGGAGAGGGAAGGGGCCAGGGAAATGGTCCCTAAGGGGGGCGGGCCCAGATGTTATCTCGGAGACTGGGAGGCTTCTAGTCCCTGAGCCCCCAGCACCAGCCTTCCTGCCTGAAATGGCCAGGTTCTGACCAGCACAACACACTCACCCCCTCTGGACTGTGAAACCCAGGGTGCCATCTCTAATCTTGGAGTCTAGGTGCCCAGAGCAGGGGCTGTGGGCAACATGGCGGACTCCGTGGAGGGGAGGAGGGCTCATCCGGGCAGCTAGAGAGTGGGCTTTCAAGGGGCTAGACATGAGGGCTGGAGGGTGTAGCTCGAAGGTCGAATGCCCCTGGGTTCCATCCCCAGAACCGCAAATAAAATAAAATGAAATAAAAATAAAGGATAAAAAATAGGGCTGGGGGTATAGCTCAGAGGTAGAATACTCCTGAGTTCAATCACCAATACCATAAAAATTAATTAATATAAATTTTTTTTTTTTGCGGATCTGGGGATGGAACCCAGGGGCATTCGACCTCCGAGCCACACGCCCCTCCCTATTTTTTATTCTTTATTTTGAAACTGGGTCTCACTGAATTGTTGAGGGCCTCACTAAGTAGCTGAGGCTGTCCGTGAACCTCGATCCTCCGGTCTCAGCCTCCCGAATGCTGGGATTACGAGCGTGCACCACCACGCCCGGCTAAGTGATATAAATTCTGAAGGGGAAAAACACCCAGGTATGATGTGGATGGAGAGATACATAGGTCAAGACACGTGGAGGGCTCAACGTTGCCATCCCAGCCCAGTGCACCACTCCAGGGCACCATGTTTACAGATGCTCTCTGAACCCTGACCTTTTGGGGTTCATGGAAGCTTTATTACATAGGCATGATGACACCATTGGCCACTGGAGATCACCCCAACTAGAGAGGGGGAGGTCATGCTGAATCCTAACCTTCTAACCCCACCCCAGGCTTTCTGGTGACTAGTCCCTGTCTTGAAACTAGGACCACAGAAGACATTATCACACAAAAGACATTCGCCACTCAGGAGATCTCAAGATTTTTAGGAACCAGGAGGGAGACCAAAATTAACTTTCACAGCATCACAGGACCATTTGTTATCGCAGCACGGCCCAGCCTATCCTGACTCATGCAGCCAGTGAGGTGGGTTTCAGAAGAATCCAGGTCCCCACACTCCAGTGTAAGTGCGCCACCCTGGGTACTTTCAGGTACTCTTACCATGGGCTCACTATATATTAAAGCACACCAGCAAGGGAAACTAAATGGCTCTCGCTGTGCCCTCGCTGCCAGCAGCTCTCCGGACAGCTCGCAGCGGCCATCCCAGGTCCTTGCTTCAGCCTGGATCAGAAACAGCCCCAGGGAACTGAAGGTGCTGTGTACTTCCTCTCAAAAGGCTGTAGTTGCTGGCACCTTCCTGCAGGGTAAAAGGCTTCCAGCCTGTGGCTTTAGCAGGAGTCCTAGAAGTGACCACAGCCTGTCTTGCCCCCAGCCCAGCTGGCCTCTGGGGGTGCCAGCTCCGCAGGCAGGAGGGCCAGACAGAAGCTGGTGTGCCAGGAACTGAGGAAGGCAGGGAGCTGTCCCCCTTCTCTGTGTGTTCCACACCCCGTCAGTCCGTCCTCCCCTTCAAGGTGCAAGAGGGAAGGATCCCAAAGCCTTTGTCAAGTCAAGACACCCTGGGAGTCAGAAGAAAGTCCTAGGAGCCAGGTGTAGTGGTGCAAACCTGAACTTGAGAGGCTGAGACAGGAGGATCTCAGGTTCCAGGCCAGCATCAGCAACTTAGTAAGACCCTGTTTCAAAGTAAAAAGATAAAAGGGCTGCAGATGTAGCTTGGAGGTAGAACACCCCTGGTTTCAATCCCCAGTTTAAAAAAAAAAGGAAGAAAGTGTTGGACTGGGTCACAACCTAGGGAGGCCATCCCGGTCATCTTTGTGGATCTTGATTTCCTCAGTGTTAAAAGGACCATTTGTTATCGCAGCATGACCCAGCCTATCCTGACTAATGCAGCCAGCGCATTGGGTTTCAGAAGAATCCAAGTTCCTGCACTCCAGTGTAAGTGCGCTGCTCTGGGCACTTTCAGGTACTCTTCCCATGGGCTGTCAAGAGTTGTCGTGGCTCATTTTTTTTTTTTTTTTTTGGTGGTACTGGGGTTCCTGGAAGCCCTTCTACCTTCGGGCTACACTCCCAGACCTATTTTTACATTTTTATTTGGAAACAGGGTCTCCTAAGCCAGCACGCGCGGCTGGCTTCGAACCTGTGCAATCCTCCTGTCTCTGCCTCCCAAGCGCGGGGATTACAAGCGTGCGCCACCACGCCCGGCCATCGTGGCTCATTATTAAAGCATACCAACAAGGGAAGACTTGTTAAAAGGCTAACTTATAAAAGGTTAAACGAGTTAAAAGGAAGACTAACTAGCCTATAGCATGAAGTTTGGATTGAATCAAAAAAGAAATGTGCTCTAGCTTCGGACTGGCGCGCGGGCCCCACGGTGCCTCGCCCTGATCCCCGGGAGAGCGTGCAACTAAAACTTTACATGCCACGTGAAACAAAAAAAAAAGAAAAAAAGAAATGTGAATCCACATTGAAGGAGACCAGACCAAAGCAGGATCCTAAGGGCGTTGCAGATACAGGAATGGCGTGTACCGGAGGGGCGGGGGCTCCCGTGACGTCTGTGTGAGTCAGCACAGCCCAGCCTGGGCTCCCTCTCCAGCTCCCTCTCCTCATTCCAGAGAGCGGCACAGAGCCCTGCCCGGACCAGACACCGAGGCACAGGCCCAGAGAGGGCAAAGAGGCAGGAAAGGCAGCCTTTGACCTCTCCTTTACCAGTGTCTGCAGGAACATGGGCGGGGGGTGGGGGGACGATGACGTATCAGAAGCATCAAGCCGGGCGTGGTGGCACACCCTTGTAATCCTGGTAGTTGGGAGGCTGAGACAGGAGGATCGCAATCCCCAGTAATAATAAAAAAAAAAAAAAAAAAAAAAGGTTAAAGTAGTCTTTGTGTGTGTGGCACTGAGGATGGAACCCAGAGACGTTCTTCCTTTGAGTTACACCCCCTTGCCTATTTTATTTTGAAACAGGGTCTCGCTAAGGTGCTGAGGCTGGTTTTGAACCTGTGATCCTTCTATCTCAGCCTCCCAAGTGATAAGCTGGCTCCCTCCCCCGTGTGATCTCGCAGGGGAACCCTGGAAGCCAGAAGCGGAGATATCGCGAAACTCCAGGTGCCTCGAGACTCCAAACATCGCAAGACTCCGGATATCGCGAGAGAATCGGCATGCCTATAAAACACCGGTGCTGCTGATCCGCCACGTGACTCAGCCGGCCCATCAGGACTATGTGCACCTCTCCAGATGCGTGGCCCGGCGGTCCCTTTCCCCCGGCCGGCTGACTCTCCGGAGGGTACTAGGGTTGGGGCCTAATAAAGCAGCGGTCTCTGATAACCCGGTTGGTGTTTTTACCTCCCTCCTACACCCCCTAACTCTATTTTCAACTATTCACCAAGCACTGGGATTACAGGCATGCACACAAAGTGGTAACTCTGTATGTGTGTGCGTGCGTGCGTGTGTGTGTGTGTGTGTGTGTGTGTGTGTGTAATGCTGGGGACTGAGCCCAGGGATACCCTACCTCTGAGCTACACCCCCCAGGCCTATTTTTTTATTACTGTTATTTAGAAATCAAGTCAGTAGACTGAAAAGAAATGGGTTGCTGAGAGCCTTGCTAAGCTGCTGAAGCTGGCCTTGAGATTGGGATTCTCCTGTGTCAGCCTCCCAAGTGCTGGGATTACAGGCACCGGCTTCACGTTGTGTCCTCATGTGGCGGAAAGGGCCACAGAACCTCTGGAACACTCACCCCGTTCATGAGGGAGCTGCCTTCATACCTTCACAACCTGATCACCACCCGGAGCCACACTTTCTTCTTTTCTCCTCCTCCTCCTCCTCCTCCTCCTCCTCCTCCTCCTCCTCCTCCTCCTCCTCCTCCTTCTTTTTCTCCCTCTCCCTCTCCCTCTCCCTCTCCCTCTCCTTCTCCTTCTCCTTCTTCTTCTTTACTGGAAATTGAACCCAGGGGGATTCTACCTCCAATCTAAGCCCAAGCCCTTTTTATTTTGGAACAGGGTCTCACTGACTTAGTGCGTGCTGGCCTTGAACCTGCGATATTCCTATTTCAACCTCCAAAGTAATTACCGTGCCACCACGCCCAGCTCACAGAGACCCTTTTGATGTTGATGTAATCAAACCGCACATCCTAATTGTAAATGCGGTTCCTGTTTGGCATTGCAGAGCAAGGATTTCCCTACGATTGTTTAATATCCTGTTATCACACGACATCTCATCGTAGAAAATACAATCAAGAAAAACAAACGTGTGTGTGTGTGTGTGTGTGTGTGTGTGTGTGTGTGTGTACTGGGGATTGAACCTAGAGGCATTCTACCTCTGAGTTATACCCCCAGCCCTATTTTTTTTAAACAGGCTTTTACTAAGTTATGGGAACTTATAGGTGTGCACTACTAAATCCAACTAAAACCAAACTTTAAAACACATTTAATTTAGGCCAGACGTGGAGGCGCACGCTTGTCATCCAAGTACCTGGGAGGCTGAGGCGGGAGGATCCGGGTTCATGGCCAGCCTCCGCTGCTTAGTGAAGCCCTCTGAAACTTAATGAGACCCTGATTTAAAATAAAGACTAGCCGGGCGTGGTGGCGCACGCTTGTAATCCCCGCACTTGGGAGGCGGAGACAGGAGGAGCGCGCAGGTTCGAAGCCAGCCGCGCTGGCTTAAGAGACTCTGTTTCCAAATAAAAATATAAAATGGGTCTGGGAGTGTGGCCCAGAGGTAGAAGGGTTCCACCCCCAGTACCACCAAAAAAAAAAAAGATAGATGATAGATACATAGATATAAATAGAGAGATGATAGAGAGATAAAAATATTATGCACTGCACTTAACAGAACAGCCCATCTCCAGGCTCTCCTACACGGAGAGAAAACACCAGAACATGCAGGCACAGGTGCCAGAATATTCCACAAGAATACTTGCCGAGGTACTGGCTTCTTGTTCAATAGGTATTTTCTTTCTTCCCTTTTCTTTCTTACTGGGGATTGAACCCAAGGCCTTTCTACCTCTCCACTACATGCCCAGCCCTTTTGGGACTTTTTATTTTGAAACGGTCTTGCTAAGTTGTTAAGGCTGGCCTCAAACCTGCGATCCTCCTGTCTTGACCTCCCAAGCACTGGGATTACAGACCCGTGACAGCAACCCTGGCTGTCACGAGTATTTCTTAGCCAACTGCTCTGGGCCAGGCACCGCTGGACACGAGAGAGAAGCAGTACTCAACGCAGACACAGGTTGTTCTTCTAGAGTAGGCAGTAGCCGAGGTACTTGCCAAAGTCCTTTGGTGCTAAGAGCCATGGAGAAGAAGCCTGGACGAGGGGGAGGGAATCCCAGGGAAGCGTGGTCAAGGAGTCAGGGAGCAGCTCGTGGGTATGGTAGCGTCTCATCAAAGAACATCCCAGGCAGGGGAACAGCTCGTGCAAAGGCCTGGAGGCCTGGTCTGGTGTGTCAAAGAATCACACCGAAGACAGAAACAAGCCTGGCACAGAGATGCACTACTGTAACCCCAGTATTTGGGAGGTTGAGACAGGAGAATCACAGGTTTGAGGCCGGCCTCAGCAACTTAGCGAAGCCCTGTCTCCAAACAAAAAGCAATAATGCAAAGGGCTGGAGTGTAGCTCATAGGTAGAATGCCCCTGGGTTCCATCCCTATCACACACACAAAAAGACAGAACAACTGGTAGGGTCGGGGCAGGAGCCCGGGCAGGGGACATGGGACCCCAAGGTTGCTGTAAGGACTTGGCTTCACTCGGGGTGGGATCTTGCTGTCACTGGGCTACAGGCAGGAAATTGTTATCCCAAAGGGAGTGACACCCTGAGTGTGGGTAGAGAGGGAACCGCAGAGACCCCAGGACATGCCCATGAGCCAGTGGGGCGGACCTCACATGGACACCGGCCGGAGCTCCTGGGAGATTGAGGTTTATGAGCCACCGGGTTCAGGACAGGCCAGGACTTTCCTGGACACGCAGCGACAGCCCTGGGCAAGGACTTCAAAATCCAGAATGGCACCTGGCTAAGCCCCGCGAGGGGACTGGGACAGGACTCCAGAGCAAGAGGGCAGCAGCTGTCCCAGCCGCGACAGCTGCGTGCAGGCAGCTGGGTTTCTGCAGAACACAAAGGGCCCTGTGTCCTTGAGCTCTGGGGCAGGCGCGTCTCACCCAGGCCGGGACAGCGGGAAGCGGATCCCGATCCCGCGTTAATTAAACCTCAGCAGCCCGCTTGCCAAGGCCCTGCCTGTAAAGAACCCTCAGGGCCAGGAGCTGGCTCCTGGCACAGTGCTCAGGCCCCGAGGAGGAAACGGTTCAGAGCTCCAGAGGAAGGGCCGCGGGCCCGGGAAAGGATCGCCAGCCAAGCCAGCGCCTGAGGACAGCAGATGGGACCACAGGCCTCTTCCTTCTGTCATGGGGATGCCTGGCAGGACCTTCTTAAGAGGGCGAGTTTGGAGGAGGTCTTTCCTTCAAATAGTTCACTGGCTCGACCAGCTGACATCTTAGGAAGAAGAATAGAACTCTCTCAGTGGGAACAAGTGGCCCTTAGCAGTGTGCTCTGTGTGTGTGTGCGTGTGTGTGTGTGTGTGTTACTGGGGCTTGAACTCAGGGGCACTCTATCTCGAAGCTATACCCCAGCTCTATTTTATTTTTTATTTTAATTAATGTATGTATTTATTATGACACTGAGTATTGAACCCCAGGGGCATTCTACCTTTGGGCCACAGCCTCCAGCCTGATTTTATTTCTTATTTGGAAACAGGGTCTCACTAAATTGCAGAGGGCCTCACTAATTTGCTGAGTCTGACTTTTTTTTTTTTTTTTTTGGTGGTACTAGAGTTCCTGGACACCCTTCTACCTCCGGGCTACACTCCCAGACCTTTTTATGCTTTTTATTTGGAAACAGGGTCTCCTAAGCCAGCGTGGCTGGCTTCGAACCTGCGTGATCCTCTTGTCTCCGCCTCCCAAGCAAGGGGATTACAAGCGTGCGCCACCACGCCCGGCTGAGTCTGACTTTTAACCTATAATTCTGTCTCAGCCTCCCAAGTACTGGGATTAGAAGCATGTGTCACTGTGCCCAGCTACAGTTTTTTTTAATTTTATTTATTTATTAATTTTAAAAAATTGGTACTGGTGATGGAACCCAGGGACATTCTACCTCCAGCCCTATTTTTTATTCTTTATTTTGAAATAGGGTCTGGCTGAGTTGCAAAGGGCCTTCACTAAGTAGCTGAGGCTGTCTGTGAACCGCGATCCTCCTGTCTCAGCCTCCCAAATACTGGGATTACAAGCGTGCGCCACCACACCCAGTTTATTTTTATTTTAAAATGGAATACGCCAGGTGTGGTGGCGCACGCTTGTAATCCCCACGCTTGGGAGGTGGAGACAGGAGGATCGTACAGGTTCGAAGCCAGCCGCGCTGGCTTAAGAGACCCTGTTTCCAAATTAAAAATATATATAAAAATAGGTCTAGGAGTATAGCCCAGAGATAGAAGGGTTCCATCCCCAGTACCACCAAAAATAAATAAATAAATAAATAAAATGGAGTCTCACTACTTGCTGAGGCTGGCTTCAAGCTTGCGGGCCTCCTGTCTCGGCCTCCTAAGTACTGGGAGCACAGGTGAGCGCCAGCACACTTGCCTGGTCGTCCAGTTCCTATCAGACCAGGACGTGGGAAAAGGAGGAGTTTCCCGGGCAGCCACTTCCCTCAGCCCTGTCCTCCAAGCCAGGGACAGCGGCCTTAGGGCTCCCACAGCCCAGCAGGAGGACAAGGCTCTTCCAGCTCCTCCCCTGCGCTGACCACAGCTCCCTTTTGGGGTGCCTCCTGGACCATCTCCCCACTCAGGGTCGCCTCTGCCTTGGGTTTGGAGACACACCAAACCCCTTTTGTCACGACTGGGGCAACTGTGTGGGTAGGAGAATTTCTGCCCATCAAAAACCAAACAGTATTCCCAAACTGTGTTCCAGGAACCCCTTCTGATATTCCACAAGAGATCAGCACTGGAATTAAGAAGTGCCAGCCATCCCAGCATCCGCGAGGCTGAGACCAGAGGATCGCGGTTCGTGGACAGCCTCAGCTACTTAGTGAGACCCTTTGCAACTCAGTGAGACCTTGTTTCAAAATAAAGAATTAAAAAATAGGGCTGGGGGTGCCGGGCGTGGTGGCACACGCTTGTAATCCCAGCATTCAGGAGGCTGAGACAGGAGGATGGCGGTTCGCGGACAGCTTCAACTACTTAGTGAAGCCCTCTGTAACTCAGTGAGACCCGGTTTCAAAATAAAGAATAAAAAATAGGGCAGGGGGTGTATCTCAGAGGTAGAATGCCCCTGGGTTCCAGCCCCAGTACAAATAAATAAATAAATAAATAATAGGACCGGGAGTGTAGCTCAGAGGTAGAATGCCCCTGGGTCCTACCATTCCCAGTAACCAAAATAAAACAACCCTTTTGCCTTGATTTTTATTTTTAAAATAAAGGTCAGTATAGTTACCCTAAAGCATTAAAAAAAATCTTGCCTTTTTGTTTTCTCCAAAAATGGAAATTTCTCCATCTGGGGACTGGGAAGTATTTTTAGTTTTTTACTTAAATAGAAATAATGTGTGTGAGTTGTATGCATGTGTGTGCATGAAAGGGCTCTCTCTAGGAACTTCTGGTTGTGAGGCCGTAAATGAAATCCTGGTGGACGGAGACTGCGGGCCAGATGGCTTTGAGGCGGTACAGGCCTGGTCTGGGCTCCGCCTGTCCTGGGATGAGGCCAGCCCTGTCCCAGAGTCCTCGTCAAGGCCTGGGAGCTGTCAGCTCGGGACCATGCACTGGCCACCGCGCCTCACAGACTTGTTCTCAGGCCTAGATTTGGTGGTAACCAGAAACAGGGTTAGGCAGAAGAAAAATCCCAAATTTAAATAGCAGCTGCGGCCGGGCGCGGTGGGCGTGCTTGTCATCCCAGCATTCGGGAGGCTGAGACAGGAGGATCGCGGTTCGCGGACAGCCTCGGCTACTTAGTGAGGCCTCTGCAACTCAGTGAGACCCGGTTTCAAAATAAAGAATAAAAAGTAGGGCTGGGAGTAGAGCTCGGAGGTAGAATGCCCCTGGGTTTCATCCCTAGTACCAAAAAATAAAAACAAAAAAAAAAAGGATCCAGAACAGGATAGAGAATTCCCCCACAGGCCTGTCTGGTGTGAGCAAGGCTTTGGAGACATGGAGGAAGCCGCTTCCTCCAGAGCAGACCCGGGCTGAGAGGAGGAACCCGCCCCGGGAAGCGAGTGGGGAGAAATGGCCAAGTCTGGGACCCAGCCTTAGGCTGCCGGCCCCTGCAGACCCCAGAGGACGGCGCAGACACCTCCTGGCCGTCCTTCGTGGCTTTTCTGACTGGGCGCAGGAACCTGGCGTGCACACACGCAGGTGCACTTCACCTGCACAGCCACGCAGATCCCAGGGTCCTGGGGGGCCCTCAACCCTCGGTGGTCTGTGGCAAGGACCCGGGGAGGCGTGGTTGCCCAAGCCTGCCCGCAGGTGGCTCTGGAGCTCAAACCCCCCGCCCCGCGGCAAAGCCCCCACTTCCCACAGGCTCTGAGCGCCCACTCTCCCTAGCATCTTGGCGAGAGTCTTTCGTGGCTGTGTGTGCACGCTGCTGAGGGCTGCGGTGGGATTCAAGCCTACCCGAAATAGATTTCTCTTTCTGGGAGTACACGAGTGGGCATCTGGGCACAAGCGTGTGCACAGGAACAGAGGTGCCACACTAGGGAGGGAGCCACGAAGAGCAGGGGCTTCTTACTGGGGGCTGACGGGGGTGTTCTGCCTGAGCGACACCCCCAGCCCTTTAGAGGTTCCTTCTTTCCTTCCTTCCTTCTTCTTTTTCTTCTTTTTCTTCCTTTCTTTCTTCCTTTCTCTCTCTCCCTCCCTCCCCCTTCTTCCTTCTTCCTCTCTCCCTCCCTTCTTCCCTCCCTTCTTCCTCTTTCTTTCTTCTTTATTTTGCAGTACTGGGGATGGAACCCAGGGGCATTCTACCTTCAAGCTACACCCCCAGCCCTATTTTTCTTATTCTTTACTTTCAAACCAGGTCTCACTGGGTTGCAAAGGGCCTCACTAAGTAACTGAGGCTGTCTGCGAACTGTGATCCTCCTGTCCCAGCCTCCCAAATGCTGGAATTACAAGCGTGCGCCACCACGACCGGCTCTAGAGTTTTTATATGATTTTGAAACAGGGTCTCCCTAAGTTGATGAGGGTCTTGCTAAATGGCTGAGGCTGGCCTCAAATCTGTGATTCTCCTGTGATTCTCTACCTCCCAAGTACTGGGATTTCAGGTGTGCATCACCATGCCTGGCTAGAGCAGAACTTTTAATCATTTATATACGTCTGCATAGGCACGCACGTGTGTGTGCGCGCACGCACACACACACACACACACACACACACACACACACACACACACACACTGACAGAGTCCTCTGTGCAGAAAGCCTTTCTCCTGGGCACTGGAGGGCCCAAGGGGCCGGCCATGCACTCGGTGGGTGCCACCTCGACCCTGGCTTCCCCTGGACTTGGGTGGCTGTCCTGACCTGGCGGTCCTCCCATTTCTTACCCCTGTACCACCTCCCATCCCCTGTGGCCTTTACCATCCCCAGCTCAAGCCCACAGATGCAGCACCGTGTCAGGGCCTCCCAGGACCCACGCGGGGATGCCGGTGGGGCAGAAAGAGAAAGCCAGGCGTGGGGGCGCATGCCTGTAATCCCAGTACTCGAGAGGCTGAGACAGGAGAATACAGGTTCAAGACCAGCCTCAGCTTAGTGGGACCTTCAGCAACCTAGAGACCCCATTTCAAGATAAAAATTAAAAAGGGCTGGGGGTATAGTTCAGAGGTAGAATGCCCATTGGTTCTATCCCCAGTACCATTAAAAAAAAAAAAAATCACTTGTCTTCACGGCAGACATTCATGGGGTGGGAAGCAGAGAGGCCTTCCCACGGCCCTGCCCAGAGTTCTCCCAAGTCCCCCGTTGGGCATGGTGGGCCCAACCCTGCCCCACAGGCTCCTCCGGCCCCTATGCCCAGACACAGCCAGCATCTTCTTAACAAGTGGGCTTTTACTTCAATTTGAAGCAGATGTTGGCGCACAGGTGTGAACAGCTTTGGCCTTTAGCACAGGAAGGCTCTGAAGGTCCCCCTTCCTTTGGTCCCTTCCCTCTGCCCTCCTGCGGGGCCACAGAGCACCCCCTTGCTGGCCCAGACAGAGGGGACCATGGGCCAGGGGTGTCCATGGCTGGCCTCTGGAGGGCCAATACCCCAGGCAGGCTGCCATGGGGCAGGTCCGGGTGAAACTGCCTCTCTCTCCCTTCTCCGGAGGCGCAGGGCCCAAGATGGACCTGGCAGAGGCCTGGGCGGCCAGTGGAGACGCAGGGCAGGGGTGTCAGGACTGCCGCAGCCCCCTCATGGCCTCTAGAAGGTTCTTCCTGCACCAGCCAGCTCCTGGCCGAGGCTCAGGGCAGCAGAGTCCTTCCCTCCACGATGGTTGGCGGGTCGCTGACTGTCTTTGGCTGGAGATGGAACTGAATGACGCTGGAGGTCAGAGGGCACGGGGCTCCCCGCTGCCGGGCCCCACCCTGGCGTCTTGTTCATTCTCTGGAATCTTTGGCGGTGAACTTGGGAGACCTGAGCAAGCCCTCCCTCCCCCATCCGGGGCAGAGAGCAAAGCATCCGAGTGGATGCTGGTGAGGCGGGCTGAGTGGCGGGCAGGCGCGCCGGCCTGGACCGCTCTGGGGGCGTCGGCAGCATCTTGACAGTGACAGCCACGTCAGCGGCCCCTTCTCGGCCTGACTGGAGAAGCCCCGGCGGTGTCCCCGGTGTGGCCCTGTGGCCCATGACCAGTCATTCCTGAAAGAAAGGACCAGTTATGAGAGGCAGCTCTGACCCAGCCGCGCCAGCCACTAGCCGGGTGACCTGGCATAGGTCACTTAACTCCCCTGAGCGTCCATGTTCTCATCTGTAAACTGTCGTCACCAAGCCAGGCACAGTAGCACACACCTATAATTCCAGTATTGGGGAGGCTGAGAAGGGAGGACCACAGGTTAGGGGCCAGCCCCAGCATCTTAGGCCCTCAGTAACCCAGCAAGACCCTGTTTAAAAATAAAAAATAAAGCCAGGCATGGTAGCACACGCTTGGAATCCCAGCATTCAGGAGGCTGAGACAGGAGGATCATGGTTCATGGCCAGTCTCGGCTACTTAGTGAGGCCCTTTGCAACTTAGTGAGACCCTGTTTCAAAATAAAGAATAGAAAAAAATAAAAAAAAATAGGGCTGGGGGTGTAGCTTGGAGGTAGAATGTCCCTGGGTTCCATCCCCAGTACCGCAGAAAAACAACAACAACAAAAAACAACAAGGGACCGGAGGGAGGGAGGGAGGGAGGGAGGGAGGGAGGGAGGAGGCGAGGGCCCCTGTGGCTCCCGTCCTCTGGGGAGGCTGCATGGGGCTCCAGGTCCACCAGAAGGAAGCCCGTGTCCTCCTAAGAAAACAGCTGCGCGGATTTCCCCGGATTCCTGGAATGACCAGCGAGGCCGTACATTCGGATCTTAAGGGAAACATCTGCCAGGCGCCCCCGCGAGCTCACCCCCTCCCCTCTCGGGGTGAGCAGTTGCAGGCCGAGAGGAAAGTGCTGGAAGTTGGCAGGACTCGGATTTGAAGCCAGATCGGCAGTGTTTATCCTGCCACACAGAGGCGGCTCAGGGAGCCAAGCCGCCAGGCCGGCGGCCGCTGACCACAGGCCCCGAGTCGCCGGGGCTGAGAGGTGAGGCAGGGCCGGGCACGGCCCTCCAGCTGCCTGCGGCCAGGCCGGGGAGGAGGAGAGGCGGCAGGGTCTGATGTGGTGAGCCGGCCCACGTCCCCAGCCCACTTCGCAGGAATCTGCTTTGTGTTAGGAGTCTGAGGAGGAGGAGGATGGCGAGGCGGAGCAGCCCGTGGGGATGCCTGGGGTCTGCGGTCCCGGCTCCTTTTCAGCCGCCGGCCGGGCGCTGGAGGCCCTGCCCAATGGGAAGGGTGGAGGCCCATGGCCACAGCTGCACCCAGGAGTGAGGCGACCACGCGTGCCCTGGTGTCTACACTGGCTGGCATTCTCCCGACGCCCCCCAACCCCAGTCCAGGAATCCCAGCCACGGGAAGTCTTACGTCAAGCGAGCTGAGCGTGATGGTTAGAACACTGTGGCCCAGCTTCCAGGCCCAGTGTTCACTTATCTCTGCCATGGCTGTGTGACCTCGGGGCCCTCCCTCGCCCTCTCTGTGTCAATCCCCTTACTTGTACCACGAGGGGGCCACAAGTAGGTGAGCATTCCCCAAAGGGTACTCTAGCCAGCCGAAGCACCCCGTGAGCTAGGCCAGCACGGCAGATCTTGGCCTCATCTTGAAAGTCACTATGACCTGTGGTCAAACCGCCCTGAATGTCCCTGACCCTTGGTGAGCGGGGTGTGGTGGCACACGCTTGTAATCCCAGTCCTTGGGAGGGGGATGCAGGATAGCAGGCTGAGGCTGTCCTCGAACCTGTGCGACCCTCCTGTCTCAGCCTCCCAAATGCTGGGATTGCAAGCATGTGCCGCCACGCCCGGCTTATTCTTTATTTTTGAAACAAGGTCTAAGTTGCGGAGGGCCTCAATAAGTAGCTGAGGCTATCTGCGAACTGGGATCCTCCTGTCTCAGCCTCCCAAGTACCAGGATTACAAGTGTGTGCCACCACGCCTGGCTGTAAAGGAAAGTTTATCTGAGGCTAAAAGGAAGCTCTCAAGGCTGAGGAAGGAGCCAGCGCCACCCCTGTGTAATACTGGAGCTTGAACCCTGGGACGTTCTGCCTCTGGGCTACAACCCCGGCCTCTTTTATTTTATTTTTATTTTTATTTTGAGACAGGGTCTCACTAAGCTGCTGAGGCTGGCCTCAAACCTGCAATCCTCCTGTCTCAACCTCTGAAGTACTGGGATTGCAGGCATGTGCCACCATGTGTACCTAAAAAAGAAAGTCGCCTCTCTCCCGGGAGCCAGAGGACCCGGTGCCACACTGCATCCTCTGACAGCGCAGTGCGGGGTGCGAACCCC
The DNA here is from genome assembly GCF_963383645.1 of Muscardinus avellanarius. Taxonomy (NCBI): domain Eukaryota; kingdom Metazoa; phylum Chordata; class Mammalia; order Rodentia; family Gliridae; genus Muscardinus; species Muscardinus avellanarius. Next base: position 85,670,074 of record NC_137801.1, on the reverse strand, counting down.
AGCACACACGCACCTCTGTGCTTCCAGTTCAGCGCTCCCCCCCCCAGGGGGTGTTGTGAAGTTATTCTGGGCACAGGTGGGGGTTGGGCTTCTGGCTTCCAAACATCGCCAGAACTGGAAGCAGGTATGGACCGGCCCATCGTGGCGCCTCCTGCCCGGCCGGCCCGGTGGGGAACAGGCAGGGAATGTATGAGCAGCTGGAATTGGCGGCTGTTTCCAAGGAGCAACCTGTCTGGCCTGGGAGGGTCGTCGGAGGTCCTGGGCATCTGAGAGTTTCAAAATCATGGCCGTGCCAGGTGGGGTGGTGCACGCCTGCAATCCAGTCCTTGGGAAGCTGAGACAGGAGGATCGCGCAGGTTCAACAGTAAGGCTCTCAGCAACTTGGTGAGACCCTATTCCCAAATAAAAATATATAAAATAGGTCTGGGGGTATAGCTCAGAGGTAGAAAGCCCCTGAGTTCCATCCTTAGTACCACCCCCCCCCAAAAAAAAAAAATCATGGCCAATCTGGGCTTGGTGATGTATGCCAGTACTTGGGAAGCCGAGACAGGAAAATCACAGATTCAAGGACAGCCTCAGCAACTTAGTGAGACCCTTCGAGATTTAGTAAGACCCTCGGTAACCTAACAAGACTCTTTTCCAAAATGAAAAGGAAGCCGGGCGTGGTGGTGCACACTTGTAATCCCAGTACTTGGGAGGCTGACACAGGAGGATCACAGGTTCAAAACCAGTCTCAGCAAACAGGCCCTCTGCAACTTAGTGAGACCCTGCTTTTGTTTTCCTTGTTGCTGTTGCGGGTCTGGGGATGGAACCAGGGGCATTCTACCTCTGAGCGACACCCCCAGCCCTATTTTTTATTCTTTATTTTGAAACAGGGTCTCACTGAGTTGCAGAGGGCCTCACTAAGTCGCTGAGGCTGGCTACGAACTGCGATCCTCCTGCCTCAGCCTCCCGAATGCTGGGATTCCAAGTGTGCCCACCATGCCTGGCTAGGTTTCTGTCATTTGGAAGGTAAAAGTCAAGCTTTTCTTGCTAATTTAAGGGAACGAGGTAAGAGGTGGAGGGGGGCAGCCTGGGAGGACATTTCTTGGCCTGTTCCTCCCTCCCTGCGGCCCTTGTCTTTAGCGTGGGGTGGGGGGCATCAGCTCTAGATGGGTGGGCTGCATGGAGAGGACGGCGGCATTCTTTGGGGGCCTGCTACAAGCGGGGCTTAATCGCGCTAGAAAGGTTGGCCTGGCACAGGCTGAGCATCACGCCACAGTGCCCAGAACAAGCCCTCCGACAGCTCTTGGTAGGATAGGAGCGTCCCATGGGTCCCATCGCTAGAGCCAGGCCGCCCTGGGAGGGAATGGGGAGGCTGACCCCAGGCTAATCGAGCCAGACCGACCGGGGAAAAGGGCGTCCCAGGCAGAAGGGCCAGCGTGAGCGCACCGCTGAAAATAGCCTTCGGGCGGGCCCTGGGCGCTCTGGGTGTAAACTGGGACGAGCAGGGAGGGTGGCTGGGCTGAGCCAGGGACAGCCAGGGGTCTTGCTGAGGTCACCGCAGGTACTGGTAGACCTGGGGTGTCCCTTTGGCAGTGCGGCAGCAGGGGCCCTGAGGGCCGGAGGAGCCCCGAGCAGCTGGGACAGCCCGCGAGTGGCCGGGAATGTTGGGCAGAGTGCAGGGAGGTCTCACTGGAGGAGCTGCCACCTGCTTCAAAACATCAAGAACATTTATCCTGGAGCGCAAAAAAAGAAAGGGGTTTCTCTGTCTGTCTCTGTCTCTCTCCGTCTGTCTGTCTCTGTCTGTCTCTGTCTCTGTCTCTGTCTCTCTCTCTCTCTCTCTGTACTGAGGATTGAAACCAGGGACTACAACCCAGCCCTCTTATTTTTAAAAATTTTAAATCTTAGCCAGGCGTGGTGGCGCACGCTTGTAATCCCAGCGTTTTGGAGGCTGAGACCAGAGGATTGGGGTTCGCTGACAGCCTCAGCTACTTAGTGAGGCTCTCCACATCTTAGTGAAACTTTATTTTAAATAAAATATAAAATAGGGAGGAAGTGTAGCCCAGAGTAATGCAAAATAATAACAACAATGATAAATAAAAATAAAGCCAGAGCCAGGCATGGTGGCACATGCTTGTAATCCCTGAGCTTGGGAGGCGGAGACAGGAGGATCGCGCAGATTTGAAGCCAGCCACACTGGCTTAAGAGACCCTGTTTCCAAATATAAAAAAAGTACAAAATAGGTCTGGGAGTGTAGACCGGAGGTAGAAGGGCTTCCAGGAACCCCAGTACCACCAAAATAAAGAAATAAATGAAAATAATAAAATTAAAATAAAGCCAGGGGTAGTGGTGCGCTTGTAATCCCAGTACTTGGGAGGCTGAGACTGGAGGATCGCGGTTCACGGACAGCCTCAGCTACTCAGCGAGGCCCTCTGCAACTCAGCGAGACCCTGTTTCAAAATGAAGAATAAAAAAATAGGGCAGGGGGTGTAGCTTGGAAGTCGAATGCCCCTGGGTTCCATCCCCAGACCTTTAGATAAATAAACAAATAATTTTTAAAAATAATAAATAATAAATAAAAAGGGGCTGGGGGTGTAGCTCTGAGTGAGAGCGCCCCTGGGTTCCATTTTCAGTCTCAAAAATGAAAAAAAAAAAAAAGCACAGAAGGGGAGGGAAAAAAAATAAAAACCAGAGATAAAAAGTCAAGAGAAAACAGCGGCTCCTGAGAAACAAGCATTCCAGGCGCCGGCTCTGGGGCCAGGCCCGCAGCTATTCAGCTGGAGCTTCCTCTCCCACAAGGAGCCTTTGCAGGGCCTCCAAACAGCTGCTCGGGAGTCCTCTCCGCAGTGATGAGGAGGCTCTGAAAGGGCTTTTTGGGAACAGATGGCCGGGAGAGCTGGGGAATGTGCCAGCGGAGGCCGGGCCGGCTGCCAAGGCCTGCGGGGACGGAGCGCCTGGGCTTCCAGCTCGCGTGCCTTTCCTGCCCTCTGCCCTCCGTGGCGCCAGCAGGCCTTCCCAGCGAGCGCGCGGAACATCTGGAGTCTGGGGCTGCCAGGCGGGGGGGCGGCGGGGCCCGCTGCTCCAGGCGGCGGCCGCACAACAGCTAATCAAAACCGCGGCGCCCAATGCGAACCAGGCTCCCAGCTGCAGCCGCCGGCCGCCAGGCGACTTAACCCGGTGTCAGGCCTCGCTGGCGGCGGGGGGCCGGGCACTACTCAGAGCTGATGACACCCCCGCCCCCCAGCGCCACCACCAGCCGGCTCCCGCGGCTAAACGGAGCCTCCTCTGCCGCGCCTAACATAAGGGTGTGCTCCAGGTGGCCTGGCAGCAGCGGGGCATGGGCTGGGGACCTCCCGGGCACAGGCCACCATGCCAGGCAGAGAGCGAGCAGGGCCCAGGAGTCCGAGGGACTGCAGATTGGCTCCGAGAAGATTAAAAGAGTTCGAATTCGGGGCTTGGAGAGGGATGCTTGTAATCTCAATACTTGGGAGGCTGAGACAGGAGGATGGCAGGTTTGATTAAGGCCAAGCCTTGGTCACTTAGCAAGACCCTGTTTCAAGCCAGGCATGGTGGCGCTCACTTGTAACCCCAGCATTTGGGAAGCTATGACAGGAGGATCACGGTTCGTGGACAGTCTCAGCTCCCTGGCCCGTGACCTGAGCCGGTTGCTGCCCTCCTCTTGACCCGAGCTTCCCTCTGAGCGCGGGACGGGTCTGAGGTTGCAGGCGGTATAAGGGACAGAGGTAATGCAGGTGGGGCCCCGGCTCGCAGCGGACACTCGCCGCACACGAGGGTCTCTCGACCCTGGCCATGGGTCGTGGTGTAGACCCAGCCCTTGGAGGCCGGCTTCTGGGCGGTGGCACACAGACCCGCCAGGCGAGGGGCAGGGCCAGGGTCTGGGTAAGTGCAGAGGTGGAGGTGGCCTCTGCCCAGGACCGCTGGTCCTCAGCTGCCTTTCGGCCGGTGGGTCAAGCACCTATCCACCCGGAAGGGATTTCTGCTCCTCGGAGTTACCTTCGAGGGCTTTCCTTGCCGGTGCTGGGGAGGAAGCGCCAGCCCTTTCTCCGAGCAGACTCCATTTTACCCTCTCAGCCAGGTGGCCAGGAAGTATGTGTGTTCACTTGACAGAGGAATCAGAGTGGTTAAGCAACATGCCCAGGGTCACACAGCAGAGGCAGCAGAAGCCTCACACCAGGTCCCGGGCATCGCTCTGTGTTGGGTCTACTTCAGGGTTTTGCAGAGGGCTCAGCTGATTGCATTCCAAGAAACTAAAAGAACTTGTAGGCTCTCTGGAGTTAACCCCACACTCCCAGACACCCCTTCCCCAGCGTCCCGACTGCATACCACTGAGCCTGCGCAGGGGTTTGAGCGGAGGAATGCTGGCTCAGAGAGGTGCTCTGGGGAGCTGGCACGGTGGCGCACCCCGGAAGCCCAGTTCTAGGAAGGCTGAGACAGGAGGATCAAGGGTGGAGGTCAGCCTCAGCAATTTATCAAGACCCTCAGCAACTTAGTGAGATCCTGTTTCCAAATCAAAAATAAAAAGAGGCCAGGCGTGGTGGCGCACGCTTGTAATCCCCGCGCTTGGGAGGCGGAGACAGGAGGATCGCGCAGGTTCGAAGCCAGCCGCGCTGGCGAAAGAGACCCTGTTTCAAAAATATAAAATAGGTCTGGGAGTGGAGCCCGGAGGTAGAAGGGCTTCCAGGAACCCCAGTACCACCAAAAAATAAAAAATAAAATAAAATAAAAAATAAAAAATAAAAAGAGCTGGGGATGCGGGTCACATGCCTGGGTTCAAGCCTCAATACCACAGAAAAAGAGGCTGCGTTCCCAGCGGTGCTCAGCCGGGAGGTGAGCGGATTCTCACATCTGCGGGCAGGAGCGGCTGGACTTTCTCACCGAGTCCCGTCCCTGAGCTGAGTTCTCATTCATCTTAGCCTCCTAGGGAAAAAGGTGGAGGGGCCCCTGTCTCTCTGGACCACCAGGGAGCCTCAGAGGGTGCACCCCACCCTCACCTGGGCACCCCCCAGACCAGGATCCCGCTATCAGGCGCCAGTGTCAAACGCTGAGCGCAGACGGCTGCCTGGGGAACGTGCCCCTGGAACCAACAGCTGGCAAGCGCCGAGGTGGGTGGAATGCCAGAGAAAATAAATTGCATCCACTTTATGACCAGAAGGGAATTCGATGGTGGTTTCCCACCCACCCCCTCCGGCGTAGACAGACTCCGCGGGCTTTGGAGCCAATGGTATTCGACTCTATAACTTGGCCCGGAGGACCTGGAAACCGACCACCTCCCGCTGCCCGCTGGGATTACAAGTGTGCCCCGCGACCCCTGGCTTTTGTTTTTATTTGCCATTATTAGTAGTATTTTGTGTTACTCTGGGTTACCCTCAGTGCATGGATGGCACCTTCCAGGTGAGGAGACCTCTGAGGACTTCTCGCTCTGGTTATCTGTGCGATGGGCCCATCCCAGGCCCCGTCCAGGTGGGAGGCGTCCACTGGGGGACACTGGCGGGCTGATGTGACCCAGAGCAGTGCAGAAGACCCCGTGACCGCTGCTCACTCTGCACAAGCAGAGAGCTGGCCCCACGGGCGCCCACGTATGTGGCGGGCGGGGGGGGGGGGCGATGCCCCCTGAGGGTGCTGGGCGGGCTCCCTGCCTCCCACACTTGGGGCCTCAGGGACAGTCCACAGGAGGGACAGGTACCCGGTTCCTGCCTAGACATTAAGGGGTCCTGCCAACGGCGCTTTCAGCTCTGGTGAGCTACCCCCTGTAGCTAGGCACAAGGGATGAGTCTGGGGGGGAATTTATTTATTTATTTATTTATTTATTTATTTATTTATTTTTGGTGGTACTGGGGGTGGAACCCAGGGGCTTTCTACCTCCGGGCTATACTCCCAGGCCTATTTTCTATTTTATTTGGAAACAGGGTCTCACTAAGTTGCTGAGAACCTCACTAAGTAGCAGAGGCTGGCTTCGAACCTGCGTGATCCTCCTGTCTCAGCCTCCCAAGTGCGGGGATTACCAGCGTGTGCCACCACGCCTGGCTCTGGGGGGGGGGGATTTAAACCAGCAATTTAAGGACTTAGGTTCTCAGGGGGTCCATGGGGGCCTTCGGCAGGCCTGAGAGCCCAGGGACTCCAAGACCACCAGGCGCCCTGAGGTGGGAAGGGGCCGACTGCTGGGGACAGGCAGAGCCTATACTTGCCAGCACTTCGGGGTCAGACCTCCATTGCTTGGGAAGGCTTAAATTACAAGCCTGGGTCCCCAAGGCCGGCGGGGGCAGGAGGTGAGGGGACAGACGCTTTCCTGCCTGGGACTGTGGTTCCCACAGCTCCTCCCAGAACCCCACAGGTTGAGCACGGGGCCTCCCGTGGGCGAAGGGGGAGGGGCCTGCGGTGCCCAATCTGCCCGTCCACACCTCCATGGACAGCTGAGACCACCTGAGGTTACAAACCTCCTCTGTCACAGAGGCAGCTCGAGCTATCAGCCAGTCATCCCAGTCACCCCCAAGACAGGTACCCCCAGCCCAGGCGATGAGGATTCCTCTAACTGGTCCAATTTAAATCGCTCCCAGGGACGCCAGGTGCAATTGCTGCAGCCGTGGCAGCTCGAAGGAACCTGGGAGTCCTGGGGACCTCCCCCGGGAGGCCTCTAGAAACCTGGGAATCCACAGCAGGGCCCTCCTGGAGGGGCCTGGAGGAGGAGCAGCCAGGCAGGGAGGAGACAGCAGCAGATGCCAGAGTCCCCACCCCTGGCCGGGGCTGGGCCTCTCCTCCCACACACAGACCGGGTCCCCTGTTCTCTCCCCCCAGGCACGTGGGAACTGATATCCAGATGGTCTGCTCAGTACTGACTTCAGATGATGGTCCCAGCTCAAACACCACGTCCACTAAGGCGGCCTTTGGAACTGCCTCGGCTGCCGGGCCTCGGGGGCTCCCGGGACAGGCCGCGCTGTCGCTCCCCATCGACGTGCAGGAGGGTCTTCCAGCTTCTCTGCCAGCAGCATGGGAACCAGGACTACATATCTGCCATTTTTTAATTTTTAATTTTTTTTTTTGTGGTAGAACCCAGGGTCATTCTACCTCCAAGCTACACCCCCAGCCCTATTTTTTAGTCTTTATTTTGAAACAGGGTCTCACTGAGCTGCAAAGGCCCTCATTAAGTGGCTGAGGCTGTCCACGAACTGCGACCCTCCTGTCTCAACCTCCCAAAAACTGGGATTACAAGCGTGCGCCACCACACCCGGCTTGTATCTGAAATCTTTATGCAGGTGCCGGGTTCAGCAACTCTAGCCAGGATGGGTGGATGGGTGAAGGAACACACAAACGAAAGAAAGAACAAGTGCCATTCACCTATTGCACTGGGCAGACAACCACAGGCCTAGTCACTCTCCCCAAACCTGCCCAATGGTTCTCCTGGGCTGCCCCCTGCTCGGGGACCCTCCGCCTGATGTGGCATCTGTCAGGGGCCATGTGGGCACAGACAGATACACAGTTGCCCTTGTTTAAGTGACAAGCAAACTCAGGCCCAGAGACCCCGGGTGACCGACCGTGGTCACCCAGCACCTCCATCGCCAGGGCTGGGGCGCACCCAGCCCCCGGGGTGCGGGAGTCCTGAGCCGGGAACGCTGAGCGGGCGCCCCAGCTCTGCCCGCCCCCCCACCCGTGCAGCTGGCACGTACCTTGCGCTTCTTGGCACGGCCCTCGGCCTGCAGGGTGCGGGTACAGCGCTGCACGCACTCGGAGAAGCTGAGGTTGCTGCGGTCGGCGCTGTAGTCGAGGTCGGCCAGCCGGGCCAGCGACAGGATGTAGTTACACGCAATCCGAAGGATGGCCAGTTTGGACAGCTTCTGCCCATAGGAGTAGCACGGCACCTGGAGGGCGGGAGAGGTGTGAGCAAGCCTGCCCTGGACACGTGCCCCCCAGCCTGCGCCGCATCAGGGCCTCCACCCTGATTTTTTTTTTTTTTTTGGTGGTACTGGGGTTCCTGGAAGCCCTTCTACCTCCGGGATACACTCCCACGGGCTACACTCCCAGACCTATTTTATATTTTTTATTTGGAAACAGGGTCTCTTAAGCCAGCACGGCTGGCTCCGAACCAGCGCGATCCTCCTGTCTCCGCCTCCCAAGCGCAGGGATTACAAGCGTGCGCCACAGCGCCCGGCCACCCTGATTTTTTTTTTTTTTTTGGAGCGGTACTGGGATTGATTGAACCCAAGGGGATTCTGCCTCCAAGCTACACCCCCATACCTTTTTACTCTTTTTTTTTTTTTTTTTTTTTTTTTGCGGGTCTACGGATGGAACCCAGGTGCATTCCACATCAAAGCTATAAACCCTGGCCCATTTATTCTTTATTTTGAAACAGAGTCTTACTAAGTTGCAGAGAGCCTCACTAAGTAGCTGAGGTTGTCCAGGAACCTGGATCCTCCTGTCTCAGGCTCCAGAATGACGGGATTACAAGCCTACGCCACCACGCCCGGCTTTTTTTTTTTCTTTTCTTTTCTTTGTACTACCAGGGATTGAACCCAGCGGCATTCTACCACCAAGCCACACCCCCCAGCATACTTTTAAATTTTTATCTCTCTCTCTCTCTCTTTTTTTTTTTTTCAGTACTGGGTAGAAACCTAGGGGCATTCTACCTCCAAGCTATACCCTCAGCCCTATTTTTTTTATTATTATTTATTGAGGTACTAGGGATGAAACCCAGGGGCATTTTACGTCCAAGCTACACCCCCACCCCTATTTTTATGCTTTATTTTGAAACAGGGTCTCACTGAGTTGCAGAGGGCCTCACTAAGTAGCTGAGGCTGTCCATGAACCGCGATCCTCCTGTCTCAACCTCCCAAGTGCTGGGATTACAAGCGTGCGCCACCACGCCCGGCTTATTCTTTATTTTTAAACAAGGTCTCTAGAATGCCCCTAGACTCAATCCCAAATCTAAAGTTCCCACAAGGGCAGCCATCAGAAGCACGTCATTTGGGAAAGAGCAAGTTCTAAAGTCAGGCGTGGTGACCCACACTTGAAACCCCAGCATCCGGGAGGCTGAGACAGGAGGATCGCAATTCACAGGCAGCCTCACCTACTTAGTGAGGCCCTCTGCAACGCAGTGACACTCTGTTTCAGATTAAAGAATAAGAAATAGGGCTGGGGGTGTAGCTCGGAGGTAGAATGCCCCCTGGGTCCCATCCCCAGTACCACAAAAAAATAAAATAGAGTAATATCTGAGCTCTGATACTGTCATATAGAAAAAAAAAAATAGACCGTTGATAACTGCATTTGGGTGTCTGCAGGTAACCTGTCCTCCTCAGCACCTTGCTTCTGATGGCTGCCCTTGTGGGAACTTTAGGTCTATTGATTATTATTGTTTTTTTTTTTTTTTAGTATTGGGCTTGAGTCTAGAGACACTCTACCTTTAAGGCACACCCTCGGCCCTTTTATTTTTTATTTTGAAATGGACTCTCTAAGCAGCTGAGGTTTTCCCTCTGTTGCCGGGGCTGGCCTTGAACCCGCGATCCTCCTGTGTCGGTCTCCCAGGTACTGGGATCTCGGGCGGGCACCCCGGCACCCCGGCTGTGTCTTCACTGTGTCACACAAGGGCTGACCTCTCCAGGTGGACAGTCAGCCAGATGACAGGTGTCTCACAGAGCCTGGCATAGGTCAGCAAACCATGACAGCCGGCATCGCAGAAGGTTCCCAAAGAGGGGCTGCACACGAGGAGACAAAGAGGTCTGGGGCCTGGAATGCTCCCGGCCCACCCTGGGCCCTAGCAATCCCCGGCAGGCAGGAGGCAACGGAGGGAGAGCCATCTCCCCACACCCACCCACCCGGACATTGTCCCCACCAGGACAGGCCGTGCGTGTCCCCAGACAGAGTCCAGAAAACACTGCTCAGCTGCCCTGAGCAAATAAACAGGATCTGGGCCTGGGCAGGGAGGGGTGGGGCCAGCCCACGTGCACCGTCGGCAAGAGGCTCTGTGCCCCTTTGGCACCCAGAGGCCACCACATGAGTGTCCTTTAAACAGCCGGAGCAGCTGGGCTTCCGGGAGGGAGCAGGGATCACGGAGCCACAGGTGAGGGCAAGGCTGACCCAGGCCAAGCCCAACCAGAAGCATCCCCGCAGGTGGTATTATCCTGTTGAAACCTGTCCCCAGCATTTGGGAGGCTGAGACCGGAGGATCTCAGTTTGCGCCAGCCTCAGCTACGTAGTGAGGCCCTCTGCAACTCAGTGAGACCCGGTTTCAAAATAAAGAATAAATAATAGGGCTGGTATAGCTCGGAGGTAGAATGCCCCTGGGTTCCATCCCTAGGAACAAAAATAAAAATAATAAAATCTGTCCCCAAGTAAAGGCTCATCTGCGCAGGGAAACAGGTGACACCCTGGACCTGTATCACTCACTGAGACCTCACAGGAGCCAGAGGTTGTCTGACAGGCACCCAGTGGAAGACGGGGACGTGCCATGGGGCTCTCCGGCCCTGGTCAGTGGTGGCCATGTGGGGATAGGGGAACGCCACCGTGCGGCTCAAGAATGCCACCGCGGCTCACCTCTCCTGCCCCGGGCCCGACAGCTGGCTCAGGGGCACTCACCGCAAAGTGAGTGTAGGGACCAATTCTAGTTCCAGGAGGTCAAGGGGACGCAAGAAGGGGAGTTTGGATTCTGCACCTGCCAGCGGCGTGACTGGGGGCCAGTGTCTTCACTCCCTGGGCCTCCTTGTCTGGGGGGCGGGATGACACCTCATGCTTGCCAGGCTGCAAGGACAGAGCCCAGCAGTGCTCTGCCTGAGCTACACCCCGGCTTGCTTGCTTCCTTCCTTCCTTCCTTCCTTCCTTCCTTCCTATTTGGACCTGGGTTTGGCTAAGTGCTGAAGGTCTCACTATTTGCTGAGGCAGCCTCCAACCTGCGATCCTCCTGTCTCAGGCTCCCAAGTACTAGGATTAAGGTACTTGGCGTGAGCTGGTTTTGACCTCAAGGCCCAGGTGTGGACCGGCAGGAAGTGCTCAGGGATCTGTCTGGTAGAGAGGTGGTAGCCCACCCAGTGACCCGGGATGGAGAGGGGTCAGCTGAGTGTCCCAAAGCCTCCCAGCTTTGTGCCTGACTTTCGTAAGCAACCCCAGGGCCTATTCACCTGCCCCCCTACCTACAGAGGACCCTGACGCCGGCACCTGCTCACCCTGGTCAGAGGTCACAGTTTGGTCAGAGGTCACAGGCCAGAGGAAGGGCTACCCACTCCAACTCCTGCTCCCAGAGTGCCCAGCTCCAACAAAGCAAAAGGACCTGCCTATGGCCAGGCACAGTGGCCCACACTTGTAATCCCAGTATGTGAGAGGCTGAGACAGGAGGACTGTCGGTTCAAGGCCAGCCTCAGCCACTTAGGGAGACCATCGGCAACTCAGTGAGACCCTGTTTCAAAATAAAAAAAAATAGGGCTTGAGGATATAGTTCAGAGGTCAGAGAGCCGAAAGGTCCTGCAGCTCCCGCCCCTCCCTGCACCCACCCAGCTGCAGCCAGCCTTTCCCTCGCCACCCACCTGCGGGGAGCCGGCCGTGCATGGGCCAGCCCAGCTGTACACACATGGCCCTCACATGAGGCGGGACACTCGTTGCAGCTGGGCTGACATCTGCCCCGCATACCGCAGTCCCAGAGCAGAGGCCTTGGCCACCTGCACCTCCTGTGGACCACCGCCGTCCTCTCCTCTGCTTCTTGGGTAGGGGATGGTGACGAGACAGAGGTCTGCCGGGCCTCCTGCACTGGGGGTGGAGAGCTCCAAGACCTCGGGCCGTGAAGGAGCAGAGCCGACAAAGAGCCCGGCGCCGGAACACCCCACCAACCCGACTTGAACCCCGACTCTGCGCAGTCAGCTTGTGCTACGGGGCGCCCCTGCTGGAGTCTGGACAGCGACGTGCCAGTGCGGTGAGCGGCATGCAGGAGATGGTGAGGACACCCGCGGCGGCCACCGGTTGCAAGGCCTGGGCCAAAGCCACTGACCTCGACGCCACATCAGCCGAGCCCCTCCCCCCCCCCGTTTTGGGCAGGACCGCCTCCCGCCTGTCCCTGCTTCACGAGGGTTCCTTTCATGGACTGGAGCCACAGCCAGGCTATGGCCCAGGACGCGCAGGGCAGAGGTGGGAGCAGGCCCGGAGAGGAAGGGGCTCCTCTAGGCCAGGGGCCAGGGGCTTCCTCCATAGGCGCAGAGGCCGGATGCGGTGGGTGTGGCCTCCGCCCCAACTCTGGATAGGAAGTGCCCTGGCAGGACGCCTTCTCAGACAACAGGCAGGTGTCTGCCACTGACAAGAGCTTTTCTACAAAAGGGGCAGGAGCAGGCGCATCTGTGACAGTGTATCTGCGTGTGTTCTTGGGCTCAGGTGATGTGCACATGTGCACACGTGTGTATAACTACACAAACTTAGCAGGGAGCGCCCGGGCTGGCTTCGTCTTAGACACGCTGAACTTGACCATTTTTTTTTTAATTTCTGCAGTACCGGGGATGGAGCCCAGGGGCATTCTACCTCTTAGCTACATCCCCAGCCCTATTTTTTATTCTTTACTTTAAAACAGTGTCTCACTGAGTTGCAGAGGGCCTCTCACTAAGTTGCTGAGGCTGGCCACCCTCCCGTCTCAGTCTCCCAAGTACTGGGATTACAGGCATGTGCCACTAGGCCCAGCCCTCCCCCCCTTCGGCCCTTTAATCTTTCATTTTGAAATAGGGTCTTGCTAAGTTGCAGAAGATCTCACTAAGTTGCTGATGCTGGCCTCGAACCTGTGATCCTCTTATCCCGGCCTTCTCAATAACTGGGATTCCTGGAGTGCACACAGCTCGAGCAAATGTCACCCAGGACTGGCAGTCTCCTCCGAGAGCCCACTGAGGGTCCTGGCTGCTTAGGTGGGGTTGTGGTGGGGGATGGCGCCCAGGACACGGCCGCAGATGGCGCCGTGGGAAGCTCGCCACTGGGCAGCAGACACTACTTCACAGACGAGTCTCCTCCGCCTATGGGCCTCAGTTTCCCATCCCATGAAATGTGCTGGTCCAGTCCTGGCAGGGATGTTGTTGAGTCCCAATAGGAAGGGCTGACAAAGTGTGAACATCGTCGGCACAGAACTGAGGGACAGAGGGCGCCAGCCCGGCACCCAGAGGACCTGGGGCCAGCCCTGCTCCCCTCCCTGCCAGCCCAGAGGCTCCGGGCCTATGGCTCCGCCGTGGGGGAGACCGTCCTGGCTGCACCATGCACAGCACCCTTCAGTCCTGGGGAGTGGACTGCGGGACACCCGGCAGCTTCCTCCCTATCCAGGCACCGGGTGCCAGCTCAGCTCAGGGAGGGACTGACATTTCCTCCCTGGGCCGCTGCCGGGGGTCCCAGCTGCCCACTGGCCCCCACCGTGCCCCATTTCACTGACCAAACGTGTCTCCCAAACTCAAGCTCCGCGCCTGGCTCAGAAGCCATGGGGCTCCTTCCGCCCAGAGGCTCGCATCCTCCCGGGATGGACGCAGCATCACCGCCCCATCCCACCCCGCGGGGCGTGGGGAGGGGGAGAAGGGGAGAGTGATCCCAAGACGTTTTCTGGAATGGTGTTCGGCTTTTACAGCGTGGACAGGCTGAGTAACTTTCCTGAGTCCACAGCAAGTCAGCGCAGCGCAGCAGAAAGCCTCCCCGGGCACCGCACCCCCGCCGCGCGGTGGGTCGCAGCCTCCCAGTGCCTGGAGACGAAGCCGGGCACCCCAGGGTGCGCGACCCGTCTACGCTAGTACCTCCCGCCGCCCGCAGGGACGCTCGGGGCGCCCCCAGCCCCGCGGAGAAGCCCCCGCGCACTCCCAGCGCCCCGACCGCGGGGTCTCGCGCAGGCGGTGGCCACCTGGAGCCCCTGGGCGGCGGCACCCCGAGCCCCTGGGTGGGCTGCACCCCGAGCCCTGGGCGGGCGGCGGCACCCCGAGCCCTGGGCGGGCGGCACCCCGAGCCCTGGGCGGGCGGCACCCCGAGCCCCGGGCGGCGGCACCCCCAGCCCGGCCCGCGCCTACCTGCTTGCGCAGCGCCTCGAAGGCGGCGCTGATGGTGTGCACCCGCGTGCGCTCGCGCGCGTTGGCCAGCAGGCGCCGGGTCTGCTGCAGCGCGCGGCCGTCGGGGCCCGGCCGGCTCCCGGGCGACGCGGCGGGCCCGGGGGGCGCGGCGCGGGGCGGGGCGCGGGGCCGCGGGCCGGGGGCGGCGAGCGCGCGCCCCCCCGGGGACCCCGCCGGCGCCGCGGAGGCTGCGCCCGGGTCGGCGCGGGGCGCGGGCGCCGCCAGGTCCGCGCGGAAAGTTTTGCCGCCGCTCGCGCGGCGCGCCGGCTCCCGGCCCCTCCGCCGGAGCTTCTTGAGCCCGCTCGGCTCGGCCGCGCACACGCTCCTCCACGGCCCGTCCTCCGGCGCCGGGATGTGCTTCATGGCGCGGGCGGCGCCGGCGGCACCAGCAGGCGGCCCCAGCCCCGCGCCCCGCGCCCCGCGCCCGCTCTGCCCGCCGCGCGGCGGGCGCCCCGCTCCTCCCCGCCCCGCCTCCTCCGCCTGCCCCTCCTCCCCCTCCGCTTGCTCCTCCTCCTGCTCCCGCCTGCTGCTCCTCCTCCCTCCTCTCCTCCTCCTCCCTCCCCATTCTCCCTCCTCCCTCCTCCTCCCTCCCCATCCTCCCTCCTCCTCCTCCCTCCCCATCCTCCCTCCTCCCTCTTGCTCCTCCTCCCTCCTCCCTCCTCCCTCCTGCTCCTCTTCCCTCCCCCTCCTCCCTCCTCCCTCCTGCTCCTCCTCCCTCCTCCCTCCTGCTCCCCCTCCCTCCTCCCTCCTGCTCCCCCTCCCTCCTCCCTCCTGCTCCTCCTCCCTCCTCCCTCCTGCTCCCCCTCCCTCCTCCCTCCTGCTCCTCCTCCCTCCTCCCTCCTGCTCCTCCCGGGGCAGCTGCGCCCCCGGCCCCGCAGCGCTCAGCGCGCTCTGAAGTCGCGGCCGCCTCGCCGGCCCTCCCGCGGATCCCGCTGCGCCCCATCTGTGTTTGCTTAGCCTCAGTTTACACAGAAGCCCGGTCGCCGGATCAAGCCCGAGAGGAGGCAGCTCCCGCCGCCGCCGCCTCCCGCCCGGGGCCTTTAAAGAAACAGGAAGCATTTTTCAAAACAGCTGGGCGGCCGGCGCCGCCTGTGTCCGCCTCGGACTCCCCAGCCCAGCCCGCCCCAGCCCGCGGCCCCCGCGGCCTCCCCAGCTCACCCCGGGCGCAGCGCCCACCTCCCCACGCAGCACCTCCCCCGGAGAGAAACCCGGGAGCTGCGGCTTTGGGGGGATCTCCTTGGGGAGGAGGAAAGGGCTTGCGTGGCATGGCACCCTCACCCCGCGGCGAGGCCACCCCACTCTCCTGGCCGGAGCTGGGGAGCCCGGAGCAGAAGGGCTTAAGACGCAAATGAGGACCAAGCGCCGGCGTGCTCCCCAGGGTGCTCCCCAGGGTGCCCCGGGAGGCGGAGGGTGGCCCTGCTGTGTAGCAGCCCAGGTCCCGGGAGGAGCTGAAGGCCGCTCACCCAGGCGCCTGCTCAGCCCGGGGAGCTGGGCTGCGAATGACACATTCTCTGGACACCTGTCGCTGCCCTGCAGTGGACTTGAAAGGCCAGGCACCTCGGAGGTGCAGGTGAGGCTGGCCGCCGCCTTCATGGGCTCACACCCCAGACGGGCTGTTTACAAGACCCCAGCGGAGTCCTGTGCCCCCACTCCTCATCTGTGAAAGGGCCAGTCTCGCCCTTCTCCCGAGGTGGTGGTGGCCCTTAACAGCAGACAGAGTAGCGCCTGGCACCCAGGGGCGGTTTTGCAGGTGCCCTCTGCAGCCTGCAACGGGCAGAATAAATCCCTCCACCCCCCTGGCAGAATAAATCCCTCCACCCCCTGGCCCTCTGCAATTCCACCGGGGATTCCAGAAAGAGGTCAGGCCAGGGGCTTTGTCCTCCCCAGAGGCCTCCGGGACCAGCAGCCTCGCCTCTGTGTGGCTCTCCCTCCCGCAGGCAGATGGGGCTGGGCTGAGAGAAGAGGACGGCCCCTCGACCCCGCTCTAAGCTCTGGTGCTGATGCCAGGCGTCGCCTAGACTGGAACACTCCCCCCCAGGGAGGACGCTCTGGTCCGGAGGAGGACGGCAGGTGGCTGCATCCTGGGCCCTGTGCGGCGTCAGGGCAGCAGGTCAGACAGCTCATCCCCGGGACTGTTTCTGCTTCAGAGGTCATCCTTCTGGGCAGCCAGTTTCTCAGGGTGGTTGGGAAAGAACAAGAATGTGAAGCAACATTAGCAGCAGGCTTCAAGAGCGCGCACTGATTTCCACAGAGCCTTCCTTTCTTCCCTGGACGTTGATCCTAGGGGCATTCTGCCTCTGAGCGACACCCAGAACCCTATTTTAATTAATTTACCTATTTACTTATTTTTGGTGGTACTGGGGGTAGAACCCAGATGCTTTTCTACCTCCGGGCTATACTCCCAGACCTTTTTTATACTTTATTTGGAAACAGGGTCTCACTAAGTTGCTGAGAGCCTCACAGAGTAGCTGAGGCTGGCTTAGAAGCCGTGCGATCCTCCTGTCTCAGCCTCCCAAGCGCGGGGATTCCAAGCGTGCGCCATCACGCCCGGCTTATTTTATTTGGAAACGGGGTCTCGCTAAATTGCTGAGGATGACACCTGTGATCCTCCTGTTTCGGCCTCCCAAGTTGTGCGTCACCACACCTAGCTCCGAGGAAACCTTTGCTAACAGACGTCTAGTACCATATGCTTTGCCTTCCGCCCTTGGAGGCCCCAGTCCCAAAGGACCAGGTCCCAGCTCTATCACTCGGGGGAGCGGGTGAGAACGGTGGCCACTCTGCGCTCCACCTCCCTTGCCACCCCTCCTGCTGGTCATTGCAGGGACCCGGGTGGGCACCAGGTGAGCCTGGCAGAGATCGTCCATCAGCTTCCCACCCACAGCTGTGTGGCCCTGTACAGCGGCTTCACCCCTCTGAGTCTCCGTTTGTTACCTGGGCATGACCCCATCCATCGCTCATTAGGTGGACCGGTATCCGAGGGAACAGACGACAGATGTAAAGAGTACAACCAATGGGAAGGATCCCTGTTATTGCCCTTCTCGGCCCATCTGGTGGCACACCTTGGAGGTCCGGGCCAGCTGTGGCTAAGGCAGGGTCAAACCTGTCCCTGCCAGGGCGCTGAATTCAGCCTCCTTGAGAAGTGGACAGAGGCCAGCTGGCAGCGCCCCCTGGTGGTAGGTTGCCGCCAGGACAGCACACACACACTGTCTCCCACAAGGACCAGCTTGCAGGGTTGAGACCCCGACTGGCCCTGAATGACAGTCACATAGATTTCACAGATTTATTGAGCTGCCAGGACTGAAAGCCTCTCAAAGGACAGGAGAGTTGCAGGTTCAAGGCCAACCTTAGCAACTTAGCAAACCCTTTTTTTTTTGGTACTAGGGATGGAACCCAGGGGCATTCTATCTCTGAGCTACACCCCCCTATTTTTTATTCTTTATTTTAAAACAGGGTATCACTGAGTTGCAAAGGGCTTCATGAAATAGCTGAGGCTGGCTTTGAACCATGATCCTCTCGTTTCAGCCTCCCAAATGCTGGGATTACAAGAGTGCACCACCAGCCCAGATATATATATTTGTGTGTGTGTGTGTGTGTGTGTGTGTGTGTGTGTGTGTGTGTGTGTGTGGTACTTGGGATTGTCTCTGGGGCATTCTAACTTCAATCTACACCCCTGGCCTTTTGTTTTGTTTTGTTTTGAAACAGGGATGTTGGGCATGATGGCGCATGCTTGTAATCCCAGCATTTGGGAGGCTGAGACTGGAGAACGGTAGTCATGGACAGCCTCAGCTACTTAGTGAGGTCCTTTGCAACTCAGTGAGACCCTGTTCAAAATAATTAATTTAAAAAAAATAGGGCTAGGGGTGTAGCTCGGAGGTGGAATGCCCCTGGGTTCCATCCCCAGTACTACAAAAAAAAAAAAAAAGAAAAAGAAAGAAAGAAAGAAAGAAAAAGAAAAGGAAGGAAGGAAGAAAGGAAGGAAGGAAGGAAGTAACAGACCCGGATGAAGTGGCACAGGCCTATAACCCCAGTACTTGGGAGGCTGAGACAGGAAGATTGCAGATTAGAGGCCAACCTCAGCAATTTAGCGAGACCCTCAGTAATGTAGGAAGACCCTATTTCAAAACAGGAAAATAAAATTAAAAAGGGCTAGGGTGTAGCACAGAAGTAGAGTGCCCCTGGGTTCCAACCCCAGTAGCACAGAAAGGAAGAGGAGCAAGGTTTGAACCCAGGCCCCTGCCCCCAAACCCAGTCTTTGTGCTGTGCTGCTCCTGAGAGCCCAGGGAGGAGAGGTGGGGGCCCCCGGTTCCTGCAGCCGGGGCTCCTGCTGCCCAGCGCTCAGCGGAGGCCACTGGCCTCGCTTGGTCCAGCTCTGGCTCCCCCAGGCCAGGCTGGGATGCCAGGTGCCCTCTTGGGCCAACAGGGTCTCAGGCCCTTGGGACCTGGGTCTTGGGGTGCAGGCGCCGGGACCCAGCGCGGCCAGGGGGACCCAACACACCATCACGGGCGAGGCAGGACAGCTCTGCAGGGCGCGTCCCATCGCTGTCTTCGTGGCCTGGTTGATGGAGCCCTGGCTACTTGCTCCTTGGAGCTGGACATTCCTGAGTCCTCAGCGTTTAGGCCTGGCCGTTCCAATGGCTCTAAATGGCCTCTGTTAGAGCAGAGGAACAAGAGGGAACTGAATGGCCAGGGGAAGCCTCCTGGTGGAGGTGGGACACGGCAGGAATGGTGCTCCCAGAGCTGTGCTCGCAGCTGTCCTGGGAGGAGCAGCTGGAGGAGGGAGGAGGAAGCAGAAGACATCAGCCCCCGCCAGCGGGACACAATCCAGTCCTGAGACGCCAGGGCAGGGCCCTCCCAGACACTCTAGCATCCTTCTTTTTTTTCTTTTTTCTTTCTTTTTTCTTTTTCTTTTTTTTATTTCTGTGGTACTGGGGATGGAACCCAGGGCAATTCTACCTCTGAGCTACATCCCCAGCCCTATTTTTTATTCTTTTTTTTTTTTTTTTGGAGGGTCTGGGGATGGAATCCAGGGACATTTGACCTCTGAGCTACACCCCCTGCCCTATTTTTTATTCTTTATTTTGAAACCGGGTCTCACTGAGTTGCAGAGGCTGTCTGCAAACTGCAATCCTCTGGTCTCAGCCTCCCAAATACTGAGATTACAAGCCTGTGCCACCACGCCTGGCTTCCAGGATCCTGCCATCCTCCATCCAAGTAACCCCCCCCAGCCATAGAGGACCGAGTCTTGCCCCCCCATACCAACCCCCGCAAGCTCAGGGATACCCTCAGGAACGTAGTGAGGTTCTGTTTCAAAATAAAAAGAACTGGGGGTGTAGTCAGAGATGGGATAATTCTGGGGGCTCTCCTGCAAATGGACAAAAGTGTACAAGTGGAACCCACAAACCCAAACCTCCTATCCCAGCAAACCGGAATCTCTCTAAAGCCTCCTCAGGCCCAGAGGGTAGCAGTGAGGACTTCGCCCGCGGAGAGGACAGCCCTGGAGCACTCCATGGGTGGGAGGAGCTGCGGGTGTCACGCAGAGGTAGAATGTCCCTGGTTCCAGGCCTGGTACTAAAACAAAAAACAACAAAAAAATGACACCAGACTTAGCCATACCTGCTGGGAGTAGTTGCCGTTCCCACAGAGGCCTGCCTTCTGAATAAACGCTAAGGCAGACTTCTTCCAATCTTTTTTTTTTTTTGGGGGGGGGTGGTGGTACTGGGGTTCCTGGAAACCCTTCTACCTCCGGGCTACACTCCCAGACCTACTTTTTTTTACATTTTTTAAATTTGGAAACAGGGTCTCCTAAGCCAGCAAGGCTGGCTTTGAACCTGCGCGATCCTCCTGTCTCCGCCTCCCAAGCGCGGGGATTACAAGGGTGCGCCACCACGCCCGGCTTATTTCAATCTTTTTATATAGTTATTTTTAATTTTTTTCTTAAGCCGGGCATGGTGGCGCACGCTTGTAATCCCAGCATTTGGGAGGCTGAGGCAGGAAGATCCAGTTCACGGACATACTCAGCTACTTAGTGAGGCCCTCTGCAACTCAGTGAGACCCTGTTTCAAAATAAAGAATAAAAAATAGGGCTGGGGGTGTAGCTCAGAGGTAGAGTGCCCCTGGGTTCCATCCCCAGTGCTGCCAAAAATAAATAAATAAATAAATTCTTTTTGCACTGGGGACTGAAACCAGGGATGTTCTACCTCCAAGCTGAGCTGTACCCCCGGCCTTTTTGAATTTTTATTTTGAAACAGAGTCTCATAAAGTTGCTGACCTCCAGCCTGCGGTCCTCCTGTGTCAGCCTCCCAAGTTCTGAGATCACAGGCACACACCTTGACACTCGGCCTTTCATTTTCTTTTCAAGGAAAATGACTCTTGGTCCCCCCAAAGAACACATTTCTCCACTGGGAAATGTCTTCTTCTCGTCTCCCCATTCCAAAGCAGGTGGGGAGCCAGCCTTGGCCTCGCTACAGGGTTATCAAAGCCTCTTACGGCTCTCTCAGGAAGCCGCACTGAACCCGAGAGGGCAGACTGGGGCTGACACCCCGCGCACGTCCTGGGAAACGGACAGGCACCAGCCCCACAGGCCTGGGCAGCCCGAGGCAGCTGTGGCTCTGAGGGGCTCAGGCTGCGTCCCGCCCGGGCCGCCTAATCAGTAGCAGCCCTGCACCGGCACAGCTGGAAGGGGCAGAGACAGGCTCACCTCCCCAGGACAGAGGGCTGTCATCACGCACACCAAATCTAACTGACTGGCAGGGGCTGCTCCAAGCCCTGTGTTGAAAAGGATTCTGCGGCTCTGTCCGGCTCTCCTTGGGGATGAGCCGTGTAAGATCAGGAAGCATCTGCCAGTGGAAGAGGGGCGGTTTACTCTCACCCCATGTTGGCTAACTAACCTGCGATCCTCCTGTCTCAGCCTCCCAAGTACTGGGATTACAAGGGTGCACTACCACCCGGCTACTGCCTCTGATTTCTACCCAGCAAACTGAGTCGAGCTAGTTTTCCCATTCTGGCCACGCCCTCACACCCTGGCCACGCCCTCATAATATAACCACGCCTCTAAACCCGACCACGCCCCTCGCTCTGGCCACGCCCCTCCCTGCCCTGCCATCCTGGCTATTTCCTTCTCTCTCCAATCAGACCTTGCTTCCTCTGACAGAGACTCCTTCTGCAAGCTCTCCTGACCCCCACCACACCATTCTGAAGCTGGGGAGACTGAGGCCTGAAAAGGGAAGGGGCTCTGTCGGTTGTGCTGGTGCACGCCTGTAATCTCAGTACTCGGGAGGCTGAGTCTGGAGGATAGAAGGTTCGAGACCAGCCTTCACAATTTAGCAAGGCCCTCGGCATGAAATAGGGCTGGGGGTGTAGCTCAGAGGTAGACTGTCTGAGTTCAGTCTGTAGCAGCACAAAAATAAAAATAAACACACATCTTTTTTTATTTTTGGCATTCAACCTCTGAGCTGCACCCCCTGCCCTATTTTTTCTTTGTTTTGAAACAGGGTCTCACTAAATTGCGGAGTGCCTCACTAACTCGCTGAGGCTGTCTGCAAACCGCCATCCTCCTGTCTCAGCCTCCCAAATGCTGGGATTACAAGCGTGCGCCACCACACCCAGGATAAAGACACATCTTGGAAAATAACATTTAACTTTGGAGAGAATTATGTGTGGAGGGGGAGTATTGGGGATTAAACCCAGAGGCATTCTACCCCTGAGCTACACCCCATACCTTTTCATTATTTATTTATTTATTTATTTACTTATTTATTTATTTATTTTTGGTGGTACTGGGGTTCCTGGAAGCCCTTCTATCTCCAGGCTACACTCCCAGACCTATTTTATTTTTGGAAACAGGGTCTCTTAAGCCATCACGGCTTTGAACCTGCGCGATCCTCCTGTCTCCGCCTCCCAAGCGCGGGGATGACAAGCGTGCGCCACCGCGCCCGGCTTCATCTTTTATTTTGAAAGAGGATTTTGCCACATTGCGGAGGGCCTGGCTAAGTTGCTGAGGCTGGTGGCCTCAAACCTTTGATCCTCCTGTCTCAGCTTCTGAGCACTGGGATTCCAGGCTTTCATCACTACCTCTGGCTTAGCACAAATGGCTTCTGAAGACCCCCGAGAGTGCGCTCTCTGGGGCCTGGGGTGCAAAGAAATCGGCCTTGTGCGAGGGGGCAATCGGGCAGTTTGGGAGTGACGGGCTGTCCGGGAGGACCTCCGCAGAATGAAACCTAGAAGGACCACGTACGGACCCAGCCACCATTCTTGGGACAGTAAAAGGGGATCTGGTATCGCTCTGGTCTCCGAGCACTGAACACACCAACCCCGGCAAGTTCACCCTGGTACTGTGGGCCCCAGCCCTCCCCACCTTGAATTAACAATCCCTTTCCCGTGGGGGACAACCGTTATCCCAGAACTCAGCTGAGTGGACAATGGCTGGTAACCCAGGCTCTGAAGCAGGACAGCGGGAAAGCAAGCCCTGGCTCACCACCTGCCAGCCAGGAGCTTGGCAAGCTTCTTGGTCTCTGTGGGCCTCAGTTTCCCCATTTGGCAGGTCAGGATGATGGAAGGGGGTTGTGCATGGACAGGGCTTCACAGGGCCCAGCCTGGTGGCCACTCACCAGGTCTGAGCACCCTGATGCAATCTACCCGGACTCCCGAACGCCCCCTCCCGCCCCGGCAGCCCACGCGCATCCCGGACTTGAGGCCCACCGAGGTCTATACTGACAGCTTCTGCGGGCCGGGGGCATGCAGCCCCTTCGCTCCCGCCAGTGGGCCCCTCGTGCCCAGAGACCCATTGCGGAATAAACTAAAGAGGTCGCCCAAGATCTTAATACCTAAGGCCGGGCGTGGTGGCGCACGCTTGTAATCCCCGCGCTCAGGAGGCAGAGACAGGAGGATCTTCGCAAGTTCCTCGCTGGCTTAAGAGACCCTGTTTTCAAATAAAATATAAAATAGGGCTGGAGTGTAGCCCTGGAGGTAGAAGGGTTCCATCCCCAGTACCACCAAAAAAAAAAAAAAGACAATACTTGCCCCCACTCCTCACACCCCCATTTCCCTGGTTTTCCAACCCTTTGCCTTAGTTTGTTTCTAATGCTCTGTCTTTATGTCTCCAGGGCTGTGTTTGCAAGAGGGAAAAACGCTAACACGGGTGTGCACGCGCGCGCGCACACACACACACACACACACACACACACACACACACACACAGCTCAGAAAGCATTCAGTCGCTCCCGGGCGGGCTGCCAGCGATTGAGTGACCTGTAGCTTCCTCCCCAAATCACATTCCGCTGGCACCGATCTGGCCCCGCCTGACGCCAGCCTCCCAGCTCGCCCCAGAGCAAACATTTCCAGTTGGCAGATCCGCCTTGTTTTTCTGAGCCCCGATTTGGTCTGTCTTGCAGAAAACAGAAAACAAGCTGCCGGGGGCCAAGAGTGAAGCAGAATAAATTTTCAAAGGGGGGAGCGGGGGGGGGGCTGCTCCCAAGGCACATGGACAGGAATCAGTTTCTGGGTGCGCAAAGAGCCTTTGCACCAGTGCCCTCTCGCCTCCAGCACCCCTGTCCCCAAGCGTCATCTCATCCCAGCGCCCCTGTCCCTCCTGACAGTGCTTTCCCCAGCACCAGCTCTCCCCCTCAGCGCCCGCCCCCCTCTGAGCATGCCCATTCTCTCTTCTCTCTCTCTCTCTTGTTGTTGTTGTTGTTGTTGTTGTTTGTGGAACTGGGGATGGAACCTAGAGGCATTCTACCCCCAAGCTCACCCCCAGCCCTATTTTATTTTATTTTATTTTTTAGTACTGGGGATGGAACCCAGGGGCATTCTACCCCCAAGCTCACCCCCAGCCCTATTTTATTTTATTTTATTTTTTAGTACTGGGGATGGAACCCAGGGGCATTCTACCCCCAAGCTCACCCCCAGCCCTATTTTATTTTATTTTATTTTTTAGTACTGGGGATGGAACCCAGGGGCATTCTACCCCCAAGCTCACCCCCAACCCTATTTTTCTTCTTTATTTTGAAACAGGCTCTCACTAAGTTGTGGAGGGCCTCACTTAGTAGCTGAGGCTGGCTGCAAACCTGAGATCCTCCTGTCTCAGCCTCCCAAGTACTGGGATTACAAGTGCGTGCTACCAAACCCGGCTCTCCCTATTTTATTCTTTTAATTTTGCAACAGGGGCTCACTAAGTTGCAGAGAGCCTTACTAAGTTCCCAAGGCTGGCCATGAACCTGAGATCTTCCTATCCTCAGCCTCCCAAGTACTGGGATTACAAGCGTGCGCCACCATGCCTGGCGCCCCTCTCCCTGTAAGCACCTCTTTCTCTCTGAGCATGTCCTCTTCCTCCGAGGACCCCTCTCTCCCCCAGCACGCCCCTCTCCTCTGAGCACCTCCTCCCTCCTAGCACCTCCCCCAGCACCCCTTCTCAGCTGTGAGGCTGCTCTTGACTGCTTCTAAAAGCCATGCTCTGTTCTCATTCACAGCTGCAAAGAGGGAGGCCGGGGTTACAGGACCCGTTGTTCCAGAGGGGAAATTAGGAATAGAAAAATAAACATGGCCGGGCGACTTTCAGTCCCGTGCAGAAGGCGTCAGACACCGGCTGGGGTACCTTGAGCGTGCGCTGCTGGGTTTGCGTCCTCAAAATAAGAGCTGCCGGGTGAACAGATGTCAGAACCGGGCAGCAAGACACAGCCGGCTAGGGAGGGCGAGGTGCACCCAGGCTGGCCATGGCCCCGGGGTCAGGAGAAGGGCAGGGGTCAGACAGGGGAATGGCCGGTCCACGGATTTCCAAGGTCAGCAGTTGGCCCCCGGGGAAGAGGTGGGCTCAGCCGCCTCACCCAGGACGGATGGACCGGCGCCATGCTCATCTCAGCCCCAGAAGGACCCTGAAGTTGGAGGGGTAGGGACCTAGAGAACCCAGCAGGCTCCGCAGTGCCCGCAGCTCCGGCCCCATGGGCAGGGCTGCCACAACCTCCTGCTCAGAAGCCAGCAAGCCAGCCAGGCATGGTGGCGCATGCTTGTAATCCCAGCATTTGGGAGGCTGAGACAGGAGGATCGAGGTTCGAAGTCACCCTCAGCTACTTAGTGAGGCCCTCTGCAACTCAGTGAGACCCTGTTTCAAAATAAAGAGCCTTAGCAACTTAATGAGACCCTGTTTCAAAATATAAAATAAACAGGACTAAGGATTTGGACCAGGCTGGGCATGGTGGCACGTGTCTGTAATCCAGTACTGGGGAGGCTGAGACAAGAGGATCTCAGGTTTGAGACCAGCTTTAGCAACTTAGGAATACTCTCAGCAACCATCTTTCCCCCCCCCCCCAATACTGGGGATGGAACCCAGGGGCATTCTATCTCCAAGTTATACCCCTAGCCCTATTTTTTATTCTTTATTTTGAAACCGGGTCTCACTGAGTTGCAAAGGGCCTCACTAATAGCTGAGGCTGTCTGCAAACCCGGATCCTCCTGTCTCAGCCTCCCAAATGTTGGGATTACAAGCATGTGCCATCATGCCTGGCTCCCCACTTTTTTTTTAACTCATAGAATTTTACATTAAAGTCGGGCGTGGTGGTGCACGCGTGTAATCCCAGCATTTGGGAGGCTGAGACAGGAGGATCCGGGTTTGCAGACAGCCTCAGCTACTTGGTGAGGCCCTTTCCAACTCAGTGAGACCGGGTTTCAAAATAAAGACTAAAAAAAAAATAGGGCTGGGGTGTAGCTCAGAGGTAGAATGCCCCTGGGTTCTACTCCCAATACCAAAAAAAAAAAAAAAAAAAAAATACATTATTTGCTGTATTTCAGCTTGGTGTAGGCTTTTGCTTATGTGCTTTGGTTTTTCTCCTATGTGTCAACGACCCCCTTCGTGCAGGAGAGCTCCTTCAAGCTGGCCCTCGAGCCCTCTTGACAGGGCCCTAATGCGAGGTCACTCGCTTTCTTTCTGGTACAAGATGTTCCGGGCTGATCTTGTATATTTGCCACTCCAGACCTAGAAACAGGCAATTCTCCAAGTTTTCCTTTTCTTTAGTAATAAAGGATACTTAGAGACCACAATTGGGGCTCTTCATGCGCTCAAAAATGACTTATTTATTTGCTCTCAGTTTCTCAACCTTCAAAAACTTGAGCCTGGGCCCCGGACACCGGAAGGACACACGCCCTGTCCATTAAGCGCAGTTCCTGCAGTGCCCAGCCTGCCTCCAGCTGGGGGGCCAGCCGTGCCTGGCCGAGCAGCTGAGCAGCCTGCTCTCTTCTCCCTCCACAATGACCAGCCTCAGTCGGGGGCTGGCCCAGCAGCCCAAGCCTGCTCACCCTCTGTCTTAGATTTGTACCATGACAGGAGGCGCCAGGTGCTAAAACCAGGCCTCCAGGAGCTAGCTCCTCAAATCTCCAAGCCACAGACCCACCATTGACAAATTGAGGTTAACAGCATTTTCGGTGACAGGAACTGAGACCTTATCAAATAGAAAACCTCACAGACAGCCAGGCATGGTGGTACGCGCCAGCAATCCCAGTACTCCCCAAGCGGAGAACGGGGGATCCGAGGCTCAAGGCCAGCATCAGCTACTTAGTGGAACCCAGTTTCAAAATGTAAAATAAAAAGGGCTGGGGATGAGCTGGGTGTGGTGGCGCAGGCTTGTAATCCGAGCCTTAGAGAGGCTGAGGCAGGAGGACCACGGTTTGAGGACAGCCTCAGTTACTTAGTGAGGCCCTTTGCAACTGAGTAAGACCCTGTGTCAAAAATAAAGAATAGCCGGGCGTGGTGGTGCATACTTGTAATCCCAGCGCTTGGGAGGCAGAGACAGGAGGATCGCGCAGGTTCGAAGCCAGCCGCGCTGGCTTAAGAGACCCTATTTCCAAATTAAAGTAAAAAATAGGTCTGGGAGTGTAGCCCAGAGGTAGAAGGGTTTCCAGGAATCCCAGTAACACCAAAAAAAAAAAAAAAAAAAAAATAGGGCTGCGGGTGTCACTCGGAGGTAGACTGCCCCTGGGTTCCATCCCTAACAGTGCAAAATAAATAAATAAATAGGGCTGGAGGAGCCGGGCGTGGTGGTGCACGCTTGTGATCCCAGCATTTGGGAGGCTGAAACAAGAGGATCGCAGCTCATGACCAGCCTCAGCTATTAGTGAGGCCCTTTGCAACTCAGTGAGACCCTGTTTCAAAATAAAGAATAAAAAATAGGACTGGGGGTGAGCTTGGGGGTAGAATGCCCCTGGGTTCAACCCCCAGTACCGAAAAACAAAAAGACTGAAGATGTAGCTCAGAGGCAGAGCCCTGGGTTCAGTCCCTAGTATGGAAGGAAGGAAGGAAGGAAGGAAAGAAGGAAGGGAGGGAGGGAAGGAGGGAGGGAGGAACACTTAGCTAGGCATGGTACTTGGGAGACTGAGACAGGAGGCTTGCAGGTTCAGCAATTTAGCGAGCCCCTCAGCAACTTGGTGAGGCCCTGTCCTCACCAAGTTGTCCTCACCAAGTTCCAAAATAAGAAGGGCTGGGGGTCTGACTTGGAGGGAGAATGCTCCTGAGTTCAGTCCAACACACACACACACACACACACACACACACACACACACACACACACACACGAGTACTGATTGCCCAGGTGGCTCTTCACACCCGCTGCGCTTGCAGCCTGGCCTCTGGGCTGCCTTTCTGAGCTGGATCCCGACTCCTGGTCCAAACAGCTGTGGAGGAAGTGGCCGGGCGAGGGATGGCATTCCATGATACAAAGCAGGGCACCTGTTCCAGGATGTGGGCCGCGCATGGCCACCTGGAAGGGGCTGGGAGGGGGCCGGCAGCAGAATTGGCGGGGGGGGGGGTGGAACAGGCCAGAGAGAGGGACGGATGTTTGCATTTAAGACTTGAATCCTGTTAACCGCCCATCTCCAAGACGCTGAACATCTGGCAGCAACAGGAGCACTTCTCCAGAACATCTGGACACTCGCTGCGCTCGGCACGGAGCAGCTGGGTCCTTGGCAGCCTTCTGCGTAACTGGCGTGGGGTCTCCTCTGTGTGCTTAACATCACATTTGTGATTTCCTCTGCCTGTAACAGAAAACCAGACCCAAACTGGTTTAAATTTTAAAAGGGAAATTCTTAGCTCACTGAGCTGGAAAGCCCAGAGACACAGCCGGCTGCGGGTAGGTGTTGATGTAGCAGCTGAACATTACCAGGACCCAGTTTCTCCGGCTCCTGCTATCAGCCTTGCTCCCGAGCCCTCCCCCGGGAGGTTCCCAAAGGGGCTGCCGAAAGAGCTCGGTCATCTCATTCAGAGCAGAGCCACACTGGCCCGGTGCTCTTAGCAAAGACCTGACATTGCTCTGATTGGACAGGACTGGATCACAAGCCACAGCTGATCCGGTCACGTGACCAGGGGTCCTGGAATATGCTGGCTGGCCCCGTCACCTGTTCCTCTCGGGACAAGCCCCTTCTCAGAGCTTTACAAGATAAGCTGGAGAACATTAGTTTATGAGTTATCCTCTTAGCTGCTCTGACCAAAAGTTTATTTTTTTGGCTCACAGTTTAGAGGTTTCATCCATAGTTGGCTGACTCCAGGCTAGAACACTTCCTAGTGGCAGAGGAGAGCTGGTGAAGCAGAGAGAGGGATTAGAAGCAGCCGAGGCCACGCCCCCAAGGCATTCGGCCCCTCCTACCACGCCACACCTCTAAACATGGCTGACTTGCCTAACACATGAATGTTTGGGAGACATTTTATTTCATTTTCATTTTTTTAGTACTTGGGTGGGAGACATTTTATTTTATTTTGAAGTACCGGGATGGAACCCAGGGGCATTATACCTCTGAGCTACACCTGCAGCCCTATTTTTTATTCTTTCTTTTTTTTTTTTTTTTTTTTTTTTTTGGTGGCACTGGGGTTCCTGGAAACCCTTCTACTCCGGACTACACTCCCAGACCCATTTTTATATTTTTATTTGGAAACAGGGTCTCTTAAGTCAGAGAGGCTGGCTTCGAACCTGCGTGATCCTCCTGTCTCCACCTCCCAAGCGCGTTAGGATTAGGAGCATGTGCCACCACGCCCGGCTATTCTTTATTTTTGAAACAGGGTCTCACTGACTTGCAAAGGGCCTCGCTAAGTAGCTGAGGCTATCCGTGAACTGTGATCCTCCTGTCTTAGCCTCCCAAATGCTGAGATTACGAGCGTGCGCCACCACGGCTGACAATGGGAGACATTTTAAATCCAAACTTTAACACCAATGAGGAGACTACTTTCTTTCGTCTTTTATTTTCTATTGGTGCATTGTAGTCATACATCTTTTTTTTTTTTTTTTTTTTTGGTGGTGGTACTGGGGTTCCTGGAAGCTCTTCTACCTCCGAGCTACATTCCCAGACCTATTTTTTTTTTTTTTTTGGAAACAGGGTCTCCTAAGCCAGCGCGGCTGGCTTCGAACCTGTGCGATCCTCCTGTCTCCGCCTCCCGAGCGCGGGGATGACAAGCATGCCCACCACGCCCGGCGTAGTCATATATCTTAATGGCGTAGGAGACTACTTTTACTTTCTTTCTTTTTTGCGGTACTGGGGATAGAGTCCAAGAACATTCTACCTCCAAGCTCCACCCCAGCCCTATTTTTTATTCTTTATTTTGAAACAGGGTCTCACTGAGTTGCAGAGGGCCTCATTAAGTAGCTGAGGCTGTCCACGAACTGCAGTCCTCCTGTCTCAGCCTCCTGAATGCTGGGATTACAAGCTTGTGCCATCACACCCAGCTTTAGTACACGCTCCTATTGAACATTATGATTGAGTTTTCTAAGACATATGGCCCAGTGCAACCTCACTTCTTGTGAGACGGACCACATGTTTTATATACTTTCAAGAAAGTCAGGCCAGGTGTGGTTGCACACACCTGTAATCTTAGTACTTGGGAGACTAAAACAGGAGGATCACAGGTTTAAGGACAGTACATGGTAACTTAGTGAGACCCTGTTTCAAAATGGAAAAATAAAATAGGCCTGTGGGTGTAGCTCAGAGATAGAATGCCTCTGGGTTCAATTTCCAGTACCACAAAAAAAAAAAAAAAAAAAAAAAGAAGAAGGAAGGAAAGAAGGAAGGAAAAAGAAAAAAAGCTAGACAAGTTCCTTCTTTGCATTCTGAAAGAATGCAAGTCAGTACGATTTAGTATATCTTTCTTTGTGACCATCAGCAATCTGGAGCCTTCTCTTGACTTAGTAGAAAGTAAAACCCTGTACTTTTTCCTGACCTTGTATTAGACATAGACCTTTCCCAGAAATCCTCACCAAAGAATCCATAGTCCACTGTGGGACTTAGGAGGAAGTCCACCAATCTTTGGGTAAGGGGCAGGGCTCTGGCTCTTATCTCTGGTGGATTGTAGACCTGCTCACCCTGGAGTGGGAGCCAGGAGGCCAGCCTTTCCTGGTTTTCCTTCCTGACTCTGTTATCCTAAGAGCATCCCTCCCTCTTCACTTTCCTCTGTCCCAATATTCATTGTCTCTTTCTCATTGGTATCTTTACCCAGGACATGTGAATACTTGGAACAAAGCCTTCATTTCCCTGCCTCCCTTGCAGCTAGACATAGATATGATAGGAACATTCTGCCCAGAGAGATGGCTGGGGAAGTAGTGTGTCAACTTCCATGTGGGTCTCACACTAGCCCTGGACTTCCTATTATGGTATATAGGTGTGGAAGCTGCCATCCTGCTTGATTCGTGGTTATTTTGGGGTCTGCATTAACTGTAGCCCAGTCACTTCTCTCACCCCTCCTCCTCTTTTTCCTTCTCTTCCCTCTCATGTTGTCTCCTTTCTCTCTTCTCCTTCCTCTTATTCCCCTTTTCTCCCAGTTCTCAAATCCCCTCACGAACCCTGTCTTCTCTCTAACCCACTGGCTCTCTTAAAGCAACAGGCCAGGAGAGTAGACAGCCATGGTATACATGGCCTTGCTGCTCCCAGGCCCTGAGAACGTGTCCCTGTCCCAGAGGTCTCCTTCCTGAAGACCTGTTCCCACCCAGAAGAGTACCCCACCATGATCAGCCCTATCTCTAAGGATGACGTGCTCCCAGGGAAGGGGCAGAGAGCCAGCCAGGGCGCCCACCCCAGGGAGCCTGCTGCCCAGTGCTCAACTCCTGTCTCATGATTCTGCCGTGACTGTGGTAACGCCCGGGACTGGACGCTTGCCTGGGCTGGAGACCATCTGGCTGTGCCCTCTGGCTTCCCCAGAAGAGGATGCTTTTAGCTGTCATCGTGGCTGAAGCCAGCCTGACCTGGGGGCTGGCCACTCCTAACTTTGCTCCTTCAGCCCCAGCTCCAGACTTTGTCCCCAGTAGATGAAGGCTGTGGGAAACAAGGTTCGTTCTCTGGAGGGGGCCTCCGGGACTCCTCCCCCTCCAGCCAGGCCCAGTGCCAGCTTTCTGTCCCCGATCGGCCCCACAGGCGACAGATGGTGTCTTGAAGACAGGCCCTGGGCCAGAACCAGGGTGCCGTGTCAGCTGCAGTGGGCTCCCCTTTCATCCTCCGGCCTGCGGCTGGGGCGGCCCCAGCTCTTCACCTGGCTCAGTGGGGCTTAGCGGGGCTGAGAGGCTGGGCTCGGGAGGCCCTTATGGAGTCGAGTGGTGAGGCCCCAGTGAGGTGGTGAGGCCCCGGGGTGGGTAGGAGAGCCCAGAGCTGCCACAGTGGGCCTCGCTCCCACCCCAAGACCAGAGCAGGACTCATACTAGCCTGAGTCGCCCGGAACAGGTGGAGGGCACCTGTGTGCCACCGCTGGCTCTCAGAGGGGGTCTGGACACCCAGAAGGCCTCTCACTGGGCCACCCTGGGATCTAGACAAGCACCCCGCCCCCCAGCAAACCTAGCTCCCAGATCTGAGCCGGTCTCTGATGGGAAGCTGGGCTGGGGAAGGCTCCATCCGCAGGCCGCACCCGGATCGCTTACAGCCTGTGCGGCGGCAGCCTGCTGTGTGAGGTCATGTCAGAATTCTTGAAACACTTTCCATCTGGAGTCAACGCCACCCTGCAGCGGCTCCCAGGCCGCGCCCCTCGCCAGGCAAGGGGTGGATCGGGTGTCCCGGAGGAGGCCACGGCCACACGTCGTCGGGCAGGCTTAGGAAAAACAAATTCAGAGGCAGCTTCTTTTCTTCCTCCCCCCGACCCTTCTTCTTCTTTTTCCAATACTGGGTTTTGAACCCAGGGTCATTCAACCTACGAGCTACACCCCCTGCCCTATTTTTTATTCTTTATTTTGAGACAGGGTCTCACTAAGTTGCAGAGGGCCTAAGTAACTGGGGCTGTCCATGAACCACAATCCTCCAGTCTCAGCCTCCCGAATGCTGGGATTACAGGCATGCGACACCACACCCAGCTTTATTCTTTATTTTGAAACAGGGTCTCATCCCAAATGCTGGGATTACAAGTGACACCACCACACCTGGCAGCTGCCTCCCCCTCCTCCCCCTCTTCTTCCTCCTCCTCCTTCTTCTTCTTCTCTTCCTCCTCCTCTTCCTTCTCCTCCTCCTCCTTCTCCTTCTCCTTCTTGTGGCACTAGGATCAAACCCAGGCATATTCCACCTCTGAGATATACCCCCATCTCTTTTATTTATTTACTTATTTATTTATTTATTTTGTGTGGGTTTTTTTTTCTTTCAGTACTAAGAATGGAACCCAGGGGCATATTCTACCTCCAAGCTACACCCTCAGCCCTACTTTTTATTTATTTATTTTTTTTCTCTTTTTGAAACACGGTCTCATTGAGTTGCAAAGGGCCTCACTAAGTAGCTGAGTCTGGCCGTGAACTGCGATCCTCCTGTCTCAGCCTCCCAAATTGCTGGGGTTACAAGCTTGCCCCACCACGCCCGGCTCCTTTTTTTTTTTTTTTTTTTTTTATAACTTTGAAACAAGGTCTTGCTAAGTTACTGTCCTTAAACCTGAGATCCTCTATCTCAGCCCCACGGACTGGGAGGACAGGCGGGTGCCTTCACGCCCAGCGGTCAAGGCTTTGACTGGCTCTTTGATTCACCACCTAGTGAATCCTTTTCAACCTCAGGGGCATCCCACTGCCCTCTGGGACAGTGTCACTGTCCACACTGGCCCCGTGCTCGGCCTCTCTCCTCGCTGGCACATTCACTTGGAATCTAGAGCTCCAGCTGGGCATGGTGGCTCACAAAAGCATTGGTCATCCCAGTACTTGGGAGTCCGAAACAGAAGGATTGCAGGTTGGAGGACGGCCTCAGCAAGTAGTGAGACTCCCATCAACCTAGTGAGACCCTGCTTCAAAATAAAAGTAGAAGCCGAAGTGTGGTGGACAGGCTTGCAATCCCAGTACGTGGGAGGCTGAGACAGGAAGATTGTAGGTTCACGGCCAGCCTCAGCTATTAGTGAGGCTTTCAACAACTTAGTGAGACCCTGTTTCAAAATAAAGAAGAAAATATAGCGCTGTGGGTGTAGCTCAGAGGTAGAATGTCCCTGAGTTCAATCTCCAGTACTACTAATTAATTAATTAATTAAAAAATAAGAAAAATAAAAATATAAAAGCCAGGTGTAGTGATGCACGCTTGTAATCCCAGTACTTGGGAGGCTGAGACAGGAGGATCGCAGATTCAAAGTCAGCCTCAGTAATGAAGCAAGGCTCTCACCAACCTAGTGAGACCCTGTTTCCAAATAAAAAATTGAACTGGGAGCATAGCTTGGAAATCAATAGAATGCCTCTAGGTTTAAGCCCCAGTACCCCCACAAAATAATAATAAAATCAAGCTGAGGACATCTCTTGGGGGTAGAATGCCCCTGGGTTCACTCCCTGGTGCCACAACAAAATAAACAAAAGAGTCCAGCATCTCGCTACCAGCCCCAAACCCCCCACTTCTGTGCCCACAGAGGGTCTCCCTGCCGCGGCTCTGGGTGGACACTGACGTGGGGTCAAGATGGACACACGCCTTCCCTGGGACTTATGTGTTCATGCTGGCAAACCTGGGACTGGAGCAAATGGCAATTGAGGGGCTATATTTGTTTTCATTTTTATTGCGTGGTACTGGGGCTGGCATCTAAGAGCCTTCTACCTCCAAGCTACACCCTCAGCCCTATTTTATTTTTTATTTGGAATCAGGGTCTCACTAAGTTGCTGAGGCTGGCCCCGGACCTGCCATCCTCCAGTCCAGGGTGGGTCACTGGGCCGGCTCTGGTAGGTGTTGTAAATATCTGTGCGCCCAGGGCCCTTTCCACCTGCCCAAACTGGACGGGCTTGAGGAAGACGGAAAAGACATCCTGCGAGCAGGATTATGAAATGACAGGGATGACGTGAGGGGCTTTCGAAACCCTGGGAAGTCTGACCCGCGCGAATGACAGCACCTTGCTATTCTTGGCCCCTGGAGTTCAGGACAACCTCCTCAGCCCGCAGTCAGCCAGGGACAGGGCCGCGGGGCCGCCACAGGCCTCTGCTGCCCCCTGGTGGCCCGGGCCGCACTTTTGACTGGGTTGTGGGCCTGGAGACGGAGCCGAGGGTCTGCAAGAGGAGCCCAGGGCGAGGGGCCCTGGGTTCCAGCTCAAGATCACTTTCAGCGACCTTTTCCTCCCCGGCCTGGTTTCTCATCTCTAAGATGGGAGTCACGCCCAAGAGGCTGAGACAGGGGGATCCCAGGTTCTCAGCCAGCCTCAGCAGTGTAGTGAGACCCTATGTCAAAACAAAAGGGGCTGCTGGGCGTGGTGGGCACGCTTGTCATCCCCGCGCTTGGGAGGCCGAGACAGGAGGATCGCACAGGTTCAAAGCCAGCCTCAGCTACTTAGCGAGGCTCTCAGCAACTTAGTGAGACCCTGTTTCCAAATAAAGTATAAAATAGGTCTGGGAGTATAGCCTGGAGGTAGAAAGCCCCTGGGTTCGATCCCCAGTACCAAGAAAAAGATGAAGACCCTAATATGGATCCTACTTCATACGGGTTTGGAGTGCATGAGACCATCTAGCACTGAGTAAACACCTGGCTCAAGTAGACATCAGACAGGAGCTACCGCTATTGTAACACAGAGAATCTTGGCAGCCATGCGTGGTGGCACACACCTGGAAGCCCAGTACTTGGGAGGCGGAGACAGGAGGATCCCAGGTTCAAGGCCAGCCTTGGCTACTTAGTGAGGCCCTCGCAACTCAGTGAGACCTTGTTTCAAAATAAGGTGGGAGGGAGCAGCAAGCATTCTTGTACATGGATCTGTATTTTTTTTACATGTTTTTTAAGTTTTATGAAGAGAAAGGTTTATTAGTTGACAGTTTTGGAGGTATTTTTACTTTGTGTGTGTGGGGGGATAGTGGGGATTGAACCCAGGAGCATTTGATCTCCTTGCTACACACCTAGCCCCTTTTTAATTTTTATTTTGAAACACCTCTTACTAAATTGCAGAGGTCTTCACTAAATTGCTGAGGCTAGCCTTGAACCTGCAATCCTCCTGTCTCAGACTCCCAAGTACAGGGATTACAGGCATGCAACATCATACCTGGTTAAGTATAGAGTTGTAAAAGCCAGGCATGGTGGTGCACACTTGCAATCCCAGCATTTGGGAGGCTGAGACAGTAGAATCTGGGTTCGAAACCAGCCTCAGCTACTTAGTGAGGTCCTCCACAACTCAGTGAGACTCTGTTTCCAAAAAAAAAAGAGGCCAGGCGTGGTGGCACACGCTTGTAATCCTAGCATTCAGGAAGCTGATACCGGAGGATCATGGTTCTCAGACAGCCTCAGCTACTTAGTGAGGCCCTCCGCAACTTAGTGAGACCCGGTTTCAAAAATAAAGAATAAAAAATAGGGCAGAGAGTATAGCTCGGAGGTCGAATGTCCCTGGGTTCCATCCCCAGACTCCCTCCCCCCCAAAAAAAAGAATAAAAAATAGGGCTGGGGCCAGGCGTGATGGTGCGTGCTTGTAATCTCAGCATTCAGGAGGCTGAGACCAGAGGATCAGGGTTCGTGGCCAGTCTCAACTACTTAGTGAGGCCCTTTGCAACTCAGTGAGACCCTGCTTCAAAATAAAGAATATAAAAAATATGGCAGGGGGTATAGCTTGGAGGTAGAAAGCCCCTGGGCTCCAACCCCAGTACCACACACACAAAAAAATTAAATTAAATTAAAATTAAAAAATAAAAAGGTCCAGGGGTGTACGCCAGGAGAACACCCCGGGTTCAATCCCCAGTATCCTCCCCCCTGCAAAAAAAAAAAAAAAAAAAAGTTTCCAGCCAGACGCCTTTCTGCGGAACTCTCTCTCGCTAGGGGTTTTCCATCATAGAATTGTTTCTGTGGAGAAATGGATCCAGTTTTTATCTTGTTCACGTCCACCACCTTTTCCTAGAATATAACCTGCTGCAAGCTTGAACAATACCTGCTTCTTGTTCTTTGCTTGTGAATGTGCCTGTGGCGTGAGAAAAGCCCTCGTTCCCCACGACGGCGGAGCCGAGCCAAGAACTGGAGGCTCCGGGGAAGAGACAGGGTGGGGAGAGGGGCTGAGCCCAGGGGCACGGCCATGCCCAGCCAAACCAGGCATTTGAAACAGGCTGGGGTGCAGCTCTGGGGAAGAATGCCCCTGGGTCCAGCCCCCTCTCCCAAGTACAACAATGATAAATAAAAATAAAGCTGGGCTGGTGGTGCACGCTTGTAATCCTAGCGCTTGGGAGGCTGAGACAGGAGGATCGCGGGTTCTCCGCCAGTCTCAGCTGCTTAGTGAGGCTTCTGCAACAATAAAGAATAATTAAATAAAGAATAATTAAATAATTAAATAAAGAATAATTTAAAAAAAACAGGGCTGCGGGGTGCAGCTCAGAGGTAGAATGGCCGTGGGTGGTTCAATCCCCAGTATCACAAAAATAAATAAATAAATAAATAAATAAATAAATAAATAAATAAATAGGGGTCTTGCTAAGTTGCTGGGGATCCCAGTTGCTGAGACTGGCCTCTAACCTGCAATCCTTCTGTCTTAGCCTCCCAAATACTGCAATTACAAACTTGTGCCACCACTGCCGGCTGATATCTTTTGATGAGTCTAAAAATATATTCTGTAAGCTAACAAAGTATATAGGTACTAATTAACTGGACTTACAGTACTCTAAGATTTATTGGATCTTTTAAGAATTCAGACCTGCGGGGCGTGGTGGCGCATGTTTGTAATCCCAGCTTTTGAGAGGCTGAGACAGGAGGAGTGAGGTTCGTGGCCAGCCTCAGCTACTTAGTGAGGCTCTTTGCAACTCAGTGAGACCCTGTTTCAAAATAAAGAATAAAAAATAGGTCTGGGGTGGAGCTTGGAGATAGAATGCCCCTGGGTTCAGCCTAGCATCACAAAATATAAATAAATAAATAAGCCAGGCATGGTGGCACACGCTTGTAATCCCAGCATTCAGGAGGCTGAGACTGGAGGATCGCGGTTCGCGGACAGCCACAGCTACTTAGGCCCTATTTCAAACTAAAGAATAAAAAATAGGGCAGAGGGTATAGCTCGGAGGTAGAATGCCCCTGGGTTCCATCCCCAGACCCTAAAAATAATAATAATAATAATAATAAATAATAGGGTTAGGGATATAGTTTAGAGGTATAATGCCCCTGGGTTCA
Source organism: Muscardinus avellanarius (assembly GCF_963383645.1). NCBI lineage: Eukaryota > Metazoa > Chordata > Mammalia > Rodentia > Gliridae > Muscardinus > Muscardinus avellanarius. The sequence goes on along the minus strand of NC_137801.1, from coordinate 85,632,548 downwards.
ATCCTTACTTAAAAAAATAAATAAATAAAAACAGCCAGGTGTAGTGGCACATGCTTGTAACCCCAGTACTTGGGAGGTTGAGATAGGAGGATCACAGGTTCATGGCCAGCCTCAGCTCTTTAGTGAGGCCCTCCCCAACTTACTGAAATCCTGTTTCAAAATAAAGAAAAAAGCCAAGCATGGTGGTACACATTTATAATCCCCGTGTTTGGGAGGCTGAGACAGGAAGATCGCACAGGTTCAAAGCCAGCCTCAGCTACTTAGTGAGACCCTGTTTCCAAATAAAAAATATGAAATAGGTCTGGGAGAATAGCCTGGAGGTAGAAAGCCCTGAGTTCCACCCCTGTACCACCAAAAAAAATAAATAAAAATAGAGCTGGGGATGTAGCTTGGAGGTAGAATGCCCCTGGGTTCCATCCCCAGCACTACAAAAAAATAAATAAATTTTAAAAATAAGGAGGATCTCCGGGAAGATGGCGATGGAGAAAAGTGGTGCTTACGAGCCCCGCTAACAACCAGTCTCTATTACCAAAAAATCAGCGCCTTTCATAGCCAGAAAACACCATCAGCAGAGAAACAAAAAATGTAAATACAAGAGACAGAGAAAAAGAGGTCTGGAAAAATGAGACACCAGAAAGAAACCAGACCGCAGGCTTGCAGCCGGAGCTGCAGTGCGGGAGCTATCTTCCCTCACAGCACCAGGCCCCAGAGAGGAGGGGGACTCAGAACGGAGCTCAGAGCCACAGAGGAGATACGCCGGCCTCACGGCCAAGGATGCAGCCGCAGCACCTTACTGCCGGCAGCAGCGGCGACCTCACCGGAAGGCACCAGACCAATGCACTCAACAGCCCACCAGGCTCCAGAGAGGAGCTGTGGACAGCGAGCTGAGGTGAGCGGCTGCGGATCAGCCGGGAGGAATTCGGCAGATTTTTCGGCGCAGGGAGCGTCTAAAGCTCCCAGGGGCCAGGCTCAGCACACCCTGCAGGGACTCAGAGCGGAGCTCAAAAACAGAGAAGAAATACGCTAGCCTCACGGCCGAGGGCGTAGCAGTGGTGCCATATTGTCACCGGCGGCGGCAGCAGCGAATTCACCAAGTCCACTACAGCTCCGTCTGCGCACTCAACAACAGTGAGTCAAATTGTGGCCCCAAGAGGAGAAATCCCAGTACAGCACTCCCAGGGACTTGACCCAGTGGGGGAGTGGCGGTGGCAGAGATATCACACCATAGGAGAACGCCCAACCTGGCACCCCCCATGGTCTAAAGCAGCCTCTATTGACTCCCTGGGTCTGAGACTTTGCGATACAACCCAGTAAAGGAGTAGTGGGGACTGAGATACCACAGACCTGAGATCCAGAGCACCTTAAGTGAAGTCGTAGTGACCCAAGGGAAGAACCCAAAGAAGGCACAAACTTCCCAAATTATGGGAAAGAGGAATAACAATGGAGCAATGAATGCCCACAACCCCACAACATCAGAACCCGATAAAACAGAAAATCAGAGATTTCTAGAAGATCAAATCAGGAATATAACTGTAGAAATAATAGAGGTGTTTCGAAAAGAATTCAGAGAGAGTCAAAAAGAGATGAAGGATGCAATCAATGAAGTAAAGGCCTCAATTCAAAGTATAAACAACCAATTAGACCACATGGAGAATAGAATCTCACTCCTAAAAGATGATCACTCCAAAAATGAACGCATAGTTTCTAATTTAGGAAAAAAAATCCGACAGCAGGAATCTGACATTGAAGAAATATGGGCCCATTTTAAGAGAGCTAACCTAAGAATAATTGGAATAGAGGAGGGAAAAGAAAGTGAAACCAAAGGGATCAACAATCTCTTCAAGGAAGTAATAGCAGAAAATTTTCCAAACATAGAGCAAGAGGTCGATACACAGGTCCAGGAAACTTATAGAACCCCGTTTAGACAGGATCAGAGAAGAGGATCCCCACGCCACATAATTGTCAAAATGACCAATGTGGAAGCCAAGCAGAGAATCTTAAAGGCAACAAAAACAAAGGGCCAAGTGACATTCAGAGGCAAACCAATTAGAATCACTCCAGACTTCCCAAACCAAGTCATGAGAGCCAGAAGGGTTTGGAGTAACATATTCCAAACTCTGAAAGAAAACAACTTCCAGCCAAAAATTTCCTACCCAGCAAAACTATCTATCAAATTAGATGGGGAAATAAGAAGCTTCCATGACAAACAGAAACTGAAGGAATTTATGTCTTCAAAACCAGCGCTAGAGAAAATACTCAAAGAGATTAACTACAAAGAAGAAATAGGTAACACGCACCAGAACCAGAGAAACAAGATTTTCCATCCAACAGACAACTAAGACTGGTTATCTTTGGAGATTCATTATTTATGTTAGTCTTTTACCTATTTCTAAATTGTATTGTTTGCTTTTACTGTTGCTAATTTTTAGGACTTCTATTTGGAATATTAATATACCTTCAGATATAGCATTTGGAAATATTTTATCCCATTCTATCAGTAACTTTTAACTCTGTTGACATTGTCTTTTGATATACAATATTTTTTTAGGGAGTTTGTTTACCCTTCTGTTGCCTGTGCCATTGAAATCATATCCAAGAAATCACTGCCAATTCCAATGTTGTGAGGTTTTATGACCCAGATTTTCTTCTAAAACTTAATCGTCTTAAGATTTATATTTAGGTCTTTTATCTATTTTGAGTGAATATTTGTATATGGTGTTAGGTAAGGGTCCAATTTTATTCTTTTTCATGTAATTATTATTTTTCAACAATATTTAGTTAAAAGATTATTTCCTTCACCAAATATTTGTGGAAACCTTGTCAAAAATAACTTGACAATATAGGGAAGAATTTATCTCTAGGCTTTTATTTAACTCCAATGGTTTATATATCTGCCTTTATAACAGTACTACACTGTTTCAATTATTGTAGCTTTATAAGGTTTGAAATCAGAAAATATATATCTTCTAGCTTTGTTCTTTTTTGCGATTGTTTTGAGTATCTAGAGTCCATCTTTCATATTAGGACAGATTTTTTCTGAAAAATAAATAAATAAATGTATGATAGTTTCACCTTAAAAAAAAAGAAAAAATATCCTCTGGTAAGAAAGAAAGCAAAAAGAAATATTGAAATGTTATCTTTAAGTCATCAAAAGCTTGGTATCAGACAAATGAAACTGTTATGTGAGATTATCATTGTTAATATTGGATAAATTGCTATAATACTAGATGTCAACCACTAAGCCAAGCATGGGAGGGAGGGATGGGGAGGGAATGGGGATCGGGTGGGGGCTGAATGGGCGATGTGTGCATGTATGTCTACAAAAGTTTTTTTTAATCCCATTATGATGTATGAATACAGTGCACCAATAAAAAAAATAATAATAACATAAAACTTCCTTCCTTCCTTTTAGTACTGGTGAGCAAACCCTTGAGCTACTCCCCCAGCCTTATTTATTTATCTATTTATTGTGTGTGTGTGTGTGTGTGTGTGTGTGTGTGTGTGTGATGCTGAGGGTTGAACCCAGGGCATTTTACCTCTAAGCTACACCCCAGCCCTTTTGTTTTTTGTTTTGAAACAGGGTCTCATTAGGTTGATGACAGTCTCACAATTTGCTAAGGTTGTCCTCGAACCTGTGATCCTCCTATCTCAGCCTCCCAAGTACTGGGTTTACAGGTTTCCGCCACCCCACCCAGCCTTTTTTATTTATTTATTTATTTATTTATTTATTTATTTACTTACTTACTTATTTATTTTTGCAGTACGGGATGAAACCCAGGGACATTTTCCCTCAAGCTAAACCCCAGCCCTATTTTTTTTTAGTCTTTTTAAAATTTGAAACAGGGTCTCACTGAGTTGCCAAGGGCCTCACTAAGTAGCTGAGGCTGGCCCCAAACCCGGATCCTCCTGTCTCAGCCTCCCAAATGCTGGGACTACAAGCGTGTGCCACCACGCTGATAAGTTGGGTCCCTCCCCCACGTGATCTCGCAGTGGAACCCCAGAAGCCAGAAGTGGAGATATCGCGAGACTCCAGGTGCCTCCAGAATCGGCATGCCTATAAAAGATCGGTGCCTCCCATCCCCCACGTGACTCAGCCGGCCCATCAGGACTGTGCGCAACTCTCCAGACGCGTGGCCGTTGGTCCCTTCCCCCAGGGCCAGCTGACTCTTCGAGGGTGCCGGGTCCGAATAAAACAGCGGTCTCTGATGACCCCGTTGGTGTTTTTACCTCCCTCCTCAACCCCCTAACTCTATTTTCAACCTTACATATGCCCAGCCTTATTTTTTATTTTGAAGCAGGTTCTCCTAAATTGCTGAGGCCAGCTTCAAACCTATGGTCCTCCTGTCTCAGCCTCCCAGGTAGTGGGATTACAGGCATGCACCATGCCCGGCTTATTTTTTATTTTGAAGTAGGGTCTCACTAAAGTGCTAATGGCCTCACTGAGTAGCTAAGGCTGGCCTCAAACTTGTGACCTTCCTGTCTCAGCCTCCCAAGTACCGAGATCACAGGGGTGCTGATGTCCAGCACCGCCGCTTTGACCTCAGAGAAGCCTGGTGCCCTGTCCCCGGGGAAGCCAGAGAGTGCTGGCCGCTTCCCAGGGACCCCCAGCGTGACCTCGGCCGGGAAGCGCTTTGGGCCATGTGAGTGGACGCTTTTGATAGCAGGCAACTGTGGCTTCCTAGCGTTCCTGTGGCTTGGTTTCTCAAGACTCAAGAGTCTGAAGGGGAGCTCCCCCACTGCCCGGCTCCTGGCTTGACCTTCGGGGTGGCCGGGGTGGGGGGCACCAAGTTTCTCTTCCATGGTCTCAGAGTCTCTGAGCACCTCGGCCTCCTGGCCCCCACCACCACCCTGGGCCACTGTCCCAGCTGCAGCCTCGGCCCAGCCCCGGGGGAGGCCAGAACAATGCCCTTATCAACAGCTGACTTGGACTTCCCTTCTCAAGGTCAACTCTTATCTTAACACTTGCCTCTGAGTCAGCCCTGATCCTCCCAGCCAAGCTCTTCCCACCATAAAAGCACCTTACCCCCCCAACAGCCTGGCTTCCTCCTCCCTGCCCTCCTCCTCCTCCCTGCCCTCCTCCTCCTCCCTGCCCTCCTCCTCCTCCCTGACCTCCTCCTCCTCCCTGCCCTCCTCCTCCCTGCCCTCCTCCTCCCTGCCCTCCTCCTCCTTGCCCTCCTCCTCCTCCCTGCCCTCCTCCTCCTCCCTGCCCTCCTCCTCCTTGCCCTCCTCCTCCTCCCTGCCCTCCTCCTCCTCCCTGCCCTCCTCCTCCCTGCCCTCCTCCTCCTCCCTGCCCTCCTCCTCCTCCCTGCCCTCCTCCTCCCTGCCCTCCTCCTCCTCACTGCCCTCCTCCTCCTCACTGCCCCAGCTCAGAAACAAATCATCAGCCCCCACACCTCACTCCTAGCTGAGTTCACCTGAGCCCAGAGAGGGCTCTGCCTCGCTCAGAGTCACACAGCAGCGTCAGGGCCAGGCCTCCCAGCCAGTTCTTTGCTTCTGTAATAAACACCTTTTTTTTTTTTTTTTGGTGCTGGGGATGGAACCCAGGAGCATTCTACTGCCAAATTACACCTGAGTTCTTGCCACTTTTTCCTCTGAAGCAGTGTCTCACGAAATTGCTGAAGCTGGCCTCCAATCTGTGTCTCCAATCCAGTCTCAGCCTCCCAAGCAATGAGATTGCAGGCCTGCGCCAGCACACCAGCCAGACTTGTTTTTACTTAAGTTTTCATTCTACACTAGCCCGCAGGGGCGCTTCCTTCTCCCTGGACGCAGCAGCAGCCTGGGTCTCCAGCACCCCAGGAGTCAGGCTGGCTCAGCCCAGAAGAAGATCAGAAACCCCCATGAATCAGAATGTACAAGCGTCCCAAATAGGGCTACACAACAGGACAAATATCTAACAATAAAAGAGTTGCAGCTGGGTACGGTAGCACAAGTTTATAATCCCAGGACTTGGGAGGCTGGCACAGGAGGATTGCAGTCCCAGTACTTAGGAGGCTGAGACAGGAAGATCGCAGGTTCAAGGACAGCTTCAGCAAGTAGTGAGATTCTCATCAACCTAATGAGACCCTGTTTCCAAATAAAAATAAAATAGGACTGGGAATATAGCTCTGAGGTAGAATGTCCCCGAGTTCAATTCCCAGTACCACAAACAAACAAATAATAATAATAAATAAAAGAGCCGGGCGTGGTGGCACATGCTTGTAATCCCAGCATTTGGGAGGCTGAGACTGGAGGATTGCGGTTCGCAGACAGCCTCAGCTACTTAGTGAGGCCCTCCACAACTCAGTGAGACCCTGTTTCAAAATAAAAAGTAAAAAATAAATAGGGCAGGGGGTGTAGCTTGGAGGTCAAATGCCCCTGGGTTTCATCCCCAGACCTGCAATAAATAAATAAATAAATAAATAAATAAATAAATAAATAATAGAGTTGCCAGCTGGATGCTATGGCGTGCACCTGTGATCCCAGTACTTGGGGGGCTAAGACAGGAGGCTCATAGGTGGGAGGACAGCCTCAGCAAGCAGAGATTCATCAACCTAACAAGACCCTGTTTCAAGATAAAAATTAAAGTCAAATAGGGCTGAGGTTGTTGCTTGGAGGTAGAACGCCCCTGGGTTCAATCTCCAGTACCACAGAATATACACATAGACACGTACGTACAGGCTGGGGGTGCAGCTCAGAGGTAGAATGCCCCTGCGTTCAATCCCTAGTAACCAAAAATCAAACCAAAAAAGACATTGCAAAATTCTGGGCTGGGGATGTGGCTCAGCCGCAGAGCCCTGGCCTTGCCTGTGCAGAGCCGGGGGTTCAGACCCCAGCACCACACACAAAAGAAAATGCCAGAGGGGTACCAAAACTCCTGTATAACCTTCAATCACGCGACTACAAGCACTTACCCTACCAGCACTTACACACGCCTGCTACCCCCCAGCCGAGTCAGGGTTTGCTCTTTGTCTCACTCATGTTCTTTTCTTGTTTCTTTCTTTCTTTCTTTCTTTCTTTCTTTTTTTTTTTTTTTCCCCCTCGGGTCTGGTGATGGAACCCAGGGGCATACTACCTCCAAGCTATACTCTCTGCCCTACTTTTTTATTCTTTATTTTGAAACTCACTGAGTCGCAGAGGGCCTCCCTAAGTAGCTGAGGCTGTCTGCAAATCGCGATCCCAAATGCTGGGATTACAAGCGTGCGCCACCATACCTGGCTTTTTTTTTTTTTTTTTTTACTTTTTTAGATCTGGGAAATGAACCCAGGGCCATTCTACCTCTGAGCTAGACCTCCAGCTCATCCATCCATCCATCCATCCATCCATCCATCCATCCGTACTTTTATGGTACTAGGATTGTAATTCAGGGGCATTCTACCTCCAAGCTACATCCCTGGCCTTATTTCTTCATTTTTATTTTGAAAGGTGTGTACCCCTGAGTCTGGCTACTAAGTGGAAAATTTTTTTTTGTGTGTGTGGTGCTAGGGATTGAACCCAGGAGCATTCTACCTCTGAGCTACTCCCCCAGCCCAATTTTTCATTTTTTATTATGAAACAGGTTCTCACCGAGTCACAGAGGGCCTCGCTAAGGAGCTGAGGCTGTCCACCAACCGCGATCCTCCAGTCTCAGCCTCCCGAATGCTGGGATTACAAGCGTGCGCCACCATGCCTGGCCTAAGTGGAATTCCTGACATGGACAGCTACTTAGTCCTTCTGAATCTCACCTTTCTAATCTGCAAAGTAGGAATAATGACAATATGTAGCTCATAGGATTGTAGGGAGAAGAAAAGAGAATCATGTGAAATACCAGCACAGAAGGCCTGGATGAGTGACTGATTAGCTCTCTTAGGGAATAAAGCAAATTTTTCCACTGGCACATAATTATCGTAACAAAACGTCGACTCACAACAATATCAGTTGATCTGAGGGGAAGCTTTTTAAGGCTCAACTATAGAATTTTTTCATATGGTTACAATAAAATTTTCTTCCAGAAGGGGGCAGCACGTAAGACAGTTTCCTGAGTCTTGGTGATAAAATCTTCACAGCAGGAAACATCCACATGTGCTAGAAAAAGAAACTGTTGGCGCACACCTGTCATCTAAGTACTTGGGAGGGTGAGACAGGAGGACGTGGAGTTCAAGGACAGCCTCAGCAACTTGGAGAGGCCTTGTTTCAAAATACAAAGGAAAAGCCAGGTGTGGTGGCTCACGCTTGTAATCCCAGCCTTTAGGAGGCTGGGACAGGAGGATAGTGGTTTGCATACAGTCTCAGCTACTTAGTGAGGCCCTCTGTAACTCGGTGAGACCCGGTTTCAAAATAGAGAATAAAAAAATAGGGCTGGGGCTGTAGCTCAGAGGTAGAATGCCCCTGGGTTCCATCCCCAGACCCACAAAAATAAAAAATAAAAAAATAAGCCGGGCGTGGTGGCGCACGCTTGTAATCCCCGCGCTTGGGAGGCTGAGACAGGAGGATCGCACAGGTTCGAAGCCAGCCTCAGCTACTTAGTGAGGCTCTCAGCAACTTAGCGAGACCCTGTTTCCAAATAAAATATAAAATAGGGCTGGGAGTATAGCCCGGAGGTAGAAAGCCTCTGGATTCCACCCCTAGTACCACCAAATAAATAAATAAATAAATAAAAATAAAAAAGAGAAAAGAACTGGGGGTATAGCTCAAAGGTAGAATGCCTCTGGTTTCTACTTTGAGTACCAAAAAGAAAAGAAAAATAAAGAAACTATGTGATAGGTCGGGTGCCTCTCTTCCCCCATGGGACCCTGCAGCAGGAACAAGAGAGGAAACCGGGAAGCCAGAAGCGGAGACAGCAAGACTCCAGGTGTCATGAGACTCCAGACAACACGAGACAGACATGTAGACAGACATGTCGGCATTCCCACACCGCTAGCCCCACCCACACCCCTCACTTTAAATATCAGGGTGCTGCCGGGCGTGGTGGCGCACGCTTGTAATCCCCGCGCTTGGGAGGCGGAGACAGGAGGATCGCGCTGGTTCAGAGCCAGCCGCGCTGGCTTAAGAGACCCTGTTTCCAAATAAAAAATATAAAAAAAAATAGGTCTGGAAGTGTAGCCCGGAGGTAGAAGGGCTTCCAGGAACCTCAGTACCAAATAAATAAATAAATAAATAAATAAATAAATAAATAAATAAATAATAAATATCAGGGTGCTTTCGCTCCCCCATGAAACTGCATGGCTCATCAGTCCCTTCCCCCACGGCCAGCAACCCACCCAGAGGCACAGGTTGACTAAAGCAGCTGTTGATAACTAGGCTGGTATTTACCTCCTTGCGACCTCCAACTCAATTTCAGTGTTACACTATGGAATTAATTTACTCATATAAAAAATGAGAAATAATCCACGACTTAAAAAAAAAAAGCTGGGCGTGGTGGCGCACGCTTGTAATCCCAGCATTTGGGAGGCTGAGACAGGAGGATCGTGGTTCGCGGCCAGCCTCAGCTACTTAGTGAGGCCTTCGGCAACTCAGTGAGACCCTGTTTCAAAGTAAAGAATAAAAGCTGGGCGTGGTGGCGCACGCTTGTAATCCTGCGCTTGGGAGGCAGAGACAGGAGGATCGCGCAGGTTCGAAGCCAGCCTCACTGGCTTAAGAGACCCTGTTTCCAAATAAAAATATAAAATAGGTCTGGGAATGAACCCCAGTACCACCAAAAAAAAAAAAAAAAAAGGCTGCGGGTGTAGCTCGGCGGTAAAATGCCCCTGTGTTCCATCCCCAGTACCAAAAAAAAAATAAAAATAAATAAAAAATGCTGGACATGGTGATGCATACCTTTAATCCCAGGATTTGGGAGGCTAGATAGGACAATCACAAGTTCAAGGCCAGCCTAAGCAATGTAGTGGGATCCTCAACAACTTAGCGAGACCATGTTTCAAAATTAAAACAATAAAAACTAAAAAGACCGGGGTGGGGGGGTAGCTCAGAGGCAGAATCCCCGGTACGAAAAGAAGAATAAAAGTGTCTTGACGGCCAGGTACAGTGGCACGTAGCTGTAATCCCAGTACTTGGGGGGCTAAGCCAGAAGGTTGCAAACTGGAGCCCAGCCTCAGCCACTGAGCTACCGGTCCCTGTCTAAGCTCAGTCCCTGTGGCCGTCGTCACCTCTGGCCGCTCTCCCGTCATGTAGCCTAAGTGTGATTTGTTGCCGTCCTCCACGACCCAGCTGATGTACGAGCTCACCCGAGAAAGAATTCCTCCTCTCCCCTCCCTGGGAAAGTTCAACGCGAGACCCAGAGACCAAACACAGCCCCCTCCTTTCCTGGAAAAGGAACTTCCGAAGATGCTTCGCCAATAGGAAAAGAGGCTTATGTAATTTGCCAGCCCTCGCCAAAAGCCAGTTGGCAGCTTCTGCTCAAGCTTGGAAAACCCAAGCTCTCCTGGCAAAGCTTGGCCGCCCCTCATGGAAGGCGGAGGGAGGGGTGGAATGTCAAGTGGCCCCCCAACTCCCAAGAGCAGCCCAGTGCACCCACTTTCCCTAGCAGCCTTCGTCCTCCCTCGGGCTCCGGCTGGGAATGTGGTTCAGGGTATTGAATGCAGGGGCATTCTGCCTCCGAGCTACACCCCCACCTTTTTTTCTTCATTTTAACTTAGAAATAGGGTCTTTCTAGGTTGATGAGAGTCTCACCACTTGCTGAAGCCGTCCTCAAACCTGCAATCCTCCTGTCTCAGACTCCCGAGTACTCCGATTACAAGTATATGCCATCATGCCCAGCCCGTTTGAAACTCTATAACAGGGTCTCACTAAATCGCCACTGGTCTAGCTACATTGCTGAGGCTGACCTCAACCTTGCAATCCTCCTGTCTCAGTCTCCCAAGCACTGGGATGACAGGCGTGCCCCGGGCCGGTCACATATTCCCACACTCAGCGAGTTCCCAGGAGGGCAACTGTGTTTGTCTTGTTGACCAGGGATCCGGGCCAACAGAAACTTCAAATCCTTGAACGACCTTGAGTGTGTCACTTTACCGTCTCCTGTGCAGCTATTTTCAACTCAGAGCTACCTCCTGCCCTTCCCTGACGGGGCCACTGGCCAGCTTCCTGGCCAGCGGAGGCCTGGGAGCTTCCGCCAGGGAGAGGGCTCCAGCAGGGATCAGATAAGCCGGCCCGATGCTGGGTGGGGAGAGGTACTTAAGACGCCTCCAGCCTCTTCAGCAGACTAGGGGCCTCTCTCCTCTCTCCTCTCTCCTCTCTCCTCTCTCCTCTCTCCTCTCTCCTCTCTCCTCTCTCCTCTCTCTCTCTCCTCTCTCCTCTCTCCTCTCTCCTCTCTCCTCTCTCCTCTCTCTCTCTCTCTCTCTCTCTCTCTCTCTCTCTCTCTCGTACTGATGATTGAACCCAAGGGCATCCCAGCCCTTTGGGTTTTTTACATTTATTATTTTCAATTTTTTTTTCAGTACTGGGGATGGAACCCAGGGGCGTTCTACCTCTGAGCAACATCCCCAGCCCGATTTTTTATTCTTTCTTTTTGCAAGCTTAAGCAATTTTTTTTTTTTGGTGGCATTAGGGGTGGAACCCAGAGGCTTTTTACCTCCAGGCTATACTCGCAGACCTATTTTATATTTTTTTTATTTTTTTGGAAACAGGGTCTCGCAGTTGCTGAGAGCCTCACTAAATAGCCAAGGCTGGCTTCGAACCTGCGTGATCCTCCTGTCTCAGCTTCCCAAGCGCGGGGATTACAAGCGTGTGCCACCACGTCCAGCTAAGCTTAAGCAATTTTATTATTACAAAGGTAGAAAGAAGGTACAGAAAAATAAAGCACTGCGTTAGAGAGATAAACGAGAGATAAACGCAGTGGAGTGTCTTGAAAGTAAGACACTCTATTCTTTATTTTGAAACAGGGTTTTTACTGAGTTGCAAAGGGCCTCACTAAGCAGCTGAGGCTGTCCGCAGTCCTCCAGTCTCTGCCTCTCAAATGCTGGGATTACAAGTGTGTGCCGCCACGCCCGGCTTATTTACAAATTTTGAAACAGGGTCTCGCTAAATTGCTGAGATTGACCTGGAAACTGCAATCCTCCAGTCTCAGCCTCCCAAGCGCTGGGATCACAGGCGTGCACCACCACACCTGGAGCTAAGGTCACAAAGCACCATTTCTCTTGAACTTCAGGCACAGGGTAGGGGCCGAGGTATGGGGTCTGGCTGGCCCCTGGATGGTGCTGGGAAGCCCTGGGGTGACCCAGAAATCTCAGGCCCCAGGTCCCTGCCAGACTCTGGGACTGCTTTGCTCACTGCTCACATAGTGTTCACCTCCTCTGACTGATGCCAACCATGTGTTCATAGAACCCAAGGATTTTTCTAGGGGAGAGGGCAAGAGGAAAGGGGGGCAGGGGGCCCCAAGAGGGCTCAGGTGTGCCCTTACGGTGCTTACCTGGCTCAAGAGTCCCATGAGGTTGCTTAAGAGCAGGGGAGGTCTGAAGTGGGGCTGGGAGGGGGGGGACCCAGGGCAGAGGCGGGGAGGAGAGGACCCTGCCTGGGTCTACAGGAGCACCAGGTCAAGAAGGGCAGCAGGAGTGCCCCTGCTGGGAAGAAGTGGATCAAAGGGCCTGGAGAGCTCTCCACGCGCAGGCAAACACTGCCCCAGCCCTGCCCCGGGGCCCTCTCCCGCGCTATAAGAGCCCCGGCCCCAAGTGGGCACCCAGGCTGCGGAGGCGCCATGGCCAAGCCACCCCTGCTGCGGTGGCTGCTGCTGCTGCCCACACTCTGTGGCTCAGGCGTGGGTGAGTCTCCCCAGCCCACCTCCCAGAGGTGCCCCCACCAGCTACATAGCGCCGGCTCAGTGCCCAGAGTCACCCAGGTCTGTACATACCCAGCATTTTAACGAAAAAACTGCTGAGGCCCAGAGAGGCTTCCCGGCTTGCCCGGCAGCGCCTGGGCACTGCAGCTGGGGAACCCAGCGATGTCTGACATGTTGATCGGCCATACATTCCCAGAAAAACTGACCTCATGGTTGGGTATGTCCTGGCATAGCCTGGGTCCTAAGATTGCTCTGGCCCCAAACTGTAGCTGTCTGGCCCTCCTCATCGCCGGCCTGTGCCCAGGGCCCGGAGTTCTGGTGTCAAAGCCTGGAGCAAGCGTTGCAGTGCCGGGCCCTGGGGCACTGCCTGCAGGAAGTCTGGGGACACGTGGGGGCCGTGAGTACCGCCATGGATGTGCCGGGGGTGTGGAAAGGAGGGTGCGGGCGGGGCTGGAGACTGGAGCCCTCAGAGGGGATGGATGATGGGAGGGAGGATGGGTGCGTGGATGGGCTGGCTAGGTAGTTGGATGGGTGGATGGATGGATGGATGGATGGACACGCAGATGATGGGATGGATGGGTGGGTGGGTGGATGGATGGATGTATGGATGGATGTATGGATGGATGGATGGACATGCAGATGATGGGATGGATGGGTGGATGGGTAGATGGGTGAGATGGGCGGATGAGGGCATGCATAATGGGATGGATGAGATGGGGCAGCGGGCAGCTGCCTGTACCCGGGAGGGCCCTGTATGACTTGTGCCCGAAAAAGCTTCACTCTCTGGAGCTGGAAGCCGGCCTCCGTTTACATGCCCTGCCTTGCGACTTCTCCCCAGGATGACCTGTGCCAAGAGTGTGAGGACATCGTCCGCATCCTCACAAAGATGACCAAAGAGGAAATTTTCCAGGTGATGAGGCCTGGATCCTGGGTGAAGTTTGGGAAATAAGAGATAAGGGACAAGCCAGGAGTGGTGGCGCACGCCTATAGTCCTGAGGCGGGAGGATTGCAGGTTCAAGGCCAGCATCAGCAACTTAGGGAGACCCTGTTTCAAAATTTAAAAATAGCCGGGCCTGGCATCGCACGCTTGTAATCCCTGCGCTTAAGAGGCAGAGACAGTAGGATTGCACAGGTTCGAAGCCAGCCTCAGCTACTTAGTGAGGCTCTCAGTAACTTGGTGAAACCCTGTTTCTAAATAAGAAGTATAAAAAAGGTCTAGGAGTATAGCCCAGAGGTAGAAAAGCCCCTGGATTCCACACCCAGTACCACACAAAACACACAATTAATTAATTAATTAAATCAAATAGAGCTGGGGCAGCTCAGATGTAGAATGCCCCTGGCTTCAATCTCCAGCATAAAAGAGGGGGCAGGAGAGAACGAAGCAGGTGGCGGTGCGGCCCCGGGGGGTATTTCCAGCTGAGGGTGAGGCCTAGACTCCAAGCTTCTCCAGGTCTGGCCCAGGCCCGGACCGAGCTCTGCGCAGCCATGTCGTCCCTGAGTGGGGAGAGGGCGTCCACGTGCTCGCAGCCCAACTCCCGGTCACTCTCGGAACCCCAGTGCCTTTAGAGAAGGGGGCCATCCTGCATCCAGGGACTCGCAGACCTTTCCCTCTCCCCCCGCTCAGAAAACAATTCGGAAGTTCCTGGAGCAGGAGTGCGACGTCCTACCCTTGAAGCTGCTGGTGCCTCAGTGCCGCCAAGTCCTGGAGGCCTACTTCCCCCTGGTCATCGACTACTTCCAGAGCCAGATCGTAAGCTCCCTGCCGGGTCCACACCGCCATGCCCCGCCCCTCCCAGGCCCCGCCCATACCATAGCCCCTCCCACACCGCCATGCTCCGCTCCTCCCAGGCCCCGCCCCATACTCTAGCCACTCCCACAGCGCCAGGCATAGCCCACCACCACAGGCCCCGCCCCAGTCATGCCCCGCCCCTTCTACAAGCCTGCCCCTCCCATGGCCCCACCCTCTCGCGGTCACGCCCACACCACCTTCCACAGGGCTATGCCCCGCCCCTCCACACAGCCCACCCTCCTATAGCCCCACCCCAACTTCCACACAGCATGCCACGCCCCTCCTACACAGCCCACCCACCGCTTCCAATAACCACGCCCACAGCCCCCCCCCCGCCCTCCCCAGCCTTCCACACAATCCTGCCCCTCCCCTCCCACATAGCTCCACCCACCTGCCGGCCTAGACCTCGGATTCCCACACCCCACACCCCCCCCTCCCCGTACAGCCTGGCCCACCGAGGCCAGGTGGCCCCAGCTGGACACACACACACACACACACACACACACACACACACACACTCCACCCAGCACAGGCCCAGGAAACATTGGTGCACACATGCTCGCGCAGGCACGCTGCCAGCCCGCCCGGCCTCTCTGGGCAGCACCCCACCCCACCTGCTCCCCACTGTCTCAGGCCAAAGCCGCTGGGCCGCCTGAGCAGGAGGGGCTCCATCCTGCCCTAATGGCGCCTCTCCTGTCCTGTGCCCTAGACCCCGAAGGCCATCTGCCAGCATCTGGGCCTGTGCCAGCCCAGGTGGCCAGAGCAGGAGCCAGGGAGGCCAGACGCCCTGCCCGACCCTCTGCCGGGCAAGCTGGTCCTCCCCGTGCTGCCGGGGGGCCTTCTGGAGAGGCCTGGGCCTCAGACACAGGTGAGGGGGGCACCACCAGCGAGGGGCCCCCGGGGCTGGAGAGGCAGCCTGCCTGCCAGGGGAAGCAGCCTAGGAGAGCCCGCGGGTGTGCACACCCAGAACCCCAGGACTTGGGAGGCTGAGATGGGATCACAGCATCAGCAACCTAGCGAGGTCCTTAGCAACTCAGCGAGACTCTTCCAAAAGAAAAAAGAAAAAGGGCTGGAGGCATAGCAGAGGTAGAACGCCCCTGGGTTCAATCCCAGCACCACAGAGAGTAAATATGTAAAGTAAGGAGGGCCGGGTGTGGCTGGGAGGTGGAACGCCCGCAGGAGCAGCCGCGGCTCCAGGACTCCTGGGGGGGGGGGGGGCAGCCTCCGCAGCCTGGCCCCGCCCCGCCCATCTTCCCCCAGGACCTCTCTGCGCGCAGGTTCCCCATACCCCTGCCCTTCTGCTGGCTCTGCAGGACTCTGATCAAGCGGGTCCAAGCGGTGATCCCCAAGGTGAGGCGCCCGGCACTCCCCCGGCTTCCTCCCCCACCGCAGACCCCGC
This sequence comes from Muscardinus avellanarius, assembly GCF_963383645.1. Lineage (NCBI taxonomy): Eukaryota > Metazoa > Chordata > Mammalia > Rodentia > Gliridae > Muscardinus > Muscardinus avellanarius. The sequence goes on along the minus strand of NC_137801.1, from coordinate 85,616,636 downwards.
CAGGGCCGCGGCCAGGCCTGCGCTCGCAAACACCGAGGCCCAGTACTCGGGGCACTTTGCCAGGCGTGGCGTAGGAGCACGGTCCCGCCTGGTCCTCCCGCAGCCTACTACCACCTGGTGGCGAGGAATCCCCAGCTGTCGCCTTGATTTCTCAAAAGGGTGCTTTCAAAGCCTTCTGGTCACGGAGGGCTCACAGCTGTGGACGAGTGCTGTGGGATCCGAGGAGACCCGCGGGGTAGGCATGGCCAGGCCCGGTGGACACTGTTCAGCTAAGTGAAAACAAAGGGCCTGGGGCCAGCACACAACTGTAATCCCACAATCTCAGCACGCAGGGGGCAGACAGGAGGATTACAGGTTCAAGGCCAGCCTCAGCAATTTATCAAGACCTTGTTTCAAAGTAACTAATAAAAATAAAGAGCTAGGGTATATCTCAGAGGTCATATGGCCATGGGGTTGATTCCAGAAAGGACGGGAGGGAGGCAGCGAGGGAGGAAGGCAGTGGGTCAGCTGCTCAACAGCAGAGCATTTGCTAGTATGTGCGAAGCCCTGAGTTCAATCTCCAGCAACACAAAAAATAATTTTCTTAATAGAAAGTCTTCATACTGGAGCCGGGCGCGGTGGTGCACGCTTATAATCCCAGTACTTGGGAGGCTGAGTCAGGAGGATCGCGCAGGTTTGAAGCCAGCCTCAGCTATTTAGTGAGGCTCCCAGCAACGTAGTGAGAGACCCTGTTTCCAAATAAAATATAAAATGGGTCTGGAAGTGTAACCCGGAGGTAGATGGCCCCTGGGTCCCATCCCCAGTACAAAAAAAAAAAAAAAGGAAAGAAATGAAAAAGGCTAAGAAAGCCCAAGGGTTTAATCCAGAGAGAAAGAGAGAGAGGGGGATGGAGAGAGGGAGGGAGGGAGGGAGGGAGGGAGGGAGAGAGAGAGAGAGAGAGAGAGAGAGAGAGAGAGAGAGAGAGAGAACACCTCCCAGCTGATGTGGAGAGGGCTTGGCGTCCCCTCCGCACGCCCTTGGCTGGGGAGAGGCGGCTCTGGGGACAGGCGGCATCTACCAGGACTCCCGACAAATCCGTGGAGTTGCTTTGGAAAGAAAGCGGGCGCGGGCTCTGCAGGGTAGATGGCAGGAAGAAGAGCTGAGGCCAGAGAGGGCCGACGGCTGCTGCTGCCCGTGGGAAGCGGCAGGGACCGCTCACCTGCGCCACAGCAGGACGGACGAGCGGCCGCTGCGCACAGCTGGGCACAGGGCCCGCCGGTGAGCCATGAAGGCTTGGCACCAGAGAAGCGTGTGCCCAGCCCCCCTGGGCACGAATGCTGGGGCGAGGAAGCCCCGCGCTGGCCACCTCCCCTTACCCTCTGGCTGGGAGGTTTGGATGGGGGTGAGGCGCGGAAAGGTCGGGGTTCCTAAAGCCAGGGCTGTGTTTTGGGGGCTCGCTCTGGGTGGCATGGCTCTCCCTTCCCAGTAGGGAATGGGGCTTGTGTACCCGGCGCCCGGCTGGCACCAAGCATGGTCGAGCTAGCCGGGAAGGTTCCACGCTGCCCTGTCTGTGCCCGCCCCAGGGTGTGCTGGCCGTGGCCGTGGCCCAGGTGTGCCACGTGGTGCCCCTGGTGGTGGGCGGCATCTGCCAGTGCCTGGCGGAGCGCTACACGGTCCTCCTGCTCGACGCCCTGCTGGGCCGCGTGCTGCCCCAGCTGGTCTGCGGCCTCGTGCTCCGCTGCTCCAGCGAGGACGGCTTGGGCCCAGGTGAGCCCCGCGCCCCCCACCCCTGCCCCCCAGAACTGGAAGCCCTGCGCATCCAACAGCCCGGCCCGGTTTCCCTCCAGGCCTCCCCAGCCTGGGCTCCCTGCCAGAAGAGTGGCTGCTGCAGGACCCCGCCTGCCACCTCTGCGTGTCCGTGGCCTCGCAGGCCTGGAACAGCACCCAGCAGGCCCTGCCGCAGGCCCTGCGCCAGGCCTGCCTCAGCTCCCGGCTGGACAGGCAAAAGGTGCGGGGTGGCGCAGCGCGGAGGTGTGGGGCCAGGGCTTCGCAGCCAGACCCAGGCCAGGGGCCAGGATGTCGGTCAGACAGCAGCGCGACTACAACCGTGACCTAGGGCAGGGCCTGCCAAGAGGCGGGGTTATCGCTGGGGCGGGCGCGCTCCTGGGCGGGCGAGGAGAGACCCAGGGAGCTTCTCCAGGCGTTCACCCTGCCCACCGGCCCTGGGGCGCTGGCCGGCTCAGGCCCTTGCTGGGGGTGCCGGTGCCTTGTAGGGACTGGGAGATGAGTAAGCCTGGGGCTGGCGCAGGGCCTTGGTGCTCACCAGGTGCCGCCTGGTCCCCCTCACGGTGTGGCCAGTTGGGACACGTCTGTCTGCAAAAGGAAAGGCCAGAGCCGGGGGAGTGGTCCACGCCTGTAACCCAGTACTCAGGAGGCTGAGTCGGGATTGCGGGCAACTTAGCAAGACCGTTTCAAAATAAAATTAGTAGCTCAGAGGTACAATGTCCCTGGGTTCAGTCCCCAGGACAGAGACAGACAGACAGACACAGAGACAGTCTGGATGCGAAGGTCCAGGCCTCTACCTATCCTCAGTCGATAGCAAATTTCCTTTCCAACCTAAGAAGTGTTCTGAGACTGCTGACTGATTCTCTCCCCAAGACGCAGCGCCAGCGCCCTGGCTTTCCCGACAGAAGCCTCCACGGCAGCCCACTTGGCTTGTTCAGAGCTGCTCCGGGGTGGCCTGTCCCTGGGGTCCAGGGGCCCCCAGTGACCCCCAGTGACCCAGAGAGGCGGGCTTCGAGCAGGACAGACAGTCCATCGTGAGCCCGGCTCACGCACAGCTCCCCGTCTCTCCTCAGTGTGAGCAATTTGTGGACCAGCACACGCCCCAGCTGCTGGCCCTGGAGCCCAGGGGCTGGGACGCCCACACCGCCTGCCAGGTAACCCCCAGTGCGAGGACTCCCACAGCCCCATGCCCTCCCGTTGGTGGCCCCCAGAAGTGCCGCTCCCAGGTCTGGGTGCCTAGGACTAGGAAGTTTTCATGGGGAAAAGGCCTTGGTCTCAGAGAAGTAAAGAGTGTTAGCAGCCGGGCGTGGTGGCGCACGCTTGTAATCCCAGTACTTGGGAGGCTGAGACAGGAGGATCGCAGGTTCAAAGCCAGCCTCAGCAGCTTAATGAGGCTCTCAGCAACTTGGTGAGAGCCTGTTTCCAAGTAAAATATAAAAACCTAGGTCTAGGGATGTTGTCTGAAGGTAGAAGGCCCCTGGGTTCCATCCTCAGTAGCACACATGCACACACGCACGCACACACACACGCACACCTCTAATCCAGTACCTGGAAGGCTGAAACAGGAAGATGACAGGTCCAAGGCCAGCCCGAACAACACAGCAAACTGTAGCACCCTTGTGAGACCTTGTTTAAAGGTTGAAGGGGCTGGAGTAGAGCTCGGAGGTAGAACACCCTTGGTTCCATTCCTAGTACCAGAAAAAAGACCTGGTAGCCATGGTGATACACACCTGTTAATCCCAGTACTTAGATGGCTGAGACAGGAGGACAGCAGGTTTGAGGTCAGCCTCAGTAACTTAGCAAGACTCCGTTTCAAAATAAATAAATGAATAAACAAATAGGGTTGAGGGTGTGCCTCAAGAATGCCCCCTGGGTTCAGTCTCCAGTGCCAGGAAAAAAAGAAAATAGAAGAGGGAGGAGGGGGCAGCAGGCAGCCTGGACCGGTTGTCCAGGAGCGCCCGTGGTGGGAGCAGGGCGGGGGAGCCAGGTCCTAACCGTCCCTGTGGCAGGCCCTAGGGGCATGCGCAGCCGAGGCCAGCCCTCTCCAGTGTCTCCACAGCCCCCACTTCTGAGAACTTGGACCCCAGGTGAGTCCCAGCCCCGGGGAGGGCGGGCCTGACCCATCCTGGGGAGCACCCTTGGGCCCCAGCAGGGCTACAGACACCCGCCCTCTCCCCAGGGCCGCTCCCGCCCTTTTCTCCTTTTCTTTCTTGTGGGGTAGGGATGGAACCCAGGGGGCTCGGCCTTCTAGCCACACCTTCACTATTTTCCATTTTTATTTTGAAACAGGGTCTCCTAAATTGCCGCTGGCCTTGAACCTGCAATCTTCCAGTCTCCCAGATGCCGGGATCACAAGCACAGCAGAGCCTGGCTCAGGGAAGGCCCTTCCTAGAGCCCCAGTCCCTCCCTGCCCAGAGCCCTGGCCCCGCGCCTGCACCAGCGCCCTCAGCTGCTGCCCCGGGCCTCCCGGCCAGGCCGAGCACCAAGCTTCACGGACAAGTCGGACTGCGCTGCGGAAGCCGAGCACCAACCACCTCAGGCCATGCCGACCGAGCTCGGACGTGGCACTCGGGCGGACCTGGTGCAGTCATGACCAGGGGCCCCAGGACTGCAAAATGGCCGAGGGAAGGGCACAGCAACAGCACCCTGGAGGGCGCTCGAGAGCAAACGGGGCGGCTTTGTGAACCTGCTCAGCGCCAGCCCCCCAGGAAGGCTGGCGTTCACGCGTGTGGGGTGGGGAGGCTAGGGTCGAACCCAGGGCATTCTAAACGGGATACAGCCTTGGACCCTTTTATTTGGAAACAGGGTCTTGCTAAGTTGCTGAGGCTGGTCTCCAACCTGCAATCCTCCTGTCTCAGCCTCCAGAGCACTGAAATTACAGCTGTCACTGTACATGGCAAGTTCACTCTTTTTTTTTTGGCGGTATTGGGGATTGAACCCAGGGGCATTCTACCTCTGAGCTACACTCCAGCCCTATTTTTTATTCTTTATTTTGAAACAGAGTCTCACTGAGTTGCAGAGGGCCTCACTACAGAGCTGAGGCTGTCCATGAACTGTGATCCTCCTGTCTCAGCCTCCCGAATGCTGGGATTACTAGCGTGCGCCACCACGCCCGGCTCCGCTGGCTCCTTCTGGTGCTGTTGTGTTTTAACTTAGTGAGGGGTTGTGGCTGGAGGGACAGCAAGACTCACCCCCAGGCACTAAGCCAGGTCCTCATCCACTAGAGGAAAGGCCAGCCCTGACCTGAGCCCATGGAGAGGGGCTGCACCCAACCCAGCCCCTCCAGTCTCCCTCAGTGATAACTGGGGGCCCTGGGTGGCTCCGGAGCTCTAGCCGTCTGCTCTAGGGGAAGGGCAATGGCTGGCCTGGGAGGCCTGGGCGCCGTCCCACCCAGCAGTGGGTCCCTAAGGAAGATCTCGTTCCCCTTCCAGGGGAAAGGGCGAGCTGAGTCAGGGCTCTGGAGCCCTGAGCCTGGGCCATCATGAAAGGCTCCCTCAATGTCCCCTACAGAGCGTGCACAGTGGCACATGCCTGGGATCCCAGCACTCAGGAAGCTGAGACAGGAGGACCACAGGCTCAAGGCCAGCCTCAGCAACTTAGCAAGGCCTATTTCAAAATAAAAAATTAAAAGGACTGGGGGTATAGCTCAAAGGTAGAATGCCCCTGGGTTCCATCCTTGGTACCAAATAGAAAAAAAATCTTCCTGGCACCAGAGGACCAAGAACCCAGTGTGCGCCCTCCTCCCTCTCTGCACCTGCGTGTCCCGCACCCTAAGCACAGCCTGGTGCCAACGCCACTCCCGTCCTGAGGGGCAGGGCGCATCCTGGGTGGCGCTCTCTGGGGGACCTCACAGCCGCCAGCGCGAAGCCCAGCTCCCACAGCCCCACCAGGCTGAGAACCCGCGCCGGCTGAGACAGCAGCTGGGCCGGCGGCTTCACAAGTGCCCCATGCTCAAAACACAGCCGTTAGTTATGTGCTAATATTTCTATGACGTTCAAAGTTCAGAATAAAGAGATCACAAAATACATAAAGGGCTGGGTATAGCTCCAGGAGGTACAGCGCCCCTGGGTCCAATGCCCAGTGCGACCAAAAGCGGGACCTAGGGCTGGGGTATAGGTCAGTGGTAGCGCCCCTGCCTGCCACCCGCGACATCCTGGCTTCGGTCCCCAGCACCACTATGAGGCGGGGGAGTTCTCTTCCTTCCTGTATGGTGATCGTCCCAACCTTCAAAACTCCAAGGGCCATTTTACCTCTGCCATGACTGACCGGCTCCAAGCTCCGCTGGAGTGATGCAAGCCAAGCACCACCCTGTACCGCCTGCCCGCGACCCTGCTAATAAAGTCCTGCTCACGCGTGCAAGAGAACAGTCCTTAAAGTGGCCCGAGGCCGCGAGCCTGAGCCGGCGGGCCTCACCCCCAACTGCGTGCGCGCCTCACCTCCTCTGAATTTTTGGTTTTATACTGCGAACTGAACTCAGGGACATTCTATCCCTGAACTACACACCCAGCCCTATTTTTTTTTAAGGGGGGATACTAAGGACTGACCCCAGGAGTATCCTACCTCCAGCTACATCCCCAGCCCCGTTTATTATTTTTAATATGGAATGCGTCACAATTTGCGTGTCATGCCTGCGGAGGGCCGAGCTAATCTCCGCATCGTTCCAATTTTAGTGCGTGTGCTGCCGAAGCGAGCAGGGTCTCACGAAGCCACGGAGGGCTCACCGGGTGCTGAGGCTGGCCACAAACCTGGAATCCTCCTGTCTCAGTTTCCTAAGTACTGGGATTATACATGCACACCACCAAGCCTGGCCCCCAAAATAATTTTTATTTTGAAACAGGGAGGGTCTCACTAAATTGCTGAAGATGGCCTTAAATTTGTCATCCTCCTGTCTCAGCCTCCCAAATACTAGGATTACAGGTGTACTACCATGCCTGGCTTCGTATATGTGAAATTTAGGATGCTTTCTTTTTGTATGTGTGTGGGAATGAGAATAGAAGCCAGGGGCATTCTACCTCCAGCGACGCTTTCAGACATACTTTTTTTTTTGCAGTACTGGGGATTGAACTCAGGGGCTTTATCCCTCTGAGCTCTAATCCCAGACCTATTTTTTATTCTTAGGGTATCACTAAGTTACAGAGGGCCTCACCAAGTTTAGCTGAGGCTGACCGTGAACCCATCCATGAGCCCCCTATCTTAGCCTCCCAAGTACTGGGATGTCAGGCATGGGCACCACACCCAGCTAAATTCAGGATGTTTTCCACTTAACTGTCTGTGTGTGACTCTGGGTTCTGAGGTCGTACTGAGGCAAGCGGCTCACTGCCCCCTGGGTTGGGATCCCAGCCAGGGCCTGAGACCCGGGAGAGACGCTGCACGTTGGAATCATGACCCTGAAGACACACAGCAGGCCCCACTCCCAGCCATGGTGGAAGCAAGCCACACATCACTGCCAAAAAAGACCTTAATGGCCGGGCGTGGTGGCACACGCTTGTAATACCCACGCTTGTAATCCCCACGGTTGGGAGGCAGAGATAGGAGGATCGCGCAGATTTTAAACCAGCCACAGGTTCGAAGCCAGCCTTGCTGGCTTAAGAGACCCTGTTTCCAAAAATAAAATAGGTCTTGGAGTGCAGCCCGGAGGTAGAAGGGCTTCCAGGAACCCCAGTACCATCAAAAAAAAAAAAAAAAAAAAAAGAGAGAGACGTTAATGGCCGGGCGTGGTGGCGCACGCTTGTAATCCCAGCACTCAGGAGGCAGAGATCTAAGGATGGTGGTTTGTGGACAACATCAGCTACTTAACGAGGCCCTTCGCAACTCAGTGAGACCCTGTTTAGCAATAAAAATTAAAAAAAAAAAAAAAAAACAGGGCTGGGGGTGTGGCTCGAAGGTAGAATACCCCTGGGTTCCATCCCCAGTACCGCAAAAAAAAAAAAGTTTAGTTGGAACCTGAGCATGGTACACTCTTATAATCCCAGTACTTGGAAGGCTGAGACAGGAGGATCGCAGGTTGAAGGCCAGCCTCCCTCAACTCTTAACAGGTGGACAGAGGGAGCGAGCGGGCAGGGGCAGGTAAAGTGGCTGGAGAGGACGGGGACAGGGCGCCGCTGTCCAAGTTGTGGAGGCGGCGGCCGCAGAAGCACATGGCTTCCCGAGGGAGCTCCCTTCTCACAATCTCTAGCTCCGGGCTCCGCTGCAGCACTTTTTAATTTTCATTTTGAAACAGGGTCTCACTAAGTTGCGCAGGCTGGCCTGCATCCTGGACGTACCCACGCACCAGGCTAACTGACTCCTTTTAGTCGGATACCTGGTTACCCAGAGAGAAACACCCGGGCTGGTCCACCATCCCAGCTGACGGAAGGAAGGATGCCCGCGGGTGACGCACCGCAGGACAGCGGCAAAGATTCACAAGGAAAAGGGGTCCTCCTCGGCCAGCGGCCGCGGCGAAGAGAAACTAGAGGCTGCTTTCAAAACAGGCGACGTTTAATCCATTCAGACGGAAGGACGTGGCGGGAGCCGTAGGAAAGCCTTATGACAGACAGAAGGATGCGGCCTACTGTTTGCAAGGTGGTCTGTCCTTTAAACAGCCCAGCGCCTCCAAGGCACGCCCTGTCCACCTGCGATCTGTAAAGGTCGGACGCGGAGGACACGCGAGCGCTCATCTCCCACGACCTGGCCCAGGGGCAGCTGGGGAGGGCACAGGGCCATGGGGCCCACAGCCGGGCAGGCTCTGGAGGCCGCCTCAGGCCCCCTGCTGGTTGGTCTCGTCACTGTCACGCCTCTTCCAGATCTGGCAGAAATGAAAGCAGACCGTGAGCATGCGCGGCCAGGCGACACCCCAGCACCCCCTGCCGCTCCCCAGCGCACCTTCCTCTTCCTACCACGCTCTCCTCTCTCTGCGGCGCCGAGGCGTGCGCCGGACGCGCTCCAGCCCTCAGCTTGACCCCGGTCCTATTTCACTTTTATCCTGAAACAGGGTCTCGCTAAGTGGCCGCACGCTCGGGATCCTCTCACCTCCCAAGGACAGCACATGTTTGTCATGCATGAGGCCCTGGGTCTTCTTAGCCAGCCTCCCCTCTCTCTAGCCCTAGAGCAGTTAACAAAAGCAGCCTTGCTCCTGGGCGCTCAGGCAATGGAGAAGTCAAAAACATATGGCTGGCGTGCTGGGCGTGGTGGCACACGCTTGTAATCCCCGAGCTTGGGAGGCTGAGACAGGAGGATCACATAGGTTCGAAGCCAGCCTCAGCTACTGAGTGAGGCTCTCAGCAACTTGGTGAGACCCTGTTTCCAAATAAAGTATAAAAAAAAGGTCTGGGAGCATAGCCCAGAGGTAGAAAGCCTCTGGGTTCCACCCCCAGTATCACCAAGAAAACATGGCTGGCACCCCAAGTCACAGAGAAAGAAAGGGCCGGAGACCACAGAGCCATGGGGCGAGGTTCGGGGTCCACTGTGAGCGGCGTCCCCATGGAAACCAATGGCCCTCTGCGAGCACCACCTTCGCCAGCTCAGCGCCTGCCTTCTAACTCATCTCTTCTTCATTGGGCTGCTGGGGATGAAACCCAGGGCATTCTACCTCTAAGCTACACCCACTTACTTTTATGCTTTACATTGAAATCGGGTCTTGCTAAGCTGCTGAGACTGGCCTCAAGCCTCTGATCTTCCCATCTCAGCCTCCCAGGGACTGGGACTGCAGGTGCACGCCACTTGCCAGCCCGACCCCTCTCTTCTGAAAGCCTTTTTGTGCGTGTGGTAATGGGGACTGAACCCATGGTTATTCTACTTCCAAGCTACAACTCCAGACCCATTTTCTTTCTTTTCCTTTTCTTTTCTTTTTTTTTGCGGTACTAGGGATGGAACCCAGGGGCATTCTACCTCGACCTCACCTTCAGTCTTATTTTTTAATTTGAAACAGGGTCTCAGTGAGTTGCAAAGGGCCTAAGACTTTTGAAGGAGGGTCTCACTAAGTTGCTGAGGCTGGCTGTGAACCCGCGATCCTGTCTCAATCTCCCAAATACTGGGATTACAAACGTGCACCACTGCGCTCGGCTTTCTTCTGAAAACCTGTAACTTTCCTATCTAGATGTGTGTGTGTGTGTGTGTGTGTGTGTGTGTGTGTGTGTGTGTGTGTGTCTTTCTCTGCAGGGCCTGGGCCCTAGCCAAGGCTCTAACATCATCCCACTGCTTCCTGGTCCACACCCACCTGAATGTACGCTTCCGACAGTGTGATCATCTGGGGCAGGATGTCGGTCACCTGGAGGTCCTGTAACTCATACCACTTGCCGGTCCCCTGCAGAAAGCAGAAGGGCTGGGTTAGTCAGCTGCCTAACACCAAAAGGATGCAGAGAAAAGGGATCGTAGCTGAAAGTCAGAAGATCAGAGTGGCCACTGGACATCCACCAAGAGCCCTGGGGAAGCTGGGAGTGGCGGCACACACCTGTGATCCCAGAGTTGAAGAGGCTAAGACAGGAGAATCACAGGTTTGAGGCCAGCCTCAACAATTTAATAAGACCCACAGCAACTTAGTAAAATAAAAAATTAAAAGAAGGGCTAGGGGTGTAGCTCAGAGGTAAAATGCACCTGGGTTCAACTCCCAGTGATCCCCTGTCTTGGCCTCCCACATCCTGGGGTGCAGGTGTGTGCCCCACATCCAGCCGGGCATATTCAGTTAGCACCTGTCAACCACAGCACCTCGATTCCTGTTGGAGTCTGAGAAGTATGCTGGAGATCAGACCTTCTGCATTTCTCTTTTTCTGCTTTTTTTTCTAAGGGGGATTCAAGAGGCTTCCCTAGGGACTTGGGGGTATAGTTTAAGTGAAGGCCATGATAAAGGGCTACAGTCCAGAGAATGGGTCTGCACTAGTGTTTCTGGGAGTGGATAAAGGCCCGCCGAGACGGCTTGGGTTTAGAACGTCTCCAAGCCCTCCAGAAGTGCGGGGCGATGCCGGGAGCGGCTGGACTCTCAGTAGCAGGCACACCGCGGCAGTGGGTCTGCCTGGCCGGGCCTTGGGCTGCACACGGCCCCTGTACTTGGACGCCCTCGCGCTCTGCGTGCGGCCTCCACTCCGTGAAGAGCAAAGCCTCCCTCCCTGCCCATGAAGCCCCAACCCCGCATACTCCACGCAGAACCCATCAGGGCAGGGGCAGCGCCGGTGCCCAACTGCCACCCCTCCCACGGGCTACGGACGACAAAGGCCCAGGCGAGGGACACGGGCTTCACGGTGTCCTGGGCTCCCCAAGCGCTCAGCGCACAGGGAGCACAAGGCTGCGCGGACTGAGTAAGCCCCTTCCTGCCTGCAGGACTGTAGGCTACTTGGCTTCAAATCTCACGTCTACTGGCTTCGGATATATACCCAAACTCCGAGCCTAGGTTTCCTCATCTGAGAAAGATGCTCCGCAGCCAGGCACAGTGGCGCACGCCTGCAGGCCCAGTACTTGGGAGGCTGAGCCAGGAGGATCCCTGGTTTGGGACCAGCCTCAACAACTTAGTGAGACCTTATCTCAGTATTTCAAGATAAAAAAAATAAAAGGGCTGGGGGTGTGGCTCAGAGGTAGAATGTCCTTGGGTTAAAAAAAAAGGCAGAAGGACACCCCTGCCTTGGAGATGTCTTAAGGATGTGAGACGCAAGGCAGGCACTCCTGGCACAAAGAAACGCCGTCATCACACCCACCATGCCAGGAGAGGCCGATCGAGTGACAAGTTACAACAGTCTGTGCTAAGTCTGTTTAAGGCCAGGCATTATCTCAAGTGCTTGCTGTGTGCTTTGGCCCGAGACAAATTCGCGCCAGGCACAGGAAGCCGGAGTGCGGCGCAGCAGCGCGGGCCTGGCGGGAGGGCACTCACGTGGTGGAGCACGTGGATGCGGTAGGAGCCCTCCGACGGCTTGCCGTCGTGCACGATGTTGGCGATGAGGTCGTAGGTGGTGTTCTGGTGCACGGCCTGCACTTCTTCAGACAAGTATTCTCTCAGATCCACGTTTCTGAGGACGTGAAGAAACAGCGAGAACATGAAAGCGAAGCTGGGAAGCCAGGGACACGCCAGCAGCCCCAAAGCCGCTGCCCTGCCTCGGCAGCCGCAGACGCGCCGCCAGTGACCGGCCAGCCAGGAGGAGCCCGTAGGAAGCCAGCGCAGGAGCTGCCAGTGCAGGCCTGCAGCGTGGACGGGAGCCTGGCTGTCCCTGGGGCCGTGGGCGTGAGCAGGCTACAGACGGGGCCTCTTTCATCCCGGGAGTAAGAGCCACCATGCCCTTCCAGGTTGCGGGACCGGCGCCGCCGCAGCCAGTCGGCACCTGCCTCCGGCCCTCCCATGCAGAGGTCGTCACCACAGCGCCCTCAGCGTGACAACCAGGCAGGTCACCCACGTTCTCAGTGCGTGTGTGTAGTACTGGGGATTGAACCCAGGGGCATTCTACCTCTGAGGTCTACCCCAGCCCTAATTTTTATTTTTAATTTCAGCTAAATCATTGAGATTACCAAGGCTGGTCTTGAACCTGCAATTTCTCCTGTCTCAGCCTCCCAGGTACAGGATTATATGAGTTTAGACTGTGATTATATTAACTATTTGAAAAAACAAATTTGAAAGGTAAACCACGTAGTAATCAACAAGCACACAGCTTTGTTCTGATGATTATTTTTTTGTGGTACTGGGGACTGAACCCTAAGGCATTCTTTCTATCTCTGAACTATACCCACAGCTTTATTTTAATTAATTTTTTGATGCTAGAGATTAAACTCAGCAGCATTCTACCTCTGAGCTACATCTCCAGCCCTATTTTTTTTTTTTTTGGTGGTACTGGAGGTGGAACCCAGAGGCTTTCTACCTCTGGGCTATACTCCCAGACCTATTTTATTTGGAAACAGGGTCTCACTAAGTTGCTGAGAGCCTCACTAAGTAGCTGAGGCTGGCTTCGAACCTGTGCGATCCTCCTGTCTCAGCCTCCCAAGCGCGGGGATTACAAAAGTACGCCACCACGCCTGGCTTCCCCAGCCCTATTTTAGTTTTGATTTGTAAACAGGGTCTCGCTAAGTTGTGGAGGGCCTCACAAGGTTGCTGAGGCTGGCTGTGGACCTCAGACTCCAGAGAACTGAAATTATAGGCATGTACCACTGCGCCCAGATGTTCTGGTTATTTTCTGGCTTGCTCTGCAAGGCAGTAGCTATTTGTTTTTTGTGACTGCGAGCAGATTGCAGGAAGCACACGCTGTGAAGAATGTCTGACATAAGCCAGGCGTGGTTGCGCACACTTGTGATCCCAGCATTCAGGAGGCTGAGACTGGAGGATCACAGGTTCACGGCCAGCCTCAGAAACTTGTGAGACCCTCCGTAACCTAGTAATACCCTGTTTCAAAATAAAGAATAAAAATTGGGCTGGAGTGCCAGGCATGGTGGCGCACACTTGTAATCCCAGCATTCTGGATGCTGACACGGGAGGATCATGGTTCGCAGACAGTCTCAGTTACTTAGTGAGGCCCTGCATAATAAAAATAAATAAAATGAATAGGGCTGGGAGTGTAGCTCAGAAGTAAAATGTCCATGGGTTCAGTCCCCAATACCAAATAAGTAAATAAAGGGAAACTAGGTGTGGTTGTAAACACTTGTAACCCCAGTATTTAGGAGGCTGAGGCAGGAGGATTGCACGTTGAGGTCAGCTTTAGCAACTTAGCAAAATCCTGTTTCAAAACATTTTTCAAAAGGGCTGGGGATGTAACTCAGAAGTAGGACCTGTCTTGGTTCAATCCTCAGTACCACAAAAAAATAAAATAATAAAAGTGCTCAGGGTACAGCTTAGAAGTAGAATGCTCCTGAGTTCAATCCCCAGTACCAAAATAAACAATTAAAGACTAAAAAGTAAAATAATCCGGACGTGGTGGCACATGCTTCTAATCCCAGCATTCGGGAGGCTGAGACTGGAGGATCACAGTTTGCGAACAGCCTCAGCTACTTAGTGAGGCTCTCTGTAACTTGGTGAGACCATGCTTCAAAATAAAGGTTAAAAAATAGGGCAGGAACCGGGCGTGGTGGCGCACACTTGTAATCCCCGCACTTGGGAGGCAGAAACAGGTTCGAAGACCCTGTTTCTAAATAAAAATACAAAAAATAGGTGTCTGGGAGTGCAACCCAGAGGTAGAAGGGTTTCCAGGAACCCCAGTACAACCAAAAAAAAAAAAGGGGGGGTGGCAGGGGATGTAGCTTGGAGGTCAAATGCCTCTGGGTTCTATCCCCACAAAAAAAAAAAAAAAAAAAAAAAAAAAAGTAAAACAATCCCAGATACATTTCTTCAACGTGAAAACCCTGCCTTCAGACCTGACCATGTCTCCCCAAGGCTCTTCCGAGTTAGCAGGCAGCAAACCAGAGAAGCCTCTGGTACACCACCTTCCACCTTCCCATTAAAACTCTCATAGGGCCAAGAACTCGGATCGTGGTAAAGCGCTTGCGGCCCTGGCTTCTATCACCAACACCACAAAAACAAAACCCCTCACGAATCCTCAATAAGATATAATCAGCAATCTAGTGAGACTCTGTTTCAAAACAACAAAAAATGGGGCTTGGAGGTTTAGGCTGGAGATAGAGTACCCCCCGGGGGTCTACCTCTAGTACAAACAACAACAAAAATTAAAAATCAAATGAAAGGTGGAAAGGCAGACTAAGCCTCCTGACGGCTCTCCCCGCCAGCAGCAGGAGGTAAAGGCGTGTGCTCTCCAGGCAGAATCCACCTTCAGGACCAGGACCAAAGCCCTAACGTACACAGGCAGGGACACTGTCCCATGCAACCTCCACTGAGATAGTCCAAAACTAACAGAAACCCAGCCACAGGAGCGGCAGGGCACTTACGTGATCGGGAAGTTGACAATCGTTGGATTCTTCTCCACAAAGAAGTTGTTCTTGGTGAATCTCTTGATACAGAAGATTAGATATGGAGGCAGCTTGGTGAGCTGGAAGCGCTTCAGGAAGTTCTCCTTGTAAGTCTTGTATTCCTAGAGGGGCCACCAAGAGTGCTGCAGATCAGCGGTGGGTTTGCTGCTGCTGGGGCTGCTGCTGGCTTTGTTTACTGAAGCCGGGAGCATTCTGCCTCCAAGCCAAACACCAAGCCCTTTCTATTTTGAAACAAGGTCTTGCTAAGTTGCTTAGGATCTGAAGCTGGCCTTGGACCTAAATTCCTACTGTCCCAGTCTCCCAAGTAGTGGGATTACAGACACCCACACCATGCCTGGCTAAAACTTTTTTGTTTTGTGCAGTACTGGGGATGGTTCCCAGGGGCATTCTACCTCCAACCTACATCCCCAAACCTTTTTTAAAAATTATTATTCTTTATTTTGAAACAGGGTCTCACTGAGTTGCAAAGGGCCTAAGTAGGAGCTGAGGCTGTCCGCGAACCACAATCCTCCTGTCTCAACCTCCCAAATGCTGGGATTACAAGCGTGAGCCACTATGCTCAGTTTAAAACTTTAAAATTTTTTAATTTTTTAAATTTAATTTGAATTTTTGGTGGTACTGGGGTTCCTGGAAGCCCTCCTACCTCTGAGCTACCCTCCCAGAAATATTTTTTATATTTTTATTTGGAAACAGGGTCTCTTAAGCCAGTGCGGCTGGCTTCAAATCCTCCTGTCTCCACCTCCCAAGCACGGGTATTACAAGCGTGCAATCCTCCTGTCTCCACCTCCCAAGCACAGGGATTATAAGCGTGCGCCACCACGCCCGGCTAAAACTTTTTTTTAAAATGTGCATGTGGGACTGGGAATTGAACCCGAGGCATTCTATCTCCAAGCTATACCCCAGTCCTTTTCTTATTCTTTATTTCAAAACAGTGTCTCACTAAATTGTGGAGGACCTCACAAGTTGCTGGGCACAAACCTATGATCCTCCTGTCTCAGCCTCCCAAGTACTAGGATTACAAGCATACAGTACCAACCACACCTGGGTCCTGAAACTTAACTTGATAAGGAAGGGTAACATTACAGCAAGAACAAATTATTTCAGGCTGGGCGTGGTGGCGCACGCTTGTAATCCCAGCATTTGGGAGGCTAAAACAGGAGGATTCAGGTTCACAGTCAACCTCAGCTACTTGGTGAGGCCCTTTGCAACTCAGTAAGACCCTGTTTCAAAAAAAAAAAAAAAAAAAAAAAACTGAGAGGGTTGTAGTTCGGAGGTAGGATGCCCCTGGGTTCCATATCTCCAGTACCAAAAAAATAAAAAAAATAAATAAATTTTTTCAGTCAGTCATGGCAGGACATGCCTGTAATCCCAGTACAGGGGAGGCTCAGACAGGAGGATCACAGGTTCTTGGCCAGAAGCAGCAACTTCTGAGGCCCTCCACAATTTGGTGAGACCCTGTTTCAAAATAAAAAATAAAAGCTGGGTGTGGTAGTGCATTCTTATAATCTCAGTACTTGGGAGGCTGAGACAGGAGGATCCGGGTTAACAGCCAGCCTCAGCAACTTGTAATGAGGCCCTCCACAACTTAGTGAGATTCTGCCTCAAAATAAAAAATAAAATAGGGGTGGGGGTGCAACTCTGAGGTAGAATGCCTGAGTTTCAATCCCTAGTATAACAACAAAAAATATTTATTTATATTTTAGTTCTGTAATTTTCTCACAATAATATTAATGTTAAATTTTTTTTTTTATACTGGGGATTGAACCCAGGGCCATTCTACCTCCAAGCTACACCCCCAGCCCTATTTTTTTCTTTTTTTCTTTTTCTTTTTTTTGGCGGGTCTGGGGATGCAATCCAGGGGCATTCGACCTCCGAGCTACACCCCCTGCCCTACTGTTTATTCTTTATTTTGAAACAGGGTCTCAATGAGTTGCAGAGGGCCTCGCTAAGTAGCTGAGGCTGTAGATGAACTGCGATCCTCCAGTCTCAGCCTCCCGAATGCTGGGATTACAAGCGTGCTCCACCACGCCCGGCTCTTTATTTTGAAACAGGTCTCACTAAGTTGTGGAGGGCCTCACCAAAGTAGCTGAGGCTGGCTGTGAACCTGCGATCCTCCTATCTCAGCCTCCCGAATGCTGGGATTACAAGCGTGCTCCACCACGCCCGGCTCTTTATTCTGAAACAGGTCTCACTAAGTTGTGGAGGGCCTCACCAAGTAGCTGAGGCTGGCTGTGAACCTGTGATCCTATCTCAGCCTCCCGAATGCTGGGATTACAAGTGTGAGCCACCACACCCGGCTCCTATTTTCTTTGTCTGGAGCTGGGTCTTGCTAAGTAGCTGGCTCACTCCATAGCTGAGGCTGGCCTCAGACCCTCCTTCGGCTCTCCTGCTTCAGCCTCCAAGCACTGGGAATAAGGGCGCGCACCACTACATGTAGCTACGTTATAACATCTTTAAAAGGGGAGTGGTTTTCCACCTCCCATGCTTCTACTATGCTAATAGCTACGTTGCTCTGTGCACCCAGAGGCAGGCAGCAGGTTAAGAGATCCAGGAGGCGAACAAAATGGGCGCTGTGAATTGAGAATTCAAACACCAGGGACTCAATACCGACAATACGTATTATAATACCCACAAGTATACATGTGGTGATCCTCCGGCGTGCTGGCACACGCTTGTCATCCCAGTACTTAGGAGGCTAAGACGGGAAGATCATGGTTTGGGGACAGCCTCAGCTACTTGTGAGGCCCTTTGCAACTCATTGAGACCCTGTTTCTAAATAAAGAATAAAAGCCGGGCGTGGTGGCGCATGCTTGTAATCCCCGTGCTTGGGAGGCTGAGACAGGATCGCGCAGATTCAAAGTCAGCCTCAGCAACTTAGTGAGACCCTGTTTCCAAATAAAATATAAAAAAGGTCTGGGAGTGTATCCCAGAGGTAGAAAGCCTCTGGGTTCCATCCCCAGTACCACCAAAAAGAAAGAAAGAATAAAAATTAGGGATGGGGGTATAGCTTGAAGGTGGAATGTCCCTGGGTTCCATCCCCAGTACTGAAACAAAACCAAACCCCAAGGGACTGGAGTGTGGCTGAGTGGCACAGCACTTGCTGAGCAGGCCCCGGGCCCTGGGCTCAACCCTCACCACCAAGGGGGGCGCGGGGCGCAGGCGCAGGGGGCTGGCTACCTTCTCGGTGGCGCCGTTGAACTTGGCCAGGATGTTGAAGAGCGGCACCTGGGGGATGATGAGCTGCTCCTTCTCGTCCTTGTAGAGCGGGGCGGTGGGCAGGTCCAGCGTCAGGTACATGAACGTGGACTCCACCATGGTCTCCTGGTACTCGTCGTTACGCAGCAGCTGCTCCTTCTCTTCTGCTGGCTGCAGGAGGGGAGGGAGGGGCATGAACAGAAAGGCCAGAAACCTCTGGGCTACACCACGGGCTACATCCCGGCCCCTGTCACTTTTAATTTGGAAACAGATTTTTTTTTTTTTTTTTGGTGGCACTGGGGGTGGGAGCCGGGGGCTTTCTACCTCCGGGCTCTGCTCCCAGACCTAGCTTTGACAAGGTGCCGAGCGTCTCATTCAGCTGCTGAGGCTGGCCTTGAACCTGCAGTCCTCCCACCTCAGTCCCCCAAGTACTGAGATTACACTCCTGCACCACCATGCCTGGCCTGTTTTTGTTACACACACATTATTTGATGGGGAAGAGGAGAGGTGCCCAGGACCCGGTTAGCTTTGTAGGCGGCAACGCCACCTGGTTGGATTAGTTTAAGAACCCCCAGGCGTGGTGGTGCCCGCCTGTTACCCCAGGACTTGGAAGGCCGAGACGAGACGACCAGGTTTGAGGCCACCCTTAGCCTTCAAGCAACTTAGTGAGACCCTGTTTCAAAATAAAAAATAAATAAAATAGGACTGGGGGTGTGGCTTAGAAGCAGAATACCCCAAGTTCATCCCCAGCAACACACACACACACACACACACACACACACACACACACACACACACACGGAAAAGGACTAGCAGCTCTCCGCGTGCGCGCGTGTATGTGTGTGTGTGTGTGTGTGTGTGTGTGTGTGTGTGTGTTCTCACTAGGCTGCACCACTTGCTGAGACTGTCCTGACTCAGCCTCCCAATTACGAGGATCATGGGCGTGCGCCACCACACTTGGCTTTTGCTTTTTCTTTTCTTTTTTACTTATTTATTTATTTTGGTGATACTGGGGATGGAACCCTTCTATCTCCGGGCTACATTCCCAGACACTTATTTTTCATATTTTTATTTGGAAACAGGGTCTCTTAAGCCAGTGAGGCTGGCTTCGAACCTGCGCGATCCTCCTGTCTCCGCCTCCCAAGTGCAGGGATTACAAGCGTGCGCCACCACGCCCGGCTTTTCTTTTATTTTTGATACTGAGGATTGAACCCAAAGTCATTCTATCTATAAGCTATACGTCAGCATTTTTAAAAAAATTTGAAACAGGGTCTTGCTAAGTTGGGAAGGGTCTATATTGCCGAGGCTGGCTTTGAACCTGTGATCTTCCTTTTCTCAGCCTTCCAAGTACTGGGATTAAAAGCAGGCACCATTGTGCCCAGCTAGGCTTTCCTTCTTCTGAGGGATTCTGCTTATCTGCCAGACCATCTAAAAAGCTCTCGGACTGTACAGAAAGCGTATCTGAGCTTTCTGAAAAAACATCAGCAGAGCCAGGCATGGTGACACACACCTGTATTCCTAGTACTTGGGAGGCCAAGACAGGAGGATCACAGGTTCGAGGTCAGCCTCAGCAAGCAGTAAGAGTCTCATCAACCCAGAGAGACCCTGTTTCCAAATAAATATAACAATAAAATAGGGCTGAGGTGTAGCTAAGGGGTAGAATGTGCTGGGTCACATCCTGTACCAAAATCAAAACATCAGCACTCCACGGCCAAAGCCCTTGAACCTGCAGACTAACCCCCGACCCCACAGCTACCAGGGAAGGGCTCCACGGGGACCCGGGGTCTGGCACCCACGGCGCTCTGTGGGACCTCTTCGGGGGCAGGCGGCTGGCTCCGTCCTCTGGCACGTCTGTCCCCAGGTGCCCAGGGCAGGATCAATGAGCCCGGAGCACACTCATCACTTACCAGATCCGGATGGGGGAGCTTCTTAGTGAAGATCCTCATGGAGCCCTGGAAGACGTCAGTCACTATCGCTGCAAGAACAGAAAGTGAAACAGGAGCGTGGCGAGGCTGGAAAGCACGCCACACACTGCCAGCGCGTGCGCGTGCGGCTGGCCATGACCCAGCGGCAGTCCACCACTGAGCTCTGCCCCAACTCTCTATTAGCAGTAGTTGGTACTAGGGATTGAACCCGGGGCATTCAATCTTTGAGCTACATCAGTCCTTTTTATTCTGAAACAAGGTCACACACTACCCTGCCTAGGGTCTCACACCCCAAGCAGCCCACACACCATTAGCTGTGCTGGGCACTTGAGAAAAACACCGAGCACATTCTTTGCTTTTCTTGAGCACTGGGGATGGAACCCAGGGGCATTCTACCTCCAAGACACACCCCCTGCCCTATTTTTTACTCTTTATTTTGAAATGGAGTCTCACTGAGTTGCAGAGGGCCTCACTAGGTAGCTGAGGCTGTCCGTGAACCCGGATCCTCCGGTCTCAGCATCCCGAATGCTGAGATGACAAGCGTGCGCCACGCCTGGCAACATGAAGCCCATTCTAACGCAGTAAGCTGCTGGGGACGCCTGGGCCTGCGCGCTGATGGCGAGGAGGGAGCCCTCAGCCTGCGCTTGGCTCAGCCCCTGGCCAGGCGAGCCAGTGCATGCAGCCTGCACACCCTCGGCACAGCCGAGTCAGAGGCCTACGACAGGCTGACTCAGCTGGAGTCAGGACTTCCAGGACACAATTAAACCCACTACTGGTTTTTGTTGTTGTAACCGCTCCTCTATTTTCCCCCAGAATATCAACTTTTTCAGCTCTCACACATATGTCAGAACACACAGCACATACCTTTCACTTAACATAATGTCTTCTGCCACTAGGAGGAACTGCCACCAGCTGCCCCTGGGTGACTCATTGGTAGAGCATTGCCTAGCACACGTGAGGCCCTGGGTTCAATCCTCAGCAATACACGCACACACACACACACACACACACACACACACACACACACACACAAAGCCGGGCATGGTGGCACATACTTGTAATACTAGTGCTTGGGAGGCTGAGACAGGAGGATCAAAGGTTCGCAGCCAGTCTTAGCTACTTTGTGAGGCCTCCACAATGTAGTGAGATCCTGCTTCACAATAAAGAATAAAAAATAGACGCGCGTGGTGGCGCACGTTTCTGACCCCAGTGCTTGGGAGGCTGAGACAGGAGGATCGCACAGGTTAGAAGCCAGCCTCAGCTACTTAGTGAGACTCTTAGCAACTTAGTGAGACCCTGTTTCCAAACAAAGTATAAAAGAGGTCTGAGAGTAGAGCCCAGAAGTAGAAAAGCCCCTGTGTTCCACCTTTAGTACTACCAAAAAAATAATAATAATAAAAATAAAAAATAGGGCTGTGTTGCTGGGCGTAGTGGCACATGCTTATAATACCCGCGCTTGGGAGGCGGAGACAGGAGGATCGTGCAGGCTTAAAAGACCCTGTTTCCAAATAAAAAAAATATAAAAGTCTGGGAGTGTAGGCCGGAAGTAGAAGGGCTTCCAGGAACCCCAGTACCACCAAAAACTTTTTAAAAATTGGGCTGTGTTATGTATAGCTTAGGGGTAGAATACCCCTAGGTCCAATTCCCATTACCATGCCAAAAAAAAAGAAAAGTGTGTGTGTATGTCTATATAGAAATAACAGCTGGGGTTGGTGGCCCACACTTGTAATCTTGGTACATGAGAGGCTGGGAGAGGAGGATCACAGGTTCGCATCCAGCCGCTGCTACCTAGTGAGGCCCTCTATAACTTAGTGAGACCCTGTTTCAAAATAAACAAAGCAGGGCACGGTGGCACATGGTTGTAATCCCACCATTTGAGAGGCTGAGAAAGGAAGATTGTGGTTTGCAGCCAGCCTCAGCTACTTAGTGAGGCCCTTTGCAGCTTAGTGAGATCCTGTTCAAAATAAAGAATAAAAAATAGAAGCTGGGCGTAGTGGCGCATGCTTGTAAACCCAGCATTTGGGAGGCTGAGACCGGAGGATCGTGGTTCACAGACAGCCTCAGCTACTTAGTGAGGCCCTCTACACTCAGTGAGACCCGGTTTCAAAAAAAGAATAAAAAATAGGGCAGGGGGTGTAGCTCAGAGGTTGAATGCCCCTGGATTCCATCCCCAGACCCGCCAAAAAATAAAATATATATATATACAGGGCTAGCCAGACATGGTGGTACACGCTTGTAATCCCAGCATTCGGGAGGCTGAGACCAGAGGGTCACGGTTCGTGGACAGCCTCATCTACTTAGTGAGGCCCTTTGCAATTTAGTGAGACCCTGTTTCAAAGTAAAGAATAAAAAATATGGCAGGGGATGTAGCTTGGAGGTCGAATGCCCCTGGGGTCCATTCCCAGTACGAAAAAAAAAAAAAAAAAAGAATAAAAAAGAATAAAATATGAGCTCAGAGGTACAATGTTGCTGGGTTCAATCTTCAACACCACAAAAATAAATAAATAAAACAAAATAGGGCGGGAGGTGTAGCTGGTAGGTAGAATGCTCCTAGGTTCAATCCCCAATAAAATACACACAAACACACACGCACACACACAAGCACACACGCACACACACAAGCACACACAAACACATGCACACACACACACGCACACATACACACACGAAACAAATACTGGAACTATAGCATATTCTAAAAAAAAATACGGGGAGTGGCTATTCAGGAAGAAAATTTAGTCTATGTGTATGTATACATATTGTATGTACACATATCGTATTATACAATAAATACCAACACACACCCTCCATCAAAAAAAGATAGAGCCAGGAACCAAAGGATGGACCTGGCTTGGTGTGCATGCCTGTAATCCCTGGGCTTGGGTAGCAGAGGCAGAGGCAGGAGGATGACAGGTTCGAGGCAGGATGTAACAGCTTAAGGCCCTGTTTCGAAATAAAAGATAGGGAACACTGGAGACATAGCTGAGGGAAAGAATGGCCAGGTTCAGTCCCTACCACAGACGGAAAGGAGAGAAGATGCTCGGGCGCTGCACGGAGGGCGGCAGAGGGCGGGGCCCCTTTCACGAGCCGTTTGACTTACTCTTCTTCTTCTTCTTCGTGCGCCCCAGGGCCGAGTGCAGGGCATTCAGAAACCACGAGAGAAAGTCCACTCCGTCCCCTGGGGAGAGAAGGGCGGCCGGGGTGAAGTGGGAGGGCGAGAAGGGCGCGGCGCACACGCCGGCCAGGCCTGCTCTGCACTCGCCGGCGCTCCCGCGAGGGCGAAGTGCTCAGAGGAAGCCTTACTGGCCATGCTGCAAACCATTAAGCACCACGCTCAAGCAGCCTGAAATCTGTATCGCACACTGTACTCCCAGTACCTGGGAGGCCGAGACAGGAGGATCGCAGGTGCCGGGCAGCCTGTGCAAACTGAGACTCTCATCAGCCTAGAGACTGCTTCAAAATCAAAATGAAACAGGGGTGGAGGTTACCTCAAAGGAAAATGCCCGCGGGGAGATTTTTTTTTAAAGAAACACACCCATAACCGCAATACTTCAGACACTGAGACAAAAAAATTGCAGGTTCAGTACTTGCCTTTAGCAACTTAGCAAGACTCTGCAATTTAGCCAGATTCTGTTTCAAAAACAAAAAATAAAATGGGGTTGGGGGTATAGCTTGGAGGTAAAACACTCCAGTACCGAAAGTAAATAATTTTGTGGGGGGAGTACTGTGAGGACCCTGCACTCAGCACTCCACTGGCCAGAGCCAAGGTCCAGCTCCCTGCGGCCTGTGTGTGCAGGCGCCGCCCCACCTCTGCCCGCCAGTCCTCATTTTTTTTTTTTTGCCGGTCTGGGGGTGGAACTCAGGGGCATTCGACCTCCGAGCTACACCTCCTGCCCTATTTTTTATTTTTTATTTTGAAACCGGGTATCACTGAGTTGCAGAGGGCCTAAGTAGCAGAGGCTGTCCGTGATCCGCGATCCTCCGGTCTCAGCCTCCTGAATGCTGGGATGACAAGCGTGCCCACCACGCCTGGCTACCACCGGTCCTCTTTACCTGCCTCCTCCTCTCGTGAGCGCTGGGGCCTTGCTCCATACTCGCTCCCACAGCACTCAGCTTTCTCCTACCATAGCATTCAACGCCCAAGATTACCCTTTCTTTGTGGTACTGGGGATTGAACCCAGGGACATTCCACCTCTGAGCTACCCCCCCAGACCTTTTTATTTTTTTGTTTGGAAACAGGGTCTGGCTACGTTGCTGAGTCTGGCTAAATTGCCAGGGATGGCTTTGAAGCTATGATCTTCCTTTCTCTGCCTCCCACACTTGGGATTACAGGTGTGCACTATCACACTCAACCACAATTTCCTTTTTCTTAATTTTTTTAATTTATTTTTTGGTGGTACTGGGGTTCTTGGAAGCCCTTCTACCTCCGGGCTACACTCCCAGACCTATTTTTACATTTTTATTTAGAAACAGGGTCTCCTAAGACAGCGTGCGTGGCTGGCTTCGAACCTGTCTCTGCCTCCCAAGCGCGGAGATGACAAGCGTGCGCCACCACGCCCGGCTTTGACACAACTTCCTTTTTACACAGCTCCCTTCCCCAATAGCCTGGGAGCACCCGCAAGAGAAAAACCATGTTTCTTGCCCCTGTGGCTCTAAACCTAGCACCATAACACACATTCAGCAAACCAATGCGCACCAGCTGGCCCAGCACTGAGCCGACGTGCGCTCTGCTCACAGGGCAACGACAACTTAGGTTCAGAAAAACAAAAACAACCGAAAAGCTTCAGTGTGGGGTAGGTCAAAAGGAGAAGCAAGACCGCGGAGACTTGGTAAGGGCTGCCGCCTCGAATCATCTTACCAACAAAACAGACTCGCTGCACTGGGTGTGGTGCGCACCTGGAGCCCATCCCAGTACTCGGGAGGCTGAGAGGGGAGGACCTCGGGCTCCAGGACAGACTCAGCAACTTAGGGAGACCCTCGGGAGCCTGATGAGACTGTTAAAAAAAAGAAGGGCCGGGCGCGGTGCGCGCTTGTCTTCCCCGCACTCGGGAGGCGGAGACAGGAGGATGCACGGGTCCGAAGCCAGCCTCAGCTACTGAGTGCGGCTCTCAGCAACTCAGTGAGACCCTGTTTCCAAATAAAATATAAAAAAGGTCTGGGAGGATAGCCCGGAGGTAGAAAAGCCCCTGGGTTCCACCCCCAGCACCAAAAAAAAGGGCTTGGGGTGGGGTATGGAGGTAGAAAGCCCCTGGGTTCCACCCCCAGTACCACAGAAAAAAAAAAAAAAAAAAAGGAAAAACCCAATTCTCTCAGCGGAAATCTCTTGGTTCCAGGGAGCAGCACCCCAACCAAGCTGTCCACTCACTAGCTACTACCAAAGTTCACAGCAAAACAGGGAAAGATCCGTTCATCAAACCAGTTTCGTTGTCAGAGAAGTGCGATGCCGTCTTCCACGCCTCGCCTGGGTGCTGGGGACGGAGCCAGGCTCAGGACGCTGGGCGGGCGCTGCCCGAGCTGGGTCTCCCATTGGCCCCTGCCCCTCACCTTGCTTGGTGATCTGGAAAGTTTTCTTGCTGCAGAGGACCACAGCCTGGAGCATCTCGTGGGGAGAGACATGTGCCTTGAAGTTCCGAGGGTTCCAGAGCTTTCGCATCAGCTCTCCAAAGCGCTGGACCAACAGGAACATGATGTCTCCTGGGGGACGCTTGATGTTCTTATAATTGTCTTCCTCCAGGAAGTAGTTACGCAGAGGAGGAACATTAGACAGAGCCTGGAAATCACACACTCCAGTTAATTCAAGACCCTCTGCAAGGCCCACTGGAACCAGCTCTTCCAGCTAATGTTCTTCTAGCAGAGCCCTGTGCAGGCCTGGAATAGCCTTATGGAATTCAAAGTAAAAAGACCCTCAGAGTCCTACCCCAGAGCGCAAATTACAGAGACGCCCTTAACTCCGAGTTCCAAGCAAAGCACAGTACTACAGACGTCCAAGAGATACTGGCATTAAAGACGGGTTAAAAGAGCCGGGCGTGGTGGCGCACGCTTGTAATCCCAGCATTCGGGAGGCTGAGACCGGAGGATCACAGTGTGCAAACAGCCTCAGCTACCTAGTGAGGCCCTCAGCAACTCAGTGAGACCCTGTTTCAAAATAAAGAATAAAAGCCAGGCATGATGGGGCACGCTTGTAATCCCAGCATTTGGGAGGCTGAGACCAGATGATCGCGGTTCGCGGACAGCCTCAGCTACTAAGTGAGCCCCTCTACAACTCAGTGAGACCCTGTTTCAAAATAAAGAATAAAAAATTGGGCAGGGGTATAGCTTGAAGGTCGAATGCCTCAAAAACTCCAGAGGCCTGCCGGTGGTGGTAGGGGGTGCATGCTTGTAATCCCCATGCTTGGGAGGCGGAGACAGGAGGATCGTGCAGGTTCGAAGCCAGCCGAGCTGGCTTAAGAGACCCTGTTTCCAAATAAAAATATAAGAAAATAGGTCTGGGAGTGTAGCCCGGAGGTAGAAGGGTTTCCAGGAACCCCAGTACCACAAAATAAATAAATATAATAAATAAATAAACTCCAGAGGCCATAAGCTTAGAAGCTGGAAAAAGCCGCACCATTTGGCAACAGCCCCTTGAGCAGATGTAGAACATTTTGCTTGTTGTAAAACAAACGCTCAAGTAGAATTCGCAGCCAGGCCCAGGGTCCGGGCCCTCTGGTTGTAAAGGAGCCCACTGCTCCCAGGCCCCTCCTCCCCACACCCACCTGAAGAACGGCGTTCGCGTAGTCGTTGGCCTTGATGTTGTTCAGCCCCACGATGCCCGGCAGGTATGTGGTGCCGTCGTACGCCCGGGACAATTTGGCTTGCTTGTCTAAGTTTGCGATTTGTTGCTTTGTGAAAGTGGGTTTCAATACATACTGCAAAGCAAAAGAAAATTCTAAGTTACTTTTGGGCTGTAAACAGACTACACAAGATAGGTCTAGGACAGCAATTTCTGCCAAAACAAAAAAATGCTTTGGTTATGAACATCCCACCACACATCCAGAAAGGCCCCCAACGGAGAGGGTAAAGACCAAGGTAAAAGGGAAGGCCTCTGCACACCACTAATCTGGTAGGGCTTTCTGTCTAAACCTAGTCACCAGACCCAAGTCTTTCTGCAGACCTCAGGCCAGTCAACTCTGGTAACGACTGTGCCAAGCGCAGACACGCTTCTCTAAGTACAGCGGGAGCCTGCATCCCAGGCTGCCCTCACCAAGAGGCCTGTGCCTAACCAGGGGCAGGGACTCAGGACTCCCTGACCCCGGGGCAAGAGCAGGGCATCCCCAGCCAGCCGGGCAGTGGCACACACCTCTAACCCCAGTACTTGGGAGGCCGAGACAGGAGGATCACAGGTTCAGGGTCAGCCTAGCAACTCACTGAGACCTTTTTTCAAAATGATTTTTTTTTTGGGCGGGTCTGGGGATGGAACCCAGAAGCATTCTACCTTTGAGCTCCACCCCCAGCCCGATTTTTGTTTTCTTTATTTTGAAACAGGGTCTCACTGAGTTGCAAAGGGCCTCACTAAGTAGCCGAGGCTGGCCATGAACTGTGATCCTCCTGTCTCAGCCTCCTGAATGCTAGGATTACAAGTATGTGCCACCATGCCCGGCTTCAAAATAAAAATAAATTTTTTTAAAATGGGGGCTGGAAGCCGGAGACAGGAGGATCACACAGGTTTGAAGCCAGCCTCAGCTACTTAGTGAGGCTCTCAGCAACTTAGTGAGACTCTGTTTCCAAATAAAGTATAAAATAGGTCTGGGAGTATAGCCCTGAGGTAGAAAAGCCCCTGGGTTCCACCCCCAGTACCAAAAAAAACACAAAAAAACAAAACCGGGGGGGCTGAGGCATAGAAGCCCGAGTTCAAGCCCCAGAATCGCCCCCCAAAATATCCCGAGTCAGTTACAAGAGTTGTCATGTCAGGCTGGAGAGAGGTCATTACAAACACACTTTGGAACCCTGAATTTATTCCTGCTTCTCCCGCTGTCCACATGCGTCCCCAGCCTCAGCTGAGACAGTTCCCAGGGAAGTCTAGGATGACTCCCCAAAGGGTTTCCCCAGCCAGGTGCACTGTAGCACATTCCTATCTCTAATCCTGGATAACTTGGGACTCTGAGGCAGGAGAATCCCAAGTTCGAGGCCAGCCTGGGCTACTGAGACCAGGTCTCACAGTAAAAATTATTTAAAAAGAGGATTGGGCCAGGTATGGTGGCACATGCTTGTAATTCCAGTACTTGGGAGGCTGAGACAGGAGGATCACATGTTTGCGGCCATCCTCAGCTACTTGGTAAGGCCCTCTGCAACTCTGTGAGACGCTGTTTCAAAATAAAGAATAAAATATAGGGTTGGGGGTGGAATTCAGAGGAAGAATGCCCCTGGGCTCCATTGCCAGTACCACAAAAATAAAGAAAGAAAAGGGGAAAGAAAAGGCAAGAATGTGCCTCAAAGCGCCCTTGCACGCACCGTGATGTCCTCCAGTGAGGAGTCGATGATCTCGTAGTTGTCTGGAAGGCAGTAAAACTTGAGGGTGTGGAGGTTGAGGAAGACATGGTGGCTGAACTGGACGCTGTGGATGTAGGCGTGCGACTTCAACCCGCGGCCTGCAGGAAAGGGTGACAGGCTAAGAGGACGGCGCAGCTCAGGACGGTGCTCACCAGGCTCGCGCTTCCTTTCATTATTTTGTACCAGAACATGTTCAAAGCAGCGAAAGCTGAGTGCTCCGCCATTCAGGAAATGAGTCTCCAGGTGACTTTCCCTAATCTCAAACACTGGCAAAAAAGAACAGCCCAGCACTCGGGAGGCTGAGGCAGGAGGACTGTGGTTCGTGGACAGCCTCGGCTATTTAGTGAGGCCCTCTGCAACTCAGTGAGACCCTGTTTCCAAATAAAGAATAATAAATAGGTCTGGGGGTGTAGCTCAGAGGTAGAATACCCCTGGGTTCCATCTCCAGTATCGGAAAGAAAGAAAAGAAAGGAAGAGAAGAGAAAGAAGGAAAAAAGAAAGAAAGAATGAACAGCACGCGAGGTACTTTGTTCTCTAGATGGCATGAAAAAACTGATTAGGGCTGGTGGTGCACACCTGTAATCCCAGAACTCTGAAGGCTGAGACAGGAGGATGACAGGTTCGAGGACAGCCTCAGCAATCAGTGAGACTCTCATCAACCTAGTGAGACCCTGTTTCCAAATAAGAAATAAAATCAGGCTGGGGTATAACTTGAAGGTAAAATGCTTCTAGGTTCAATCACTGGTGACACACACACACACACACACACACACACACACACACACACACAAAAAAAAGCCGGGCATGGGGCATGGTGGCACACACCTATAATTCCAATACTTGTTTATAATTCCAATACTCAGAAGGCTGAGACAGGAGGATCACAGGTTCAAGGATAGTCTCAGCAATTTAGCAAGGCCCTCAGAAGCTTAGTGAGGCCCTGTTTCCAATTTAAAAAAAATAAAATAGGCCAGGCATGGTGGCGCACGCTTGTAATCCCCGCGCTTGGGAGGCGGAGACAGGAGGATGGCATAGGTTCAAAGCCAGCCGTGCTGGCTTAAAAGACCCTGTTTCCAAATAAAAATATAAAAATAGGCCTGGGAGTGTAGCCCGGAGGTAAAAGGGTTTCCAGGAACCCCGGTACCACAAAAAAATAAATAAATAAATAAAATAAAATAAATAAATAAATAAAAATAATAAAATAATAAAATAATAAAATAAAATAGGACTGTAGCGTAGCTCAGAGTTGAATGTCCCTAGGTCCAACTTCTAGTACTACCAAAAAATAAATAAATACATACATAAAATATATTGGTTGAGGAAGTTAATTTCAACACAAAATAAATATACATAAATACATAAAAGCTTATGAGCTAGCTTTGTATGTATAAGCTGCTAGGAATAGCTGATTATGCATGATACATACACACACAGTACGCACATTCACATAAACACATACACCTGGGTCAGTCCCTACCTTCCGACTGCCCACTCAGGCGAGTCGTGCCCAGGCACTGTGCTCACATGCCTGCTCTGCTCTGGCACCTCTCAGCCTTGACCCATGGAGCCCGCGTCCCCTCCCACGCCGCCCCACCACCCTCCTCCTGAACGCGACGAGGCTCCCGGCGGCCACTCACCTTTGCATCTTTCAGCCCTACCGCCCTTGTTTTTGCTCACGGTCACAAGTCTAGAAGGAACTCATGATCTTATGCAAGGTACCAAGTGTTTTATGTGTCAAACTTATGTGATTCCTCCTAAGAGCAACGAATGCAGTTTCTATCTGTCTCTTTTATGCTTTTGTTTGTTTGATCGTTTTTGGTGGTACTGGGGACTGAACTCAGAAGAGTTCTACCTCTGAGCTACACTCCCAGCCCTTTTTATTTTTTGTTTTGAAATAGGGTCTTGCTAGGTTACTGAGAGTCTTCCTACTTGCTGAGGCTGGCCTCAAACCTGCAATCCTCCTGGCTCCCAAGTACTGGGATTACAGACACATGCCACCAAATTCGGCTAGTTTGTATCTCTTTTGAATCCTCTATTTAAGTACATAGTATATGCTTGGTCTAAGCATACACTAAAACTTCAGAAAAGAACAGAATAAAAAAGTCCTCAGAAAAGCTGGTTCTAGGCCGGGCGTGGTGGTGCACGCTTGTAATCCCTGCGCTTGGGAGGCTGAGACAGGAGGATCGCACGGGTTCGAAGCCAGCCTCAGCTACTTAGTGAGGCTTTCAGCAACTTATCAAGACCCTGTTTCTAAATAAAATATAAAAAAGGTCTGGGAGTATAGCCCGGAGGTAGAAAGCCTCTGAGTTCTACCCCCAGTACTACCAGAAAAAAAAAAAGAAAAGCTGGTTCTAGTGGCGAATATTTGGGTTTTTTTGTTTGTTTGTTTGTTTGTTTTGTGGCACTGGGAATGGACCCCGGGGGCCTTCTACCTCCAGGCTACACTCCCAGACCTATTTTTTTATATTTTATTTGGAAACAGGGTCTCTTAAACCAGCTGAGGCTGGCTTCGAACCTGCGCGATACTCCTGTCTCTGCCTCCCAAGCGCTGGGATTACAAGCCTGCGCCACCATGCCTGGCCTTAGTGGCGTATATTTGTAATCCCAGTATGTGGGAGTCTGAAACAGGAGGATCATAGGTTCGAGGACAACTTCAGCAAGTAGTGAGACTCTCATCAACTTAGCAAGACCCTGTTTAAAAATAAAAATAAGCCGGGCATGGTGGCGCACGCTGTAATCCTCGCGCTTGGGAGGCGGAGACAGGAGGATCGCGCTGGTTCTGAGCCAGCCTTGCTGGCTTAAGAGACCCGTTTCCAAATTTAAAAATATAAAATAAGTCTGGGAGTGTAGCCTGGTGGTAGAAGGGCTTCCAGGAATCCCAGTACCACTAAAATAAATAAATAAAAAATAAAAATAAAATACGGCTGAAGGTTTAGCTCAGAGGTCAAATGCCTCTGGGTTCAATCCCCAATACCACACACACAAAAAATAAAACAAACGAAAAGTCCTTAGGACAAAAATATTATCTAAAAAGTCATAAGTAAAAAAAAAAAAAAAAAAAGTTACAAGTAGAGCTATGGGCACGAGCATGTTCAAGGCCCTGGGTTCAATCCCCCATCCCTCACCCCCACACACAAGACATACAGATAGCTCTGAAAACTTAATAATGAGTTTGTGCTCCGTAAAAATTCTGTTAATACAAGGTGAGTTTCACTTACCTTGGAAGTACTTGCCGCACACCAGACAGGCGTAGGCGTTGATATGTGAGAGGGAGATGGAGCAGAGCTTCTCAAAGTCGAAGTCCAGCACGCTCCTGAGAGAACACAGAGAACACGCGATTAACAGGGAGGTCGGTCTGAGAGAACACAGAAGGACACGCCGTTAACAGGGAGGGAGGTCTAGGAGACGCCCAACGAAGCAGCACTGGCTCCGCGGCCCACGACGTCACTCAGCATCCTGCAGAGAACAGTCTGAAAACCAACTATCAACTGTGGGGAGCAGTAGTTATCCCCTCTACCCTCCACACCCGACAGGACGGCAAGTAGACACAGTTTATACTTATATATGGGTTTTGCACAGGTGGAGCCAAAGGCATTCCACCTCCGGGCTACAGCCCAGCCCCGTTTTTTATTGTTTTTAAACAGGGTCTTGTTAGGTTAATGAGAATATTACTACTGTGCTTGGACCTATGATCCTGTCTCATTCTGCCGAGTACTGGGATTACAGGTGTGCACCACCACACCTGGTGCGCTCTCTCTCTCTCTTTGATATTGGTTGTTAAGTTGCTGAGGGTTTCACAAAGTTGCTGTGGCTGGCCTCCAACTTGCAATTCTCCTACTCGGCCTAAGTACTGGGATTACAGGCAGGCGCCACCACACATGGCTCCCAGTTTTCTTTTTCTACCTTTGGTATCTCTATTCTACTGACCTGTTAATGGTATCCAGGTATGGGCAGTGGCGGCTTCTCCGGTCCTCAGAATCCACCCGGCCATTCTTTGCTGAAATAAAAATCATCACAAACTTTAAAAATGGGAAACTTGAACTCAGTGTTAACTGTCAGTACGAAGAAACATCGGGGAAATCTGATCCCGATGAGCTCCAATTAAGATGAGCTCCTATTTTTCAGGTGGCAAACATGAAAAATAATAAGAAGCCACAAACTAGGATAATGTATTCTGCACATATATAACCAACAAAAATTCATTTGTATATTATATAATCCGGTGAGCCATGAATGATATTGTGCACTTATCACAAGTGCTTACATAGCCGGGCGTGGTGGCCCACGTTTGTAATCCCAGCATTTGGGAGGCAGAGACAAGAGGATCACAGTTCTAAGACAGCCTCAGCTACTTAGTGAGGCCCTCTGCAACTCAGTGAGACCCTGTTTCAGAATAAAGAATAGAACTAGAGGTGTAGCTCAGAAGTAGAATGCCCCTAGGTTCTATCCCCAGTAACACACACACACACACACACACACACACACACACACACACACGTGCTTACATAAAGCAAATACAAAGCACAGCTCAATTACAGTTTAAAGAGTGCACATACATCCTTAAAGCCACCACTGGTCAAGAACTGATTAGAGTCCAAGATTCTACCCTAAGCCAGGTATGGTGGCCCACACCTGTAATTTCATTACTTGGGAGGCTGAGACAGACAGGAAGATCACAGGTTTGCAACCTGACTCAGCAACTTAGGGAAGCCCTCTATAGTTTAGGGAGACCCTGTTTCAAAATAACAAAAGCTGAGCTTGGTGGTGCACGCCCGTAATCCCTAGTACTTGGGAGGCTGAGACAGGAGGATTACAGGTTTGAGGACAGCCTCAACAAATTAGCAAGGCTCTTAGCAATCTAGAAAAACCCTGTTTCAAACAAAAAATAAAAAGACTGGGGAAGGCCGCGTGTGGTATCACACATTTGTAATCCCAGCATTAGGAAGGCAGAGACAGGAGGATCGCAGTTCACAGACAGCCTCAGCCACTCAGTGAAGCCCTTTGCAACTCAGTGAGACCCTGTTCCAAAATAAAGAATAAAAAATAGGGCAGGGGTGTTGTTCGGAGGTAGAATGTCCCTGGGATTCCATCACCAGTAGGGGGGGGGAGAAGACTGGAGGGCATAGTTGAGAGGTCCGACACTCTTGAGTTCAACTCCCAATCCCCAATAAATAAAAAATTAAAATAGGGCTCGGGCTGTGGCTCAGAGCAGAATGCCCTTGGGTTCAATCCCCACTATAAAACACACACACACACACACCCTATATGAACGCTAACAAGTTGCCCTGCCAGTCTCACGGATGCTAACGGAAACACAGGCGACTACCGGATCGAAAACAAAGGAGAGCTGATTACAGCAATCCCCGCAGCCAGGCTACCGCGCTGGTGTGCGTCCCTAGAGTCAGTCCTCCACGGGGCCCTGTGCACACCACGGGCTGACCTTCGGGAACGCGCATCTTTCCTCGGGGCTTGCCTTCCCTTCGCTGTCCACTACATCATGCTTGGCAAGCCAGCAGAGAGGGAAACACTAGCGGGCAGCCTCCCGGCGCGGGGCGCGGGGCGCGGGCAGCCGGCCGGGGCTCTCCGGAGCCCTGACTCGCCCCGCCGCCCCGCCGCCGGGAGGCTGGAGGGAGCCCCGCCCGGCCCCGCGCACCTCGCACCTCCCGCTCGGGCTCCGAGTCCTCGTCGGCCTCGCGCTCGCGCTTCACCCGCAGCGCCGCGATGGCGGGCGGCGGGGCCTCGCGCGCGGGCGCCGGCTCGGGCTCGCGCCGGGCGCGCACCGGGCTGCCCCGGGAGCCGGCCGCCTCGTGCTCGCGCTCGCGCTCCCGGTCGCGCTCCCGCTTGACGCGGCCCGAGCTGCCCCGCGACTCGGACTCGCGCTTCCCGCGGGTGGAACCACGAGACTCCCGCTTAGACCGGCTGGACATCGCCGCGGCCGGCCGGGCGCTCTGCGCAGGCGCCGGAAACGCCGAGCGCGCGGCCAATCAGGAGCCGGGCTGCTCCCGAGCTCCCGCCTCTACGAGTCGCCAATAGGGACAATTCTCGCGGCCCCTGCGTACCGCGAAGCAGCAGCCCGGGGCCTAAATGCCTCCCTACCCGTGGGTTCCCAGTTTAGAGACAGGAAACCCGGCTTGGTGGCAGCGCGTTTATGACCCCAGCATTCCGGAGGCTGAGACTGGAGGATCGCGGTTCGCGGACAGCCGCAGCTACTTAGTGAGGCCCTCTGCAACTCAGTGAGACGCGGTTTCAAAATAAAGAATAAAAAATAGGGCAGGGGGTGTAGCTCGGAGGTCGAATGACCCTGGGTTTCATCCCCAGACCCGGAAAAAAAATAAAAAAAATAGGAACCGTATCCGGGCGTGATGGCGCACACTTGTAATCCCAGCATTCGGGAGGCTGAGACAGGAGGATCGCGGGAGAGAGAGAAAGAGAAAGAAACAGGAACATTTTACAGGCTGCGTTTTCCGCGTAAAGGGAGCTGCCATTGGACCCCAGCCGTGCAGGAACCTGGCTGCTTAATGCCACAGTGAGGAGCTCTTGGGGCCAGGCATGTTGGTGCATGCTTGTAATTCAGGATTTGGGAGGCTGAGACCGGAGGACATAGATTTGAGGACAGCCTCATTAAGAAGTGAGACTCTCATCAACCTAGTAAGACCCTGTCTCAAAATAAAATAAGGCTGGGTAGTGGAATCCCTCAGGTTCAATCTTCAGTACCAAAGCCTGGCGTGGTGGTCCACGCTT
Source organism: Muscardinus avellanarius (assembly GCF_963383645.1). Lineage (NCBI taxonomy): Eukaryota > Metazoa > Chordata > Mammalia > Rodentia > Gliridae > Muscardinus > Muscardinus avellanarius. The sequence continues at coordinate 85,581,621 of NC_137801.1, read as the reverse complement.
GTATTTCCAGTACTGGGGAGGATGAGACAGGAGGATTGCTGGTTTGCGGCTAGCTTCAGCTACTTAGTGAGGCCCTGTTCCAAAATAAAGAAGTTTTTTAAAGGGCTGGGGTGTAGTTCTAGCTCGGAGGTAGAATGCTCTTGGGTTCAATCCCCAGTACCGCCAGAAAAATAAGCCAATAAATAAGTAAACAAATAAATGGACTCGAAAGACACGCACACTCGGACCCTCCACGCCTGGCTGTCCGAGCGCGTCGCGGCCTCACGACCTGAGATGGGCGCTCTCGGCGTCTCCACTTTGCAAACGAGGAAACTGAGGCACGGCGGGGTTGGAGAGTCGGCGGAGGTTCCGCCCAGCTGGCGGCGTTGCGCAATACCAGGAAACAGGGCGCTGGTGAGCATGGTGGCGTGGGGGCGCGTCTCTTGAAATGCCCGGAGGTAGCGGCGGTCGTGGCTAGCAAAGGTGTTAGAAACAAAGCCAAAGCCCGCCTTCGCGGGGGCCGCCCCGCGCGTGGGGCTCGCAGCCAATCACGCGCATCGTGGCCCCGCCCTGGGCCCGCCCGCCGGAAGTCCCGCCCCCACCGGAAGTCCGGCCCAGGCCGGAAGCGCGCGGCGGCGGCGCGGGCCGCTCCTGGCCGGGGGCGGTTGCGGCGGCCGCGGCTCCGCGCCGGGGACGCTGCATGGAGGCGGCGGCGCCGGGTCCCCAGGCGGGGCTCTGCTGCAAGCCCGGCGGGCGGCTGGACATGAGCCACGGCTTCGTGCACCACATCCGACGGAACCAGATCGCTCGGTACCGCCCCGCCCTGCCGCCACCCCTGGCCCGGCCCGGCCCGGCCCGCCCTGACTCCCGCCCGGTCCCCGCAGGGACGACTACGACAAGAAGGTGAAGCAGGCGGCCAAGGAGAGGGGCAGGAGGCGGCACACGCCCGCGCCGACGCGGCCCCGCAAGCCCGACCTGCAGGTGTACCTGCCCCGGCGCCGAGGTGAGGACGCCGCAGCTCCCCGGCCTCCCGGAGCCTGCCCTCCACGCCCCCGTCCCCGCCCAGTGACTCCCCGAGGGCCCAGCTAAGCATCACCCTCGCCGAGGGTCCTTGGCGACCAACGGGGCATCTTGGTAGCATTCCTGTTACCTAGCAGAGAGAGGGCCTGGCAGAAATATAGACGGCCAGGACGTAGTGATGGCGTGAATCTAGAACAGTGGGCTTTTCCCAGTTTCCCTGGGACCTAGAAATAATGGGAAATGGCAAACGACACTGCTCGCCAAGTGCTGTTTAAAATGATTCTCGCCGGGCATGATGGCACACGGCTGTAATTCCAATATTTGAGAGGCCCAGACAGGAGGATTGATTGCAGGTTCGAGGACAGTCTCAGCAAATGGGGAGACTCAGCAATCTAGAGAAAACGTGTGTTAGTTACTGAGGATGGAACCCAGGAGCATTCTATATCCCCAGCCCTTTTTTATTTTTCTAATTTTGAGACAGAGTTTGACTAAGTTGCTGAGGCTGGTCATGAACCTGCAATCCTCCTGCCTCTGCTTCCAAGTACTGGGATGACAAGCATGTGCCACCATATCCCGAAATAAGACATATTTTGAAAATAAAAATCTAAGAAAAGGGCTGGAGGTGTAGCTCAGAAATAGAATTCCCCTGGGTTCAGTTCCCAGCACAAAGAATGTATTAAAAAAAAAAAAAAAAAAAGCCCAGCGCTGTGGTGGCACACGCTTCTAATCCCCACGCTTGGGAGGCGGAGACCAGAGGATCACGCAGGTTCGAAGCCAGCCTCGCTGGCTTAAGAGATCCTGTTTTCAAATTAAAAGTATAAAATAAGTCTGGGAGTGTAGCCCAGAGGTAGAAGGGTTTCCAGGAACCCCAGTACCACACAAAAAAAAGAAAAGAAAAGAAAAAAAGCCAGGTATACTTGTAATCCCAGCATTTGGGAGGCTGAAACAGGATTGCTGTTTGAGGACAGCATCCGCTACTTGATGAGGCTGTTTGCAACTCAGTGAGACCCTGTTTCAAAATAAAGAATAAAAAATAGGGTTGGGGTGTAGCTCGAAGGTAGAATGCCACTGGGTTCCAGTACCAAAAGAAAAAGAAGAAATGCTTCTAGATCTCACATGTATTAATTCCTTAAGTCTATAGGACCCTATAACTTGAGAACTAGTCTCCTTTCTGGTTCATAATCAGGCAGCAGGCACAGAGAGGTTAAATAACTTACCCAAGGTCCCAGAGCTAGTAAACAGTAGAGTGTGGATGTGAACGCAGACGGAGTGCTACCTACCTCTCCATACCTTTGGCTCCTACTTGTGTGCCCACTCTGACAGGACCGTGCTGGCCACAGAGCAAGGCTACAGCGGGAAGTGAAGCGCCTGCTTGGCGGCACGCCGGGGCCAGTGGAGGGGACGGGGCGTGCTGCAGTGCCTCTCCCGCCTCCTCCCCGGGCAGAGGCTTCAGCAGCCTTCCCCCTTCCCTCTCATTCTGGTTATACTTTCAGATGGCTCCACCCGCCCTGGCCACCCTGACTGTGAGGAGTCGGGGGAAAGCAGCGGCGGCGGCTCCGAGCCCGAGCCTCCAGGCCGCCGGCTCTTCTGCTTAGACTACGAGGCAGACAGCGGGGAGGTCACGTCGGTTATCGTTTATCAGGTGCGCCTCGCGGAAACAGCCTGAAGGTTCTGAGCCACCGTTGGCCTCGGGGCCACTAGGAAGCCTTCGACTGCCCGGCCTTCCTTGCTTTCAAACACAGCTCGGCCCTGGCTGGCGTGGTTCTCGGTGGGGGGATCAAGCAGGACTCGTGGCCTCCAGCCGGGAGTCACTAATTCAGGGGTACCTGAGAAATGATGACAGGTGCCGGCAGGAAGCCTTGTGCCAAACAGTTCTGTGGAGTGTTTTCTAGGGACAGGGCTGGTCGCCTTTCCAAAGAGACCAGGCCTGAGCTTCCTGCCTCTCCCTCCACGTAGGACGACGACCCCCAAAGGGTGAGTGAGGAGGTGTCCGCGCGCACCCCTCTGGATCCACCCATGCGCGAGGCCCTCAAGCTGCGGGTCCAGGAGGAGATTGCAAAACGCCAGAGCCGACACTGAGCGGGTGGAAGCCCTTCTCTCCAGGATGGCATCACCGCACTTGGAAGACGCCTGCCCAGAGCGTTCATCTCCATCTGGGGGAGTCAGGTGCCCTAGAGCCCCTGCATCCACGCGGATGCTGCAGGTGACACCCGGCCGTCTCCCTGGCAGCAGTTCTTTCTCACGTGTTGGCCTTTGACTTGGCCTAATAGCCTGGCATCTTTGGAGACTTTTGCTTAGCTAGCGTGGTGTTCTGAAAGCAGACGCTTTGGGACGAGCCAGCGATTCTGAGCCTTTCACCAGAGTGCCACCGCCTCGCTGGGTGAGGCTCCGTGAGCCACGCTTGGCGTCTTACGGTTCTTTGGTGTTTCTGCTTTCCTGCTCATTTTCGCCCATGCCTTCCTGGGCCTTCTTATTTCGGTTCAGTTTTTGTGTTCTTTGCCTCAGGTAAAATCCTGTTTCTCCCTCCCGACATGACCATGTACCTCTGCAGCTTAGGACTTCGGACACAGGGTATTCTGGGATCTGCCTTTCTGACCAGCTTAAGTTAGAGGGCTCCTTCGCCCGCCAGGCCAACTCAGCAGCATGGCCCTCCCTCCAGTGCTTACCCCGTTGCTCGCGTGCTCCGCTGCCTCCAGCCGACCGGACACGACGCCCAGCTTAAGGAAGACGCTGTGGTTAAGCGCTAAGGACTCTAGCAGTGCAGTCTGTCTTGTCTAGGGCTGCAGGACTCCAGCCTCTGCTCTCATCCCCAGCTGTGGGTAGACTACTGCTCAGACTACAGGGAAAGTACCCAACATGCTGTTGAGTCCAACCGTGATTAACAGTCTGGAACGTTCCAGGTGAAGTCCTGGACAGTGAGCACCGGGGGAGGTCAGAGGACCCCTCTTGTCTGGCACGATTTTCTTTCCTACCTTCCAAGAGTATACGACTCAGATCCATAAAGATCTCCAGCAACAGCACCTCGTGAAGTCTCTGTTGTTCGAGCGGTGCTGGGGGTCACACCCAGGCCTCTACAACCCCAACCCAAGGAGGCATTTTTTAATACAGGATTAGTCTAAGGACTAAGGATGTCGCCGCTCAGTAGTAGAACACTTGCCTGGTGTGCCTTAGGTCCTGGATTCAACCCCCAGTACCAAAAAAAAAAAAAAAGATAGGGGTTTTAGGCTACGTTGTGAAGGCCAAGAGACATCTGTGTGCCAAAGCTTTGAAGCTCTGCTCTCCAGCAAATCAGCCCCACGTATGGGCTACAAGCGAGCTGCTGAAACTTCCTGAAGCCCCCTCCCCCGGGGATTTCTCCACACAGGGTCTAGCCATCCAATCTCAGCAGGTTTTCTTTTAAGACACCTGCGCCCCTGGAAACCAGCCCCCAAAGAAATGGGGCAGGGCAGCTACGTCAGCTAACAGTGAACACAGCCTCAGCCCGCGTGCCGAGGAGTGCTGGGATGGTGCGTAAGGTGCTGGCTAGAAAGACCGGCGTGGAGACGGCTGGGGCAGTGCCCCAGCCACAGAGCTGACCCGCAGACAAGTGCCTTAGACCTACCAGTCCTGGCTCAGCTCAGCTTTCGGAGGAAAAGGTCTTTGCCCTCTACTTACGCAACTGAGCTGGAAGTGCCTTTGGACTTCAGATATTAGCTACCTTCCAAAGCCTCTGGCGAGGAGGCTCTGCCAAGCCCTGCCCTTTCCCTGCGGGGCAGAGGGGACCGGTCATTTAGTCTTCCAGCCCGTCAGCAGATTTCGCGGCTCCAACTTTGAACCTCACTGGAACTCTAGCGTCTTAGTCTGAAAATACTTTGGAGTCTGTCTCCTCACAGCCAGACTCCTGGTTTATCACGGTACCTCGAAAGAAGGCCCAGAGAAGAATTTAGGGACGCGGCACCTGCAGCTTTGGCCTCCACTCCGAGTCTGGAGGGGAAGGGCGGGCTCAGTGTGCGCCTGTTGCCTTCGCACGTGCTGGTCACGTGATCCGCAGGGATCCGCAGGCCGAGGTTGCCCCTGGTCTTGTAAACTCCCCCTGGGGGCACTTGGGGATTGAGGGCTTATAAAAACTTCTCCACCCTGGAAAGCACTCGCGTTCTTAATGTGCAGCACAGCTAAACAGCGCCAAGCCTTGTTTGAAAGTGTGGTCCCGCAGCCTGCTGCTGAGTGGCGCGTTTCCCCGGGCCTGCCTGCAGCGCCTCCCGGGGCAGCCCTCTGCCTTAGGGCTCAGCCGCTTGACCCGAGGTTGGGGACCAAGAGAGTCCTGTCCAGCTTCTGCAGACCTTCCTCCAGACATTTCTCTCCTGTTTCAAAAACTGGCGCTTTGCCCATCAGGGAGCATGGACTGGAGCGGTTCTCAGCCCAGCGAGGGGGACTGCCCGGGGCACTCCATGCAGCGAAACAGCCCTGGGGGCACCGGCAGGCTGCTTCTGAATCCACACTCAGTGTTGGGGGATAGCTCAGGCAAAGTATCCTGCGATCAATCACCAGTACCCAAGGAGATAAGAAAGATAAAACAGCTGGGGGTTGTGGCTGGAACGCCCCTGGTTTAATCCCTAGTTAAAAAAAAACAAAACCCTAGTCATCCTGTCCCGTTCTTAACAGCAGTTAAGCCTGGGTTTTAAGGTTTTGTGTTCCTTGGGCTGCAGTGGGTGGTCACTGGTAGACTTCGGACTGCTAAAGCAAACACTCGTGCATGGGCTGTAGACCTGGCCGGGGTGGGAAGCTCTGAAGAACATGACAGGAAGGGGCACTGTGAAGCTGAGTGCCCTGTGAGCATGAAGAGCCCTCTGGAAAGCCGGGCGCGGGGGTGCACGCTCGTAATTCCAGCACTCAAGAGGCTGAGACGGAAAGATCACGGTTTGAGGCCACCCTCGGCTACTTAACCCCTTTGCAACTCAGTGAGACCCTGTTTCAAAAGTAAAGACACCGTATCCATGGGCTCCTGAGGGGCACTGCCAACCAGAGATCAGGCATGGGCATGGTAGAGGGGAACCCTAGGGTGGTGAGTGTCTAGCCTGCTGTGCCTTTAGCAGGACCTATGAATGGCAGGGTAGTGGGTCTCCAGATAGCTCACAAGTTTGAGGCTTTTGTGTGTAGAAAAAGGAATGGGGGCCAGGGCATTAGTGCACACTTGTAATCTCAGTACTTGGGAGGTTTGAGAGAGGATCACAAGTTCAAGGCCAGCCTCAGCAATTTAAGGAGGCCACTGGCCACTTAGCCAGACCCTGTTTCAAAAAGTAAATGGCTGGGGTTATTGCTCAGAGGTAGAATACCCATAGGCTCAATCTCCAGTGCTGCAAAAAAAAAAAAGAATGAGGACAGATTACTCTCCGACCTCTCAGCCTTTGGGGAGAATCCATGGCATGCTGACAATTGTTTGAAGTATTTTAGTATTGCATACCTATAATCCCAGTACTTGAGAAGATGAGATAGGACCATAGGTTCAAGGCCAGACTCAGCATTTTAGTGAGGCTCTTTCGAAAGAAAATGCGGTTGGGGTGTAGTTCAGAGGTTGAATGCCCTTGGGTTCAACCCCCATACTGAACCCCCTCCAAGAAAAATATTTTAAGTCCCTGGAACTCCTGGCCAGCAAGTCGCAGGCACCACCCCCAGCCTTCCCGAGTTGGGTAGGAGCTGTAACCTAAGAGCTTCTGCCTTAGCAGCAGAGCAAGAAGCCTGCAGGTTGGCTGTGTGTCATGGGCTAAATGTACAGAAAGCTGCACGTTCTGTACACATTTCCAGCGTTTCTGCTGTTGTGGCTAAATAAAAGTGTGCAAATAATTTGAAAATCCAGAAGGAAGGGGCTTTTCAAATACAGTGTTTTATTTTTAACTAACAAACTTGCTATTTTTATAGCACTGTTTTGTCAGGAGTTGTGAAACACATGTGTACATGGAGAAGTGGAGATAACGTTCCTGTCCAGAAGTCATTCCACCAAACGATCGGCTCAGGGACTCTTTTGGCTTTGCCTGGCTATTTTAAGAGCCGCTGTAGACAGCAGCTTGAATTAATGGCACTAGAGCTGGAAGGGTTGTTTTTGGTTTTTTTTGTTTTTTTTTTTTTGGTGGTACTGGGGTTCCTGGAAGCCCTTCTACCTCCGGGCTACACTCCCAGACCTATCTTTTACATTTTTATTTGGAAACGGTCTCCTAAGCCAGTGCGCGTGGCTGGCTTCGAACCTGCGCGATCCTCCTGTCTCTGCCTCCCAAGCGCGGGGATTACAAGCGTGCACCACCACGCCCAGCTGGAAGGGGTTTTTATTGTATTTATTTGTGTGTGTGTGTGTGTGTGTGTGTGTGGTACTGGGGGTGGAGCCCAGGGGCTTTTCTACCTCTGGGCCACACTCCCAGACCTATTTTATACTTTATTTGGAAACAGGGTCTCACTAGTTGCTGAGAACCTCACTAAGTAGCTGAGGCGGCCTTCAAACCTGTGTGATCCTCCTGTCTTAGCCTCCCAAGTACTGGGGTTACAAGTGAGCGCCACCATGCCCAGCTGGAAGGGGTTTTTAAAGATCCAGCTCCGCCTACCTGATAAAAGACTCTCTGTCAAGACCCTTAAGGAGGCTCTGTCATAGGCGATCTGTCTTGGATTCTATTTTAGGGACTATTCAGATTGTTAACTAAACTTAAAAGTGTCTCCAGCATCACAGCTCTGAAGCGCCTTGCCCCATGGCACGTGAGAACAGCCTGCTGAGCCTGAGGAGTCCTCTCACCCTGGACAGGGGTGCAAACCCTGTTACCATATCAACAGGATATAGTAAATTAAGAACCACCAGGCCTGGCCAGATGAGGCAGCCGGAGTCTGAATCCCAGCAACTGGGGAGACAGGCTGGGCAATGTAGAAAGACCCTATCTCGAAGGGCTGGGGACATAGCTTGTGGTAGTGCCCCAGTACCACACACGCGCACAGCACCCTCCGTCCTGGGGAAGATGGCTGGGTCTCCTGCCCGGGCCCAGTCGGCCAGGTTCTGTGCTGTGATCTCTGCACAGCGTGCTTCCTGGGCCTGCTTTAATTCCCAGAGCTACAGGAGTGAGGACGGTCGACTTCCCCTTCCACTGGGTGTGAAAGGCGCCGTCTGCACCTTGGCAGTGGCGTGCGAAAGCTTTCTCCCTCTCCATACCACTGCTCACTTTATCCTCTCTCTCTGCAGCCCAGTGCTGGTTCTGCTTTCAACCTTTGCCTCACTAGTGTGACCCCTCGGACCATCCACCTTGGACATAATGACCAACATGGTCTCACGAGGGCTCCGAGCTGCTGGGCTTCTCGGTAGAGCCAGGCACACTTCTAATAAGTGAGGAAGTATTCCAGTATTCCTGTCCTTTAAACCCTGGAAAAAAATCCAGCATGGTGGTACACACTTGGAATCCCAGTGTTTGGGAGGCTGAGACAGGAGGATGGCAGGTCTGCAGCCAGCCTCAGCTACTTAGTGAGGCCCTGCTTCCAAATAAAGGATAAAAAACAGGGCTAGGGGTGTAGCTTGGAGGGAGAATACCCCTGGGTTCCATCCCCAGTACTGCAAGCAAAAGAAAAAAAAATAGGGCTGGGAATATAGCTCAGAGGTACATGCCCTGGGACCCACCTCCAGTTCCAAAATTAAATAAACCCTGAAAGAGTCTCCAGGAGTGGCAAGGGCTTTGGTGAAGCTAACAGCTTACTCCCAGTCAATACTGTTTCCTTCTCCCATTTCCATCTGGGTCTCTTCCTTCCTTTTTGCTGACGGCTGGCCCTGTTTCCTTGGGATGCTATCCAATTGCCTAATGAGTCCATTTAGAATGGACACCCTTTTATTTCTGTTGTGTGCATGTGTGGTACTGTGGATTGAACCCAGGGGTATTCTACCTCTAGATTTACACCTGCAGCCCCCCCCCCTTTTTAAGTAGGGTCTTGCTAAATTGCTGAGGCTGGCCTTGAGCCTGTGATCCTCCTGACTCAGCCTCCCAAGTACTGGTATTACAGGCATGCACCACATGCCTGGATAGAATGACATCCTTTGATAGCTTGGCGCACGCCTGTAATCCCCGTATTTAGGAGATTGAGACCCGAGGATTGCAGGTTCAGGGCCAGCCTTGGAAAAACCCTGTTTCAAAATAAAGGCTAGAGATGGCTGGGGGTGTAGCTTGGTGGTAGAGTGCCCCTGAGTTCTCAATCCCCAACTCCCCCCCCCCAAAAGGGACATCCTTTGGTCTCTGCCCTATTTTAAGTAGATGTTGATAGTCGGGAGATGTCTTGGACAGCTCGATTCCTGGCCAGTACTCGGTGTACTTGAACGTCTGAAAATAAAGTATCAGATGAAAGGAGCGCTTCTCTTCTAACAGCGTGCTGCCGGGGAGCGTCGGCGCAGCCGGCGCTGCTGTCTAAGGGCCGTCCTTGCGGAGGTCCCCGGCCTCCGCCCGCCCCGTCCCGCGGCCGCTCGAGGGTCTCGGGAGTTGTAGTCCGGCGCGGACTCCAGGTCCCGGCGGGCGGCGCGGCGGGGCGGGGCGGGGCCGCCGGCCCTTTAAACCTCTCGGGCTGCGCGGCCGCGGCCCGGGACGGCGCCACGAGGGCCGAGCAGGGCGCGGCGGCCCGAGGTGCGTGGGGGCCGGGGGCCGCGGCCCGCTCCCCCCGGCTCGCCAGGCCCGCTCAGCCGCCGCCGGAGGGCTGCCCCGGCCGGCCGCGTCCTCCCCGCGCGTCCCGGCCCCGGCGGCAGGGAGGGCAGGTGGGAGGGGGCCCTGCGGGGTCCCTGGGCCACAGCGGCCGCCTCGATGGCCGCGGGACGGCGCCCACGTCCCGGGAGCGCCCAGCCCAAAGTTTGGCCGCGGGAGCGCGCCGGAGGAGGTGTTGACCACCCCCCTCCCCCGCCGGCACAGACGAGGACTTTGCTCTCTCCCCCCAGGCCAGGGCAGCTGATGGTTGAGGCCGCCACATCCCAAGGTAGCCGGGCCCGCCCCCTCCTCCCCACTCACCTCCTGTCCGCCCCCCACACCGCCACCACCCTGGCTCCCCTCCCTCATGACCGCCTGGACCCTCCTTCCTGTCAGCCTGTCCGCCTTCTCCATCACCGGCATATGGACCGTGTGAGTAGAAGGGCACACAGCGCCCCTCGGCCTGCCCTGGGCGCCAGGGTGGTACCCACCGACGCTCCGGCAGTCTCCAGGCCTGGCCCGCTGCCCGGGCACAAGCTGGCACCGCTGTGGTCCAGCGGGAGAGCCAGGACTGGCCAACTGCTAGCCAGGGCGCCTTCCAGAGGGCATGGAGCTGGGGGCCCGGCTGCCTGCGCGGGGTAGACAAGTGAGGCAGTGGGTGGGCGCGGGCTGGGCAGGGCTGCTGGCTGACAGTTCTGCCCCCCAGGTATGCCATGGCCCTGATGAACCGCCACGTGTGCCCCGTGGAGAACTGGTAGGAGCGCTCCGCAGGCAGCCTCGCTCTAGGGCTCCCTCATCCCTGTCCCTCTTGGGCCCTCTGCCGCCAGAGCCAGGTGCAGACCTGGGCCTCCCTGTTCTTCTCTGACACTGGCCCCAGGCAGCCGGCCTGCCTACTTTCCGCCAGGCCCCACTCCTCTGGCCTCTGTGGCGGGCAGGCCCTGGGGAGCAGGCTCTAGTGCCCCTGCTGGGGAGGTCTGGGAGAGGCTCCCCTTCCCCAGTCTACTCGGTGTCCTGCCGCCAGGTCCTACAATGAGTCCTGCTCTCCTGACCCTGATGAGCAAGGGGGCGGGGGCCCCAAGACCTGCTGCACCCTGGAAGATGTCCCGCTCATCAGGTGAGTCCTGGGAACTGGGCAGGCCAGCAACACCCAGAGTCCCAGTACAGAAAGCCCAGAGCAAAGGACTGTCCTTGGCTCTCAGGAATAGCCATTATACCAAAGCCCACTTAATAACAGCACTTAGCCAGGCATGGGGGTGCAGCCTGTAATCCCCGTACTTCAGAGGCTGAGACACGAAGATTGCTGATTTGAGGCCATTCTCAGAAATTTAGTGAGACCTTGTTTCAAAATAAGACATAAAGCTGGGAGTGGTGGCTCACACTTGTAATTCCAGTACTTGGGAGGCTGAGACAGGAGGATTGCAGGTTCAAAAGCTAGCCTCTGTAATTTAGTGAGGCTCTCAGCAACCTTGTGAGACACTGTTTCCAAATAAGAAATTAAAAAAAAAAAAACTGGGCTGGGGGTGTACAGCTCGGAGGCAGAGAGCCTCTGGGTTCAATCAAGGAAAAAAAAAAGAAATAAAAAGGGCTCTGAATGGCTGGGTATGGTGGTGCATGCTTATGATCCCAGAATTTGGGAGGCTGAGACAGGAGGATCGCAGGTTCATGGATAGCCTCAGCTACTTTGCAACTCAGTGAGATTTTGTTTCAAAATAAAGAATAAAAAACCAGGCTGGGGATGTAGTTTGGAGGTAGAATGCCCCTGGGTTCAATCCCCAGCACCACACACAAAAAAGGGCTAGGGATGTAGGTCAAAGGCAGCATACCCCTGGGTTCAATCCCCAGTACAAATAAGTAACACTGCCAGACAGGACCTGAGCGCTCCGGGAGGGACTCTACGCCTGCCTCTAGCTCTTCCAGCAGGGAGGTCAATATCGTTTTCACCACCTTACTGATGAGGAAAGCGTCTCACAGCTAGTAACTGCAGGCACCTGGGTTTCGGCTCCAGCCTCTGATCTCCCAGGCCAGCTGGGTCGTAGGCCCGCAGACCTCTGAGGCCCAGGGCCCTTGTGTAAACAGGCAGGTCTCGGGGCCAGGCCCCTGGCCACTCACTCTGCCCCTGCCTTCCTCAGCAAGTGCGGCACGTATCCCCCAGAGAGCTGCCTCTTCAGCCTCATTGGCAACGTGGGTGCTTTCATGGGTGAGTTGTACCCTCAGCCCCACTCTCCCAGAAAGGCCCAGAAGCCCACCAAGCCAGCTTCTCTCCTGCTTCTTTTCCCTGCAAGCCAAAGGCTGGCTCCATTCAGCCTGAGGACACCGCCTGCCTGCCCCGGGAGCTGGGGGGCTGGCGGGCGGGAGCAGGCTCCAGGCTGGCCCCAGCCGCACTCTCTCCCCAGTGGCGCTCATCTGCCTCCTGCGGTACGGGCAGCTCCTGGAGCAGAGCCGGCACTCCTGGGTCAACACCACGGCGCTCATCTTAGGCTGCACCAACGCCGCGGGCCTCGTGGTGGTTGGCAACTTCCAGGTGCCCTCGCCCGCCCCTCCGGCCTGGCTGCCCAAACGCAGCGCCTCGGGGTTGAGGGCTGGGGAGGAAGGGGGTGGACGGCAGACCGCAGACAGAGGGTGGGCTGCCTCACGGACTGGCTCTCTGCCCGCAGGTGGACCATGCCAAATCTCTGCACTACATCGGGGCGGGCGTGGCCTTCCCCTCCGGGCTACTTTTCGTCTGCCTGCACTGGGCACTCTCCTACCACGGGGCCAGCACCCCCCTGGACCTGGCTGTGGCCTACCTGCGAGGTGTGCTGGCGGTCATTGCCTTCGTCACCCTGGTCCTCAGTATCCTTCCCGGCCAGCTGGGCTGGCAGGGCCGACAGAAATCAGTCTCTAGCCCAGCCCTGCCCGGGGGGCAGGGCCCAGGTTGCAGCCACACAGGCCTCTGCCTCCTCCCAGGAGCTGTTAAAGGGATAGGGCACGCTTGTAATCCCAGCACTGGGAGGCTGAGACCGGAGGATCACGGTTGAAGGACAGCCTCAGCTACTACTTAGGCCCTTTGCAACTCAGTGAGACCCTGTTTCAAAATAAAGAATAAAAGGGGGGGGGGGGACTGGGAATGTAGCTCAGAGGTAAAAAGCCCCTGGGTCCCATCCCCAGTACCGCAAAATAAAAAGAAGGAAAGGGCTGGGGTATATGGAGGTGTCGCTTGGAGGTAGAAAGCCCCTGGGCTCCATCCCTAGGACCACACAAAAAGAGCGCACGCTAGGGCCGCACATCGCTGGGACACTTCCTTAGCCCCTGCCAGGCGGCGTCTTCTTCCTCCATGAGAGTCCTCAGCTGCAGCACGGGGCGGCCCTGTGTGAGTGGGTCTTCGTCATCGACATCCTCATTTTCTACGGCACCTTCAGCTATGAGTTCGGGGCGGTGTCCTCGGACACGCTGGTGGCCGCACTGCAGCCCGCCCCTGGCCGGGCCTGCAAGTCCTCGGGGAGCAGCAGCACCTCCGCCCACCTCAACTGCACTCCAGAGAGCATCGCCATGATCTGAGGTCTGGAGGGGCCCTGGCCTCCACGGCAGCCCGCCCCTCACCTTGCATTATTTTGTACCAAAAACAACTTTGAGCAAAGTATTCTGTTGGCATCAGGGCTCCCTCTCCGGGAGAAGCGGCCATCCCGCCCGTGCCAGCGCCACAGTGCAGTTTTGGGTTTAGAGGCCCCTGGCCTCGCTCGCCTGGCCAGCCCCTCAGGTGCCTTCTACTCCAGTGCCAGGCCACTGGGGCTTCCTGCCCAGGAGCCAGGGCTGGGCACAGGGTGGTGGCGGTGCGGTGGCGCGCTTCAGCCCAGAGCTGCCCGGGCGACCTCACTCTGCCCTCCCTCCCTCTAGGGCAAATAACACAGAACCACGTGGGTATTTTAGTACTTTTTTATATCTATTAAAAAAAAATTCTAATTTGCATGCTTGTAGTCTGTTTGGCGAGTCAGAGGGCGACTCCAGAGTGGTTTTCCCTAAGTGAGGGATGGGAGGAAACCCCTGCCCTCGAGGAGAACCCCATGTCCGTGGCCCCAGGAGCTGGGCTGCCAGGAATGAGGAGTGCCAGCTGTTTCTCAAATACCCTGAAGACACCGAAACCCTCTCTGCCCCCAGACAGTCTAGGGCCTGGCCTGCCGGTCTTGCTCCCGCCCCCATTCAGAGTCCGGTTTGAACTTTGATTCCTGCGTGCTTTTTTCTTTTTTTTTTTCTTTTTGGTGGTACTAGGGATTGAACCCAAGGGCATTCTACCTCTGAGCTACATACAGCCCTAGCCTATTTAACTTATTTTTTATTTATTATTTATTTTATTTTGCAGTGCCAAGGGTGGGATCTAGGGGCATTGTACTTCCAAGCCCTATCTTTATTTTATTTTTTTTTTTTTGGCTGAGATTAAAAGCGTGCGCCACCACACCCGACTTTTTCTTTGTTTTTGAAACGGGTCCTCACTAACTTGCAGAGGGCCTCACCAAGTAGCTGAGACTGGCTGCAAACGTGCAATCCTCCTGTCTCAGACTCCCAGGTGCTGGGATTACAAACATGTGCCACCAAGCCTGGCTAACATTTTTATTTTGACACAGGGCTTTGCTAAATTGCTGAGGCTGGCCTGGAACCTGCAATCCTCCTATTTCAGCCTTCCAAATACTGGGATTACAGCATACGCCACACCTGTTTCAACTTTGATTCCTTATTACAGGGGGTGGGGGGATACTGACGAGAGCAACTTTATTTTTTTTTATTTTTTATTTTTGATGCTTCTGGGGTTCCTGGAAGCCCTTCTACTTCCGGGCTACACTCCCAGACCTACCTATTTTCATATTTTTTTTTTTTATCTGGAAGCAGGGTCTCTTAAGCCAGTGAGGCTGGCTTCGAACCTGAGTGATCCTCCTGTCTCCGCCTCCCAAGCGCGGGAATTACAAGCGTGCGCCACCACGCCCGGCACTTGAGAGCAACTTTAAAACATTAAAAGCAGCTGAGTGTCATGGCTACACTTGTAATCCCGGTACTTGGGATGTTGAGACAGGAGGATCGCAGGGTCATGACCAGCCTCAGCTACTTAGTGAGGCCCTCTGCAACTTAGTGAGACCCTGTTTCAAAATAAAGAATAAAGCCGCGCTTGAGAGGTGGAGACAGGAGGATCGCGCAGGTTCAAAGCCAGCCGCGCTGGCTTAGGAGACCCTGTTTCCAAATAAAAATGTAAAAACAGGTCTGGGAGTGTAGCCTGGAGGTAGAAGGGCTTCCAGGAACCCCAGTACCACCAAAAAAAAAGAAGAAGAAAAATAGGACTGGGGTGTGTAGCTCCAAAGTAGAATGCCCCTGGGTTCAATTCACATACCACCAAAGGGGAAAGAAAAGCAGCCCCTCTGTTGAGCTAAAGGAAACCTCCAGGATTCCAAGGTTAACTAGAAACCGTAGGGGTGGCCGGGCGTGGTGGTGGACACCTGTAATCCCAGTACTTGGGAGGCTGAGACAAAAGTATCAGGGATTTGAGGCCAGCCTCAGCAACTTAGTCAGACCTTGTTTCAAAATAAACTGGGCTGAGGGTATTACTCAGGGCTAAAATACCCTTGGGTTCAATCCCCAGTATCACAATAAATTTAAAAAATGGCAGCCACGAATGATGGCGCACACTTGTTAATCCCAGCATTCAGGAGGCTGAGACCGGAGGATCGCGGTTCGCGGACAGCCTCAGCTACTTAGTGAGGCCCTCTGCAACTCAGTGAGACCCAGTTTCCAAAAAAAAAAAAAAAAAAATTGGGCAGAGGATATAGCCCGAAGGTAGAATGCCCCTGGGTTCCAGCCCCAGTACCACACAAATAAGTAAACAAACAAATAAATAAATAAATAAATAAATAAATAAATGGCAGCCGTTGTGGCACACACTTGTAATCCCAGCACTGGGGAGGCTGAAACAGGAGTATCAGTTCACGGACAGCCTCAGCTACTTAGTGAGGCCCTTTGCAACTCCAAAATAAAGAATAAAAAATAGGGCTGGGGGTGTAGCTCAGAGGTAGAATGCCCCTGGGCTCCATCCCAAGTACTGCCAAAAAAAAAAAAAAAAGCCAGGCGTGGTGGTGCACACTTGTAATCCCAGTACCTGAAAGGCTGCAACAGGAGGATTGCAGGTCCACTCTCTGCAACCTAGTGAAGCCCTATTTCAAAATACAAAGTAAAATAGGGCAGGGGGTATAACTCAGAGGTAAAAAAAAAACAAAAAAAAAAAACCCTGCAAGGGTGGAGTGAAAGGGGATGCAAGGCAGGGATAAGGACTTAAATAGCTGCCGGGCAAGGCATAGGCTTGTCATCCCAGTGCTTGGGAGGCTGAGACAGGAGGCTCACAGGTTGGCGGCCAGCCTCAGATATTTAATTTAGTGAGGCCCTCTGAACTTAGACCCTGTTTCAAAATAAAGAATAAGCCAGGCGTGGTGGCGCACGCTTGTAATCCCAGCATTCGGGAGGCTGAGACCGGGGGATCACGGTTCACGGACAGCCTCAGCTACGTAGGCCCTCTGCAACTCAGTGAGACCCGGTTTCAAAATAAAGAATAAAAAATAGGGCAGAGGGTGTAGCTCGGAGGTCGAATGCCCCTCGGTTCCATCCCCAAACCCGCAAAAAAAATAAAGAAAAGAAGAAAGAATAAAAAATAGGGTCGGGGGTGTAGCTCGGAGGTAGAATGCCCCTGGGTTCCATCCCAGTTCCACCAAAAAAATAAAAAATAAATTAAAAAAAAAATAAAAAACCAAACCCAGCTACACAGGGCTGGACCCTGAGACGGGCAGCCTGGTAGACCTAGTGGCCGGGCTCTTTACTCGCCCCACTTCCTGGAACCCAGCCAGGCCAGCAGAGGGCGATGCACTGCGGTGCCTTCCGCTGTGCCACCTTCCCCAACAGCAGCAGGGACCTGGTGGGAATGCAGAGCGCCCGCCCCTGAGCACTGCAGCCGCAGGGCAGGTACAGAGGCCTTTAATGAGGGATCAAGGTGCGAGACAGACGTGAGGGCTGGTACTCGGGCCAGGGCCTCATGTGTACATGGCCCCATGGAGGTTCTCTAGTCGGTGTTGCTGCTGCTGCTTCCGAGCCTGGAAGAAAAGAGCCATGGTAAGGGGATGCGGCAGCTGTCGGGGCGGGATCTCCTGTCTTCAGGCCCCCAGCGTGTGGACTGCCCTCATCAAAGTCTGGGCTGGTGACCAAAGCCAGGCCTACACCCACGCCTGGGGAAACGGAGAATAAACTCAGCTGGATCGGGCTGCAGGGCCCATGTCACAGCCTGCCCCTCGTGCCGCCAGCTCTTACCTTATCCTTTCTGTGCTGCTCGTACGTGTCGTCATCAGTGGGCAGCTCGTGGCGGCACAGAGGGCAGGAATTTGTCTGGGGAGAGTAAAGCAGCGTTCCAGCCTGTGTGTGGTCTTTGTAAGCTTGTAACCCTCCCCTGTCTCCACCCCCCCCCTTTTTCTTGTGGTATTGGGGATGGAATCCAGGGGCACTGTACCCCCAAGCTCCACCCCCAGCCCCATTTTTTTAGTCTTTTTACTTATTATTTCTGGTACTGGGGATGGAACCCAGGGGCATTCTACCTCCGAGCTACACCCCTATCCCTATTTTTTATCCTTTATTTTGAAACAGGGTCTCACTGAGTTGCAAAGGGCCTCACTAAGTAGTAGCTGAAGCTGTCCATGAACCGCGATCCTCCTGAATGCTGGGATTACAATCGTGCACCACCCCGCCCGGCTTAGTCTTTTTATTTTTTGAAATAGGGTCTGAGTTGGGAAGGGCCTTGCTAAGTAACTGAGGCCGTCTGCGAACTGCGATCCTCCGATCTCAGCCTCCAGAATGCTGGGATTACACTCGCGCACCACCCACCACACCTGGCTCCTGTTCCCTCTTTTGATCCCAGAAAGAAGCTTGAGAGCTGGGCCTAGGACAGGGTGACGGCGGGAGGAAAGAAAGTAGTACCTTGCTCAGCCAGGGCAGAATGCAGCTGGAGTGGAAGAGGTGGTGGCAGGGCATCTCGATGGCAGTCTCCTCCTCCTCAAACTCCAAGAGACACACGGGACACTTGAGCTCTTGAGGAGGGAGTGTGGGTCAGGACAGCTGCTGTAGACCCCCGCCCCAGCTCCCACTCCCCAAAGCCACTCTGCCCCAATCTGGCCTAGAAAATTACGGGCCAGACTGTGGGAAGGGGTGAGCCCAGCAGACCTGCCCAGCAGCAAAAGGACTTGGGGTCCTCACCGGCTTGGGAGCCGCTGATGACGGTCCTGGGGAGGCTCTCCACCGCGGCCTTGGCAGCGGGTGGAGGCAGGTGGTGATCCCAGTCCACTACCAATCCCAGGTCTTCAAAGTCCATCCTATTGAAAAGAGATCTGGAAGCAGAGGCAGCGTCAGGGCCGGGGAAAACCATAAATTCTCTTTATGGGCACTAACTTAATATCCTACCCCGCTCGTAGTAACATGAGCCACCCTTTGCACTTTAGTCCGTGCTCGCTAGATAAAAGCACGGTGGGAAACGGTCGACACCTGCTGCCAAACTCCAACAAAACACTTATTGTCGTTTGACCTGCAAGACAAGAGCTCGGACCCCGCAAGACGGGCCTGGTAAAGCGAGACTGTAAGCCTGGTTCCTGGCGCCCCGGCCCCGGCCCCGCCGCACCCCGCCACGCCCGGCCCGCCGCGGACGCCGGCTCCTCGCGACCTCAGCCGGCCGCCGATTGCCCCGTCCTCCCCGAGTCCTCCCCTAGTCCTCCCTGACAGCGCGGCCCGGAAGCCCGCCGCCGCCCACCGCCCCACCTGGCGAGCTCCAGCAGGACGTTGGCCCGGGCATCCCGCTCACGGCCCAACGGCTCACAGTCGTGCTCATCGAAATAGGACGCCATAGCTGCCGTGGTCTGACACAGTCCCCGGACCCGCGGGCTGCCACCTAGAGGCGCCGGCCAATAAACTGGCGCGTAGAGAGAGAGTGGCCAATCAGAGTATGCAAGGGGCGGGCATAGTGGACCTTAAGCGTCCAAAAGGCGGAAGTACTGATTATGCCGCCTTTTATTGGTCGAACGAGTCAGGTGACTAACGACTACAGCCAATGAGGCTGGAGGAGGAGTAAATTCCCGGGAATTTCTGGCGTGGACGTTCCGTCGCGGCCGTGGCAAGTGCGGCGTCTGGGCCGCAGGCTCCTCTAGGCGTTCCGCGGTCGGGGGCGGCCCGAGGCAGGGCTTCGCGGGCCCTGCGAGCCTCGCCGCGATGGCTGCCCCCACCTAGGGGGAAGCGCGCAGTCCTTATGACCTGGGCGTAATACTGAAGGGGGCCGGCCTCCCGACTCAGCGACCCGAATGACCTGTATCGATGGATACTTTACACGTGTATCAATAAATCTCACTGTAGTCCTGGAGATGAAATATGTTTTGTTCCTAGGATTGCCTCTAAGCAGTTTCTCTACCAATGATTTACACTCTCAGTCCCTATTGTCCGTGTGTGTGTGTGTGTGTGTGTGTGTGTGTGTGTGTGTGTGTGTTACTGGGGATTAACCCTGGGGCGTCCTACTTCTGGGCTTCACCTCCAGCCCTATTTTAATATTTACTTATTTACTTAGTGGTACTGGAGATTAAATCCAGGAGCATTCTACCTCTGAGCTACATCCCCAGCCCTATTTTATATGTGTTTGTTTATGTGTGGTACTGGGGATTTAACCCAGGGGTATTCTACCTCCGAACTACATTCCCAGACCTATTTTATTATTTTATTTTGAAACAGGGTCTTGGTAGGTTGAGAAGAGTCTCACTACTTGCTGAAGCTGTCCTCAAACCTGCGATCCTCCAGTCTCAGCCTCCCAAGTACTGAGATCACAGGCTGCACCATCGCGCCTAGGGTTGGGCTAGGTTGATGAGATTCTCACTGCTTGCTGAGGATGTGCTTGAACCTACAATCCTCCTGTCCCAGCCTCCCAAATACTGGGATTCAAGGGAGCACTGCCACGATAGTCCCCTATTGCCCTTTCTACTTATATAAAACTTGATTCAGAGAGGCTTGCCCAAAGCCAGGTGTAGTGGCGTACCCCTGCAGTCCCTGTAGCTAGAAGACAGACAGGAGGATCTGCAGATTGAAAACCAAACTCAACAACATATTTATTTATTTGTTTATTTATTTATTTTTGGTGGTACTGGGGGTGGAACCCAGAGACTTTCTACCTCCAGGCTATACTCCCAGACCTATTTTCTATTTTATTTGGAAACAGGGTCTCACTAAGTTGCTGAGAGCCTCACTAAGTAGTTGAGGCTGGCTTCGAACCTGTGCGATCCCCGTCTCAGCCTCCCAAGCGCGGGATTACAAGCATGCGCCACCACGCCCGGCTCCAAACTCAACAATTTAGCAAGGCTTTAGGAAACTCCATGAGATCCTGTTTCCAAATGAAAAAGAAAATAGGGCTGGGGTATAGCTCAGGGGTAAACTGTCCCTGGGTTCAATCCCCAGTATCACAAGGAAGAAAAAAAAAAAAAAAAAGATTAGCCCGGTGTGGTGGCGCACGCTTGTAATCCCAGCATTTGGAAGGCTAAGACCGGAGGATCGCGGTTTTCGGACAGCCTCAGCTACTTAGTGAGGCCCTCTGCACCTTAGTGAGACCCTGTTTCAAAAATAAAGAATAAACCAGGCGTGATCGCGCACACTTATAATCCCCGCGCTTGGGAGGCAGAGACAGGAGGATCGCACAGGTGCACAGGTTCGAAGCCAGCCGCGCTGGTTTAAGAGACCCTGTGTCCAAATAAAATATAAAATAGGTCTGGGAGTGTATCCTGGAGGTAGAAGGGTTCCATCCCCAGTACCACCAAAATAAATAAATAAATAAATAAATAAATAAATAAATAAATAAATATAAAAAACAGGGCAGGAGGTGTAGCTCGGAGGTCGAATACCCTTGGGTTCCATCCCCAAACCCGCAAAGAAAAGAAAAGAAGAAAAAGCTTGCTAACTTGACACAGCCTATAAATGGTATTGCTGACCAGCTACCTGGTTGAGTGTTTTCTCTCCTTTCCCAGAAGAAAAGGAGGACAATAAATCCATGGAAAAGAACAAGCTCGGCCAGGCCTGGGGCACACACAGACTTGTAATCTCAGTACTTGAGAGGCTGAGACAGGAGGATTACAAGTTCACGGCCAGCCTTAGTTACTTAGTGAGGCCCTTTGCAAGTTAGTGAGACTCTAGCCCAGCGTGGTGGAGCACGTTTGTAATCCCAGCATTTGGGAGGCTGAGACAGGAGGATCATGGTTCGCGGACAGCCTCAGCTACTTAGTGAGGCCCTGTGCAACTCAGTGAGACCCTGTTTCAAAATAAAGAATCAAATATAGGGCTGGGGGTGTCGCTCAGAGGTAGAATGCTCCTGGGTTCCATCCCCAGTACTGCAAAATAAGCAAATAAAATAAAAATTAAGAGCCAGTGTGGTGATGGACTCTTGTAATCCTAGTACTTGGGAGGCTGAGACAGGAGGATCGCACAGGTTCGCAGCCAGCCTCAGCTGCTTAGTGAGGCCCTCCGCAAATTAGTGAGACCCTGTTTCAAAATAAAGAATAAGCTGGGCAGGTGGCGCACGCTTGTAATCCCAGCATTTGGGAAGCTGAGACCGGAGGATGGTGGTTCGTGGACAGCTTCGGCTACTTATGCCCTTTGCAACTCAGTTGTTTCAAAATAAAGAATAAAAAATAGGCCTGGGGGTATAGCTTGGAGGTAGAATACCCCTGGGTTTCATCCTCAATACCACACACAAAATAATAATAATAATAATAATAATAATAATAATAATTAATAATAATAAATATTTAAAAATACTAAAAAAAGGCTGGGGGTATAGCTCAGAGGTAGAATACCCTGGGTTAAATCCAAGGTACCAGTAAAAAGTAAATAAATAAACAAACAAACAAACAAACAAGTAAATAAAATGAAAACAGGCCTGGGGGTATAGCTCAAGAGGTAGAATGGCCCGGGGTTCAATCCCCAGTGCCAATAACAATACTACTAGACTTGACTTTCAGGGAAGCAGACTCAAGGTTCTGGCCTGAGGACTGCTGTGTCCTTGTACACACACCCCAGGAAGGCCTATGGAGGCCGGGCGCGCGTGGCGCACGCTTGTAATCCCCGCGCTTGGGAGGCGGAGACAGGAGGATCGTGCAGGTTTGTAGCCAGCTGGGCTGGCCTAAGAGACCCTGTTTCAAAAATATAAAATAGGTCTGGGAGTGTAGCCCGGAGGTAGAAGGGCTTCCAGGAACCCCAGTACCACCAAAAAAAAAAAGGCCTATGGAGGTTGGGTCACTAGAGAAAGAAAAGGGTCACTCTTGGGGTGACATCCTTTGAGCGATGGGCTAAGTAGCCCCGGGGGGGTGGAAGGAGAGTGGGATTAACTAGCATGAAGACACACACACACACACATGCACGCACACACACACACACATGCACGCACACACTACACGCGGGAGCTTTTAACCAAACAGCAGCTTTTACTGAGCTCCAGGTGGGGCTGCCCCGGCCTGGCCCCACATCAGGCCACCATGGAGGGCGAGTCTGTGGCATCATGGGAGTCTGCAGAGGTGCGCACAGCTGGGCTTTGGCACTCCTTGGGGTGGCTGAGACCAGGGCAAACCCAGGGTTCTCCGGACACCGGAGCCAGCCAGTGAGGCTCTTTGGCCTTTGCCCCAGGTCTCCGGGTCAGTCCCCAGGCCCTGTGGCAGCACCTGCATCCTGGGCCCTCGGGGCACCACTGCCCCCGCTGCTCTGCGGGAGAAAGATGACCAGGAGCACGACCAAAATGATGAGCAGACCACCGGCCACCACCAGCCCCAAGTAGATCCGGCAACGGACGTTCTCCCAGCGCTTCTTCTGGGCCAGGGTCTTGGTTGTCTTGCTGAAGGCTGAGCTCTGCAGAGACCCCCCAGACACAGGTGGAAGTTAGTGCTTTTTGTTTTTGTTTGCGGTACCGGAGATGGAACCCAGGGCATTCTACCTCCAGCTACACCCCCTGCCCTATTTTTTATTCTTTATTTGGAAACAGGGTCTCACTGAGTTGCAGAGGGCCTCACTAAGTAGCTGAGGCTGGCTGCGAACCGCGATCCTCCTGTCTCAGCGTCCCGAATGCTGGGATGACAAGCGCGCGCCACCACGCCCGGCTGGAAGTTAGTGGTTTTTATAAGGCCTCAGAAGCAGCTCCCGCCAACCCCATCTCAGAGGGGCTGGCCCCTGCACCCTCCCTGTCGGGTCGGCTTTCTTCAGCACCACCCTCCTGAGCCCCTCCCGGTGCGCTCTTGGTCCCAAACCCTGTTGAAGCCCTTGATTGTCAAGCACGCTGGCATCGTTTACAGTGCCAACCTTCGGGGAGGGCCACAGCTTCCAACCATCAACTTCGTACTTTGTGAGGCCGGCCTACCCAGGAAACCCAGAGGCCCCACCCTGGCCCCCCACCAAAGGCCTGGAGACCCTCTGTGGGAGGGATTCCCGCCCCCCGGCTGGGGCCTCACACCATGTCCAGGAGTTGGTCTGAACGCTGCTCCAGCTCCGCCAGCTTCCCGTCGCGCTCCAGGACCTTGTCAAAGTTGTTGAGCATGATCTCCGTCACCTCGTCCGCCTGCTGCCGGCATCGCTCCAGCTCCTTCCCTGCCTGGGCACCAAGCCCAAGGTCAGGGCTGCTGGAGGCCTTCACCAGGCCCTAAGACCCAAAGCCCCTTTCCCCACGGCGCACACAGGACGGCAGAAGAGTACCAAGCATCCTCCCTGTAAGGGCTGCTGTGTGCGGAGGGCAGGGCTGGCTTCTGGGCGGGTGGGGTCCGCCCCAGACCTCACAGGCTCTGCCTTCGTCCATCAAAAACAGCCCTAAATCAGCCCTGCCTCCCGCATCCCATCTTCCTCTAAGCCGCCCAGGACGGGAGCCTCCCGGGACCCCACCCTCCACAATACACAGGCTCGAGCGGCTCTCCTGTTTAGGACGGCCACTGCCCAGCGCAAACCTCCTTACGGCTTCCCACGATGGAGGAGGCAGCAGAGAAAAGGGAAGGAAGCCATCAGATCGGGAGGAGACCCACTGCGCGGGGCTGAAAATTAGTTTTGGAACGGAAAGGACGGTGTCATAATCTCTGCCGTCTCCCCCACCCCCACTGCCCAGGCCACCTGTGGGCACTGACTGGTCAGGCCAGTTCTGCCTCCTGGCCCAACCCACTGCCCACATCAGTGCCCATAACCAGCTGGCTCTGTGCCAAGGAACTTTAGCCATCCCGGCTTCTGACCGCCAGCCTCTCAAGCAGCTGGGGTCTTCGCTGGGGTCCAACTCACAGAGACAACCAACTCTTGGGTTTCCCAACCCGGGCAGCAGCCTTCACCTAACCAAACCAAACCAAAACAAAAACCCCAGCTCGTTTGGAGGACTGGGAGGGCGGGCACTGGTCCCAAGCTGGAGTTGTTGTTTTTTTTTTTTTTTTTTTTTTTTTTTTTTGTGGTACTGGGGGTGAAACCCAGAGGCTTTCTACCTCCGGGCTACACTCCCAGGCCTATTTTATATTTTATTTGGAAACAGGGTCTCACTAGGTTGCTGAGAGCCTCACTAAGTAGCTGAGGCTGGCTTTGAACCTGCGCGATCCTCCTGTATCAGCCTCCCGAGCGCGGGGATTACAAGCGTGCTCACCACGCCCGGCTACAGCTGAAAGAGGTTAAGAGAACAGGAATGCTGGGCATGGTGGCACACACCTGTGATGCCAGTACTCAGGAGGCTGAGACAGGAAGATCACAGATTGGAAACCAGGCTCAGCAATGTAGCGAGACCCTGTTTCAAAATAAAAAGAGCTTTATACCATTATAATGTATGAATACATTGCACCAATAAAAAATAAATTAAAAACAAAAAAATAAAAAAATAAAATAAAAATAAAAAGAGCTGTGGGTGTGGTGTGGAGGTAGAATCCCCCTGGGCTCACACCCCCACCCAAAAAAAGAAGAGGTCAGAACAGAGAAGTCGTTGTGGTCACGCTGGGAAAGGCCCAGCCGGGGAGGCCCAGGCAGGAATGCGAGCTGCCGGCCCAGGGACGGCTCAGGGAGGTGGATAGCAGAGGATTGGCAAACCGCAGCAACTCCCTGCCCTCCCTCGGCCGCCTGCCCCAGCCCATCCCTATTGTATCTCCTCCTCACAGGGAGTATGGCCAGGCCCCTTTCCTGCCAGCTCACACCACCCATTGTCTACAGCAGACAGTTTGGCACTTGACTGAATTCCTCTTAAAACCAGAGAACTTAAGGGCCGGACAGGAGCTTGTGGTCACAGAGGACCACCTTCCGCTCGGGCAAAAGTCTTCCTCCAGGATCTTTGCGGCTGCAGTGCACACAGCCCCCAGACATCCCCAGCACAAGAGTCCTGTCTCCCCAAGCAGAGCACCACTAAATTACAGCCCTCCCTCCATCTGCCACCGCCTCCTGAATACAGCGCGGACCGCGGCGAGGACTCAGGGAGTGGGCTAAGGAATTGCTTTCTAGCCTGTCCCAAAGCAACGCTTCTGCTTAAGAGGTGCCCCCCACTGTGCTTATCTAGCCCGGCAGGAATTTCGAGGGGCCAGGCATCTGAAACCCAAACAAGCCAATATTTGCCCACGAGCTAGAAAAACAACCAGCAAGATGCTCACCGGCCGGAGAAACAACACACAAAACAAGACACAGCAAAACGGCAGGGTCCTGTCCGCCAAGTCACCCTCCTCGCCGAGTTACTACTGCACTCAGCAAGTCCCGCCAGCTGGGCCTGTGGACTTTCCCACATTCCAGGACTCCAAGGATTTGGGAATGGTGGGCCAAGATTCGGAAATGAGAATCGGGAGCCAGGCGTGGCGGCACATGCCTGCAATCTCAGTACACGGGAGGCTGAGACAGGAGGATCGCAGGTTCAGGGGCAGCCTCGGCAAGCAGTGAGGCTCTCATCAACCTAGGAGACCCTGTTTCCAAATCAAAATAAAATAGGGTTGGGGATGTGGCTAGGAGGTAGAATGCCCCTGATTTCAATCCCTGGTATAAAAAGAAAAGAAAATCAGCCGGGTATAGTGGTGCACACCCGTAATCCCCAGTTCTTGGGAGGCTGAGATGGGATGACCACAGGTTGGAGGCCAGCCGCAGCAACTTTAGATTGGAAGTAGAAAACCCCTGAGGAGAAAGAAGGAAGAAGAAGAAGAAAGAATAAAAGAAAAAACAGCAGTACTGCTAGAGACCCGAGGCACTGGAAGTTATTTTTCAGCTCTGAGAGCTACAGCTGCTGGTATCTCAGTCTCGCCCAGGGGTGATGCCGGGTGGCAGTCTGTGCAGAGCAGACCGTGTCCCCAGCTGCAGTGGGCACGGTCTCCCTCCCGACGGAGCCCAGGTGGGCCCACATCCCGAAAGGACACATTTGCTCCAGGGAACAAGAGCCTCTCAAGTCCCAGCCCTCTTCGGTCCCACTCAGCCGCAAGTGGAAGGACGCTGAGCGCTCGGGAGAGAGGACGGCTAGGGAATGTGGAGGGCGATGAGGCAGGCGATGAGGTGGGGCTCGCCGCGCCCTGCGCCCCTGCAACTCCACCAGGGCCCGCAGGTGGTAGGCTCGCGATAAATCTTTTCTTTTTTCTTCTTTTAGTGTTAGGAGCTGAACCTAGAGGCACTTCACCTCTGAGCTATACCCCCCAGTCCTTTCTTATTTAATTATTTATTTTGCGGCACTGGGGGTGGAACCCAGGGGCATTCTACCTCCACGCTCCACCCCAGCCCTAATTTTTTATTCTTTATTTTGAAACAGGGTCTCACTGAGTTGCAAAGGGCCTCGCTCAATAGTAGCTGAGGCTGGCCACAAACCCGAATCCTCCTGTCTCAGCCTCCCAAATGCTGGGATTACAAACATGTGCCACCACGCCCGGCTTTATTTTTTTAATTTTGCAATACTGGGGATTGAACCCAGGGATGTTCTGCCTCTGAGCTATACCCCAACCCTATTTATTTATTAACTTTTTGTGTGTGTGTTTGTGTGGCACTGGAGATTGAACACAGAGGCATTTTATCTCTGAGCTAAACCCCCAGTCCGATTTTATTTCTTATTTGGAAACAGGATCTCACTAAGTTGCAGAGGGCCTCGCTAAGTCGTTGAGGCTGGCTTCAAACCTGCGATCCTCCCGTCTCAGCCTCCCAAGTGCTGGGATTACAGGTGTGTGCCAGCTAAGAGCGGCATTTTTGAGGGCTGCCAGGGGCCTTGCAGGGCCTGGTAGGTGTGTGTTGGGTGGGGCGAAGCAGCCGTTGCCAGACACAGGTGTCAGTTAGGCGGGAAATCATCTTCACAGACTGTTACCGCCTGCACGAACTATCCCTGCCACACAAACTGTGCCCCCATGCTGAGGCTCAAACTTAGGATCTCAGACTAGACAAGCAGTCCACGGCGAGCTACGGCCCCAGCTTCAAGTCCCCTGTAGGTCTCCCAGGCCCCTTCCTTCGGTTCCTCCTCTGAAAACAGCTCTCAAAAGCCTCCCTGAGCCAGGCATGGCGGTGCATGCCTGAAATCCCAGTACTAGAGAGGCCAAGACAGGAGGATTCCAGATTCAAGGCCAGCCTCAATTACTTAGCAAAGCCCTCAGCAACTTAGCAAGACCCTGTTTCAAAAAAAAAAAAAAAAAAATAGGGCTGGGGTGTAGCTCAGAGGTAGAATGCCCCTGGGTTCCATCCCCAGTACCACAAAAACAAAAACCCTAATAACACCTCCCTGTTGCCAAGTGCAGAGGCATGCACCTGCAACCCCAGCTACTCGGGAGGCTGAGACAGGAGGTCTGAGTTCAAGACCAACCTAGGTGCCAGGCGTGGTGGCACACACTTGTAATCCCAATGCTTGGGAGAATGAGACAGGAGGATCGTACAGGTTCAAACCCAGCCTTAGCCTCTTGGTGAGGCTCTCGGCAACTTAGACCGTGTTTCCAAATAAAGTATAAAAATAAGAGAGTCCTCAGTAAAGCCGGGCGTGGCGGCGCACGCTCGTCATCCCAGCATTCGGGAGGCTGAGACAGGGGGCTCGCAGTTCACAGACAGCCTCAGCTACTTAATGAGGCCCTCTGAAACTCAATGAGACCCGGTTTCAAAATAAAGAATAAAAAAATAGGGCAGGGGGTGTAGCTCAGAGGTAGAATGCCCCTGGGTTCCCTCCCCAAACCCGCAAAAAAAAAAAAAAAAAAAAAAAAAATAGGTCTGGTAGTATAGCCCGGAGGTAGAAAAGCCCCTGGATTCCACCCTCAGTACCACAAAATAAATAAATAAATAAATAAATTATAAAATAGGTCTGGGAGTATAGCCTGGAGGTAGAAAAGTCCCTGGATTCCACCCCCAGTAACACACACACACACACACACACACACACACACACACACACGACCAACCTGGGCAACATAACAAGACAAAATAAATGAATAAATAAAGCTTTCCTCTTCTGACTTTCCTTGTCTTTCCTCTCTCCCAGTTAGTGTCAAAAATGCCATTCATTAGCGGGGTTTGGTGGCACACACCTGTAATCCCAGTATCTGGGAGGCTGAGACAGGAGGATCTCAGGTTCGAGGACAGCCTCGGCAATGTAGCAAGACATGAGTTCAAAACAAAACAAACAAACAAATAAAAAAGAATAAGAAGGGCCGGAGTTAGAAAATGCCTCTGGGTTCAGTCCCCAGCACCCCCCCACACACACGTGGGTCTGCCTGCACACACACCCTCGCTGTTCTAGCAGGAGAGAGACGGCGGGGGGAGCACTGTGTGATCTCTCCCCAGATCAGCACTCGGCCGAGCTCAGGGCCCCGGGCTCCTCGGGGCTCCCCCTGTACCAGGTGACGGACGCAGCTAAGGATGTGACCGCTCTGACCCCCACGTCCTTGTCTGGAGAGTGGTGATAATAACGATGTCTACCTGTCACATTAGCTGAGGATTATATGATTATTTTGTTTTTTGAAAACAAAAGCTTAGCAGGATGCCCCGCAAGTCCAAGTCCAGTGCTCGCTAAATGCCGGCTGTCATCGTCATCATGGCCGCAGCCCGATCGCCCCGGCCGGCCGCGGCTGTTAGCAGTCAGATCCCCAGAACCGCACACTATCTGCGGTCAACGAGACCTCTCCGTCGTACCAAACACACAAGCGAACGAGGGCACTGCATTGTACACCTCTTCCTTCCTTCCTTTTTTTGTTTTAGGGGGTTGATTTTTGGTACTGGGAGTTGAACCCAGAAGCACTCTACCTCTGAACTACACCCCCAGCCGTATTTCTTTTTTATTTTGAAATTAAGGGTTGAGCCGGGCGTGGTGGCGCACGCTTGGAATCCCAGCATTTGGGAGCTGAGACCGGAGGATGGAGGTTCGCGGACAGCCTCGGCTTCTACTTAGCGAGGCCTCTGCAACTCATTGAGATCCTGTTTCAAAATAAAGAATAAAAAATAGGGCAGGGGGTGTAGCTTGGAGGTCGAATGCCCCTGGGTTCCATCTCCAGACCCGCAAAACAAAAAAAAAAAGAAAAGAAAAAAAAGGAAAATAAGGGTCTCCCTAAGTTGCTGAGACTGGCCTTGAACTAGTGATTCTCCTATCTCAGACTCTCCTGCCTGGTGTGCGTGCATGTGTGTGTGTGTGTGTTCATGTGTGTTATGGGTTTTATTTCCAGCCGCTCTACCATGGAGCTTCTAAGCTACAACAGTCCTTTTTATCTTTACTATTATTTTTATTGGAGCTGGGCGTGGTGGCGCACCCTTGTAATGCCCGGCTTGGGAGGCTGAGACAGGAGGATTGTGCAGGTTCGAAGCCAGCCTCAGCTGGTTTAAGAGACCGTCTCCAAATAAAATATAAAATAGGTCTGGGATTATAGCCTGGAGGTAGAAGGCCCCTGGGTTCCACCCCCCAGTACCACCAAAAAAAAAAAAAAAGTATTATTTTTATTGGTACTGGGGATTGAACCCAGCAACATTCTACTTCTGGGCTATATCCCTAGGCTTTTTAAATATTTTTATTTAGTTTAGTTTTGTTTTTTTGTGTGTGTAGTACTGGGGATGGAACCCAGAGGCTTTCTACCTCCATGCTACACCTTCAGACCTATTTTATACTTTATTTGGAGACACGGTCTCACTAAGTTGCTGAGAGCCTCACTAAGCTGCTAGGCTGGCTTCGAACCTACACGATCCTCCTGTCTCAGCCTCCCAAGTACTGGGATTACAGGCGCGCACCACCGTGCCTTGCTAGAAGGTAGTATTACTATCCCGGCCTTACAGGAAACTTTGGCCTGGAGACGTTAAATTGGGTGTCTACGACCACAGCGCCATGAGCGGTAGAAATGAACCAACAGAGACTCCGGAGGAGGAACACATTCTTTTCAAGTGGGCGTGTTGCTGTGGACGGAAACCCACACATACCCGCCTGGCAAACACTCACAGGCTTAACCCCTTGACGCACCAGATGCAGCCGAGGGAGCAGAAGCTGGCGAAAGCCTCGCCGGCCATGCTGCGGCTGCCCGCTAAACCCACGTGCGCATGATGGGTCCTGTGGATCACGACACAGATTTTTTTTTTTGGGGGGGTACTGGGGACTGAACCCAAGGGCATTCTGCCTCTGAGCTGCACCCCCAGCCCTATTTTTTTTATTTTTATTTGGAAACAGGGTCTCACTAGGTTGATGTGAGTCTCCTTACTTACTGAAGCTGTCCTTGAACCTGCGATCCTCCTGTCTCAGTCCCGCGGGTACTAAGATTAAAGGCGTGCGCCACCATGCCCGGCTCATGACACAGATTCTTTGGAGAGGGGACTGTCTGCAAGTTGAATGCTTTCAGGTCATTTGGGTTCCTTCTTTCCCATCCCTGTTTCATTCCTATTCTAATCCAGACACTTGTCACCATCTTTGACACAAAGGAACTGCCCAAGAAATCCTTGTGGATGCGGTGAGTCATAGACAAGAGAAGAAGAAGGAGCTGGGCGTGGTGGCGCACGCTTGTAATCCCAGTATTTGGGAGGCTGAGATGGGAGCATCATGGTTCGCGGCCAGCCTCAGCTACTTAGGGAGGCCCTTTACAACGAACGCCGTGAGACCCTGTTTCAAAATAAAGAATAAAAAATAGGGCTGGGGTGTAGCTTGAAGATAGAATGCCCCTAGTTTCCATCCCGGGTAACACACACACACACACACACACACACACACACACACACACACACACACAGGAGGGGCGGGTAAAGAAAGAGGGTAAGCTGGGCGTGGTGGCTCACACTTGAAATCCCAGTACTTGGGAGGCTGAGACAGGAGAGATTGCGGGTTTAAGGCCAGCCTTAGCTACTTAGACCCTCTGCAACTTAGTGAGACCCTGTTTCAAAATAAAAAGAATAAAAATAGGGCTGGGGGTGTAGCTGGGAGATAGAATGCCCTTGGGTTCCATCCCCAGCACCCCCCCACACCCCCCACACACAAACACACAAGAAAAGCAAAAAAGAGAATGGCAGGAAGAACTAGAACAGGGGTCAGAGAAAGGGGTGAAACCGAAAAGCGAGAATGACAGTCTGGGAGGTGGGGAGGACAGAGATCTGCCCTCCTGGCTCATTCGCCGGAGTGTCGGGTTTCTCCAGCCTCAGTAAACTGTCCGCCGCTCTCAGGACAGAATGCTGAGCCGGCCAGGCGCACCGGCCCCCTCCCCATCCTCGGGCCTGTTTCCTGGACTGGCCTGGGCGCCCAGGGCTACCTCCGGCCCCAGCTTCCCTTTCCTGCCCCGGGACCCCGGCCGGCCGGAGCATCCCCTCTGCAGCCCCCGGCGGACCACCGCCCGCAGCCCTCAGCCGGGGCAGGTCGCTAGGGTTGGGGGGTCGGCGGCCCCGCGCTCGCTCCGGCTCCACAGCCAGCCGCGTCCTTCCCCTCCCGGGAGGTCACTGCCCGGAGGGCCGGCGCCGCGCTGCACGGGTTCGAGCCCGCCCGGCGCGCTGGCCCCACTTATGGGCGCGGGGAGCCGGGACCCCCGCCGCGCCCCCGCCCCGCCAGGGACCCCGGACCCCGGGCCCCGGGCCCCTCACCATCGCCGCTCCGCTCCGCCGGCCCAGCAGTGCCGAGGAAGCCGGGGCGGGGCGGCCTTCCTGGGGCGGGACACGACCAGGGACAAATCGAAAGCGGGCCACCGGCCTCGGGTGTGCCAGCCTGGTGGGCGCGGGACCAGCCGGCTTCGTAAACCCCGGGGGGATCCCTACCTTCTTAAGTTCATGTGACCCATCCCTAAGCTACAGGTGTGTGTGTGTGTGTGTGTGTGTGTGTGTGTGTGTGTGTGTGTGTGAGTGATGGAACCCAGGAGCATTCTACCTTCCAGCTACACCCCCAACCCTATTTTATATTTCATTTGGAAACAGGGTCTCACAAAGTTTCTGGGAACCTTGGTGAATTAATTTCTCTCTCTCTCTCTCTCCCTCTCCCTCTCTCCCTCCCTCCCTCCCTCTCTTCCTTTCCCTCCCTCTCTTCCTTTCCCTCCCTCTCTCCCTCCCTCCCTCCCTCTCTTCCTTTCCCTCCCTCTCTCCCTCTTTCCCTCCCTCTCTCCCTCTCCCTCTCTCTCCCTCTCTTTCTCTCTCTCTCCCCCTCTCCCTCTCTTTCTCTCCCTTTCTCCCCCCCCCTCTCTGTACAGGGGATGGAACCCAGGGGCATTCTATCTCCAAGCTACACCTCCAGGCCTATTTTTATTCTTTATTTGAAAACAGGGTCTCATTGAGTTGCAAAGAGCCTCACTAAATGCTGGGCTTATAAGCGTGTGCTACCACTCCCAGTTAGCCCTTCTAATTTTTAAACAGGGTCTCACTAAGCTGCGAGGCTGGCCTCAAACCTAGGATGCTCCTGTCTCCGCCTCCCAAGCACCACCATTACAAGCGTGCATATCTTCAGTGTATGGGGTACTGAGGATGGAACCCAGGGGCATTCTACATTTGAGCTACACCCTCAGCCCTATTTTATTTTTTATTTGAAAACACAGCCTCACAAAGTTGCTGAGAGCCTGTTTCCCAGACTGTCTAAGAACCTGTTATTCTATTGTCTCAGCCTCCCAAGCACTAGAGTTACAGGTATGCGTACACATTCTAAAGTGTACAGCTGGGTGTGGTGGTACATGCTTGTAATCCCATTATTAGGAGGCTGAGTCAGGAGGATCACAGGTTCACAGCTACTTAATGAGGCCCTCCACAACTCAGTGACATCCTGTTTCAAAATAAAGAAGAATAGGTCTGGGGGTGTGGCTCAGCCATAGAACACCCCTGGGTTCAATCCCCAGTTCTGCATAAATATAAAGTGTACAATTGCTAGGCATGGTGGCACACACCTATAATCCCACTACCTGGGAGGCTAAGACCGGAGGATTACAGTTCGTGGACAGCCTTGGCTCCTTAGTGAGGCCCTTTGCAACTCAGCAGGACCCTGTTTCAAAATAAAGCATAAAAAGTAGGGCTGGGGGCATAGCTCGGAGGTAGAATGACCCTGGGTTCCATCCTCAGTACCACAAAATAAAATAAAATAAATATAAAAATCAGAAGGGCTGGAGGTGTGGCTCAGAGGTAGAATGTCTGACTTCACCTCAGTACCCCCCACACAAAGTGTACATTGTATGTTCTCGGTAAGAACCTGCCACTCAGCCAGGATGCTGGCGCACGCTACGTGAAGCTTCCCGAGACAAACCTCACTGCTGCAGAGAAAGCGTCGGCCCCTCGCCCTCCACTCATCCTGTACATCCCCAACGAGGCCCCTCTTTTTTTCTTTCTTCCTTTCAGTATTAGGGATGGAACCCAGGGGCATTCTATCTCTAAGCTACACCTCCAGCCCTATTTCTTATTCTGTATTTTTTATTTATTTATTTTTTTGGTGGTACTGGGGTTCCTGGAAGCGCTTCTACCTCCGGGCTACACTCCCAGACCTATTTTTACACTTTTATTTGGAAACAGGGTCTCCTAAGCCAGTGCGCGCGGCTGGCTTTGAACCTGCGTGATCCTCCTGTCTCTGCCTCCCAAGCGCGGGGATTACAAGCGTGCGCCACCGCGCCCGGCCTTATTCTTTATTTTGAAACGGGGTCTAAGTTGCAGAGGGCCGGAGTAGCTGAGGCTGGCCACAAACCTGGGATCCTCCGTCTCAGCCTCCCAAATGCTGGGATTACAAGTATACGCCACCACGCCCAGAGAGGCCCCTCATGACGCAGGGAGTGTGCGCCGCCCCCCCTGGGGCTGAGCTTTAGCCAGCACCGACCTCTGCTCCAGGCCGGATGTTGGACTCTGCCCCCAAGAGTGCGAGGGCACAGGTTGGTGACAGCCTGCCTGGCGGTATTGGCTACGTTTCCCCTGCCTGGTGCTAAATTTGGAGTATGATTCCAGAGCCTGGTTTCCAGGCTAGCCCCAGATCCTGTCTCTCAGCCAGGTGTGGTGGTGCACACTTGTAATCCCAGTACTTGGGAGGCTGAGATAGAAGGATCGCAGGTTTTTTGGTTTTTGGGGGTTTTTTTTGGTGGTACTGGGGGTGGAACCCAGAGGCTTTTTACTTCCGGGCTATACTCCCAGACCCATTTTCTATTTTATTTGGAAACAGGGTCTCACTAAGTTGCCGAGAGCCTCACTCAGTAGCTGAGGCTGGCTTTGAACCTGCGTGATCCTCCTGTCTCAGCCTCCCAAGTGCGGGAATTACAAGCGTGCGCCACCACGCCCGGTGGAGGATCGCAGGTTTGAGGACAGCTTCAGCAAGTAGTGAGACTCTCATCAACCAAGTGAGACCCCGTTTCAGAATTTAAAAAATAATAAATGAAGGCAGCAGTTGGGGGTGTGGGGGACCAGAGGTAGGATGCCCTGGGGTTCAATCCCCAGCACCACAAAGGGAAAAAAAAATTCTTTCAACCCTGCCCCATCCCTACTTCTTCCCAACAGGTTGTTCAAATTCTGAAGAGTCTGAGGAGGAAACAGAGACAGAAAAGACAAGAACCCCGTCCACAAACTGAGACACCCAGAGTGGTAGAACCTGGTGGGGAGGAGGGAGGCCAGAAGACAGAGGGCTCATTGTGCAAGAGTGGAAGGAAGGTCATGGGCCTTGGTCATGGGGTGCAGGGAGACCCACGGCCCCACCGAGCCCCAGAAGGGCAGGGCCAGGCAAAAGACAAGCTGCAGTTTTTATGGGAAATAGGGTCTCAGCGACAGGAGGTTCACAGGTTCGCAGCCAGCCTCAGCTACCTAGTGAGGCCCTCAGCAACTTAGTGAGACCCTGTTTCCAAATAAAAATAAAGCCGGGCGTGGTGGCGCGCGCTTGTAATCCCAGCATCGGGGAGGCTGAGACAGGAAGATTGTGGTTTGCAGACAGCCTCAGCTACTTAGTGAGGGCCTTTGCAACTCAGTGAGACTCTGTTTCAAAATAAGGAATAAAAAGCAGGGCAGGGGATGTAGCTCAGAAGTAGAATGCCCCTGAGTTCAATCCCCAGTACTGCCAAAAAAAAAAAAAAGAAAGAAAGAAAGAAATAGGGTCTCACCACCTGCCATCCTCTTGTCTCAGCCTCCCAAGTACTAGGATTAGAGGTGTGTACCACTGTGCCCCATGTGAGGCCCTGTTTAAAAAAACAACAAAACATCACCTGGGAGTGGTGGTGCACACCTGTAATTCCAGGACTTGGGAGGCTGAGACAGGAGGATCACAGGTTTGAGGTCAGCCTGAGTGACTTAGTGAGGCCCTCCGCAACTTAGTTAAGACCCTGTTTCAAAATAAAAAATAAGGCCAGGCGTGCTGGTGTACCCTTATAATCCCGGTACTTGGGAGCGTGAGACAGGAAGACTGCAGGTTCATGGCCAGCCTCAGCTATTTAGTGAGGCCCTCTGCAACTCAGTGAGACCCTGTTTCAAAATAAGAATGAAAAATAGGGCTGGGGGTGCAGCTTGGGGATAGAATGCCCTGGGTTCCATCCCCAGTACTGCAAAAGAAAGAAAGAGAGGAAGGAAGGAAGGAAGGAAGAAAGGAAGGAAGGAAGGACAGACAAACAGAACACACGGACTACCATCAAAGAAAAAACAGCGCAGGCCCTGGCTTTGGGCTCTGGGTCACAACAGGGAGGTGGAGGACTGGCGGGGGCAGGAGGGGCGGGAGGCCCAGCAGATGCTGAGGCCCTGCCCAGAGGCTGCCCGGCACCGCGAGCGCTTCAGGAGAGGGGTAGGGACAGGACGCGGCAGGCCCGGAGGGACACCGCACCCCGAACGCACCCCGCGGTGCTGGGAAGACCTCGTTTTTTTTTTTTTTTTTTTTTTTTTTTCTTTAAATACTGGGGATTGAACTCTGGAACATTCTATCTTGAGTTACACCCCCAGCCATGCACACATGTGTGTGTGTCACTAGGAATTGAACCCAGGGGCATTCTACCCGAGCTATACCTCCAGCCCGTTTTGTTTTTGTTTTTTGCAGTACTGGGGATTGAACTCAGGGGCATTCTAACTTGGAGCTACACCCCCCCAGCCGATTTTTTATTCTTTCTTTCCTTTTTTTTTTTTTTTTTTTTTTTTAGGTCTTAGGATGGAACCCAAGGGCATTTGACCTCCAAGCTACATCCCCTGCCCTATTTTGTATTCTTTATTTGAAACATGGTCTCACTGAGCTGCAGAGGGCCTCACTAAGTAGCGGAGGCTGTCCTCAACCACGATCCTCCTGTCTCAGCCTCCTGAGTGCTGGGATGACAAGCATGCGCACCACGCCCGGCTCACTCTCCTTCCTTCCTTCCTTTTTTTTTTTTTTTTGTGTGTGTGTGTGGTGCTGGGGATGGAACCCAGGGGCATTCTACCTCTGAGCTATACCCCCAGCACGATTTTTTTTAAATTTTATTTATTTTTGTGGGTCTGGGGCTAGAACCCAGAGGCATTTGACCTCTGAGCTACACCCCCTGCCCAGTTTTTTCTTCTTTATTTTGAAACCGGGTCTCACTGAGTTGCAGTCGATTTTTTTTATGCTTTATTTTGAAAGAGGGTCTGAGTCGCAGAGGGCCTCACTAAGCAGCTGAGGCAGGCCGTGAACCCAGATCCTCCTGTCTCAGCCTCCCAAGTACTGCGATTATAAGCACACGCCATGACATCCAGCCGCTCTGAAGGGTTTCTATTTCCCCAGAAAATTCTTGTCCCTGACACCTGTGGCAAGGAGAGGGAGGCTCCCGGGGCCGCGGCCAAGGCAGGCTGGGAGGGAGAAAGCGCCTCGCACGCAGAGGGTACTGGAAGGCCTTTATTGCCCCCCCGGCCACGATGGTTTCTCAGCCACACTCGGGGGCCTCTGGGCTGCTCCCCCACGGCTCCACGGCCCCACACAACACAGCCACGGTCCAGCTCTCTCCTTCCGGGGGTCAAGGCACTCCCAGGACGCATGATGGCACAGCGAGGCCCCGGGGCAGCGAGCAGCATTCCCGTGCAGGAGGCAGGCAGGCGAGAGGGCCCCTCCAGGTACCCAGGCCGAAGGGATGCCCCAAAGAGGAGGGAGGGACGGAGCCCTAAGTGGGGATGACGCCCGTGGCCAGCAGAACCACGAAGAGGAGGATGATGAAGACCACCACGCAGATGATGGCGATCATCTTCACGTTCTTCCACCAGAACTTGCGCGCCACCTTCTGCGACGTCGTCTTGAAGTGCTCAGACTGCGGGGACGAGGCGGCAGTGAGTGGCGCGGTCCCTCGGCGGCAGCGCACCGAGCACCGAGGCACCGAGCTGCTGTCCCCTCCCGCCTTGGCGATCCGGGTCAGGCTCAAGGTTATCTGTTTATTTACTTCCTTAGCTATTTATGGTACTGGATTTTGAACCCAAGGGGGTTCTGCCTTCAAGCCACACCCCTATTTTTTATTTTTTTTTACAGGTTTGGGGATGGAACCCAGGGGCATTTGACCATTCTACCTCTGAGCTATACCCCCTTCCTTTTTTTTTTTTTTTTGGTGGTACTGGGGTTCCTGGAAGCCCTTCTACCTCCGGGCTACACTCCCAGGCCTATTTTTACATTTTTATTTGGAAACAGGGTCTCCTAAGCCAGTGCGCGCGGCTGGCTTCGAACCTGCGCGATCCTCCTGTCTCTGCCTCCCAAGCGCGGGGATTACAAGCGTGCGCCACCACGCCCAGCCCTTTTTTTTTTTTTGGCGGGTCTGGGGGTAAAACCCAGGGGCATTCAACCTCCGGGCTATACCACCTGCCCTATTTTTCTTTTCTTTTCTTTTTTTTTTTTCCCCCCCAGGTCTGGGGATGGAACCCAGGGGCATTCGACCTCCAAGCTACACCCCCTGCCCTATTTTTTATTCTTTATTTTGAAACCAGGTCTCACTGAGTTGCAGAGGACCTCACTAAGTAGCTGAGGCTGTCCGCGAACCGCGATCCTCCGGTCTCAGCCTCCCGAGTGCTGGGATGACAAGCGTGCGCCACCACGCCCGGCTCTTTATTTTGTTTTGAAACAGGGTCTCACTGAGTTGCAGAGGGCCTCACTAAGTATCTGAGGCTGGCCACCAACCTGCAACTGTCCTCTCAGCCTCTCAAATGCTGAGATTACAAGTGTGTGCCACTACTGTCTCTATTTTTATTTTGAAACAGGGTCTTGCTAAGTTGCTGAGAATCCAAGTTACTAAGGCTGTCCCTGAACTTGCAATCCTCCCGTTTCAGCCTCCTAAGTCCGGGGATTAGATGCCTGCACCACTGTGCCCAGCAAGGTTTGAATTTAGACTTTGGGGCTCTGGGGACCCTCCACTGCAGTGTCATGGGAGCTAGAGTCCCCCTTCTCTCTTACCCCTGCACCGTCATGCTCATCGAAGGGTCTTTTTCACAACAATACTGGTGGCCCAGTTGCCTACTGGAAGATGCACTGGGAGTGGGCTGAGGCTGAGTCTCCAGGTGGATACGGCCCTGCTCCGTGATACCTGCTCTCTGGGAGCTGTGGAGGTTGGAGGGAGGACCAGGATAGAACAGGGGGTTCGAAGTAGGGAAACTCCTGCTCTCCCAACTCCAGCTGCTAAGTCTCTCTGGATCATGCAGTCAGGGAAAGGCTACAGAAAAAGGCACTAAATGTGGGGCACAGTAATCCCAGCACCTGGGAGGCTGAGACAGGAGGATCACAGGTTCGAGGACAGCCTAACTATCTAGTGAGCCCCTCGCAACCTAGTGAGGCCCTGTTTTAAAATAAAGAACAGCCGGGCGTGGTGGCGCATGCTTGTAATCCTCGTGCTTGGGAGCCGGAGACAGGAGGATCGTACAGGTTTGAAGCCAGCCTCTCTAGCTTAAGAGACCCTGTTTCCAAATAAAAATGTAAAATAGGTCTGGGAGTGTAGCCCGGAGGTAGAAGGGTTTCCAGGAACCCCAGTACCACCAAAAGAAAGAAAGAAAAAAAAAAAAAAAAGAAAGAAACGAAAAGAAAAGCAAGCAAGCAAGCTGGGCTTGGTGGCACACACTTGTAAACCCAGTACTTGAGAGGCTGAAACAGGAGGATCACGCAGGTTCGAAGCCAGCCTCAGCTACTTAGTAAGGCTCTCAGCAATTTAGTGAGACCCTGTTTCCAAATAAAATATAAAATATATCTGGGAGTATAGTCTGGGGGTAGAAACTGGGTTTCATCCCCAGTACCACAAAAAATAAAATAAAATAAAGAACAAAAAATAGGGCTGGGGGTATTGCTCAGAGGTAGAATGCCCTTGAGTTTCATCCCCAGTACCAGAAAGAAAAGAAAGAGAAGAAAAGAAAAGAAAGAAAAGAAAAGAGAAAAAGAAATGACAGCTGAGCGTGGTGACGCAAGTTTGTAATCCCAGCATTTGGGAGGCTGAGACAGGAGAATCATGGTTCATGGACAGCCTCAGCTGCTTAGTGAGGCCCTTTGCAACACAGTGAGACCCTGTTTCAAAATAAAGAATAAAAAAATAGGGCAGGGGGTGTAGCTCAGAGGTAGAATGATCCTGGGTTCCATCCCTGGTACCTAAAAAAGAAAAAAGAAAGAGGAGGGGGGGGAGGGAGGAAGGAAGGAAGGAAGGAAGGAGGGGAGGGCAGAGTCTCCCCCACCCCAACAGGGAAAAAATATTATCCAGGTATAGTGGCACATGCCTCTCATCCCAGTACTTGGGAGGCTAAGACAGAATGATCACAAGCTCAAAGCCAATTGAGCAACTTAGAAGACCCTGTTTTATAATAAAATAATAAAAAGGGCTGGGAGTATAGCCCAGTGGTAGAACAAACACCCCCGGGTTCAATCCCAAGTATCAAAAACAAAAGCCAGCCAGGTGTGGTGGCACACGCCTGTCATCCCAGTACTTGGGAGGACGAGACAAGGAGGGTCGCAGGTTCAAGGACTGCCTCAGGAAGTAGTGTGGCTCTGGTCAACTTAGTGAGACTCTGTTTCAAAATTTAAAAAATAAATAGAAGCCGAGCGTGGTGGCGCACGCTTGTAATCCCAGCATTCGGGAGGCTGAGACGGGAGGATCTTGGTTCGCAGACAGACTCAGCTATTTAGTGAGGCCCTCGCCAAATTAGTGAGACCCTGTTTCAAAATAAAGAATAAAAATAAGTCAGGGGGTGTAGCTCAGACGTTGAATGCCCCTGAGTTCAATCCCCAGTGTCACAAAAAATAGAAATAAAATAAAATAGGATTGGGGGTACAGCTCTCAGATAGAATGCCTCTGGGTTCAATCCCCAGTGCCAAAAACAAAACCAAAAAAATCCAGCCAGACATAGTGGCGCATGCTTATAATCCAGCACCTGGGAGGCTGAGACAGAAGGATCACAGGTTCAAGGCCAGTCTCAGCTACTTAGGACTTCTGCAACTGTGTGACTCAGTTTCAAAACAAAAAATATAAAATAGGGCTGGGGGTGCAGCTCGGAGGTAGAATGCCCCTGGGTTCAACCCCCAGTGCCACAAACAAACAAACAAACAAAAAACAACAATCACAGAAGCCGCAGCCCTCCTCCCCTCCCTGCGCCCGCCGACCGTGGCTTCCAGATCCTCTGTCTTGTTACGGAGGTGGTCCAGGTTCTCCCCACGGGCCAGGATCCGCTCCACGTTCTGGGTCATGATGTTCTTGACTCCCTCCACCTGGCTCTGCAGGTTCCGCACATGGTCATCTCCGCCGCCTCCGCTGGTGTCCTCCTGCACGGAGACACGGGCCGTGAGACTCCAGGGTGGGCTCCGGAGACCCAGAGCCGAAGGCCAGGGGAGGCCCTGGGCACTATGCGTGCTTGAGTTATTTACAGAAGGAATGCTTTAATTTGATTAAATTATTTATTTATTGTGGTCCTGGGGATTGAACCCAGGGGCATTCTACCTCCAAGTTATAGCCCGAGCCATTTTTCAATTATTTATTTATTTTTTATTTATTTATTTTTTTTTTTCCGGTACTAGGGATGAAACCCAGGGGCATTCTACCTCCAAACTACACTCCCAGTCCTACTTTTTTTTTTTTTTTTTTTTTTTGCGGGTCTGGGGATGGAACCCAGGGGCATTTGACCTCCAAGCTACACCCTCAGCCCTATTTTTTATTCTTTATTTTGAAACAGGGTCTCACTGAGTTGCAGAGGGCCTCACCGAGTAGCTGAGGCTGTCCGCGAACCGCGATCCTCAAGTCTCGGCCTCCCGAATGCTGGGATGACAAGCGTGCGCCACCACGCTCGGCTCTCATATTTTTTTAAAAACAGTGTTGTACTTGGGAGTACCTGGGAGGCTGAGACAAGAAGATCACGGGTTCGAGGACGGCCTCAGCAACACAGTAAGACTCTCACACAGCAACCTAGTGAGACCCAGTTTCAAAACAAAAAATTGTCAGGGCTGAGGGTGTGGCTCAGAGGTTGTAGCTCCTGGGTTGAATCTGCAGTACTGCACTCACAAGAAAAGAAACGGTTGCAGAGGGTCTCTCTGAATTGCTGAGGTTGGCCTCGAAACTGTGATCCTCCTGCCTCGGCTACTTAGTGAGGCCTCTGCAACTCAGTGAAGCCCTGTTTCAGAAGAATAAAGAATAAAAAATCGGGCTGGGGGTGTAGCTTGGAAGTAGAATGCCCCTGGGTTCCATCCCCAGCACCAC
Organism: Muscardinus avellanarius; assembly: GCF_963383645.1. Lineage (NCBI taxonomy): Eukaryota > Metazoa > Chordata > Mammalia > Rodentia > Gliridae > Muscardinus > Muscardinus avellanarius. Next base: position 85,539,953 of record NC_137801.1, on the reverse strand, counting down.
ACACACACAAAAACTAAGCTGGTCGTGATGACGCACGCTTGTAATCCCAGCATTTGGGAGGCTGAGACGGGAGGATCAAGGTCCACGGATAGCCTCAGTTACTTAGCGAGGCCCTTTGTAACTTAGTGAGACCCTGTTTCAAAATAAAGAATAATGCTGGGCATGGTAGTGCACACTTGTCATCCCAGCATTTGGGAGGCTGAGACGGGAAGATCGTGGTTCGTGGACAGCCTCAGCAACTTAGTGAGGCCCTCTGCAACTCAGTGAGACCTGGTTTATTTATTTTTATTTTTTTATTTTTATTTTTTGGTGATACTGGGGGTGGAACCCAGAGGCTTTCTACCTCCGGGCCATGCTCCCAGATCTACTTTATATTTTATTTGGAAACAGGGTCTCACTAAGTTGCTGAGAGCCTCACTCAGTAGCTGAGGCTGGCTTCAAACCTGCGCGATCCTCCTGTCTCAGCCTCCCAAGTGCGGGGATTACAAGCGTGCGCCATCATGCCGGTGTGAGACCTGGTTTAAAAATAAAGAATTAAAAAAAATAGGGCAGGGGGTGAAGCTCGCAGGTCAAATGTCCCTGGGTTCCATCCCCAAACCCGAAAAAAAAAAAAAAAAGAATTAAAAAATAGGACTTGGGGGGTGCAGCTCGGAGGTAGAATGCCCCTGGGTTAATAAACTAAACTAAAAGGGCTGGGGGTGTCACTCAGATTCAATCCCCAGTTAAAAAAAAAAAAAAAGGTGGGTGTTGGCCAGGGAGCCTCACTGTCCCCAGCCGGCCTCCCTCTCCCCGTCAGCTGCAGAGGGCATGGAGAAATCAGCACTCGAGGACACTGTGACCAGAGTTCCACTGCGGGGACCAGCGCAAGGGCAGCCCAGTACCCCAGAACCGTTTAGCCACGCAGTTCTGCTTTCTCCCCAGCGCAGGCCCCACACCACTGCTGCCTCTGCAGATATAATAAAAACACCCGCAGCTCTCACTGGGGGAAATAGAGAAGTCCTCCCTGCTCCAGCCTCCTTATCCTGAAGGCCTGCTGATAAGGCTTTTGAACTAGGAGGGGAAAGCCTAGGCGGTTCCTCCCCTGGAGGCCCAGACCAGAGGGCCTCCAAGACCCGCCAGGGCATCGTCACTGGGCTGGGCTGGTGGCCCAGGCTGTAACCCCAGTCCCTGGGACACTGAAACAGGAGGATCCAGGTACAGGCTAGAGGCCTGGCTTGGTACTTGGCGAAACCTTCACCAACTCGGCCAGACCCTGTTTCAAAAAGGGCTGAGGGGTGTAGCTCCGAGATAGAAAGTTCAATGCCCACTCTCCCCCCAAAAGTAGATTATCATTGAGAGCGTCTGGTTCCTTTGCAAACTCTGAACTCTCTTCTGGGTTGTTTATAGGGAAGAGGCTGACTCTTCGGACTCTGAGAACTTCTCTGTCCTGCCCGCGGGGGTGCAAAGGCCCGGGGGTGCGCTCCCACCGCAGGCCTGGAATCCCCGGGCACAGCCCAGGGGGTGCCCAGGGGGTCCAGCTGGAGCAGGGCGGCCACTCGGCCCGAATTCCAACTCCCACCCCGCCCAGGCGGCTCAGGCCGGGCGCCGGTCCCGGGAGCGGGCGGTGGAGACGGGCAGGGTCCGGTGGCCAGGGGCTCCAAGCTACCGGAGGCCAAGCTGTCCAGCCCTCCTCCCGGCCGCGCTCACCGTTCCCGCCCCCCCGCCCCGAGCCCCTCGGAGCGGCCCCTCCCTGGGCCCCGGGGCGCTCACCATGTCCCGGAGCAGGGCCGGTCAGCCGTAGAACCCGCCCGGTCTGTTTCCTCCGAGGCTGCGCTTCCTGCTCCTCGGCCCGCTCCCCGCCCACCCTGCGCGGCCGCCACACCTAGGCAGGTTCACCTGCACCGCCTCCGGCGCCCAGGCTTAAAGCAACAGGGCGCCCTGGCGCGGTCTGCAGACTGGTCAGGGGCCCCAAAGGACACTAGCAGCCCTCGGAGGGTTCCTGAAGCTGGGCTGCTTTTGCCTGTCCGTCCGTCCGTCCGTCCGTCCGTCCGTCCGTCCATCACCTACCTATCATATATCTATCATCTATTATCTGTCTGCCTATTTGGTCCTGAGAAATGTACCCAGGAGCATTCTTCCTCCAAGCTACACCCCAGACGTGTGTGTGTGTGTGGGGGTTACTGGGGATGGAACTTGGGGGCATTCTACCTCTGAGCTACACCCCCACCACTATTTTTTAGTCCATTTATTTATTTATTTATTTATTTTGGTGGTACTGGGGTTCCTGGAAGCCCTTCTACCTCTGGGCTACACTCCTAGACCTATTTTTTTTTTTTTTTAAATTTGGAAACAGGGTCACTTAAGCCAGCAAGGCTGGCTCCGAACCAGTGCGATCCTCCTGTCTCAGCCTCCCAAGCGCGGGGATTACAAGCGTGCGCCACCACGCCCGGCTAGTCCTTTTATTTTTGAAACAGGGTCTCAGTGATTTGCGAAGGGCCTCACTAAGTAGCTGAGGCTGTCCCAGAACCACGATCCTCCAGTCTCCGCCTCTCCAATGCTGGGATTACAGGTGTGCACCCCTCCTCTCTTTCTGTTTTATTTTGAAACAAGATCTTGCTAAGTTGCTGTGGGTCTCAGTAAGTTGTTGAGGCTGTCTCGGAATCTGCGATCCTCCTGTCTCAGCCTCCCAAGTGCTGGGATTACAGGTTTGGGCCACTTCCCCACCTGGCACCTCTCTCCTGTTTATGTCTTAGTTCTAAGTCTAATTAGAAGTAATTCTAATTCTAACATCTAATTCTAGTTTCTAGAGACCCAACTCAACCATAAGTGCCCTGCCAGGCCAGGTTCCTATGAGGAAGCAACCCAGATGTGAACTTTGTCTGCTGATAATCCCTGTTCCTGTTCTAGGGCCCCCGGGTGGGCAGAGAGCAGTAAAATCCCCCCTGTTTGGAAGTTGTGAACCTGGCCGCTGTTGTCAGAAGGCTGTCGGTTACTAGCTGGGTGACTGGAGAATCTCACCACTTGGTTTTGTATTAGTGAGACCCTCAGTAATTTTGTGAGACTCTGTTTCTTTTTTTCTTGGTTTCAAACCTGCGATCCTCCTGTATCAGCCTCCCAAGTACTGGGATTACAAGCATGTGTGGATTACTTATGTTTAGTGTTTTTTTTTTTTTTTTTTTTTGGTGGTACTGGAATTGAATCCAGGGTCATTCTATCTCTGAGCTACACTCACCCCTATTTTATTTTGAAACAAGGTCACACTATGTTCGGGAGGGCCTTGCTAAATTGCTGAGACTGGCTGAGAACCTGCGATCCTCCTGTCTCAGCCTCCCAAGCACAGGTGTGTACCACCATGTCTGGATGCTTTTTTTTTTTTTTTAACTTTGAAAAAGGGTTTTCTGGGTTTTATTCATTTTCTTTTTTTGGTAGTACTGGGATTCCTGGAAGCCCTTCTACCTCCAGGCTACACTCCCAGACCTATTTTTACATTTTTATTTGGAAACAGGGTCTCCTAAGCCAGCACGTGCAGCTGGCTCCAAACCCTCGTGATCCTCCTGTCTCTGCCTCCCAAGTGTGGGGATTACAAGCGTGTGCCACCACGCCCAGCTTTCTTCGTTTTCTGAGCCACTGGTGATGGTACATGCCTATAATCCCAGTACTTGAGAGGCTGAGACAGGAAGACTGCAGGTTCAGAGCCAGCCTCAGCAATTTGGTAAGGCCCTCTGCAACATAGTGAGAAAACTGTTTCAAAATAATAAAATAGCCAGGCATGGTGGCACACTCTTGTAATCCCAGCATTTGGGAGACTGACAGGAGGATTGAGGTTTGTGGCCAGCCTCAGCTACTTAATGAGACTCTGTTTCAAAATAAAGAATAAAAAATAGGGCTAGGGGTGTAGCTTGGAGATAGAATGCCCTGGGTTCCATCCCCAGTACCAAAAAAAAATTTTTTTAACAAATAAAAAATAGCCAGGCATGGTGGCGCACACTTGTAATCCCAGCATTCGGGAGGGTGAGACCAGAGGATCGCGGTTCGCGGACAGCCTCAGCTACTAAGTGAGGCCCTCTGCAACTCAGTGAGACCCGGTTTCAAAATAAAAAATAAAAAAAAAACAGGCAGGGGGTGTAGCTCAGAGGTCGAATGCCCCTGGGTTCCATCCCCAGACCCGCAAAAAAAAAAAAAAAAAAAAAAAGAATAAAAAATAGGGCTGGTGATGTAGCTCAGAGGTAGAATTCCCCTGGGTTCTTCCATCCCCATTATCGAAAAAAAAAAACATACATACATATATATATATATATATATACACACACACACACACACACACACACACACACACACACGCATAAACTGGGAGTAGTGGTACAGGCTTGTAATTCCAGCATTTGGGAGGCTGAGACCAGAGGATTGTGGTTCGCAGCCAGCTTCAGCTACTTAGCGAGACTCTTTGCAAATTAGTGAGACCCTGTTTCAAAATAAAGAATAAAGAGCCGGGTGTGATGGTGCACGCTTGTAATCCCAGCACTTGGGAGGCTGAGACAGGAGGATCGCACAGGTTCTAAGCCAGCCTGAGCTACTTAGTGAGGCTCTCAGCAACATAATGAGACCCTGTTTCCAAATAAAGTATAAAATAGGTCTGGGAGTATAGCCTGGAGGTAGAAAACCCCTGGGTTTCACCTCCAGTACCACACACACACACACACACAAAAAAAAAAAAAAAAAAAAGAATAAGAATAAAAACAGGGTTGGGAGTGTAGCTCCGAAGTAGAATGCTCCTGGGTTCCATGCCTAGTACCACAAAAAATTTTTATATTAAAAAAATTAAAAAATAAAGCCAGGCTTGGTGGCGCACGCTTGTAATCCCAGCATTCGGGAGGCTGAGACCAGAGGATCGCAGTTGGCGGACAGCCTCAGCTACTTAGTGAGGCCCTCTGCAACTCAGTGAGACCCAGTTTCTAAATAAAGAATAAAAAATAGGGCAGGGCGTGTAGCTCGGAGGCCGAATGCCCCTGGGTTCCATCCCCAGTACAAAACAAAGCACCCACAATGTGCCCAGCAGCATGGAGGCAAGCAGAGAAACCAGCGAGGTGGCACCAACACCTCCTTTCCTTGCAGAGGCCAGTGCCCTGCACTTTCCTTCAGAACTCGCCAAGGGGGTGGGTGGCCCGAGCCCGTGGTCAGAGGACTGCCCTATTGACCTGGAGCCAGGGCTGAGGATTTTTCCACCAACCTGGCTCCGGGCCAGAGAAAATCCACGCTTCCCCCTGGTGTTTATCAAGCAGAAGGACAAAAACAGGGAAGAGGGACACATGCAGGGAACAGACATTCTCAGCCTGCCTCAGAGAAAACACAGTTCTAGGGGGAAATGTCAGTCTCTCCAGCAGACACCTTTTTTATTTTTACTATGGTAGAAAAAAAAAAAAAAACACCTTCTTTGGTTGCATCAGTAAAAAACAAACAAACAAAAAAAAAAACTATGAAGCCAAGCATGATGGCGTACGCTTGTAATCCTAGCATTTGGGAGGCTGAGGCAGGAGGATCCAGGTTTGAGAACAGCTTCAGCTACATAGTGAGACTCTTTGGAACTCAGTGAGACCCTGTTTTCAAACAAAGAATAAAAAATAGGGCTGGGGGTGGAGCTCGGAGGCAGAATGCCCCTGGGTTCCATCCCCAGTACCAAAGAAAGCAGATGTATGACTACAGTGCACCAATAAAAAATTTATTTAGAAAACAAGCCGGGCCTGGTGGCGCTTGCTTGTAATCCCAGCATTCGGGAGGCTGAGACAGGATGATCGCGGTTTGAGGACAGCCTCAGCTACTTAGGGAGGACCTTTGCAACTCAGTGAGACCCTGTTTCAGATGGAAAAAGACTAAAAAATCTGGCTGGGGGTGTAGCTCAGAGTAGAATGACTCTGGGTTCCATCCCTGTAGCACAATAAATAAATAAGTAAATAAATAAATAAATAAATAAAAAGGGCTGGGGATGTAGTTCAGAGCTAGAATGTCTCTGGGCTTAGTCCCCAGTATTACAAAAAGATCATATATATATATATATATATATATATATATATATATAGAGAGAGAGAGAGAGAGAGAGAGAGAGAGAGAGAGAGAGAGAGGAGAAATAGCATGTATTTGGGAAACAAGAATTGCAACTCAGCATACTGAGTTAGGGTCCTGTAAGGCAAATGCAGGAGAGGTTTGTTTCGTTTTGTTAGGCGATTTCCACAGTAGTTGTGCTTGGAGGTAGGCCATTGGCTGGGCAGAAACCCTAAATTGCAAACCCTTTCTGATTGGTTAGTTCATTAGGCTACTGCGGGCTAAGGAATGTTGAAGGCAGGGATACTGATTTCAGTTGTTTCGAATCTCTTGGAACATTCTGTGGTTTGACCTTTACAGGTGTGACTATAGTCCTCCCTGTCTCCCAGCTCTTCAGAAAGTCTCAGCCTTGAGCTGGTCCTGTGGCCCCACCTCCCCCTGCTGTTCTCCTTCCAGACAGCGGCCAGCAGGGCTCAGTATGGGGCCTCCAAACACTAGCATATTTTCAAGGATAAAACTACTATAAAGCCGGGCATTGTGGTGTACGCTTTTTTTTGTTTTTTTTTGGCGGGTCTGGGGATGGGACCCAAGGGCTTTTAAACCCCTTGTACACATTCTTGTAATCCCAGCATTCGGGAGGCTGAGACCGGAGAATCGTAGTTCGCACACACCCTCAGCTACTTAGTGAGACCTTGTTTCAAAATAAAGAATGAAATAAATAAAATAAAAAATAGGCCAGGAGGTGCAGCTTGGGGGTCCAATGGCCCTGGGTTCCATCCCCAGACCCACAAATAATAATTAATAATAATAATAATAATAATAATAAGTAAATAAAAATAAATAAAGAATAAAAATAGGGCTGGGAGCCAGGCGTGGTGGCGCACGCTTGTCATCCCAGCATTCGGGAGGCTGAGACCAGAGGACCTAGGTTCGCGGACAGCCTCAGCTACTTGGTGAGGCCCTCTGCAACTCAGTGAGACCCTGTCTCAAAATAAAGAATAAAAAACAGGGCAGGGGGTGTAGCTCGGAGGTTGAATGCCCCTGGGTTCCATCCCCAGATCCGCTCCTAGGACGAACATCTCACACACGAAAAAATGTTCTGTCTTAGATCTCACCATCCTTCCTAAGCTTGCGCTGGGAGGAGTCCAAGGCCCCTACGCCCCGCCCCTGTCTGACGCCCCGCCCCTGTCTGACGCCCCGCCCCTGCCTGACGCCCCGCCCCTGTCTGACGCCCCGCCCCTGTCTGACGCCCCGCCCCCGCCTGACGTCCCGCCCCCGCCTGACGCCCCGCCCCCGCCTGACGCCCCGCCCCTGTCTGACGCCCCGCCCCTGTCTGACGCCCCGCCCCGCCTGACGCCCCGCCCCCGCCTGACGCCCCGCCCCTGGCCCCGCCCCGGCCCCGCCCCGCACGGCAGCGCGGCGCTTTCCGGCCGGGCCTCGGTGACACGCGTCGGGGCGCAGCAGCCCGGCCCTCCGCGCCATGGAGGTGCGCGCCCGGCCCGGGACGCGGCGGCGGGGCCGAGGTACGGTCGCCGCGGGGGCCGCGCGGGGCTGGGGCGGGGCTGCGCGCGGGACGGCCTGGCCCCGGCGCTCACACTTCCTGCGCTGTTGGTTGTAGACAAGGCACCGAAAGACCAGCCTGCTCCGACCCGAGGGCCCAGGCCGGGCGGGCGGATGGCGAAGCTTTTGGGGTTCGAGTGGACAGACCTGTCCAGCTGGCACCGGCTGGTGACTCTGCTCAACCGACCCACGGATCCCGCAAACCTGGCCGTCTTTCGTTTCCTCTTTGGTGAGTCCGCTTTGTGGATGGAGGCATTGGGACGGGGGTGGGAGCAGAGCGGTCATCCCTCCTGTGGGCGGAGAGCGGGCACTGGGGATGGCGCCCGGCTCGATCCCGCCGCTCGGCAACACCCCCAGCCCTTTAGATCTGTCACTTTGAAACGGGGTCTCGGGTTATCCTCCCAACTACCGGAATCACAGGCATGCCTGTGTGGCTGGCTAATCATTGTCTACTTTTGTTTACTTAGTAAACTTATCTCCATTTCGTTTAAAGCTAAAGATACTCATTAATGAAGAGGTCTTTGCATTAGGACTCAATCCAGCTTTGCCTCCTCCATTTTCGGTTTGGTGGCTAGAGATGCTTCCATCTGAAGGTGTCAGGAACACAAGGACAGAAGCCAGGCGCCATGGCCCGAGCTAAGCCTCCAACCCCAGGCCTTGGGAGGCCGACACAGGAGGATCACAGGTTTGAAGCCAGCCTCAGCAATCTAGGGAGGCCCTCCACAACTTAGTGAGACCCTGTGCCAAATAAAAAATAAAAAGGGCTGGGGATGTAGCTCAGAGGTAGAATACCCCTGGGTTCACTCCCCAGTACCACAGAAGAAAAAACAAAACCACAAAAAAGACCCGTTTTTCTTGTGTCATGAAGTTGACCAGTAACTAACTTGAGAGAAACAGAGCTGGTAAGAAGGGCTAAATGTTTTGTCTGACTCAGACCACAGCATTGAGCTTGGAATGGCTTGCAGATGTGCCGAAGGTGAATCTACCTAGTAGATTCTTCTCAAGTGGTGATTGGGCAGAGTCTGCAGACAAATTTAGCTGTCTCAACCCGGAGGCATCCTGCGGGCTCAGGGATGCTCTGCATGTCCTGGACTGCACAAGGCAGCCATCCCCAAACATACTCAGCACAACCTATGATTAACGGAGGTAGAGGAACCTCGCCTCAACCTGAGCTGGACTCTCATCTGAGCAGCCCCTCTGTTTATCCCAGTGTGTTAGCAAAATCTGGCTGCTTTCCCAGTGGACTAGAAGCAAAAGAGGTTGAGAAAGAGCCTCAGAGGCACTTCCTGTAGCCCAGCAGGATGGATCTTTATTTTTTGTGGTACCCAGATGGAATCCAGGGGCATTCTACCTACTGGCTACACTCCAGCCCTGTTTGATTTATTTATTTATTTTGTGGTACTGGGGGTGGAACCCAGGAGCATTCGGCCTCTGGGCTATACTCCCAGCCCTATTTTTTTTTTTTTTTTTACTTTCTTTCTTTCTTCTTTCTTTCTTTCTTTCTGCAGGTCTGGAGATGGAACCCAGAGGCATTTGACCTCCGAGCTATACCCCCTGCCTAATTTTTTATTCTTTATTTTGAAACATGGTCTCACTAAGTTGCAGAGGGCCTAAGTAGCTGAGGCTGTCCGCAAACCACAAACCGCGATCCTCTGGTCTCAGCCTCCCTAATGCTGGGATTACAAGCCTGCGCCACCACACCTGGCTATATTACTCTTTATTTTGAAACAAGGTCGCACTAAGTTGCAGAAGGCCTCACTCAGTAGAGGCTGTTGGCGATCCTCCTGTCTCAGCCTCCCAAGTACTGGGATTACAAGTGTGCACCAGCACACCCTGATTATTTATTTATTTTTTTGTGTGTGTGGTACTGGGGATGGAACCCAGGGGCATTCTACCTCCAAATGACACCCCTAGCCCTATTTTTTATTCTTTATTTTGAAACAGGATCTCACTGAGTTGCAAAGGGCAGTCCACAAACTGCAGTACTTCTGTCTCAGCCTCCCAAATGCTGGGATTATAAGCATTTGCCAACATGCATACTTTTAAATTTGGAAACGGTGTCATTAAGTTGCTGAGAGCCTCACTAAGTTGCTGAGGCTGTCCAAGAACCTGTGATCCTCCTGTCTCAGCCTCCCAAGTACTAGGATTATAGACATGCGCCACCACGCCCAGCTAAAATAGATTTTTATAAATATAACTATCAGTCGGGCGTTGGTGGTGCACACTTATAATCCTACTACTTGGGAGGCTGAGACAGGAGGATTGCAGGTTCAAGAGCAGCATCAGAAGCTTAACTAGCTCCTCAGCAACTTAGTGAGATTCTGTTTCCAAATAAAAACTAAGCCGGACGTGGTGGCGCACACTTGTAATCCCAGCATTTGGGAGGCTGAGACAGGAGGATTGCAGTTCGCAGACAGCCTCAGCTACTTACTGAGGCCTTTTGCAACTCAGTGAGACCCTGTTTCAAAAGAAAGAATAAACCATATGTCTGGGAGTGTCTCTTGAAGGCAGAATGCCCCTGGGTTTCATACCTAGTACTGCAAAAAGAAAAAAGAAAAGAAAAGAAAAAAAGGGCTGGGGAGCCAGGCATGGTGGCACACGCTTGTAATCCCAGCATCTGGGAGGCTGAGACCAGAGGATCATGGTTCGTGAACAGCCTCAGCTACTTAGTGAGGCCCTTTGCAACAACATGAGACCCTGTTTCAAGAATAAAGAATAATAGGGCAGAGGGTGTAGCTCAGAGGTCGAATCTGGTTCCATCCTTGACCCGCAAAAAAAATAAAAAAATAAAAAATAAAATAGGGCTGAGGGTATAGCTTGGAGGTAGAATGTCCTGGGTTCTATCTCCAGTACCGCAATAAATAAATAAATAAATAAATAAATAAATAAATAAATAACAAGGCTGGGGGTATAGCTCAGAGGTAGAATGCCTCTGGGTTCAATCCTTAGACTCACACACAAGTAAATAAATAAATAAATAAGTAAATAAATAAGCAAGCAAGCTGGGGGCTGGGTGTGTGGCGCACACCTGTAATCCTAATCCAGGAAGATCGCAGGTTGGGGGCCAATCTCAGCAACTCAGCCAGGTCCTCATCAACCTAGCAAGATCCTATTTCAAAGTAAAAATAAAATAGTGCTGGGGGTGTAGCTTGGAGGTAGAATGCCCCGGGTTTAATCCCCAGTACCAAGAAGAAAAAGATAAAGGCAGAAGCCGAGTTGGAGCGGGGCGTGTGCCCTGCCTGTGCTGCCGGCCCGGCTTGGCTCAGGCCTGGCAGCCCTCCTGTTGCCTTCCCAGCGTTCTTGATGGTGCTGGACATTCCCCAGGAGCGGGGACTCAGCTCCCTGGACCGCAAATACCTGGATGGGCTGGATGTGTGCCGCTTCCCCTTGCTGGATGCCCTGCGCCCTCTGCCACTTGACTGGATGTATCTTGTCTACACCATCATGTTTCTGGGTAAGGAGACTGGGAGGGATTTCAGAAACCCAGCAGCAGCATGCCGGTGAATGACCTCTTCTTTTGAAAATATTAGAAGAACGTCTAATTTCATTTCATTTTACCTGCTGGCGAAATGCCCAGTGGCTTTTTCCTAATCCCTGTGGCTTCCCAGGCAAGCTGGGCAGCAGTGACCCCTCGACCGCTCGGTCTTCTCCCCACGAACCGCAGGGGCGCTGGGCATGATGCTGGGCCTGTGCTACCGGGCAAGCTGCCTGCTGTTCCTGCTGCCCTACTGGTACGTGTTCCTCCTGGACAAGACGTCGTGGAACAACCACTCCTACCTGTACGGGTTGCTGGCCTTCCAGCTGACGCTGGTGGACGCAAACCGCTGCTGGTATGGGCCTGGGCTACGGGGAAGCCTTGGCTGTCAGGATGCTTACAGAGCTAGGGTTCCAGGGAAGTCCCAGGACCTGCCCAGTAGGCTTTCTTCCTTTTTCTTCCCCTTCTTTGATATTGGAGATTGAACCAGGAGCATTCTGCCTCCAAGCTATACCCTCAGCCCTATCTTATTTTTACTTGGAAACAGGCTCTCCCTAAATTGCTGAGGGTGGCCTCAAGCCTGTGAACCTTTGGTCTCAGCCTTCCAAGTCCTAGGATCCAAGCCTGCGCCACCATGCCTGGCGTGTGGGGGCTGTTATGTTTTTCACCGAGCAGTAGTGCGAGCGCATATACAAGCAGCCACTCCCTCTCACTTTTGGTACACGATGCAGTGCATCCTGTGAGATAGTCAACACTTCATTATAAAACGGGTTTGTTTTTTTTTTTCGGGTCTGGGGATGGAACTCAGAGGCATTCGACCTCCGAGCTACACCCCCTGCTCAATTTTTTATTTTTTATTTTGAAACAGGGTCTCGCTGAGTTGCGGAGGGCCTCACTAAGAAGCTGAGGCTGTCCGTGAGCTGTGATCCTCCGGTCTCAGCCTCCCGAATGCTGGGATTACAAGCGTGCGCCATCACACCCGGCTTAAAACGGGCTTTTAGGTGATTTTTTTTTTTTTAACCTCTGAGCTCCACCCCAGCCCTGTTTTATTTTTTATTTTGAAGCAGGGCCTCGCTGAGTTGCGGAGGCCACGAGGTTGCTCAGGTTGGCCGCAAGCCTGCGGTCCTCCTGCTTCATCTTCCCAAGTAATGGGGTTACAGGTGTGTGCCACCACACCCAGCAAAAATATTTACAATTTGCTTATATATTCCAAAAGGGTCTCAGATGTGCCAGGTATGATAGCACATGCTTGTAATTCTTGTACTTGGGAGGTTGAGATAGGAGGGTCAGTTTTGCGGCCGGCCTCAGCAACTTACCGAGGCCCTCTTAAACTTAGTGAGACCCTGTTTCAAAATAAAGAATAAAAAAATAGGGTGGGGAGCTAGGCTTAGTAGTGCAGTCTTGTAATCCCAGTACTTGGGAGGCTGAGACAGGATCACAGGTTCGCGGTCAACCTCAGCTACTTAGTGAGGCCCTCTGCAACTTAGGCCCTGTTTCAAAATAAAGAATAAAAAATAGGGCTGGGGGTAGAGGTCAGAGGTAGACTGCCCCTGGGTTAAATCTCCAGTACCATCAAAAAAAAAAAAAAAAAAAAAAAGAAAGAAAAAAATAGGACTAGGAGTGTATCTCAAAGGTAGAATGCCCCTGGTTTCAATCCCCAGTACTGGGGGGGAAAAAGGGGGTCCCAGAGTAGCCCAGAGGGCCAGGAAGGGCATGGAAGGTGCTCCTTAGACAGAAGGGCCACAGTTGAAGGTGCAGATGTGGTCCGACTGAGAATCTCCCTTGGGGTTGCATTTTGGTGCAGGTCCCTGGACGGCCTGCTGAATGCCCGGAAGAGGAATGCCCACGTGCCTCTCTGGAACTATGCAGTGCTGCGTGGCCAGGTCAGGCTCTCGGGACCGGAGGTGCCCTCGCTGTGTGGGCAGCATGGCCGCACCCCGCCTCCTGCATTCGCTCTCTTCCCTTTGTTGGCGAGCCGGCTGGCTTCTCATCCCTTCCAACCCCAAAACCTGGTCCCGGAACGCAGAGTGCTGTCTGGACTAGGCTGGAACCCTCACGAGAGCAGCTCATGCCGGGATTCTGTCTTGGTGCTGGGGTGCTGGCCGAGCCCACATGAAGCCTGGTCTAACCCCCAGCCCTGCAAACAAGCAAGGCTCCTACTGCGCGAACCCTCACGCTGCGCCTGCGTCCACAGATATTCATCGTGTACTTCATTGCGGGCGTGAAGAAGCTGGACGCGGACTGGGTGGGCGGCTACTCCATGGAGCACCTGTCCCGGCACTGGCTCTTCAGCCCCTTCAAGTGAGTGGCGGCCGGGCGGGCGTCTGTCTCCCAGGTCTGTGCCGTGGCACGCCTGCCCCACTTTGCCTGAATCTGCCTCAAGCCTTTCTCTGTCCACTCACCTCCTTACTCAGCAGAAAGTGGAGTCAGCGATGGTAGAAGATTGAGGCCTGCAAATAACATAGCTGGTCCTAGATGACAGGTGTGGGGTGTGTGTGTGTGTGTGTGTGTGTGTGTGTGTGTGTGTGTGTGTGTCTGTGTGTGTGTGTGTGTGATTGGAGATTGAACCCAGGGTGTTTTACCTCCAGCCTTTTTTTTTCTTTTTGTGGTGCTGGGGATGGAATCCAGGCTACCATTCTACCTCTAAGCTATACCCCCAGCCCTATTTTTTTTAATTCTTTATTTTTGAAACAGGGTCTCACTGAATTGCAAAGGGCCTTACTAAGTAGGCTGTCTGTGAACTGCGATCCTCCTGTCTCAGCCTCCCAAATACTGGGATTACAAGCGTGCGCAACCACGCCCAGCTCCTCCAGCCCTTTTAAAAATTTTTTGTTTTTTGTTTTTTTTTTTTTTTTGGTGGTACTGGGGTTCCTGGAAGCCCTTCTACCTCTGGGCTACACTCCCAGCCCTATTTTTTTTTAAATATTTTTATTTGGAAACAGGGTCTCTCTCTCTCTTTTTTTTTGGTGGTACTGGGGTTCCTGGAAACCCTTCTACTTCCGGGCTACACTCCCAGCCCTATTTTTTTATACTTTTTTGGAAACAGGGTCTCTTAAGCAAGTGGCTCTGGCTTCAAACCTGTACAATCCTCCTGTCTCCGCCTCCCAAGCATGGGGATTACAAATGTGTGCCACCACGCCCGGCTAAACTTTTTGTTTTTAAAATAGGGTCTCCCTAGGTTGCTGAGAGTCTTGCTACAGTGCCAAGGCTAGCCTTGAACCTGCAGTCCTCCTGTCCCGGCCTTCCTCCCAAATACTGGGATTGCAGACGTGTGCTGCCCGCCAGGCAACAGCACAGTTTTGTTTTGTTTTTTGGGAGGAGGTGTGGGGGGTGGAACCAAGGGGCATTATACCTCTGAGCTTCACACCTAGCCATTTTATTTATTTATTTTTGTGTGTGTGTGGGTCTGGGGATGGAACAGGGGCATTTGACCTCCGAGCCACACCCCCTGCCCTATTTTTATTCTTTATTTTTGAAACAGGGTCTCACTAAGTTGCAGAGGGCCTCACTAAGTAGCTGAGGCTGTCCGTGAACCATGATCCTCTGGTCTCAGGCTCCCAAATGCTGGGATTACAAGTGTGCGCCACCGCGCCCGGCTTGCCCTTTTATTTTGAAACAGGGTCTCATTAAGATGCTGAGCCTTGCCTCAACGCCCTCGCTCCAGCCTCCCAAGTACTGTGATGACAGGCATGCGCCAATATGCCTGGCAATGACAGCATATTTTTAGTTAAAAACAGTGGCCAGGCATGATGGAGTGTGGGGGTACATACCTGTGATCCTAGTACTTGGGAGGCTGAAACGGGAGGATAGCAGGTTCATAGCCAGCCTCAGTAACTTAGCGAGACCTGGGGTGGATCTCAGACGTAGAAAATGCAGCTGGCTTCAATCTCCAGTACCACACCCACACAAGAGATAGATGATAGACAGACAGACAGGCTGGGTGGGTGTGTAGCTCAGAGGTAGAATGCCTCTGGGTTCAGTCCCCAGTACCACAAAAGAAAGAAAAAACCAAAAGGGCTGGGGGTATAGCTGGGTTGGAGAGCACCTCTGGGCTCAATCCCTAGGCCGCTCACACGTAAGTTCCTTCTCAGTAAGGACCTCCACGAGGAGCACGCCCCACAACGCACACTCAGTTAACCTTACACGTTTAGGAGACGTGGCAAGCCACGGGCCACCTCAGGATGCACAGGGCTGGAGAGGCCGCCCAGGGTGGGCGCTCGGTGCGGCCGGCGCCTCACCTGCCACCCTCGCCTGCAGGCTCGTGCTGTCCGAGGAGCTGACCAGCTTGCTGGTGGTGCACTGGTGCGGGCTGCTGCTGGACCTCTCGGCCGGCTTCCTGCTCTTCTTTGATGCCTCCAGAACGGTCGGCATGGTGTTCGTGTCCTACTTCCACTGCATGAATTCCCAGCTCTTTAGCATAGGTGAGTGTCCATCCCGGCAGGACCTCGGGGAGGCGTGTGAAGAGGGCGGCACCCGAGCGAGCCGAGCCGCTGTGCCCAGTGAGGTGCGGACCAGGGAACTGGGTTTCTGGCTCTGTGCAGGAGAGCAAGGAAGCTGCCAGAAGGGCAAGGATCTGTGCTTAAGGACTTCTTCCCCTGTAACCCCAGTGCGTCGAGGCTGAGACAGGAGGAGCGCAGGTTCACACCCACTTCTGCAGCTTAGACCCTGTTTCAAAATTTAAGAAAATTTAAGCCAGGCGTGGTGGCGCACGCTTGTCATCTCAGCATTTGGGAGGCTGAGACCAGAGGATCGTGGTTCACAGCCAGCCTCAGCTACTTAGGCCCTTTGGAACTCAGTAAGACCCTGTTTCAAAATAAAGAATAGCCGGGCGTGGTGGCACACGCTTGTAATCCCCGCGCTTGGGAGGCGGAGACAGGAGGATCGCGCAGGTTCGAAGCCAGCCGCGCTGGCGTAAGAGACCCTGTTTCAAAAATATAAAATAGGTCTGGGAGTATAGCCCGGAGGAAGAAGGGCTTCCAGGAACCCCAGTACCACCAAAAAAAAAAATAATAAAATAAAAAAATAAAGAATAAAAAAATAGGGCTGGGGTGTAGCTTGGAAGTAGAATGCCCCTGGGTTTCACCCCCAGTATCACAAAAAAATAAATAAATAAAGAAGGAGCCAGGAAGTAGCTGGGTGGTAGAGCACCCCTGATTCAGTCCCGGGGCCCCCTCACACGCGAGCCTCGGGGAGCGGGTTCCTAAGGGAAAGGGGGGCTCAGGCGCTCCTGAAACCTCCCCCAGGCATGTTCCCTTACGTCATGCTGGCCAGCAGCCCTCTCTTCTGCTCCCCGGAATGGCCTCGGACGCTGGCGGCCCGGTGCCCCAGGTGGCTGCAAGCGCTGCTGCCCCCCAAGGACGCCCCCCAGCGCAGCGCTTCCTGCACGTATAGGCGGGGCCCGGCGAAAGGGGGCGCGCAGCCAGGGCTCCGCCAGCGGCTGGGGGCCACCTTCACCCTCCTCTACCTGCTGGAGCAGCTCTTCCTGCCCTACTCGCACTTCCTCACGCAGGTGAGCGGGCCGGCTGGGGCTGGCGGGAGCGGCTGGCCGAGGCGGGGTGGGGGCGGCCATGGTCCAGCGCGCCTCTGCCCCATCCAGGGCTACAACAACTGGACCAACGGGCTGTACGGCTACTCCTGGGACATGATGGTGCACTCTCGCTTCCACCAGCACGTGAAGATCACCTACAGGGACGGCCGCACCGGCGAGCTGGGCTACCTGAACCCGGGGGTGAGGCGGAGGGGACGGTTCTGCTCCTCGGAGCCCTCGGGCGGTGGGCTCTGGTCGGGTTCCACACACACCAGAGAGAAACGAATTGGGGTCCCGGCCCTTTCCCCAGAGCCAGATGGAACCTTTTCTTAGGTGGGTTGAGAGAGCATCGCACTTTTAAATTTACATGGAGCTTAGATTTAGGAGTGGCAGGTACCATTAGCCAGCAATGAAAAGATTCATCCCACAGACACGAGCTGGCCTTTTCTGGCCCAAAGGAGCAGCAGGGCAGACATGGCGGCACACATCTGTAACCCAGTACTTGAGACGGGACGGGAGGGTGGCAGGTTCAAGGCCAGCTTCAGCAACTTGCTTGTTTTGGTGGTCCTGGGGGTTGGGCCCAGGGGACATTCTACTGCCAGTCTACACCCGCCCCCCCCCGGCCCTTTTTAGTTTTTGTTCTTGTTGGGTTTTTTTTAGTACTTGTGTGATACTAGGCACTGAAGCCAGGGTCATTTTTCCTCCAAGCTACACTCCTAGGCCTTTTTTTATTTTTATTATTTATTTATTTATTTATTTTGGTGGTACTGGGAATGGAGCCCAGGGACCTTCTACATCCGGAGCACACTCCCAGACCTATTTTATATTTTATTTGGAAATAGCGTCTCTTGAACCAGCTGAGGCTGGCTTCGAACCTGAGCGATCCTCCTGTCTCTGCCTCCTAAGTGCTGGTATTACAAGGGTGCGCCACCACGCCCGGCTATTTTTTGTTTTTAAACAGGGTTTTGCTAGGTTGCCGAGGCTAATCTGGAACATGTCATCCTCCTGTCCAGCCTCCCAAGTGGGGTTACAAGTTTGCGCCACCATAACTACTTTTTTTTTTTTTTTTTCGGTACTAGGTATTGAACCCAGGGACATTCTAGCAGCCCTATTTTTTTTTTTTTTTTTTTTTCTTGGTGTGTGTGTGTATGGTACTGGGGATGGATCCCAGGGGCATTCAACTTCCAAGCTACACCCACAACTCTTTATTTTGAAACAGGGTCTCACTGAGTCCCAGAGGGCCTCACTAAGTAGCTAAGGCTGTCTGTGAACCGCAATCCCCATCTTAGCCTCCCAAATTCTAAGATTATAAGTGTGTTTCACCACGCCCAGCTATTCTTTATTTTGAAACAGAGCCTCACTAAGTAGCCGAGGCTGGCTTCAAACCTGTGTGATCCTCCTGTCTCAGCCTCCCAAGTGCTGGGATTACAAGCGTGCGCCACCACGCCCAGCTGCTACTTTTTTTTTTTTTTTTTTTTTTTGCAGGTCTGGGGATGGAACCCAGGGACATTCGCATCCCCTACCCTGTTTTTTATTCTTTATTTTGAAACAGGGTCTCCGTAAGTTACGGAAGGCCTCACTATATAGCTGAAACTGTCTGTTTACCGCGATCATCCAGTCTCAGCCTCCCGAATTCTGGGATTACAAGCATGCGCCACCACGCCCAGCTTTACTTTTTATTTTTGAAAGAGGATTTTGCTAGGTTGCTAAGAGTCTTACTAGGTTGATGAAGCTGTTTCTGAAGCTGTGATCCTCCTGCCGTAGCCTCCAAAGTACTGCGATTATAGGGTTGCACCACCACACTTATTTCTGTATTTATCTTGATACTGGGGATTTGAACTCAGGAGCATTCTACCTCCGAGCTATATCCCCAGTCCTAATTTTTATTTATTTATTTATTTATTTATTTATTTATTTATTTATTATGGGTCTGGGGATAGAACCCAGGGGCATTTGACCTCTGAACTACACCCCCTGCCCTATTTTTTTTGTGTGTGTGGTACTGGGGGTGGAACCCAGAGGCTTTCTACCTCCGGGCTATACTCTCAGACCTATTTTTTATTTGGAAAAGGTCTGGTCTCACTAAGTTACTGAGAGCCTCACTAAGTGGCTGAGGCTGGCTTCGAACCTGTGTGATCCTCCTGTCTCAGCCTCCCAAGCACATGGGATTACAAGCGTGTGCCACCACGCCCAGCTAGCTTTATTTTGAAAGGGTCTCACTAAGTTGCAGAGGGCCTCACAAAGTAGCTGAGGCTGTCCGTGAACCGTGATCCTCATCTTAGCCTACTGAATGTTGGTATTACAAGTGTGCGCCACTATGCCCTGCTTATTTTATTTATTTATTTATTTATTTATTTTGGTGGTACTACGGTTCCTCGAAACCCTTCTACCTCCGGGCTACACTCCCAGACCTATTTTATATTTTTATTTGGAAACAGGGTCTCTTAAGCCAGCAAGGCTGGCTTCGAACCAGTGCGATCCTCCTGTCTCCGCTTCCCAAGCGCGGGGATTACAAGTGTGCGCCACCACGCCCGGCTTTTTATTTATTTATTTATTGGGTCTGGGGATGGAAACCAGGAGCATTCGATCTCTGAGCTACACCCCCTGTCCTATTTTTTTAAGTCCACTCTATTCTTTATTTTTTATTTTATTTTATTTTATTTTTTGGTGGTACTGGGGTTCCTGGAAGCCCTTCTACCTCCGAGCTACACTCCCAGACCTATTTTTTATATTTTTATTTGGAAACAGTCTCTTAAGCCAGCGAGGCTGGCTTCGAACCTACGCAATCCTCCTGTGTCAGCCTCCCAAACACGGGGATTACAAGCGTGCGCCACCACGCCCAGCCCTCCTGCCCTATTTTGTATTCTTTATTTTGAAACCAGTCTCACTGAGTTGCAATGGGCCTCACCTCACTAAGTAGCTGCGGCTGTCCGCGAACTGCGATCCTCCGGTCTCAGCCTCCTGAATGCTGGGATTACGAGTGTGCACCACCACGCCCGGCTTTATTTTTATTTTTGAAATGAGGTTTCAGTAGGTTGTTGAGGGTTTCACCACTTGCTAACGCTGTCCTCAAACTTGAGGTCCTGCTTCAGCCTCCCCAGGACTGAGATCATAGGTGTGCATGCGCCTCAATGCTGGCAGGCCCTATTTAAGGGGGAAAAAACAACATAAGAAAGTTAGGCATGGTGGTGCATGCCTGTAATCCTAGTATTTGGGAGGCCGAAACAGGAGGATCACATTTTGAGATCAGCCTCAGAAATTTAGTGAGACCTTGTTTCAAATGAAAAATCAAAAGAGCTGGGTGTGTGGCTCAGAGGTGAACGCCCTTAGGTTCAGTTGCTGAAGACTATTCCTGGGTTTAATCCTAGTGCAAAAAATAAAAAGCAGCTGGGCGTGGTGGGCACGCTTGTCATCCCAGCATTCAGGAGGCTGAGACGGGAGGATCGCGGTTCACGGACAGCCTCAGCTACTTAGTGAAGCCCTCTACAACTCAATGAGACCCAGTTTCAAAATAAAGAATAAAAAATTGGAGCCGGGCGTGGTGGCGCACGCTTGCAATCCCAGCATTCGGGAGGCTGAGACTGGCAGATTGCGGTTCGCAGACAGCCTCAGCTACTTAGTGAGGCCCTCTGCAACTCAGTGAGACCCGGTTTCAAAATAAAGAATAAAAAATAGGGAATGGGGTGTAGTTCGGAGGTCGGATGCCCTGCAAAATAAATAAATAAATAAATAAATAAATAAATAAATAAATAATTGGGCAGGGAGTGTACCTCAGAGGTCAAATGCCTCTGGGTTCCATCCCCAGACCTGCAAAAAAAAAAAAAAAAGATAAAAATAGATAAATAAATAAAAAGCAAAATGAACCAGGCACGGTGGCGCACACTTGTAATCCCAGCGCTTGGGAGGCTGAGACAGGAGGATCGCACAGGTTCGAAGCCAGCCTCAGCTACTAAGGCTCTCAGCAACTTAGTAAGACCCTGTTTCCAAATAAAATATAAAATACATCTGAAATTATAGCCCGGAGGTAGGGCTGGGGGGGTACCTCAGAGGTAGAATGCCCCTGGGTTCCATCCCCAGTACTGCAAAAAAAAAAAAAAAAAAAAGTAAAAAAAAAACAATAAAAAATAAGGCTGGGGTGCCCGGCATGGTGACACACCCTGTAATCCCAGCATTCTGGAGGCGTAGACTGGAGGATCCTGGTTCATGAATCGGCTACTTAGTGAGGCCTCTCGCAACTTAAGACCATTTCAAAAATAAAAACACTAGCGGGGTGTGGTGGCGCACGCTTGTAATCTCAGCATGTGGGAGGTTGAGGCAAGAGGATGGCGGTTCTCAACCTCAGCTACTTAGTGAGGCCCTTTGCAACTGAGACTTTGTTTAAAAAATAAAGAATAAAACATAGGGCTGGGGTGTTGCTCAGAGGTAGAATGCCCCCTGGGTTCCACCCCTAGTACCACACACACAAAAAAGGAATGCAGCTTGCAGGGGCCTTTGTACCACTGGCGGCGCAAACCCTTTCTAGGTGGTTGGCACTAACTAGGGGTTTGGGGCAGGTATTCACGCAGAGCCGGCGATGGAAGGATCACGCGGACATGCTGAAGCAGTACGCCACTTGCCTGAGCCGCCTGCTCCCCAAGTACAATGTCACTGAGCCCCAGATCTACTTTGATATCTGGGTCTCCATCAATGACCGCTTCCAGCAGAGGTGGGCAAGGGGAGCAAAGTGACCAACACCAACAGCTTGTGCTCCCGAGAAGGGTCTTGCTTGAAAGGCTGTAGTGCATGTCCCGTGGATCTGGTTATGGGCGCAAGTGGTTTCTTCCAGCAGGGGGCACCATCATCCCGGAAAAATGCCACCCGACTGGTTCTCGTAGACACTGGTAGCACAGTGCCTCTCCCGAGGCGGCCACTAACCCCGTTCTTCCTGGTGCTCGGCGTCTTTCTCTTCACCTGTTCTAGACTGGCAATAACGCGCTGACACCTGGCCATTTCTTCTTTCTGGGAACCCTGTTCCCTCTGGAAATGGATGGAACAGAAGCAGGTGTGGTGGGTGGGGGGCCACGGCCTTCTGAGGACATAGTTCTCTCTCCGAAGGCTCTTTGACCCTCGTGTGGACATCGTGCAGGCTGTCTGGTCCCCCTTCCAGCGCACATCTTGGGTGCAGCCGCTCTTGATGGATCTGTCTCCCTGGCGGACTAAACTACAGGAAATCAAGAACAGCCTCGACAACCACACCGAGGTGGTCTTCATCGCAGACTTCCCTGGTAAGGAGGAGAGCCAGGAGGGGCCGGCTGCCTCCTAGACTCCGTGGCCAGGGTCGTGGCGTGCGGTTGTGCGGGAGGGGAAGCGGGGCACCTTACTTGACGGGGAGCCAGTCACTCAGCTAGGGTGGGATCGTGAGCTCTGGTACCCATAGGCCTGCACTTGGAGAACTTCGTGAGTGAAGACCTGGGCAACACTAGCATCCAGCTGCTGCAGGGGGAGGTCACTGTGGAGCTGGTGGCAGAAGAGAAGAACCAGACTCTTCGGGAGGGAGAAAAGATGCAGGTATTATGCTGGGGTTGGCAGCGGCAGGAAGTTTAGATGTCAGGGTTTATTATAGGCCCAGACCCCTTCACCATTGAAGTAAGGTAGCAGGGTCTTCAGGAAGCAAGGTATAAGTCAGGCGTGGTGCGCGCGCTTGTAATCTCAGTGCTTGGGAGGCTGAGACAGGAGGATCACACAGGTTCGAAGCCAGCCTTGGCTACTTATTGAGGCTCTCAGCAATTTAGTGAGACCCTGTTTCCAAATAAAGTATAAAAATAGCTGTGGGAGTATAGCCCAGAGGTAGAAAGCCACTGGGTTCCACCCCAGTACCACAAAAAAAGAAAGCAAGGTGTACAGTAGTAGTGTGCATGTACATACATGTACACACATGCATGTACACACATGTGCACGGGGCCTTAGGTTCCACCCACACCCCCAGCACAAAAAATAGGGAGGGCAAGGGTGTTTGCTGCTGTGAATAGCCTTGTCTAGAATTCCAGGTCAGTTCCTTCCGACTCCAAACACAATGAAAAAAGAAGGTGCCACGAGGGTGGAGCAGGGCGGCATAGGCTCAGGCACGGTCAGAGTAATGACCTGCTCCCCCACCCGTCAGCTGCCTGCCGGTGAGTACCATAAGGTCTACACGACATCACCCAGCCCCTCCTGCTACATGTACGTCTACGTCAACACTACGGAGCTTGCGCTGGAGCAAGACCTGGCCTACCTGCAAGAACTGAAGGAGAAGGTAGAGAATGGGAGTGGTGAGTATCAGAAGATCTGGGCCGAGATGGCCCGGGTTCAAGGAGTCAGGGCCAGCCGGGTGCCGTGGTGCACTCTTGTAACCCCAGTACCTGGGAGGATGAGACAGGAGGATCGCAGATTCGTGGCCAGCCTCAGCTCCTTAGGCCCTCTGCAACTTAGTGAGACCCTGTTTCAAAAATAAAGAATAAGGCCGGGCGTGGTGGCGCACACTTGTATAATCCCCGCACTTGGGAGGTGGAGGCAGGAGGATCGCACAGGTTCGAAGCCAGCCTCGCTGGCTTAAGAGACCCTATATCCAAATAAAATATAAAATAGATCTGGGAGTGTAGCTGGGAGGTAGAAGGTTCCATCCCCAGTACCACAAAAAAACAAAAACAAAAACAAAAACCGGACATGGTGGCACACACTTGTCATACCTGTGCTTGTGAGGCTGAGACAGGAGGATCGCAAGGTTTGAAGCCAGCCTCAGCTACTTAGGCCTTAAGCAACTTTTAATAAGATCCTGTTTCCAAATGAAGTATAAGATAGGTCTGAGAGTATAGCCCAGAGGTAGAAAAGCCCCTGGATTCCATCCCCAGTACTACAAAAAATAAAGAGCCAGGTGTGGTGGTGCACACTTGTAATCTCAGTACTTGGGGAGGCTGAAACAGGAGGATCTGGGTTTGTGGCCTCAGATACTTAGGCCCTTTGCAACTCAGTAAGTCCTTGTTTCAAAATAAAGAATAAAAAATAGGACTAGGAGTATAGCTTGGAGGTAGAAGACCCCTGGGTTCAATCCTCAGCACCAAAAAAAAAAAAAAAAAAAAATTTAAGGCCAGAGAGCTGGGCATAGTGGCACATGCTTGTAATCCGAGTATTTCTGTTTGGGAGGCTGACAGGAGGCTCGCACAGGTTCGAAGCCAGCCTCAGCAGCTTAGTGAGGCTTTCAGCAACTGAGACCCCATTTCCAAATATAGAATTAGGTCTGGGGGTATAGCCCAGAGGTAGAAGATCCCTGGATTCCATCCCCAATACCACAAAAAATAAAAATAAAAAATAAGGCTAGGGGTATAGCTTGGTGGTAGAATGCCTCTGGGTTTAATACCCTGTACCCCCCCAAAAAAAATAAATAAATAAAAGTTTGAAGCCTGTTAGGCAGAGAAGGAATGCCAAGGGGAGAGTGAGCCGTCTCAGTGATTCCTCTCTGCTGTCCACCGGGCAGAAACAAGGCCTCTGCCTCCGGAGCTGCAGCCTCTGTTGGAAGGGGAGGTAGAAGGGGGCCCCGAGCCCACGCCTCTGGTTCAGACCTTTCTTAGACGCCAGCGAAGGCTACAGGAGATTGAGCGCCGGCGAAATGCCCCCTCCCACGAGCGACTCTTCCGCTTCTTGCTGCGCAAGCTGTATGTCTTCCGCCGCAGGTGAGCTCCACCCCAGCCCTCGCCTTCCGCGGGTGCTGGCCAGCTTGGTCCCTCCTCTGGGGAGCCACACCGAAGACCCCTGGGAAAGGACAGCCCAGCTCTGAAGCCTTTCAGGGAGCGGGTGGCCGCTGGCATCTGACCGTCTGTCTTGTCTGGCCTTGGTTACCTCCAGGTCACCCTTGGGTTATTCCTCCAGACTGGACAGGGAGTGGAGCACCCTTCCAGCGGGGACAAGGCCGGCCACTGGGGAAGCCCCCCAGAAACCTGGGTTCAGTGAAAAGCTGGGACCAGGCGCCCCTAGGAACTGGCTGAAACCTTATGTGGAAATAGGAATTTGGACTGACTGGCCTTTCCCTTTTCCCCCAGCTTCCTGATGACGTGCATTTCACTTCGAAATCTGGTATTGGGTCGCCCTTCCCTGGAGCAGCTGGCCCAAGAGGTGACTTATGCAAACTTACGGCCCTTTGAGCCAGCTGACGAGCCAAGCCCCGTAAACACAGCCTCTTCAGAGCCTGGTCCTGAGCCAAATCCAGATCCTGGCCACTCAGAGTTCTGAGGGGCCAGATATTGGGTGATGTGGGAGCAGCAGTTATAGGCCTTGTATCTTTTCAAAGATTTGAGAGAAATTATCTATAGACTTTTGAATCCAAGACTGAGTGGCTATGGGGAGGTTGGAAGCAATGTCAAATGTCCTTTTAAAATAAAGGGGTAAGAGTCAAGTTCAAATTGACCTTTCTTTTGGATAGTGAAGATTGAACCCAAGGGTATTTATTCTACCTCCAAGCTACATACACAGCTCTAACCCAAACAAATTTATTTTGTGTGATGCTGGGGATGGAACCCAGAGCCTTTCTAACCTTCGGGCTACACTCCCAGACCTATTTTATATTCTATTTGGAAACAGGGTGTCATGAAGTTGCAGAGAGCTCACTAAGTAGCTGAGGCTGGCTTCGAACCTGTCTCAGGCTCCCAAGTACTGGGATTACAAGCATGTGCCATCAAGCCAAGTCAGCCTCAGATACTTAGTGAGGGTCTCAGCAACTTAGTAAGACTCGTTTCCAAATAAAATATGAAATAGGCCTGTAAATATAGCCTGGAGATAGAAAGCCCGTGTTCCACCCCCAATACCACCCCAAAAAAGTCTTACTAAATTGCTGTGCCTGGCCGTAAAACTAGATGCTCTCAGCCTTCCAAGAATTGAGGTTGCTAATGTGCCACCACGCCCATTGCCCTTTTATTTGGAAATAGGGTCTGGCTAAGTTACTCTCTGCAGGTTGGCCTCAAGCCTGCGATGCTCTTAGCTCAGCCTCCCCAGCAGGATGTTTCCTGTCTGTATTCTTCCAGCCTTAGTCAGGGATAGCCCTCCCATCAGTCAGACTGAGCTTCCCGGACCTATTTTCTATAGGGTCTCGCTTCGCTGTTGAGAGCCTAAGAGCTAGCTGTGCCCATCCACAAGCCCTTAACCCTAGTCTCAGCCTCCCAAATGCTGGGATTACAAGCGTGTGTCACACACCTGGCTCAGAAGCCCTGATTCATGAGACATTGTACATGCTATCGGTGTATGGTGCAATTTGGCCAGCAGGGTTATCCCTAACTGCTAAACTCAAGAGTACCTCAAGACCCTGTTTCCAAATTTAAAAAAATATTTAAGAGCCAGGCGTGGTGGCGCACGCTTGTAATCCCAGCATTCGGGAGGCTGAGACCTGGAGGATCGCAGTTCACGGACAGCCTCAGCTACTTAGCGAGGCCCTCTGCAACTCGGTGAGACCCGGTTTCAAAATAAATAAAAAATAGGGCAGGGGGTATAGCCTGGAGGTCAAATGCCCCTGGGTTCCATCCCCAGACCCGCAAAAAAAAAAAAAAAAAAAAAAAAAAAAGGTCTGGGAGTGTAGCCCAGAGGTAGAAGGGTTTCTAGGAACCCCAGCACCACACACAAGGGCCACCAGGATGGCCATATTATGTGCAGTCTTCACCGCCAACGCTGGGATGACTTGCTCTTGTACGGGACTTCAACCCAGGGGCACTCTAACTCAACTAGCCTGCAGCCCGTTATGTTCAGCCTCCCGTTACTAGGTTGGCTGCAAAACTGTCCTGGCCTCGCAGCCTCCCAACTACAGGGATTGTGTCACCTCAGGCCATAACTTGCTTTTTAAAGTTTCCTAGCATTTCAACTTTCTCTCCTGTCTCAGCTTCCCAATTGCTATGACTGCAAGCGTGCACCACCATGCCCATTTTCCCCAGGTCTGTCTAGGTTACCCGAGTCTCAGTACTTGCTGTGTCTCAGCCTCAAGTACTGACACCTGGCACCATGTTTAAAGCAGGTATTAGCTCAGTGGTAAAGGGCTTACCTAGTACGCCTGTGGCCTTGTACAAAACTCAAGCACTGAAGGCAACAGACTACTGCATCCTAACAGGCCAGGCACGGGGTGACCACCTTTACTAGCAGAAACAGCTATGTTGTGAAGGGCCTCACACCTTAGAGCAGTCTCAGCAACTTAGCCAGAGGGGGCTCCAAGACGAAAGGGGGGAGGATGTGACTCAGATTAGCTTGGGATTTTTTTTTTTTTTTCGGGTCTGGGGATGGAACCCAGGGGCATTTGACATCCGAGCTACACCCCCTACCCTAGTTTTTATTCTTTATTTTGAAGCCGGGTCTCACTGAGTTGCAGAGGGCCTCACTGAGTAGCTGAGGCTGTCCGCGAAATGCTATCCTCCAGGTCTCAGCCTCCCGAATACTGGGATTAATACTGGGATTACAAGCGTGCGCCACCAGCCCGGCTAATTTGGGATTTAAATCCCCTGCAAACCCCTTCCAACAGCCTACTGGCTGAGTAGCTGCTGTGCCAAGGACACGAATCTCAGCCTAGAAGACAACGGTGAACGGTCCCACGCAGATCTGAATTATGGGTTACAATATTCAAGGCTACAAGGCACAGATCCTCAGGCCACACAGAGCAACAGCACTTAAAAAATAAGGGACACAGTTAGGGTATAACCTAGCATTTTATTTAGATCTTCATTAAACTGTTGGAATTGAGAACCAGACATACGTAATAAACCTCCAAAAATAGATCCTGAAAGGCACTTTCTGCTTAGGGCCAGCAGTCATGGAGTAAGCATGTAAACAAGCTGGCTTCTCTGTACCACACCAGCCAAGTCAGCTTTCTCCACGGCCAGCTGCGCCAGCTTTGCCCTCCCTTCCGTAACACCAGCCAGACCCCCTTGTAGGTCCAACCCAAGGTTTTTCTGTAGGACACCTTGGCCTACCTGGGAATGCTGGAAACATGTTGTTAAAGGAATCATGGTGTCGAGGAAAAAAAAACTTTTAAAAAGCTGCCATCTGAGGTGATGGCTTCTCTGTACTTACGCCATACCCCAGAATACAATAAATAAGCAATTAGAAAATGTTCAAGTATGAAGGGATTTCCTCCTCCCCGCCAAAAAGCACTGCTCTCTGAAGGAAGCTGGTTTCTCTGTAGCTACACCAGCTGTTCAGAAAGCTCATTGGACCTGGTTTTGAAAATAAAACAAAGTTAAAACCCTGGGAGGAATTATTGTGCAGTGTGGAGTACTCAGTCTTTCTTATAAAGAAAAAAAGGTTATCTGGTACCAAAGTGTGCAACCTACAGACCCTCAGGGGCTGCCCTGTGGCTTCTCTGTATGACATCAGAAGGGTGCCAAGTGCCTGTTTTTCTAGACTAGAGTTGGTGAGGTTTGGCTAGTGCTGAAACCATGCATAGGATTGGTTTAACTAAATAAAACCTTATTACGTACGTCCTCCAAAGACAGCTGATAGTGGAGATTCTGATTTGGTGCTGTTAGAGGTGGAATTAAGAGCATTAAGCACCAGGGAGGTGGTTTAATGGTAACTGCCTTGTTTAACGTCAGGCTAGAGCTCCAACTGGAACTTGCGTTACATGCAAGATTGGTTGGAAAGGGAACACTCCCTGACAAAGCTACATAATTAGAAGTGGATGAGTTCTAGGGAGGATAAGGGGGGGCTTCACATTCAAAGTAGAGCTCAAGACATTACAAATTCATGCTGACGGGGCCGTGGTGTTGCGGATGGGAGGCTATAGTGGAACTACAAATACTTTCCGTGCACATTACAAGGACATGTTCAGCATCTGGTGGGACTTGGAGGGTTGGGGGACAGGGCACAAAGGATCGGTTCCGAAGCATTATTTACTACAGTGTCTGTCTCTAGGCAGTTACATGGATCACCTATGCTCACCAAGTTCATTATAATGTGAACAAAACACCTAGGGAGAGAATAGCAAGCCCGACTTACAGTCCCCACAAAAGCTAAATTTCATGTCATTAACTAGAGTGACTGCAACTGATGAGGAGCTGAAAGAGGACAGGAAAATTTAGGATGAACGGCCCTTTCCCTCAGAGCTTGAAGGCTTCTCTGTAGCCTACGCCAACAAGTCTGGGGAAAAAAGGCTAACACTCAATATTTAAGCTTTCTGGGCACTTCCCATGGGAAGCTGTCCCTACCAAAGTGGCCATAGGCTGCAGTCCTCTGATAAATTGGCTTCTTCAGATCCAGATCCCTGGAATATACAAGTCCGTAACTTAATATGTAGCAGTCAATTAAAACAAAGCAAAACAATCAGCAAGACTTATTTTCAAGAGCTCTGGCAAGTGAGTTCAGTTCTCTGGGTATGCTAGGAAAAAAGTTTGTTGCAAGTGTTACTTCCCTGGCGTCCAAACTCCTTGCACAGTTCTTATCAGTAACTATAGTTCTTGTTTTTCGGACCCTGGCTCAACAAATATGAAAACTTGTTATTCTGAGAAATTCCAATTGTCAAAAAGCTCATCTGAGGTCACGGAATACTTACCAAGGTCCCACTGCCCACTCTAGTTATTTTCTTTGCAACAACCTCGAACATTCCACTTGTATTAATTTCTTATTATAAGCATCCTTAAGTATAAGGTAAGTAAACACCAAGCCCAAAGTCAAACGTGGAAGACTTTCTAGGGTGGTTAGTCTAAGCCATGAAGCACTAATTTTGTCTCACAACTGGGCCCTCCCGAGGCAATGTTAAAACAGCATGTTCTAGAAATTAAAAACGCACTTGACTTTAATCTACCAACTCCTCAGATTAAAGCATTGCACACCACACACGCACACACAATTTTTCACTAGCAATAGGGCTTTACCATCTTTACCTGACAATGACCCCAGGGCGAAGATCAAAGTTCTTCTTCACAATCTCCAATAGCTCTCTCTCACTCTTCTGAGAGGTGCCATAATGGAAAATGGAGATGGACAACGGATGTGAGACTCCAATAGCGTAAGAGACCTAAAAGGAGATAAATGTCACACGAGTCAGTCACCAGAGACATCCGTGCAATGCCGGTACAAACACCAAGCAGGTAAGAACATCACTGCTCAATGCTATCCTGACTGCATGACTCAGTCATCCCAGTTAATGGAAGAATATATACCTGAACAAGAACCCTCCTGCACAGACCTCCTTTAACAAGGGACTTTGCCACCCAACGGGCGGCGTAAGCAGCTGAGCGGTCCACCTTGGTGTAGTCCTTCCCTGAGAAGGCACCTCCGCCATGAGCTCCCCAGCCGCCATACGTGTCCACAATGATTTTCCGGCCAGTCAAACCAGCATCACCCTGAAATCAGATTCGATTCTAGTCAGTTTGTACTCAACCTTTCCCACTAAATGGCTCATTAGGCTGCCTAGCAGGGTCAAGGTTCAGACACATTTCAGTACGCCTTAAAAGGTGGTAGTAGCCAACAGTTTGCAAGCCAACAGCAAGGGCCCCAGGGGGAACAGATGCAAAGGCACGCCGCTGACCTTACCTGCGGCCCACCGATGACAAATCTGCCGCTTGGCTGTAGGTGGTAGATCGTATCCTCATCAAGGTATTTTGCCGGCACGACAGCTTTGATGACTTTCTCCTTCAGGGCGTCCCTCATCTCGTCCAGGCAAACCTCCTCATCATGCTGGACGGAGATGACGATTGTGTGGACGCGGATGGGAATCACCGCCCCTCGGTCTTGCATGTACTGCACAGTCACCTTCAAGTCAACACGGACATCAGAACACCTCACAAGCAACGCCGTGCCTGGCTCTGCCCTAGTTAGGATGCAGCAGAGACAACTGACTTCCTACACCAGCGGAACTTTGGGCAGATTGCTGCAGGACCACACTTACCTGGGTCTTTGAATCTGGGCGTAACCAAGGCAAAGTGCCGTTACGGCGCAGTTCAGCCAGTTTGGCATTCAGCTTGTGCGCTAAGACAATGGTTAAAGGCATACACTCCTCAGTTTCATCAGTGGCATAACCAAACATCAATCCCTAAAAAGAGGAAAAGTCACCATTGTGATCTACCAAGCGTCATTTAAAGACAGATGGGACACAGATAGCTTCTTCACAGTACCTGGTCTCCTGCACCAATGTCTTCCTCATTCCGGTCAAGATGAACACCTTGGGCGATATCTGGTGACTGCTGCTCCAAGGCTACCAGCACATTACAAGTCTTATAGTCAAATCCTATGAACAAGAACTTTCTTAGGAAAAGGTCACAACAGTACCTTTTCTACTTAGTTATAAGGAATCCTAATAAAGAAACCAGATGCAGCAGGGCATGGTGGTAATCCCAGTACTTGGGATCCCAAGACAGGAGGATCCAGATTCTTGGCCAACCCCAGCAACTGAGGCCCTGTTTCACAATAAAGAATAAAAATAGAGCCAGGCGTGTTGACGCATGCTTGTAATCCCAGCATTTGAGAGGCTGAGACCAGAGGATCACGGTTCACGGACAGCCTCAGCTACTTAGGCCCTCTGCAACTTCAAAATAAATAAAAAATAGGGCAGGGGGTATAGCTCAGAGGTCAAATGCCCCTGGATTTCCTCCCCAGATCCACCAAAAAAAAAAAAAAAACATATACAATTTAGCTAGGTATGGTGGTACTTGTGATCCTAGCACTTGGGAGGCTGAGACAGGAGGATGGCAGGTTCTTATCTAGCCTCAGCTACTTAGGCCACTTCAAAAGAAAAAATAAGGCTATGATTATGGCTGGGATAAGACCCCCTGGGTTCAATCCCTAGTACATTAAAAAAAAAAAAACACTAAGATGGACATGGGCACATGCTTGTAATCCCAGCATTTGGGAGGCTGAGGCAGGCAGATAGCAGTTAGGACAGCCTCAGCTACTTAGTGAGGCTCTTTACAACTCACCGAGATCCTCTCAGTTTCCAAATAAAGAATAAAAAACTAGGGCTGCAGGTGTAGCTCAGAGATAGAATGGGTCCCATTCCCAGTACTGCAAAAATAGGGTAAACTATAGAATTGACATTAAATATTAAGAATATTCTAGCTGGGCGTGGTGGCGCACACTTGTAATCCCTGCGCTCGGGAGGCTGAGACAAGAGGATCACACAGGTTCAAAGCCAGCCTCAGCTACTTAGTGAGGCTCTCAGCAACTTAGTGAGACCTTGTTTCCAAATAAAATATAAAATAGGTCACCGGGCATGGTGGCGCACGCTTGTAATCCCCGCGCTTGGGAGGCAGAGACAGGAGGATCGCACAGGTTCGAAGCCGGCCGCGCGCGCTGGCTTAGGAGACCCTGTTTCCAAATAAAAATGTAAAAATAGGTCTGGGAGTGTAGCCCGGAGGTAGAAAGCCTCTGGGTTCCACCCCCAGAACCACACACACACACGCGCGCGCACACACACACACACACACAAATTAAGAATGTTCTAGAAGATAGTTTCCTTAATCCTCACTAGCTATGCCACTTCTGGAAAAATAAAATTAAAATGCACCAGCCGGGCGTGGTGGCGCACGCTTGTAATCCCCGCGCTTGGGAGGCAGAGACAGGAGGATAGCGCAGGTTCGAAGCCAGCCACGCGTGCTGGCTTAGGAGACCCTGTTTCCAAATAAAAATGTAAAAATAGGTCTGGGAGTGTAGCCCGGAGGTAGAAGGGCTTCCAGGAATCCCAGTACCACCAAAAAAAAAAAAAAAAAAAAAAAAAAAAAATTAAAATGCACCTTTGGAAGAATCATCATATCCAATGTGTTTGATGGCTTCACGAACCACTTTCTGGTAGTCAATGGCAGCTCTAGATGTAATCTCCCCAGCAAGAAGGATCATTCCAGTTTTAGCAACAGTTTCTACAAAAGAAAGGCTTATGCTCAAACACCATTTTTATGCAAGTTTCCACAATTTCAACAATCAGGGATACGTCGTGAACCCACCACAAGCCACTTTGGCGTCCGGGTCCTGCTGAAGGTGCGCATCGAGGACAGCATCGCTGATTTGGTCACAAATCTTATCTGTAAAAACACAAAGAACATTTAGTTTATTATACGTAAGTATGACATATGCTCCCTTTCTATGAACTGTAATCAGAAAATCTGTTTTTTTACTTTCTGTTTTGGGTAAAACCAGAGATCAAGCCCAGGGCATTGTACCTCTAAGGTATACACACCTGACCCTACACACACACACATTTTGTGGTACTGGGGATTAAATCCAGGGTTATTCTACCTTTGAGCTACACTCCCAGCCCTTTTTACTCTTTATTGTGAAACAGTCTAAGTAGAGACCTCATTAAGTAGCTGAAGCTGGCTGTGAACCTGCCATCTTTTCTGAACCTCCCAAGTACTGAAATTACAAAGTATGTACTACTACACCCCGCACCCTCCTTTTGGTTTGAAACAGGGTCTTACTATGATGCTGAGAATCCTACATTACAATGCTGAGGCTGTCCTTGAACATGCCATCCTGCCTCAGCCTCCCAAACACTGGGATTACAGGAATGCACCAGAGATAATGGTTATCTTTAAGTACAACAGCATAGGGCAGGGAAGGGAACACTAGTGGCTATTTCCACAAACAAGTTTAAGCCAGTAGTGATGGCACACCTTTGTACTCCCAGTACTTGGGAAACTGAGACAGGAGGATCACAGGTTCAAGGACAACCTCAGCAAGGAGACTACTTCATACTAAAATGAGTAAGGCTGGGGGTGTAGCTCAGAAGTAGAATGCCAGAAGAGCTAGCTCCATCTTCAGTACCCCCACATTTCTTTAACAGTATTTCACAGACGGCTGGGCATGGTGGTACATGCCTGTATTCCCAATACTCAGGAGGCTGAGAGGATTAATTTGAGGCTAGTTAGCCTCAGCAATTTAATGAGACCCTCATCAAGACCCTGTTTCAAATATGTACAAGTATACAGATATAAAGACCAGAGACGTAGCTCAGATATAAAATATTACAAGTGTCCACCAACTCACCAACCCAACCACCAACTAGGGCAACAAATGAATTCAACTAAAGAATTATGCTATGTGCCAGACCTGGCGGCACACACTTGGCACACACTTGCAACCCCGGTACTTGGGAGAGACAGGACAATCACAGGTTAAAGGGCAGAATCAGCAAGAAACACTATCTCAACCTAGTGGGATACTGTTTCAAAATAAAAAGCCAAGTGAAAATAAGCAGGCACTTGGGAGGCTGAGACAGGAGAATCAAAGATTCAAGGTTAGCTGCTGCAACTTAGTGAGAACCTGTTCCCAAATAAATAGGGTGGAGTGTAGCCAATACAATGCCATGGGGCCCAATACCCAATACCACATACAAAAAAACCAGGACACCAAAGGAATTCAAAACTATATGAACCAAGATTGGTGGTGCACTTGTAATCCCAGGGCTTGGGAGGCTGAAACAGGAGTACTGGGTTCGCAGCCAGCCTCAGTTACTTCTTAGTGATGCCCTTCCCAACTCAGTGACACCATTTCAAAACTAAATAGAATAGGGTTATGGGGTAGCTTGGAGGGGGAATGCCCCTGGGTTCCCAGCACTGCAAAAGAGTAAATGAAAACTTTATGAACAGTCGGATGTGGTGGTGCATGCTTTTAATCCCAATACTCAAGATCTGAGACAGGATTGCAGGTTTGCTGCCAGCCTCAGCTACTTACTGAGACCCTGTTTAAAAAAAAAAACAGGAGCCAGGCTTGGTGGCACACAATTGCCATCCCAGCATTTGAGAGGTGGAGACAGGAGGATGGCGGCTCACGGACAGCCTCAGCTACTTAGTGGGACCCTCAGCAACAAAGTGAGACCCTGTTTCAAAATAAATAGGGCTGGGGTTGTGGCTTGAGGTAGAATGCCCCTGGGTTCCATCCCCAGTACCGCAAAAAAAAAAAAAAAAAAAAAAGATATAGGGCTTGGGGTGCAACTCAGATAAAATGTCCTTGGGTTCAGCCGGGCGTAGTGGCGCACGCTTGTAATCCCCGCACTTGGGAGGCTGAGACAGGAGGATCACGCAGGTTAGAAGCCAGCCTCAGCTACTTAGTGAGACCCTGTTTCCAAATAAAATATAAAAATTTCTCCAAGTGTCATCTATTATGGAGTAGGGGCCAAGGGTCAAATATCCCTCAAAAATAACTCTTGAATTCTCTACAACCATCCCCAAATAGATTCTTAACAAAATGTATACTGCAGCCAAGTCAGAGACTCCAGATTTATTGCCAGTGATATTTTTCTTGGTACTAGAGATTCAACCACTAGTATCCTACCTGAGGCACAACCCCGGGGCCTATTTATTTTGAAACAGGGTCTCACTAAGTTGCTAAGCTGCTCTGAGATCCATCTCCCTGTGACTACAGGCCTGCACTACCACACCCTGAAAAGGCCAGTGATTTTTTTTTTGCGCGTCTGGGGATGAAACCCAGGAGCATTCAACCTCCGAGCTACACCCCCTGCCTTATTTTTTATTCTTTAATTTGAAACAGGGTCTCACACTAAGCTGCAGAGGGCTAAGTAGCTGAGGCTGTCCACAAGCTGCGATCTCCGGTCTCAGCCTCCCCAATGCTGGGATTACAAGTGTGGGCCACTGACCGGCTCAAGGCCAGTGATTTTAAGTGACAATATTAAAGGGCAGAGGAAGACACCACAGAACACCTGACCATCACTCATCAGGATCTCAAGTTTGGCCTCTCCCACTAGGTTCCTTACGGCACAGGAGTGAAGATCATTAAGTGATAACTAGGCAGCGTGTTATGTGAGGACCCTAAGGGGATAAGCAGTGTGTGCTAGGTGGTGCTTTGAGGCTGAGACTAAAAGTTCCTAGAAATGGCTTCATTCTTTCACGAGTAAACCGTCCTCATAATGGCGATCCAGCACGGGACGCTTTTTAAGAAGGAAACATGAACTTGCCTAACCTGTAGGCACCAAAAACTAAAGGAAAGCCAGCCAGACTTGGCGGGGCACGCTTGTAACCCCAGTACTCTGGAGGCACGGGACTGCAGGTTCGAGGACAGCCCCAGCAAGAAGTGAGGCTCCTCATCCTCAAAAGCCCCGTTTCAAAATAAAAAGGCAGGCGTGGTGGTGCGCTTGGGAGGCTGCTGAGACAGGATCGCACAGGTTCAAAGCCAGCATCAGCTACTCTGTGAGCCTCAGCAACTTGGTGAGACCCTGTATCCAAATAAAAGTACAAAGTCAGTCTGGGAGTGTAGCCCGGAGGTAGAAAAGCCCCTGCGTCCCACCCCCAATGCCACCAAAATAAATAAAAAAAAAAACAAAACAGGCCTGGGGATGCTGTCTGCAGGTAGAATAACCTCCGGGTTCAACCTCCTGTACCGAAAATAAGAAACAAGCACAGCCAGCGCGAGGCGAGCTCGTCTGTAATTCGCTTCCCATCCTTTGAGTCCAAATAAGGGCGGCCTGCCCCGACAGGCGCTATATTTAGCAGGAGGCCGTCACCTGGAAGGCACGGCCACATCCGCCGCGGGCTGCTCCGTCCATCGGCCGCGGCGCGGTGACGAAGCGAAACGTCGCCGGCCGGCCGCCCGCTCCCCGGCGCGGAGGCCACATGCTGCAGACACGTGGCCGCCGCTGCAATGCGGGGCGCGCGCCCGACGCCGGACGCGAGCGCGCGGGGCCCCGGCCTGCCGCGCAGCCCCCGCCCTCCCGCCTTCTGGAACCTTCCGCCCCTCCCCCTCCCGGCCGGCCGCGCGCGCCCGGCGCCGCCACGAGGAAGGGGCGGCCGCCGCCCCCCGGCTCCCGCGAGGGCCCTCACCTGGGTGGCCTTCCCCCACCGACTCGGAGGTGAAGAGGAACGTGCCCTCCTCGATGAAAGCCTCGTGGAAGCCGTTCAGCTGCCCGTTCATGGTGGGGCGGCGGCGGAGGGCGGCGAGCGGCTCGGCGGCGAAGGGCGGCGGCGAGGGCGGCTGCAGGGCGCGCGCGGGGCGAGGCGCTCGGTCGCGGGCTGGCGGCGGCGCGGAGCAACGGGACGGCGGGCGGCGCGGCCCGGTATTTATAGCGCGGCGCCCGCAGGCCCCGCCCCCGGCCCCGCCCCCGAGCCCGGGGGGAGCGAATCGGGCCGAACCATCCGCGCCACGGGGGTTGGACGACTGAGGCGGGCCGGACCATCCGAGAGGCTGGGGGCGCCCGGCGCGCCTGCGGCCGTCCGGGGCCCGGAGGTCCCGG
Source organism: Muscardinus avellanarius (assembly GCF_963383645.1). Taxonomy (NCBI): domain Eukaryota; kingdom Metazoa; phylum Chordata; class Mammalia; order Rodentia; family Gliridae; genus Muscardinus; species Muscardinus avellanarius. The sequence continues at coordinate 85,503,221 of NC_137801.1, read as the reverse complement.
GGCGGGCGGTCCCGCGGGCGGCCCGCGCCCGGCCCCGCCGTGCTGGCCGCGGGAGGAGAGGCGCCGGGGCCGATCCCCCCGCGCCGCGACATGGCGCCGGCCTCCCGGCCGTTGGCGGCGCTGCGGCGGCGACGCGCGCCCCTGGCGGCGGCCGCGGGGAGCGCGGGCTTTGTGCGCCGCGCGGCGGGCGAGGGCGGCCGGGCGCCGGGTCGGCTCCCGCGGCCGGGGTAACGGCCTCGGCGAGGAGGGCGGAGTCCGGCCGGCGGACAATAGGCGGCTGGGGTTTGCGTTTTGCCCGCCGGTTCTTACTCTTTCGGTGCTAAGCATTCGCAGAAAAGTAACTGAGTAGGACTACTGCGAGGTTGGTGTGTCTTTTGTCTGTCTTTAAACGGAGTGCCCATTTGTATGAACTCGCAGTGAGTAATAGGATTGTCAGCTAGAACAAATGCATGTGGAGGCTGGCCAGTGCGGTAGGTACCCTGCAGAAAAATCTATATGGGAAGCCAGAATATAATTAAAAGGTTATCTTATTAATAGGGAGGCAGAAGGGATTAAATCCGGCGAGTAGCCTGTTAGAGCCTGATGCTCCTTCGCCACCCGCTGCACAGTGGGCTCTTCCTGTCAAAGATTAGTCATACCTGCTTGCTTTCCTACTCTTTCTTGCTGGTAATGAGGGTAATAAGAATAGGGTTTTATTGGAGGGGGGGTTGTACTGGGGGTGGAAGTCAGGGGCGTTCAACCACCAAGCTACTTCCCTAGTCCTGTTTTATTTTTATGTTGAGACAGTCTTGTTAGGTTGACGAGGGACTTGCTACGTTACAGGAGGCTGCCCTCCATCTTGGGCTCCCAAGGTCTGGAATTAGGTGTGTGCCATCTCTCCTGCTAAGAGTAGAGGTTTAAAGGCGGTTATGGTGGCGCTCACTGTAATCCCAGCTTTTGGGAGGCTGAGACAGGAGGATCATGCGTTCTCAAACAGCCTCAGCAATTTAGCAAGACCCCCCCCCCCGCACAATTTAGTAAGATCCTGTTTCAAAATCAACGGTAAAACTGGGCGTGGTGGTGCAAGCTTAGAATCCCAGTACTTGGGAGGCTGAGACTGGAGACTCCAGTTCATGACCAGCCTCAACTACTTAGTGAGGCTCTCCAAATTTAGTGAGACCCTGTTTCCAAATGTAAAATAGGACTGGGGGGTGTGGGCTGGGGATGTAGCTGGAAGGTAGAATGCCCCTGAGTTCCATCCCCAGCACCACCAAAAAAAAAAAAAAAAAAAAAAAAATTAAGACCTGGGAAGCCAGACATGATGGTGCACTCATGCTTGTAATCCCAGCATTTGGGAAGCTGAAACAGGAGGATCGCACGGGTTCAAAGCCAGCCTCAGCTATTTATGCTCTCAGCAACTTAGTGAGACCCTGTCTCCAAAAAAAAAAAAAAAAAAAAAAAAAAAAAAAAAATATATATATATATATATATATATATATATATATATATATATATATATATATATATACACACACATATATAAAAGGTCTGGGAGTATAGCCCGGAGGTAGAAAGCCTCTGGGTTCCACCCCCAGTGCCACCAAAGTATAAAATAGGTCTGGGAGTATAGTCCAGAGGTAGAAAAGCCCCTGGGCTCCACCCCCAGTACCACAAAACATAAAAAAGAAAATTAAAAAATTAGTGTTCAGAGCAGCCCCCACTTAAGAAATACCTGGGGATGTAACTCAGAATGGCCCAGGTTCAATACCCAGTACCAAAGGGGAGGGGAAATGAGCAAAGAGCCCTCTACCTCAGCGTCCGAAGTCTGTAAAATCGTGATAGTAATTTCATCATGGGATGATTGAAGGATTGAATCATACTAGCCTATTGGGGGGCACTCCAGGGAATTGAACCAAGGGGCATTCCACTTCGTTTTTGTTTGTTTGTTTGTTTGTTTGTTTGTTTGTTTGTTTTTGGTGGTCCTGGGGTTCCTGGAAACCCTTCTACCTCTGAGCTACACCCCCAGACCTATTTTATACTTTGTATTTGGAAACAGGTTCTCTTAAGCCAGCGAGGCTGGCTTCGAACCTGCGCGATCCTCCTGTCTCCACCTCCAAAGACTCCCAAGCACTGGGATTACAAGTGGGCGCCACCATGCCCGCTGCATTCCACTTTTTGAGCCCTTTTTTGTTGTTGTTGGAAATAGGATCTTATTGGTTTACAGAGAGTCTCATTACTTTGCTGAGGCTGTCCTCAAACCTGTGATCCTCCTGTCTCAACCTCCCAAGTATTGGATTACAGGCTTGTGCCACCACGCCCAGCATACGTGTACGTGGTGCTGGGGATTGTCCAGGGGCATTCTACCTCCAAGATAGACCCCAGCCCTATTTTATTTTTTATTTGGAAACAAGGTCTTGCTAAATTGCTGAGAACCTCAGTAAGTTGCTGAGGCTGGTCTTGAACCTGAAGTCATCCTGTCTCAGTCTTCCAAGTACTGAGATTAAAGGTGAGGGTTTTTTTGTTTTGTTTTGTTTTGGTGGTACTGGGGGTGGAACCCAGAGTCTTTCTACCTCCAGATTATACTCCCAGACCTATTTTATATTTTATTTGGAAACAGGGTCTCACTAAGTTGCTGAGAGCCTCACTCAGTAGCTGAGGCTGGCCTCGAACCTGCGCGATCCTCCTGTCTCCGCCTCCCAAGCGCAGGGATGACAAACGCGCCCACCATGCCCGGCTAGGCTTTTTTATTTTCAAACAAGTTCTTGCTTAGTTGCTGAGTGTCTGAAGTAGCTGAGGCTGGCTTTGAACCTGTGATTTTCCTCTTTCCCAAGTACTGGGATTACAAGCGTGTGCTGCCCCAACTGGCTTAGCCTTAGTCTTTAGCGCAGTTTCTAGTATATAATACTAGCTGTAACGAAAAATTACCTGTGTTTCCCTGAGAACCATTCACTGGCCTCCAATAGCTCTTTGGACAAAGGGTTAAATCCCTGCATGCTCTTGGTGTGTGTGTGTGTGTGTGTGTGTGTGTGTGTGTGTGTGCACGCGCGCACGTTCTGGGGATGGAACCCAGGGGCTTTCTATCTCAAGGCCACACTCCAAAAACATATTTTATGTTTTATTTGGAAACAGGGTCTCAGTTGCTGAGAGCCTCACTAAGGAGCCGAGGCTGGCTTCCAGCCTGTATGATCCTCCGGTCTCAGCCTCCCAAGCACTGGGATTACAAGCGTGCGCCACCACGCCCGGCTTCCCTGCATAGTCATAAAGGCCCCAGTGTGATTTGGCTACTATGCCTTCAACTTTATCTTGTACAACATACCTCTCTTTCTGTTTTCTGATTGGATTTCTTTTTATAACAGTTCAGCCTATTGATTGCCATCAAAATAAACCAGGATACATTTTCTCTGATTTTTAATTTTTGGTATGTGTGTAGTACTGGGAACTAAACCTAGGGCATTCTACCTCTCAGCTACACTCCCAGCCCTTTTACAAAAATAAAAGACCCTGTTTCAAAAGTAAAGAACAATCTGGGTGTGGTTGCTTGGGTTTGTAATCCCCGTGCTTGGGAGGCTGAGACAGGAGGATTGTACAAGTTTGAAGCCAGCCTCGGCTACTTCTTGAGGCTCTCAGCAACTCAGGGAGATACTATTTCTGAAGAAAGAAGAAAAAATAGGGCTGGGGGTGTAGCTCAGAGGTCGAATGCCCCTGGGCTCCATCCCTAGTACCACAAGAAATAAATAAATAAGTAAATAAGGTTAAACTGGGCATGGTGGCACATGCTTGTAATCCCCGCGCTTGGGAGGCTGAGACAGGAGGATCGCACAGGTTCAGAGCCAGCCTCAGCTACTTAGTGAGGCTCTCAGCAACTTAGTGAGACCCTGTTTCCAAATAAAAAAATATAAAATAGGTCTGAGAGTATAGCCAGGAGGTAGAAAATACCACCACAAAAAAGTAAAAATAAAAGGGCTAGCGTGAGTACCTGGGGAAATACACTAAAGGATGTATGTTTGTATCACTTTGAATCTCACTATGAGGTACAATTACAACCAGGCCCTTTGCAACAAAGTGGCCTTGTTTCAAAAAGATATAAAGACTAAGCCGGGCATGGTGGCACACGCTAGTAATCCAGCACTTGGGAGGCTGAGACAGGATCGCAAGGTTCGAAGCCAGCCTCAGCTGCTTAGTGAGGCTCTCAGCAACTTAGTGAGACCCTGTTTCCAAATTAAAAAAAGGTCTGGGAGTATAGCCCGGAGGTAGAAAGCCTCTGGGTTCCACCCCCAGTACCACCAAAAAAAAATACAAAAATAAAAAATAAAGACTAAAGCCAGGCTTGGTGGCAGCATGCTTGTAATCCCAGCATTTGGGAGGCAGCCTCAGCTACTTAGTGAGGCCTTTTGCAACTCAATGAGACCCTGTTTCAAAATAAAAAAAAATAGGGCTGGTGGTGTAGCTCAGAGGTAGAATGCTCCTGGGTTCAATCCTCAAGACAGGTAAAACTCAGCTGGCATGGTGGAGCACGCTTGTAATCCCAGCATTTGGGAGGCTGAGACTGGAGGATCGCATTCGTGGACAGTCTCAGCTACTTAGTGAGGCCCTCTGCAACTCAGTGAGACCCAGTTTCAAAATAATAAAAAATAGGGTAGGGTAGAGGATGTAGCTTGGAGGTCGAATGCCCCTGGGTTCCATCCCCAGTACTACAAAAAAAAAAAAAAAAAGGCCTTGGTGACAAGGCAAAGTCTATAAAAAGAGGTCCCACTGTTCCAGTCATAAGCATGGGAACTAAGAGCTCTTAACTAACAAGAAAGCACATGGCCATCTTGTTCTGAGACTGAGATTTCTGATTTCATAGATTAGTGCCTCAAGGGTAAAGTAAACCGAGAGAAGTTACTGGCTGGCTTCATATTTCTCGTTAATGAGATCTGCTGAATGTGAAATGTACAGCACCTGGGAAAATCTGATCAGGCCCCTTGCTTCTCAACCCGGAGAACAGCAGTGGGCGGCAGCCCCGGGAAAGCGCCAGGCTGCGGGTGAGGAACCCGGATCCGTGCTGCGCAGCTCCAGGTCTCAGCAGTCTCTGGCTCAGGGAGACGGCAGGAGTCAAAGCATCTGTGGTGCGAGAAGCTGTGGATTTGGCAGGAGACAAGGTGACACTAGAGAGGACAGGGCCGCAGTGTGTCTGAAGACACTGAGGAGGAAGCTCCTGGACCCGGGTCTCCCGTCAGGACATGCTGCGAAGCCAGCCTCGGCAGTCCAGCGAGGCTCTCATAAACTTAGACCCTGTTTCCAAATGAAGAATAGAATAGGGTTGGGGCATAGCTCAGGGATAGACTGCCCTGGGTTTAATCCCCAGCACCACCAAAAGAAGTAAAAAATTTTAGCCAGGTGTGGTGGCACATGCTTGATATACCAGCATTCGGGAGGCTGAGACCTGAGGATCATGGTTCGTGGACAGCCTCAGCTACTTAGGCCCTTCACAACTTAGTGAGACCCTGTTTCAAAATAAGGAATAAAAAATAGGGCAGGGGGTGTAGCTCGGAGGTCAAATGTCCCTGGGTTTCATCCCCAGACCTGCAAAAAGAATTTAAAAATCTTTAAAAAAGCACTGGGGAGCCGGGCGTGGTGGCGCACGCTTGTAATCTCCACGCTGGAGGATCGCGTAGGTTCAAAACCAGCCTCAGCTACTTAGTGAGGCTCTCAGCAACTTAGTGAGACCCTGTTTCCAAATAAAATATAAAATAGGTCTGAGAGTATAGCCCGGAAGTAGAAAGCCTCTGCATTCTACCCTCAGTACCACCAAAAAATAAAAAAGCACTGGGGGAGCCCGGCGTGGTGGGCACGCTTGTAATCCCAGCATTCGGGAGGCTGAGACAGAAGGATCGCGGTTTATGGACAGCCTCAGCTACTTAGGCCCTTCACAACTTAGTGAGACCCTGTTTCAAAATAAAGAATAAAACATAGGGCAGGGGATGTAGTTTGGAGGTCAAATGCCCCTGGGTTCCATCCCCAGACCCACAAAAAAAAAAAAAAAAAGGACTGGGGGGGTCGGGCATGGTAGCACATGCTTGTAATGCCAGTACCTGGGAGGCCGAGACAGGAGGATCTCAGGTTCAAGGAACATCTCACAAAGTAGTAAGAGTGTCATCAACCTAGCAAGACCCTGTCTCTGAATAAAAATAAAATAGGGCTGGGGGCGTAGCTTAGAGGTAGAATGCCCCTGGGTTCAATTCCCAGTGCCACCAAAAAAAAAAAAAAAAAAAAAAAAAAAGGCTTGCCAGGGGGTGTGGCTCAGAGGTAAAATAGACCCGGGTTCATTCGTCAGTACCAAAAATAAATAAAAAAAGTACCTTTTATGTGAGACAGGCCAGGAAGAAACAATCTAGGCCGAATGTCTCTGAAATTGTGCCAGTCCTTAAGGGCCAAAGTGTAGACGGCTCATATGTCCTCAGAAACAAGGACAACTCTCTCCCTGACTGCTTCTCCTTCCGGCCCCACTGCCCAAATCTCTTGGCTGCATGACTGACTGTCTTCACTGAAGTACTTGCCCTTCATTGGTGCCCATGACTGGAACCGGGTAACCCCGCCCTTCGCTGGGATCCCAGTGGAGCTGGAGGGCAGTATTCACTGGGACACCACAGCCTTCGACCATTATTTTGATGGCCTGCCTTGCATCCACCGTTGGCAATCTGGCTGTGCAGGGACAGCTGGCCCACCCCGCCCTCTGCTGTAGCTGCACACTGGGCAGCACGCTGGCGGACCTGCGGCTGCAAGGCCCCCTGATGGACTTCGCTCCAGCCAGAACTTACGCATTCGGCGCTGGGTTCATGGGAATCCTCCTTTCTCTGGAGCCGAGCCTGCCTGTTTCTCCCCCTTCCCCTTATAATCCACCCCCCATGACAGCAGGAAGTAGCCAGAAGGAACAAGGCCTGAGTCTCACACAGTATCAAAGAGGGGGGAATGATGGCCGGGTCACATCAGTTCCATGAGAAAGCTCCAGCCCAAGGCCGAGCCTAGCCACTGCACCTCTGCCCTATACTCAGTGTCCGCGTACCATTTCTGTTAACCAATGAGTTTAAAGGGCCATGAGACCCTCCAATGAGATGCAGCATCCAGCCTGGTTGGCCAATGACAACACGCCAACTCAGCCTAGAACCGTATGTAACCCCAAGCACAGCCACGTTCTCTCTGCTTCTCCTTCCAACTCCCCAGCCGGGATAAATCTCTTGGCTTCAAAGAAGAAGAAGAAGGAGAAGGAGAAGGAGGAGGAGAAGGAGAAGGAAAAGGAGAAGGAGAGGAGGAGGAGGAGGAGGAGGAACAAGGACAATGTGAATCCTCTCATTTTTAGGCTTTTTGTATTTTTTTTTTAAATTTTCCCAGGTAGTTTTTGTTTTTGTTTTGTGTATGTGTGTGGTACCGGGGATGTGGAACCCAGGGCCATTCTACCTCCCAGCTACACCCTCAGCCCTAATTTTCAATCTTTATTTTGAAACAGGGTCTCACTAAGTTGCAGAGGCCTCACTAAGTAGCCGAGGCTGTCCATGAACCTCCATCTTCCTGTCTTAGGCTCCCAAGTACTGGAATTGCAAGCTTGTTCCACCAGGGCCAGCTCATATCTTTTTTCCTATGAACACACTTAGTGGGGGTGGGATCTAGGGGCATTCAACCTCCGATCTACACCCCCTGCCCTATTTATTATCCTTTTTCACTTGAAACAGGGTCTCACTGAGTTGTGGAGGGCCTCACTAAGTAGCTGAGGCTGACCATGAACAGCGATCCTCCTGTCTCAGCCTCCTGAGTGCTGGGATGACAAGCGTTCTCCATCTACACTGGCGTGTGTGTGTGTGTGTGTGTGTGTGTGTGTGTGTGTGTGTGTGTGTGTTACTGGGGATTGAACCCAGGGATGTTCTGCCTTTGTGCCTTCCCTCCCCCATTTCTATTTTTGTTTGTTTTGAAACAGGGTCTCTTACGTTGCTGAGGGCCTTGCTGAGTGCTGAGGCTGGCCTGGACCCTGTGGTCCTGGGTCTCAGCCGGCCAATACTTTTCATCTCCACCTGATTTCTCCTCTGGATCAATCCAGTTGGGCTGTCCTCCCTCTGGCTGATACCTGTCTGGTTTCAGGATCTTGGCATTGTAAACGGCCCTGCCTCTCGGTGGCCAGGGGAAGATCTGGCCCTAGGCACTGGGTAGCCGGATATCAGTGGAGCCCTGAGAGTCTCTGGGACGTGCCCTTTATCTTGGTGAAAGCCTGGGTACAGGCCCTTTATCTTGCCCAGCCCTGCTCTGTGGAACACAGCTGCCCCCAGGACACAAAAGGCTCCAGCCCAGATGCTGGCTTGGTGGGGTGATTGGAGACAGAGCACAGCCCTGCCTCCTGCTCCGCTCACAGAAAACAGATCTCCACCTGCTGGCCAAGATGTTCACCAGTGGCTTTTTGGTCCTCAGTCTACCTAATCCTCCAGGAGGCTTAAGTAGTTCATTGTTTTATAATCCCGTTTAGCTAAAAAAGGCAGTTCATGGCCGGGCGTGCAGCTCATGGCCGGGCGTGGTGGTGCACGCTTAATCCCAGTATTTGGGAGGCTGAGACCAGAGGATCTCAGTTTACCGACAGCCTCAGCTACTTAGTGAGGCCCTCCACAACTTAGTGAGACCTGCTTTCAAAATAAAGAAGAAAAAATAGGGCTGGGGGTGTAGCTCACAGGTAGAATGCCCCTGGGTTCCATCCCCAGTACCACAATAAATAAATAAATGGCAGTTCATGAAGGAGGAATATAAAGAGGTGTTTGTGCCCAGCGTGGTGGCGCACGCTCGTAATCCCCGCGCTTGGGAGGCAGAGACAGGAGGATCGCGCTGGTTCGAAGCCAGCCTTACTGGCTTAAGAGACCCTGCTTCCAAATAAAAAAAATATATAAATAGGTCTGGGAGTGTAGCCCGGAGGTAGAAGGGCTTCCAGGAACCCCAGTACCACCAAAAAACAAAACAAAATAAAGAATAAAAAATAGGACAGGGGGTGTAGCTCGGAGGTCGAATGCCCCTGGGTTCCATCCCCAGACCTTCAAAAAAGAAAGAAAGAAAAGAAAGAGAAAGAAAGAAAGAGAGAAAGAGAAATTCTGCAAACATTTATGGCCCCTGGGAAAGCGTAGAGTGTCTAGGGCCGGCTGTCTTTAGCCAGAGTGCTGGATCCACCCAGGTGAGTGAGTGAAGCCAAGAGGGCCTCCACTGGGATCAGGGAGAACACAGCCGCTCTGGGCCACCATGGCGGCCTTCACCTCGGCCCCCCCTCCCCAGCACATCTGCCACAGCCAAAGCTCACTTGGATGCGAAAGCAATGGCCATCACCGGAACCCTGAGCAGGAGGGCGCATGTCCTGCCCAGCAGAGCCTGAAGGAGGGCGGGCTCCGCCGCAGGGGCTGACAGGGAGCAGGTCCGGGTCCTGCCTGTTTGACCTCACCCCACCCTGTAAAAAAGCAGCTCAGGCTCAAAGGCTCAAGCAGGGACTTCAGTCTTAAACACTCTGGGAATCCCACAGGCACTGCTCTGCTAGGCTAAAAGAAACCGGACAGGTTATGTAAAGAGTCCGTGTGTGTGTGTGTGTGTGTGTGTGTGTGTGTGTGTGTGTGTGTGTGTATGTGTGTGTGTGTGTGGGGGGGTACTGGGGTTCCTGGAAACCCTTCTACCTCTGGGCTACACTCCCAGACCTATTTTATACTTTTTTAAATTTGAAAACAAGGTCTCTAGACCTGGTGTGGTGGAACGCTTGTAATCCCCGTGCTTGGGAGGCAGAGACAGGAGGATGGCGCAGGTTCGAAGCCAGACGCGCTGGTGTAAGAGACCCTGTTTCAAAAATATAAAATAGGTCTGGGAGTGTAGCCCGGAGGTAGAAGGGCTTCCAGGAACCCCAGTACCACCAAAAAAAAAAAAAAAAAAAAAAAAAGAAAGAAAAGAAAATAGGGTCTCTTAACCCAGAGCGCGCACGGCTGGCTTGGAACCGTGCGATCCTCCTGTCTCCGCCTCCCAAGCGCGGGGATGACAAGCGTGGCCGCGCCAGGCAAGAGTCCACTTTAAGGGACTTTAAAGACAGGCCCGTGCCCCCACCTAGTACTGTGTGCAAGCGTGTCACTACCTCTATGACCTACACACTATGATGTGAGACTGTAATGCGCCAATAAAAACATAAATATATATGTGTATATGTATATAATATATAGTTTTGGGTTTTTTTGTGTTGCTGGGAATTTAACGCAGGGGCATTCTACCTTTTACCTACACCCCCAGCCCTATTTTTTTTTTAATGGTACTGGGGATGGAACCCAGGGGCATTCTACCTCCAAACTACAGGGTCTCACTGAGTTGCAAAGGGCCTTGTAAAGTAGCTGAGGCTGTCCATAAACTGTGATCCTCGATCCTCAGGTCTCTGCCTCCAAATGCTGGGATTATAAGGGTGACCACCATGCCTGGCACTATTTTTTGTTCTTTATTTTTTAATTTTTTTTTTTTTTTTTGGTGTTACTAGGGGTGGAACGTAGAGGCTTTCTACCTCCGGGCTACACTCCCAGACCTATTTTATACTTTATTTGGAAACAGGGTCTCACTAAGTAGCCGAGGCTGGCTTTGAACCTGTGTGATCCTCCTGTCTCAGCCTCCCAAGCACAGGGATTACAAGCGTGCGCCACCACGCCCAAGCTTTTTGTTCTTTATTTTGAAGAACCTCACTGACTGGCAAAGGGCCTCACTAAGTAGTAGCTGAGGCTGTCTTTCAGCCTCATTTCTCCTGTCTCAGCCTCCCGAATGTTGGAATTACAAGCCTGCACCACCACACCTGGCCTGTGTGCTGATGTTGGAGGACACAGTGCCTGTGTGAAGAGCTGAGGTAAAGTGGATGGCACAGGATCGGACACCACATCGGGCTACTGCCCCACACGAGGGTCACTTAAACACAAGCATTCTGCCTCAGGACTAGACCTGATAACCAGCAGTCACCAACAGGTGGGTAGCTTATACAGCACGGACACGCTGGACCACGGGATGACTCCTGTCCTGGGGAGGGTAGAGAAAGTTGGTGTGGGAGCTGTGACGTCTGACTGTGAGATCTGGCCATGACGTCATGCCAGAGGAGGATCAAAGAAAGAGAGACGCCCCCTGACCACTGCCCCGAGATGACCCGGCCACCAGCACACCAACCAGCGGCTTACACAACCTCCATGAAAAGCCCCTTACCTGCGAGGAGGCTGGCTTTCTGAAGCTCATGGACTCTCCTGGATCAGATGCCTCCTTCCAGGTTTTATTCCAAAAAAAAAAAAAAAAAAAAAAAAACCTGTTCCCTGCTGTCAGCTGTGCTTTTTTGCCCCCATATACTCCAACAGATGGCATGAAGTTTTTTTTTTTTAAACAAATTTTTTATTGAACATAAGGCATGAGATTTTATAACCCTGTTCATACGGGTGCCATTTAAGATTTATGACTTATTTCTGAAACTTCCCGTTTAATTTTTTTTTTTTTTTTTTTTTTTTTTTGGTGGTACTGGGGGTGGAACCCAGAGGCTTTCTACCTCCGGGCTATACTCCCAGACCTTTTTTATATTTTATTTGGAAACAGGGTCTCACTAATGTTAAGTTGGGTCCTGCACTCATGTGACTTTGTGTCACATGACCTCTGCAGGGCAAGGGAGGGGCTGAAACCCCCGCGAGAATTGGGCGTTCCCGCGAGTAAACCCCCATCTCGCGAGATGCATGCCTTTAAAAGGAGAGCCCGCGTCCTCTAGCTTCGGACAGGCGCGCGGGCCCCACGGTGCCTCGCCCTGATCCCCGGGAGAGCCGTGCCATTAAAACTTTACATGCCACGTGTACCGGACCTCTCTCGTGTTTTTCACACTCCGCCGTACGCACATTATTTTTATTTTACTCGCATTTAATTTTTTATTTTACTTATCAACTAAGTTGCTGAGAGCCTCACTAAGTAGCTGAGGCTGGCCTCGAACCTGTGCGATCCTCCTGTCTCAGCCTCCCAAGCGTGGGGATTACATGTGTGCGCCACCACGCCCAGCCCCATTTAATATTTTTGGACCGCTGCTGATGATTGTAACAAACCATATAAAGCAGAATTGCGCGGAAGGGAGGAATGCCGTATTTTGTTGCTAAAGTCCTTGATTTCCACTTAGAAAAACTCTATTTCCAAGACGGACGTGGTGGCACATGCTTGTAATCCCAGCATTCCTGAGGCTAAGACCAGAGGATCGCAGTTCGCGGACAGCCTCAGCTACTTAGTGACGCCCTCAGCAACGTAGTGAGACCCTGTTTCAAAATAAAGAATAAAAAATAGGGCAAGGGCTGTAACTCAGAGGTCAAGTGCCCCTGGGTTCCATCCCCAGACCCACAACAACAACAAAAAAAACTCTATTTCCATAAGTAAATTTTTCCAAGCTGGGCGTAGTGGTGCATGCTTGTAAACCCAGTATTTGTAAGGCTGAGATAAGAGGTTCACGGGTTTGAGGTCAGCCTCAGCTACTTATCAGGCCTTCCTCAGTTAGTGAGACCTTGTTTCAAAGTAAAGAATAAAAAACAGGGCTGGGTTGTAGCTGGGAGGTAGGGTTCCATCCCCACTACTGCCCCCCCCCCAAAAAAAACCCACAAAAAGGGAACTTTCATTTTTATTTAACACTGGGAATGACACCTTGGGGCATTCTAACTCCAAGGTACACCTCCAGCCCTATTTTTTATTCTTTATTTTGAAACAGAGTCTCACTGAGTTGCAAAGGGTCTCACTAAGTAGCTAAGGCTGTCCTTGAAACCTAATCCTTCAGTCTCAGCCTTTGGAATGCTGGGATGACTAGCTTGCACTACCACGCCCAACTTTCAGAGTTGGAACTTTTTAAAAACAAAACAAAGCTGGGTGTGGTGTGCACTCCTGTAATCCCAGCATTTGGGAGGCTGAGACAGGAGGATCATTGTTCTGAGGACAGCCTCGGTTACTTAGGCCCTTTGCAACTCAGCGAGACCTTATTTCAAAATAAAAAATAAGCCAGGCTTGGTGGCGCACGCTTGTAATCCCAGCATTTGGGAGGCTGAGACTTGATCCTGGTCCCTAGACAGCCTCAGCTACTTAGTGAGGCCCTCTACAACTTAGTGAGATCCTGTTTCAAAATAAAGAATAAAATATAGGGCAGGCGGTGTGGCTCGGAGGCCAAATGCCCCTGGGTTCCATCCCCAGACCCTGCAAAAAAAAAAAAAAAAAAAAAAAAAAAAGAAGCTTGAACCTGAGCTACGTGGTGAAACTGACCACTGGGCCCGCAGACTCAGCCCTGTTGGGCTCTGCTCCCGCCCGCTCCTCCTGTTCCTCTTCTTTCCAGAAAGGGCCGTGCCAGGGCTCCCGTGCCCACCAGAGCTGAAGATTGCAAAGTCTCTCTGCCAGTGTCGTGGGTTGGTCGTGGGCTGGAAAAGAATTTCCAGAAATATACACGCAAGAGAGTGCTGGGCATCTTCAGAGGGAGTGCGAGGCTGGGGAGAGGCCAGAGGAAAGGCAGCAGGGCTACTTCAGGGGGCATAGATCTTTTTAATTTTTTGTGGTATTAGGGATTGAACCCTGAGACTTCCTACCTCTGAACTATGCTCTCAGGTCTATTTTTATTTATTTATTTTTTTTTTTTGTGGGTCTAGGGATAGAACCCAGGGGCATATGACCTCCGAGCTACAACCCCTGCCCTATTTTTTAATTCTTTATTTTGAAACCGTGTCTCACTGAGTTGCAGAGGGCCTCACTAAGTAGCTGAGGCTGTTCGCAAACCGCCATCTTCCAGTCTCAGCCTCCCGAATGCTGGGATTACAAGAGTGCGCCACCACACCCGGCTTTCAGCTCTATTTTTTATTATTTTTGTGTGTGTGGGGGGGTCTAGGGATAGAACTCAGGGACATTTGACCTCCAAGTTATACCCTCTGCCCTATTTTGTATTTTTATTTTGAAATAGGGTCTCACTAAGTCGCATGAGGCCTCAATAAGTAATAGCTGAGGCTGTCTGTGAACGCGCAATCCTCCTGCCTCAGCCTCTCAAATGCTGAGATTACAAGAGTGCACCATCATGCCCCAGCTCTTATTCTTTTTTTTGAAACAAGGTTTCATTAAGTTGTGGAAGGCCTCACTAAGTAGCAGAGGTTGGCTTCGAACCTGTGATCCTCCTGTCTTAGCCTCCCAAGTAGTGGGATTACAAGCATGTGCCACCACACCTAGCTGGCTGTACCCTACCACTGGGCTTTGAAAATGGCTTTCTTAACCAGGCATGGTAGCCCACACTGGTAATCCCTGTATTTGGGAGGCTGAGACAGGAGGATCGCACAGGTTTGAAGCCAGCCTCAGCTACTTACTGAGGCTCTCAGCAACTTAGACCCTGTTACCAAATAAAATATAAAATAGGTTGGGGTTGTAGTGAGGAGGTAGAAAAGAAGTAGGCAGGTAGGGAAGAGGCCTCAGTAGAAAAATTTAATTTTCTGAGGGGCAAGGAATACTAATTAACTTCCAAGGCTCCTAAAAAGAGACCAGCCCTTCCAAGGTTCAGAGATAAGAATGACCAAAGCATCACAAACCATCTGTTTACTAATCAACAAACCCAGGAAACATCCCTGGAGCAAGTCTGACACCTCTACTGAAAGGAGGAGACCCCTCAAGGACATGCAAGTACCCTATGCAGATTTTAAGAACTGCCTCCAAGTAATAGAAGACATGCAGAGATATATAAACCCCTAGACCAGTCACCAGGACGGTTACCCACTCTGGGAACCCCTCCCCGTTGGGGACCTTTTCTCTCTCGCAGGTCGCCTCGGCTTTGAGAGAAGGTGCGGTGCAATTGAAGGCACTTGGCCCGGGATACACTCAGGTAGTGACCTGAAGGCCTGAAACTGAAGGCATTTGGCTTGGACTACGCTCAAGTATTATCCTGAAGGCAGCTGCTGGGCACCAGAGTCCGGACAGCCCTCAGGGGTGTTCTGCCACTTTTCCCTATTCCCTGCTGTTTCCAATAAACTTCTTGCTCCCCTTCCTGCCGTCTGCGGGTGTCATTCTTCACTCACCGCAGACAAGAATCTGGTAAGGAAACCCCGTGTTTCTTCTCAAGAAACCCCGTTTCAGTAGCATGGAGGTAGAAGGCCCCTGGGTTCCATCCCCAGTACCACACACAGAAAAGAAATAAATTATTTTAAAAAATAGGCTATGATTGTAGCTTGGACATAGAATGCCCCTAGACTCAATCCCTAGTTCTGTAAATATACATATATATATATATATATATATATATATATATATATATATATATTAACTTGACTTATAATGCTCTAAAATTTACTGGGCTTTTTGTGTGTGTGTGTGTGTATGTGGTCCTGGGATGGAACCCAGGGGCCTCTACCTCTGGGCTATGCCCCCGACCTATTTTATATCTTATTTTGAAACAGGGTCTTACTAAGTTGCTGAGATCCTCACTATGTAGTGAGGCTGGCTTTGAACCTGTGTAATCCTTCTGTCTCAGCCTCCCAAGTGCTGAGATTACAAGCCTGAGCCACCATGCCCCGCAGATTTACTGGATTTTTAAGAATTCAGGCTGGGAGCCGGGCGTAGTGATGCATGCTTGTAATCCCAGCATTCAGGAGGCTGAGACCAGATGATCGCAGTTTGTGGACAGCCTCAGCTACTTAGTGAGGCCCTCTGGAACTCAGTAAGACTAGTTTCAAAATAAAGTATATAAAAATAGGGCAGGGGGTGTAGCTAGGAGGTCAAATGCGCCTGGGTTCCATCCCCAGACCCACAAAAAAAAAAAAAAAAAAAAAAAGAATTCAGGCTGGGAACTGGTGTGGTGGCTCATACCTGCAATACCAGTATCTGGGAGGCTGATACAAGAAGATTGCAAGTTCTAGGTCAGCCTCAGCAACCTAATGAAACCTAATGAAATGTTTCAAACAAAAAATAAGCAGGGTGTTGTGGCACATTCCTGTAATTCCAGTATTTGGAAGGCTGAAACAGGAGGATCACAGGTTCAAAACCACCCTGGGCAATTTAGCTGTACTCAATGACCTTGAGAAACCCTGTTTCAAAACAAAAGCCAGGTGGGATTACATGCTTGTAATCCCCCGAGTTTGGGAGGCTGAGACAGGAGGATCGTGCAGGTTCAATGCCAGCCTCAGCTACTTAGTGAGGCTCTCAGCAACTTAGTGAGACCCTGTTTCCAAATAAAGTATAAAATAGGTCTGGGAGTATAGCCCGGAGGTAGAAAGCCTCTGGGTTCCACCCCCAGTACCACAATAAATAATAAATAAATAAGTAAGTAAATAAAGGTCTGGAGAAGCTGGACCTGGTGGTGTAAGTCTATGTAAGCCTATAATTCCAGTACTTGGGTGGGCGGCTAAGGCAGGAGGATCACAGTTTCAAGGCCAGCCTGATAAATTTAGACCCTCAACAACTTAGTGAACTTGTTTCAAAATAAAAAATAAAATAGACCTGGGGGTATGTATCTTGGAGGTAGAATTCCCTGGGTTCAACCCCAAGTACCACAAAAAAAAAAAAAAAAAAAAGAAAGAAAGCCCAGAGGTGGAGACAGGAGGATGGCGCATAAGAGACCCTGTGTCCAAATAAAAATATAAAATAGGTCTGGGAGTGTAGCCCGGAGGTAGGAGGGCTTCCAGGAACTCTAGTACCACCAAAAAAAAAAAGAAAGAAAAGAAAGGAAAACCCCTTAAAAAAAAAAAAACCTTGCCCTGTGGAAGGGAGGAGGCAGGGAGGAGAGTGTCAGGTACAGAGGCTGGGGTGTGGCCGTGGGAGGGCTGACCTTGCAGGTAGCCTCGGGTCCTTTAGGATTGCCCTAAAGATATCGTTTTGTTTTAGCCAAGAAGTATGAGGCTGGACCAATGATAATTTGCAAAGTGGGGTGTGAGTGTGTGTGTGTGTGTGTGCGTGTGCGTGTGCGCGTGCAGAAGAAATGCTCCTCTAGCCATATCTGTCCAATGTGGAGCTCTAGACCTTGGAAAGAACAACTCAGAACAATAAATCTGGTGCTGTGCTCACAAAGGGCCTTGTGAGGAGCAGCAGAGCCTTTGTTCTCCCAGGCGGCGCTGCTGGCCCCAGGGCAAGAGGCTTTAATCCCTTCAAGGCACCAGAGACCCAAGCCTGGCTGCCAGGATGGCCAGAGGCAGCCCAAAGCCAGCCCCGAGGCCGCACTGAGTGGCCCTGGCCCGCTGCCCAAAGAGCCCTGATGGGCAGCCACTGCCTCCTTCTTCGCTTTCTCCTCCTCCTCCCCCCTCCTCCCTTCCCTCCTCCCCCCTCCTCCCTTCCCTCTTCCTCCTCCTCCCCCTCCTCCCTTTCCTCCTCCTCCTCCTCCCTTCCCTCCTCCCCCCTCCTCCCTTCCCTCCTCCTCCTCCTCCCCCCTCCTCCCTTCCCTCCTCCTCCTCCTCCCTTCCCTCTTCCTCCTCCTCCTCCCTCCTCCCTTCCCTCCTCCTCCTCCTCCCCCCTCCTCCCTTTCCTCCTCCTCCTCCTCCTCCCCCCTCCTCCCTTTCCTCCTCCTCCTCCTCCTCCCCCCTCCTCCCTTTCCTCCTCCTCCTCCTCCTCTCTCCTTTCTTTGATTGACCCCTGGGCAAGCTCCTTGGAACTCCCTCCCCTTTTACTTCTTTTTTTGAAATCGGGTCTTGCTGAGCATGGTGGCACACACTTGTAATCTCAGCACTGGGGAGGCTGAGACGGGATGGTGGTTCCCACACAGCCTCAGCTACAACTTGGTGAGGCCCTCTGCGACTCACTGAGACCCTGTTTCAAAATAAAGAATAATAATTTAAAAAAAAAAAAAAGGGCTGAGGGTGTCGGTAGACTGTCCCTGGGTTCCATCCCCAGTACCACAAAAAAAAAAAAAAGAAAAAAAAAGAAAAGAAAAAGAAAAGAAGAAACTGGGCGTGGTGGCGCACTCTTGTAATTCCCGTGCTTGAGAGGCTGAGACCAGAGGATTGAGGTTCACGGCCAGCCTCAGCTACTTAGTGAGGCCCTCTGTAACTTAGTGAGACCCTGTTTCAAAATAAAGAATTATTTATTTATTTATTTATTTTTATTTTATTTATTTATTTTTTGGTGGTACTGGGGGTGGAACCCAGAGGCTTTCTACCTCCGGGCTATACTCCCAGCCTTATTTTATATTTTATTTGGAAACAGGGTCTCACTAAGTTGCTGAGAGCCTCACTAAGTAGCTGAGGCTGGCTTCGAACCTGTGCGATCCTCCTGTCTCAGCCTCCCAAGCGCAGGGATTACAAGTGTGCGCCACCAGGCCCGGCTATCATTATTATTATTATTATTATTAATCTTGTACTGGGGATTGAACCCAGAAGCGTTCGTTCTACTTTTTTTTTTTTAATAAAATTTTATGGGTGCATTGTAGTCATACATCTCAATGGGATAAAAAATCGTGCGGAGATATACATGCACACATCACCCAGTGAGCCCCTACCCAACCTCTAGCCCCTCCTTCCTACGCATGCTTGGCTTCCTGAGTGACTCTGATATGTTTAAGTACATCATGTGCTTTATTTTATTTTATTTTATTTTTTGGTGGTACTGGGGTTCCTGGAAGCCCTTCTACCTCCGGGCTATACTCCCAGACCTATTTTATTTTTGGAAACAGGGTCTCTTAAGCCAGGTCGCTGGCTTCGAACCTGCACAATCCTCCTGTCTCCGCCTCCCAAGCATGGGGATTACAAGCGTGCGCCACCACCATCATGTGCTTTAAAGAGTTTCCCTCCCATCCCCTCAGATACGTCACCTTCACTGCTCCTCTATAGGCTCCCTTCATCTCGACTTCCCCCTGTTACCCGTTTCTCCCTAATATTTTACACATTAAGAAAAGCATCTGATTTCTTTTTTGTGACATTTCACTGTAACTGTTATCATTTTGCTCTCCCTTATGTCTGGGCAAAGCATTCTACTTCTGAGCTATGCCCCCAGCCTCCCCCCCTTTTTTTCTTTTGGCAGTGCAGGGAATAGAACTCAGGGGTGTTCACCTCCAAGCTATATATATCTCCAGCCCTCCAGAATATTTTTATTCTTTATTTTGAAACAGGGTCTCACTAAGTTGCGGAGTGCCTAAGTAGCTGAGGCTGGCCATGAACCTGCGATCCTCCTGTCTCAGCCTCCCAAGTACTGGGATTACAAACCTGCGCCACCATACCTGGCCCCCAGACCGTTTTTTATATTTTTGCTTTGAAACAGAGTCTTGATAAATTCCCAAGGCTGGCCTCTAGTTTGTAATCCTTCTGCCTCAGCCTTCCAAATACTAGGATGATAGGGTGGCCACCACTCACGGCCTCTCCTCTGGTTTCTCTGTGTCCTTAGTTTTATTATTATTATTATTTTTTGTGGGGGGGGGGGCTAAAAGGACTCCAGGGCTTCGGAGCTGAGCATGCAGGGCAGTCCGGAAGCTCAGCTCTCCTCCACCCGGCAACCAGAGCTCCTGCCTGATTCCTTCTCTGTGAACGGTGTCACCACGGATCAGTATCAGCTGTTCTGGCTTTTCTCTAGGGGTCCCTGACACCCCAGCTCTGACGTGGCTTGTACTTAGAGTGGATTTGTGGATTTGCACTCACCCGGCCTCGGGGCTGCGCCGGGTTTGATGATATTCAAGAGAGATTACCTTATTTGACTTAGAAATTTTCCACTTGAAAGATAGAATACCCCAGAGAGAGCGCCTGGAGCTTACGCACACACAACTCTCAACCGAATTTTAAAAATAGTTTGCAGTTTGGTGAAGTCTTGTTTAGGTTCTCCCGGATAGATGTCAGGTCAATGTAGAAAATAAGACCAAGAGGGGACAGGAGGGTGGCTGCGGCCACGGGCCCTGGGTGCCTGGGGTCGTCCCAGGAGCTTGGGCAGTCGGCTTCCCGCCCTTTAGAAACACTCAGACCCAGCTGGGCACAGTGCTTCAAACCTGTAATCCCAATACTTGGAAGGCTGACACTGGAAGGATCACAGGTTCAAGACCCACCTCAGCAACATAGTAAGATTATCTGCAAACAACAAGACCCTTTCTCAAAACAAAAAGTTATAAGATGCCGGGCGTGGTGGTGCACGCTTGTAATCTCCACGCTTGGGAGGCGGAGACAGGAGGATCGCGCGCTGGCTTAGGAGACCCTGTTTCCAAATAAAAATATAAAATAGGTCTGGGAGTGTAGCCCGGAGGTAGAAGGGCTTCCAGGAACCCCAGCACCACCAAAAAAAAAAAAAAAAAAGGTAAAAGTTAAAAGATCCAGCGGTGCTGGGCATGGTGGCACTTGCTTGTAATCCCAGTATTTGAGAGTTTGAGATAGGAGGAACTATTTAGTGAGGACCTCTGCAACTTAAGGAGACCCTGTTTCAAAATAAAGAATAAAAAATAGGCTGGGCGTGGCGGCGCACGCTTGTCATCCCCGCGCTTGGGAGGTGGAGACAGGAGGATCGCGCAGGTTCGAACCCAGTCTCGGCTGGCTTAGGAGACCTTGTTTCCAAATAAAAATATAAAAATAGGTCTGGGAGTGTAGCCCAGAGGTAGAAGATAAAATTAAGATTTAAAAAATAGAAGCCAGGCGTGGTGGCGCACACTTGTCATCCCAGCATTCGGGAGGCTGAGACCGGAAGATCGCGATTCGCGGACAGCCTCAGCTACTGAGTGAGGCCCTCTGCAACTCAGTGAGACCCTGTTTCAAAAAAAGAATAAAAAATAGGGCAGGGGGTGTAGCTCAGAGGTCGAATGCCCCTGGGTTCCATCCCTAGTACCAAAAATAAAATAAAATAAAATAAATAAAAAATAGAACTGGGCGTGGAGGCGCACTCCAGAAATCCCAGCATCCTCAAAAGGCTTTTCTCCATCTGTGTTTGCTTTGTCTGTAAACTTGGCCTTTTCATTCTGTTTGTCTGACGGTTAAACAAAGAATGAGTTGAAAGGATTTCAGGGATGAGGTTTTGCAATCACCGTGATTACAGGAGAGCGCTGCCCTTCCTCAAAATGTGATCAGATAGTAAGCGGGGCGTGGTGGAGGAGCTGCCATCCCAGTACCTGGGAGGCTGAGACAGGAGAATAGCAGGTTTGCAGTCAGACTCAGCTACTTAGTGAGACTCTGCACAACTTAGTCAGACCCTGTCTCAGTAAAAAAATGAAAGCCGGGCGTGGTGGCACAGGCTTGTAATCCCCGCGCTTGGGAGGCTGAGACAGGAGGATAGATAGCACAGGTTGGAAGCCAGCCTCAGCTACTGAGTGAGGCTCTCAGCAATGTAGTGAGACCCTGTTTCCAAATAAAATATAAGATAGGTCTGGGAGTATAGCCCAGAGGTAGAAAAGCCCCTGGGTTCCACCCCAAGTACCACCAAAAAAAAATATATATATATATATAAATAAAAATAAATAAATAACAAAAAAAAGGCTAAGGGTAGCCAAGTGTGGGGGCATGCATCTGTAATTCTAGTATTTGAGAGGCTGAGATAGGAGGATAACAGGTTCAAGGACAGCCTCAGCAAGCTAGCAAGGCCCACTGGGCGTGGTGGTGCATGCTTGTAATCCCCGCGCTTGGGAGGCTGAGACAGGAGGATTGCACAGGTTCAAAGCCAGCCTCGGCTACTTAGTGAGGCTCTCAGCAACTTAGTGAGACCCTGTTTCCAAATAAAATATAAAATAGATCTGGGAGTATAGCCTGGAAGTAGAAAGCCTCTGGGTTCCACCCCCAGTACCACCAAAAAAAAAAAAAAAAAAAAAAAAAAAATTAGCAAGGCCCTCAACAACTTAGTGAGACCTTATTTCTTTTCTTTTTTTTTTTTTTTTTTTGCGGGTCTGGGGATGGAACCCAGGGGCATTTGACCTCCGAGCTACACCCCCTGCCCTATTTTTTATTCTTTATTTTGAAACCGGGTCTCACTGAGTTGCAGAGGGCCTCACTAAGTAGCTGAGGCTGTCTGCGAACCGCAATCCTCCAGGTCTCAGCCTCCCGAATGCTGGGATTACAAGCGTTCGCCACCACGCCCGGCTGAGACCTTATTTCTAAATAAAAAATAAAATAGGAGTCGGGTGTGGTGGTGCATGCTTGTAATCCCAGCATTTGGGAGGCTGAGACAGGAGGATCTGGGTTCGGGGACAGCCTCAGCTACTCAGTGAGGCCCTTTGCAACTCAGTGAGATCCTGTTTCCAAAATAAAGAATAAAAAATAGGGCTGGGAGTGTCGCTCAGAGGTAGAATGCCCCTGGGTTCCATCTCCAATACCACAAACAAACAAACAAACAAATGTAGGGCTTGGAGGGTGTAGCTCATGGGAGAATACCCCTGGGTACATCCCACACACAAATGTAAAAGGTTGTAACTCAGTGGTAGGGCACTCCTAGATTCTATCGCAGTACTGTAAAAAAATAGATAAATAAACACCAAACTGCCTACCATTAGTTAGTTCCCTTTAGGATACAGGTCACAACTTAGCCACTTAGCAATATCCTTAGTGACTAAGTATCTTACTAAGTAGCTGAGGCTGGACTTGAACCAGTGATCCTCCTGTCTCTGCCTCCCAAGCACTGGGATTGCAGCCCTGCACTGCCACACACCATACCCAGCTTATTTATTTTATTGATTTATTATTTCTCTGGTGCGGGGGATTGAACTCAGGGGCATTCTACCTCTAACCATCCCCTTACCCCCAGCCCTATTTATTTATTTATTTATTTATTTATTTATTTATTTACTTATTTATTTGGAAACAGAGATTTCCTAAGTCTCTGAGTCTCTCTAAATTGCTGTGCTAGCTAATTTTGAAATCTGCAAATCTTATCTCAGGCTCCCAAGTACTGGGATTACAGGTGTGCACCACCCCACCCAGCTTTAAGTTGACTTTTCAAAGGATGCCCTTGGCTTCCCCTTTCAAGCTCGGTCAGACCTGTTTGAAAAAAAGACTTTAAGACAGGGCCAGCCTGGCATGGTGGTACACACTTAAAATCCCAGCTTTCGTGAGGCTGAGACAGGAGGATCATGGTTCAAGGACAGCCTCAGCTAATACTTAGGCCCTTTGCAACTCAGTGAGACCCTATTTTTAAATAAAGCATTAAAAATAGGGCTGGGGGTATAGTTAGAAGGTAGAATGCCTGGGTTCCATCCCCAATACCACAAAAAAAAAAAAAAAAAAAAAAAAAAAAAAACAGGGCCAGGCAGAAACCTTTCAGCTCACACTATCAGCTCACACCTCTCCTCCTCTAGAAATAAGAGGTGGCCAAGGGGCTAAGTGATTCATTCAGAAGACCTCTTCTAGCTGGGTGTGGTGGCCCACGCTTGTCATCCCAGCTTTCAAGAGGCTGACACTGGAGGATCACGGTTCTCTGACAGCCTCAGCTACTTAGTGAGGCCCTCCGCAACTCAGTGAGACCCGGTTTCAAAATAAAGAATAAAAAAGCCGGGTGTGGTGGCACAGGCTTGTAATTTCAGCATTTGAGAGGTTGAGACAGGTGGATCTCAGTTCGCGGACAGCCTCAGCTACTACTTAGTGAGGCTCTTGGCAACTCAGTGAGACTGTTTCAAAGTAAAGACTAAGAGCCCAGTATGTTGTGCACACTTGTAATCCCAGCATTTGAGAGGCTGAGACAGGAGGATCCCGGTTCACAGCTACTACTTACTGAGGCCCTTTGCAACTCGGCGAAACCGTTTCAAAAATAAATAAAGTGCCGGGCCTGGAGGCCCACGCTTGTAATCCCTGCGCTTGGGAGGCGGAGACAGGAGGATCGGGCAGCAGCAGGTTCGAAGCCACCCTCCGTGGCTTAAGAGACCCTGTTTCCAAAATAAAAAAAATATAAAATAGGTCTGGGAGTATAGCCCGGAGGTAGAAGGGCTTCTAGGAACCCCAGTACCACCAATAAATAAATAAATAGCCGGGCGTGGTGGTGAACGCTTGTAATCCTCCCACTTGGGAGACTGAGACAGGAGGATCGCACAGGTCCGAAGCCAGCCTCAGCTACTTAGTGAGGCTCTCAGCAACTTAGTGAGACCCTGTTTCCAAATTAAAAAAATATAAAATAGGTCTGGGAGTATAGCCCATAGGTTGAAAGCCCCTGAGTTCCACTCCCAGTACCACCAAAAATAATAATTAATAATAACAATAATAATAATAGTAAACATAAAAATAAATAAATAATAATAAAATAGGGCTGGGGGTGTAGGTGAGAGGTGGAATGTCCCTGGGTTTCATCCCTAGTATCACAGAACAAACTAAAAGAAAGAAAGAATAAAAAATAGAGCTGGGGGTAGAGCTCACCTGAGTTTCATTCCCAATACCGAAAAAAAAAAAAAAAAAAAGGATCACAGGTATGATAACAGCCTTAGCAATTTAGTTGAGGCCTTCAGAAACTTAGTGGGACCCTGTTTCAAAATAAAAAATAAAATAGGGCTCGGAGCGTAGCTCAGAGGTAGATTACTCCTGGGTTCAATCCCCACTAAAACACACACACACACACATACACACACACGCGCGCGCACACACACACGCACACACACAGCAAACTAATATATCTCCTTTAATGACTCAAATAGCCTAGGAAAGGTAAACAAGCGGCTTGGACCGGAGACAAAAGGTCACTGGCCGCTGTAGCAGCTGTTCCCGTGGCCTGGCTGAGATGGGCAACTGGAGACAGGAAGGCTCTCGCCCCAGAAGGTCCTGGGGGCCTCCTGCACGCCTCGGAGCAGCGGTGGGCCACACTGTGAACGCTCGTGTGGTCTGGAACATGCACACACCTCACTAAGTAGCTGAGGCTGGCTTCGAACCTGCGTGATCCTCCTGTCTCCGCCTCCCAAGCGCGGGGATTCCAAGCGGGTGCCACCACGCACAGCCACCTCACACAATTGTTTTGAACAGTAAAGAAGCACCAATTAAAGGGAGGACAAAGCCAGGCATGGTGCCTTACCCCTGTAATCCCAGTGATCCCAGTACCTGGGAGGCTGAAACAGGAAGATCACAGGTTCGCAGCCAGCCTCAGCTACTTAGTGAGGTCCTTTGCAACTCAGTGAGACCCTGTTTCCAAATAAAGAATAAAAAATAGGGCTGGGGGTGTAGCTTGGAGGTAGAATGCCCCTGGTTTTCATCTCCAGTACTACAAAAACAAACAGTCAGACGTGGTGGCACACACTTGTAATCCCTGAGTTTGGGAGTCTGAGACAGGAGGATCACGCAGGTTTGAAGCCAGCCTCAGCTACTTAGTGAGGCTCTCAGCAACTTAGTGAGACCCTGTTTCCAAATAAAATATAAAATGGGTCTGGGAGTATAGCCTGGAGGTAGAAAGCCTCTGGGTTCCACCCCCAGTACCACCAAAAAAATAAAAAATAATAAAACAAACAAACAAAAAACGTAGGGCTGGGAGTGTAACTCAGAAATAGAATGCCCCTGGAATCACTCCCTAGTACTGCAGGGGGCGGGGGAGAGAGAGAGGTTACAGAATCCTGAGAGACCTGCAGGGAAGGAAGGCCTGTGAGCCTCTCCTGGAGCTGGGAGGTCCTCTTTGGCCTCCGTTGAAGTCAGGTGTTAGAGATCCAGGTGTAGGTCTTCTCCTGTTCCTGGGTCACAGACCCAGGAGGATAATGCAGGGCGCGGCTCTGGGGTCGGTGAGGACAGGTGTCCTGATCAGAGCTGAACCCAACGTTCAAACTCCAACTTTCTTTTTTCTTTTTCTTCTTCTTCTTCTTCTTCTTCTTCTTCTTCTTCTTCTTCTTTTTTTTTTTTTTTTTTTTTTTTTTTGTGTGTGTGTGTGTGTGTGTGGTACTGGGGATGGAACTCAGGGGTCTTCTACCTCCGGGCTATACTCCCAGAACTGTTTTATATTTTATTTGGAAACAGGGTCTCACTAAGTTGCTGAGAGCCTCACTAAGTAGCTGAGGCTGGCTTCAAACCTGTGCGATCCTCCTGTCTCAGCCTCCCTAGCGCAGGGATTACAAGTGTGCGTCACCACGCCTGGCTAAACTCCAACTTTCCTAAGAGAAGTAAAAGGAGCCTGGCGTTGCCGGGCGTGGTGGTGCACGCTTGTAATCCCCGCGCTTGGGAGGCAGAGACAGGAGGATCGCGCAGGTTCGAAGCCAGCCACGCGCGCTGGCTTAGGAGACCCTGTTTCCAAATGAAAATGTAAAAATAGATCTGGGAGTGTAGCCCAGAGGTAGAAGGGCTTCCAGGAACCCCAGTACCACCAAAAAAAAAAAAAAAAAAAAAAAGGAGCCTGGCGCAGTGACGCACGCATATAATCTCAGTACTTGGGAGGCCAAGACAGGAGGATCCAGATTTGGGGACAGGCTCAGCAAGTAGTGAGACTCTCATCAACCAATTGAGACTGTTTCCAAATACAAATAAAATAGGGGCCTATTTTATTTTTCTGCTCTTTGTGTAGAGGCTAATCCTCACATGAAATTCTGGGCTGGGCATGGTGGTCCATGCCTGTAATCACAGTACTTGAGAGGCTGAGACCAGAGGATCACAGGTTTGAGGCCAGTCTCACAAAGTTAGTGAGGCTCTGAGCAACTTACTGAGACCCTGTTTCAAAATCAAACATAAAGCCGGGCGTGGAGGCGCACGCTTGTAATCCCCGTGCTTGGGAGGCAGAGACAGGAGGATTGCACAAGTTCGAAGCCAGCCGTGTGCTCTGGCTTAGGAGACCCTGTTTCCAAATTTTAAAAAATGTAAAAAAAAAATAAATGAATAAATGAATAAATAAATAAATAAATAAAAAGGGCCAGGGGTATGTAGCTTGGAAGAAGAATGCCCCTGGGTGCAATCCCTAGTATTGCCTAGTAAGGGGGGGCTGGGTTGTGGCCTGGAGATAGAATGGCCCTGGGTTTAATCCTCAGTAAAACACACACACACACACACACACACACAAAATAAAAGAGCTGGGGGAAGCCGGGCGTGGTGGCACATGCTTGTCATCCCAGCATTCAGGAAGCTGAGACAGGAGGATCGCGGTTCACGGACAGCCTCCGCTACTTAGTGAGGCCCTCTGCAACTCAGTGAGGCCCGTTTCAAAATAAAGAATAAAAAATAGGGCAGGGCGTGTAGCTCGGAGGCCGAAGTCGAATGCCCCTGGGTTCCACCCCCAGATCCGCAAAAAAAAAAAAAAAAAAAAAAAAAAGAGCTGGGGGTTATTATACTGTAATAAAGTTGAACACACACACACACACACACACACACACACACACACACACACTTCAACTTTCTGGCTCCAGTTCCAGTTCCTCTGTTCTCTTCTACAGGAAGGTCGCTTAGACACAGTCCTGACAGTGAACTCCAGAGAACCCCCACATGAGACCACCCACAGACCCAGAGAGACCCACAAGGTTTCTCAGTGTTATACGCACGCACGTGTGTGTGTGTGTGTGTGTGTGTGTGTGTGTGTGTGTGTGTGTGTGAGAGAGAGAGAGAGACAGACAGACAGACATTCTATCTCCAAACTATACCTCCAGCTTTTTTTTTTCCAGTACTAAGGATTGAACCCACCCAGGGCCATTCTACCTCCGAGTGACACCCCAGCCCTAGTTTTTATTCTTTATTTTGAAACAGGGTCTCACTGAGTTGCAAAGGGCCTCACTAAGTAGCTAAGGCAAACCGCTATCCTCCTGTCTCAGCCTCCCGAATGCCAGGATTACAAGTGTGCGCCACCACGCCTGGCCACCTCCCGCCCTCTTTATATTTTATTTGGAGACAGGGTCTTGCTAAGTCACCCCTCGCCGGCCTCTTACCTAAGATGATCTTCCTGTCTTAGCCTCCCCAGCACAGAGAGGGATGCCAGGCATGTGCCACCTCGCCCAACCCTTGGCATTAAACATTAAGCTAGGTTCCTAAGCACTTCACTGTGAGGACTGGCCTCTACTCAAAGGCAGAGAAATCGCCCCGGAGCTACGAATCCCACGCAGCGAAGCCGCGGGCCTAGGGCTGGCCAGGCTGGCAGTGCTGGCGGGCTGAAATCATCGCCGGTTCCGGGCCACTACATCTTGGTAAAGATGCTCTAGAAACTTGACAGCAGGTACCATGGGCATCAGCCCCGAGGCTGGAGATGGTTCAAGAATTCATTTTACTATCTTTTTTGTGTGTGTGGTGGTACTGGGGGTGGAACCCAGAGGCTTTCTATCTTTGGGCTGTACTCCCAGACCTATTTTATACTTTATTTGGAAACAGGGTCTCACTAAGTTGCTGAGAGCCTCTCTAAGTAGCTGAGGCTGGCTTCGAACCCGTGCGATCCTCCTGTCTCAGCCTCCCAAGCGCGGGGATGACAAGCGTGCGCCACCACGCCCGGCTCATTTTACTATCTTTTGCGTCTAACAATGAAAGCTTTTTGTTTTATTTTGCTTTGCTACTAGGGATGGTCCCCAGAGTCATTCTGCCTCCAGGCTACACCACCAGCCCTATTTTATTTTTTACTTTGAAACAGGGTCTGGATAGGTTGCTGAGCGGCTGGTTAAATTGCCAAGGCCGGCCTTGAACTTGTGATCCTCCTGCCTCCCGAATACCGGGATTACAGGTGTGCCACACACTCGCCTCAACGCAAGCATCTCGAGAGACCTCTTTTGTGGCAGGACTGTTGGTAACTAGCGTTTGCACTTGGCTTCCCGGGCTCTGTCTGTACTGCCCTCCGTATCGAGGTGTCCACCCGGGCTGAGTGCCTGGTCCTCCCCTCATCTTGGCTCTGTGGGGCGAAAGTTATAGAAGTAAGACTATAACAAGGGTGACCTCTTCCCAACCCTGCGGCCCTGGAGGCAGTGTAATGAGAAATGCAAAACCCAGTGTTCTCAGAGAGCAGAGGCTCACCCCAGGCCAGGGAGAAGGAATTCTCAGTTCCTGTCCGGGCAGAATTGTTTCCAGAGAAATGAAGGTCTGTCACGTGGAGCTCTTCTGAGCCAAGTGGTCATGTTCTTGAGAGGAGCTACCCCCTAGTCTACACTCCCCCTCCTCCCTTCCAAATAAGGCCCCAAAGGGCAAGTCCTAGGCTGGGGACACTCTCAACTCCACCTCTCCTCTCCCTCTCCTCTCTCTGGGATTGAACTCAGGGGCAGAATATTTCACCTCTGAACTACACCCCTGGCCCTTTTTATTTTGAAACAGTGTCTCACTAGATTGCTGAGGCTATCCTCCAACCTGTGAGCCTCCTATCTCAGCCTTCCTCTTTTTTTTTTTGTTTGTAATAAGAATTGAACCTAGGGCCATTCTTCCTCTGAAGTATACCCTAGCCATTTTTATTTTTTATTTTGAAAACAGTGTGGTAGTGCATGCTTGTAATCCCAGTATTTGGGACGATAAGACCGGAGGCTTGCAGGTTCACAGCCAGCCTCAATAACACAGTGAGGCCATCTGAAACTTAGTGAAACTCTATTTTTAAATAAAAAATAAAATAGGACTGAGGTGTAACTCAGAGGTAGAATACCCCTAGGTTCCATTCCCAGTGCCACAAAAGAAAAATAAAAAAGAGAAAGGAAGGAAGGAAGAAAGAGATAAACCGGGTCACACTAAATTCCCGAGAGCCTTCCTAAGTTCCTGAGGCTAGTTTCAAACCTGCGATCCTCTGTCTTAGCCTCCCAAGTACTGGCATTACAAGCACGGGCCACCACCTCCAGCTCGTTTTAACCATTTTTTTTCTTTTTTTGGTGATATGATACTAGGGATGGAACCCAGAGGCTTTCTACCTCCGAGCTATACTCCCAGACCTATTTTATACTTTATTTGGAAACAGGGTCTCACTAAGTTGCTGAGAGCCTCACTCAGTAGCTGAGGCTGGCTTCGAACCCGTGCGATCTTCCTGTCTCAGCCTCCCAAGCGCGGGGATTACAAGCGTGCGCCACCACGCCTGGCCCTTAACCACTTTAAAGTACTAGCATGTTCCCCCACCGTCCATCTCCAGAATT
Source organism: Muscardinus avellanarius (assembly GCF_963383645.1). Taxonomy (NCBI): domain Eukaryota; kingdom Metazoa; phylum Chordata; class Mammalia; order Rodentia; family Gliridae; genus Muscardinus; species Muscardinus avellanarius. The sequence continues at coordinate 85,473,379 of NC_137801.1, read as the reverse complement.
TCTGCATCTTTCTCACTGACACCCTCTGTGTGCATTAAGTACCAGCTTCCCATCCCCCGGCCCCTGCAGCCTGTGCTCATTCACCTGTGTGCATGAATGTGGACATAGCAGGTACCTCCTATAAGGGGACCACACGATATTTGACTTTTAGTGTCTAGTTGGTTTTTTTCCCACCTACATAAAGTCTTTGAGGGTTTAATGCATATTGTAGCATCTGTCATAATTTTTTTTTTTTGCAGTACTAGAGATAGAACCCAGGGTCATTCTACTTCAAAGCTACACCCCAATCCCTATCTTTGATTCTTTATTTTGAAACAAGGTCTCACTAAGTTGCAGAGGTCCTCACTAAGTAGCTGAGGCTGGCTGGAAACCTGCCATCCTCCTGCCTCAGCCTCCCAAATACTGGGATTACAAGTGTGCGCCACCACGCCTGGCTTTATTGTGTTTCTGTAAGAAGTTCGGCAACCTCTATCCCTCAGCAGGCCTCAGCATCACCACAATCGTACGTGAGTTATTGCTTTTAGCACCTGCAATCATTTTTTGCGTGCATCCTGTGGTTGCGGAGAGCTGGGCCAGGCCTGGAGGCCATGTGAATTTCCAGAGAACATCCTGAGTTTCGCCGAGACCTGCAGGGATTGGCATGCAGGGCGATGACTTGTGAGCTGGATTAGTCACCCGGGCAGCTGCTTCCCACTTCCCTCTGTTCTTGCCTCCTGTTTGGACCTCTCTAGGGCGGACTGTAGATCTTGCCTGGACTCATCAATTATTACCACTGGAAAGTGGCTTACACAGCCGCTCAAGCGCCCTCCCCATGTGACAGATGAACGGAGCTGGGTCCAGAAGAGAGCAGGGTTAACTGCCTGGTGTCACGGGAGGTGAAAACCCTGTGGGATCCCAGTCCCATGGCACTCAGTCGAGCCTTTGATGACACTGTTGCAGGAGGCGTGATCCTCACAGCGTGGTCCCCAGAAACAAAGGAACACCCTCACCAGACTTGGAAAAGCAGGCTATTTTATTCACCAGCGAAGGCCCAGAAAGCAAAAGCTACCCATCAGTGCCCCTGAGCACTGACATCACAAGGTCTTTATGCATTTGGTCACTTAATGCGGAGAGGAGGGAGGGATGAGCGTGAGATTTATTATACCTAGCTTAAGCACGATACAAAAGCAAAATGGCTGTTAACCAGTCAGCCTGCCCCCCTTCTCCTTCTCTCTCTCTCTCTTCTCTCTCTCCCTCCCTCTTCTCCCTCTCTCCCTCTTCTCTCTCTCTCCCTCTCCCTCTCTCTCTCTTCCTCTCTCCCTCTCTCTCTCTCTCTCTCTCTCTCTCTCTCTCTCTCTCTCATCTTGTGTCTTATCTTGTAGATGGCCTAGAGAGACTAGAGAGACTCTGCCTTGTTTATTATAGTACTGGGGATGGAAGCCAGGGGCACTCTACCTCTGAGCTACATCCCCAGGCCTATTTTTTATTCTTTATTTTGAAACGGTCTCACTGAGTTGTAGAGGGCCTCACTAAGTAGCTGAGGCTGGCCATGAACCTGCATCGTCCTGTCTCAGCTTCCCAAATACTGGGATTACAAGCTTGTGCCACCACGCCCAGCTTCTGCCTTGCTTATATGGGCGGAGGTAGGGGGCATGCTGGGTCGAACTTCCTGAACTGTCTGGGAAGGAAGCTTCCTTATTTACATCTAAGGGGCTTGTTTATCTTTATCTTCCAAGCTGTCTACTCACTAACAGCTGGAGGAAGGAAAGAGGTTTTTGTTTTTTTTGGTTTTTTTTGGTGTGTGTGTGTGTGTGTGTGTGTGTGTGTGTGTGGTACTGGGGATGGAACCCAGGGGCATTCGACCTCCGAGCTAAGCCCCCAGCCCTATTTTTTAGTCTTTATTTTGAAACCAGGTCTCACTAAGTTGCAGAGGGCCTCACTAAGTAGCTGAGGCTGTCCGCAAACCGAGATTCTCCTGTCTCAGCCTCCTGAATGCTGGGATTACAAGGGTGCGCCACCACACCCAGCTTTTTATTCTTTCTTCTGAAAAAGAGTCTCATTGAGTTGCAAGGGCCTCACTAAATAGCTGAGGCTGTTCCCGAACTGGATCCTCCTGTCTCAGTCTCCCAAATGCTGGGACCACACCTGGCGCCACCTGTTTCAAACCAAGAGTAATTTCAAGGTCTCAGCCAGGCCCTTGCCTCAATGTCACCAAGTACGTGCTGTACAGTTGGGGACCCACAGGCAAATACTAGGCTGTGAGGAGCAGTGACCACATAAGACAGGTGGTGAGCGGGTGCACTCAGGCACACCCATATTCCCAGTATTTGGAAGGCCGAGACTGCAGGCTCGAGGCCAGCTTCAGCAACTCAAGTGAGTCCCTGATCCAAAATAAAAAATAAGCCGGGCGTGGTGGCGCACGCTTGTAATCCCCGCGCTTGGGAGACAGAGACAGGAGGATCGCGCAGGTTCAAAGCCAGCTGTGCTGGTTTAAGAATGCCTGTTTCCAAAAATAAAAAATAGGTCTGGGAGTGTAGCCCGGAGGTAGAAGGGCTTCCAGGAACCCCAGGACCACCAAAAATAAATAAATAAATTAATTAATTAAAAATAAAAAATAAAAAGGGCAGCCGGGCGTTGTGGCACACGCTTGTAATCCCCACGCTTGGGAGGCTGAGACAGGAGGATCGATCGCATAGGTGCGAAACCAGCCTCAGCTACTTAGTGAGGCTCTCAGCAGCTTAGTGAGACCCTGTTTCCAAATAAAATATAAAATGGGTCTGGGAGTATAGCCCGGAGGTAGAAAGCCTCTGGGTTCCACCCCCAGTACCACCAAAAAAAAAATAATAATAATAATAATAAATAAAATAAATAAAATAAAAAGGGCTGGGTGTTGCTCTAAGGGAGAATGCCCCTGGGTTCAATCTCTAGTACCAAAACAATAAACAAGTGCTGGGCTAGGCGACCCTTTTTTTTAATTTCAAAATAATCACTAGCTAGGCATGATGGTGCACACTTATAATCCCTGCATTTGGGAGACTGAGACCGGAGGATCGCGGTTCGCGGCCAGCCTCAGCTACTTGGTGAGGCCCTTTGCAACTCATTGAGACCGTTTCAAAATAAAGAATAAAAAATAGGGCTGGGGGTGTTGCTCGGAGGTAGAATGAATGACCTTGGGTTCCATTCCACTGGTTTCTAGTGCTGAAGAAGAAGAAAAGAATCTGCACAACAGCACCTGGACCGGGCTGGGTTCCGCGGCTGCATCCCTGACAGAGAGGAGGTCACGGCCGGCTGAGACAGGCTGGGCCTAAAGACTTCTACAGAATCTTGGCAACAGCGGTGCCCTTCGGGCAATCCATTTTATGAACTCAGGCTTCTCCCTGCAGTGCCCCGTGCCTATGCCAGCATTCCATGCCCACGCGAGTGACGGCCTCTGCTGGGGCAGCCTCCCCAGGCGTGGCGGAGGCCAGGCCCAACTGTTGATTAACAGCAGGGTTGCCTGCCAGGGCTCCTGCCTCCAACAGGAAGGTCTCAGGGCCGAGCCAGGTGCAAAGATCTGTCTCCCTGGGCCTGGCAGCCTCTCCTGGTGACCAGGGCCCTCTGCCCTGCGGAGGGTCGGGAAAAAGTGAGCAGAAAACAAGAGGTCAGGGCCGCACGGTGAGTGCTCAGAGGAGCCCGGCCCTGCTGGGCTCTGCACGTATTCCTCATCTCTTGCTCCCTCTTTGCCCCGCAAAGGAGCCCAGTTAACAGCCCAGGACAAGTCAGGTCCACATTCACTAGCTGGGCACACCTGTGATCCCCGTGCTAGGGAGGCTGGAAACGAGGATCACAGGTTCAAGGCCAGCCTCGGCAATGTAGAGAAAACCTGCTTCAAAAAAATTTTTTTTTCTTTTGGTAGTACTGGGGATGGAACTCAGGGGCATTCTACCTCCAAGCTACACCCCAGCCCTGTTTTTTATTCTTTATTTGGAAACAGGGTCTCACCAAGTTGTGAAGGGCCTAGTAAGTAGTAGCTGAGATTGTCCTCGAACCGTGAACCTCCTGTCTCAGCCTCCCTAATGCTGGGATTTGTTTCAAAATTTAAAAGGGAATAGGGTGTCCCATGGAGGTAGAATGGCCCTGGTTTCAACCCCAGTACCAAAAAATTAAAATTAAAATTAGCCAGGCATGGTGGCGCACGCTTGTAATCCCGGCACTTGGGAGGCGGAGACAGGAGGATCACACAGGTTCGAAGCCAGCCTCAGCTACTTAGTGAGGCTCTCAGCGCTTAGTGAGACCCTGTTTCTAAATAAAATATAAATTAGGTCTGGGTGTATAGCCCAGAGGTAGAAAGACTCGGGGTTCCACCCCCAGTACCACCAAAAAATAAAAAATAAAAATAAAATAAAATAATAAAAAATTAAATTAAATTAAAAAGAAAAAGAAAAAAATCCATAAGCCAGGTGTGGATTCCCAGCATTTGGGAGGCTGAGACAGGAGGATCACGGTTTGTGGACAGCCTCAGCGACTTAGGCCTTTTGCAACTCAGTGAGACCCTGTTTCAAAATAAAGAATAAAAAATCAGGCTGGGGGTGTAGCTAATGGGTAGAATGCCCCCTGGGTTCCATCCCAGCAATTAAAAAAAAAAAAAAAAAAGGAAGGATCCAGGTTCCTAGTGGTTGCAGAGCCTGTAATCCCAGTACTTGAGAGGCTGAGATGGGAGGATCTCAGGTTCAAGGACAGCCTCAAACTAGTGAAACTCCCATCAACCTAGCAAGACCCTGTTTCCAAATAAGAAATAAAATTTGGTGATGCACCCTTGAAATCCCAGTGCTTGGGGGGCTGAGACAGGAATATCGCGGGTTTGTGGCCAGCCTCAGCTACTTAGCGAGGCCCTTTGCAACTCAATGAGACCCTGTTTCAAAATAAAGAATAAAAACAGGACTGGGGGTATCACTCAGAGGTAGAATGCCCCTGAGTTCCATCCCCACTACCAAAAAAAAAAGTGAAAAACTGCATTTCTAACCCTGCACCCAGGTCGGAGCGTTGGCTCCCAAAGGCGGCAGGACGGCAGGACAGAAAGCTGCAAAATGAGATAAACTCAGGCCAGAAGCGTCTGGAGGGAGGCAGCAGCCTGGCAGTGTCGCTGGCCGACTTCCTCTGCGCCCCCACGGAGCGCGCCCCAGGGTAACCAAGGCGAGCCGGGAGAACGAGAAAGAGAAGAGGGGCCGCGCCAGGGCAGCTAGCTGAGAACCCAGCAGAACGCCCAGTATTTGAATAGTTTATAGTGTGAGGGGTGTGTGTGTGTGTGTGTGTGTGTGTGTGTGTGTGTAGTGCTGGGGATTGAATGCTGGGACTTCTCCTTCTGAACTACCCTCCCAGCCCTCTTGTTTATTTTTAATTTTTTTTTTTTTTAGTTTTACTTTATTATTATTATTATATATTTTTTTTTTTTTTGGTGGTACTGGGGGTGGAACCCAGAGGCTTTCTACCTCGGGGCTATACTCCCAGACCCATTTTATATTTTATTTGGAAACAGGGTCTCACTAAGTTGCTGAGAGCCTAAGTAGCTGAGGCTGGCTTCGAACCTGTGCGATCCTCCTGTCTCAGCCTCCCAAGCGCAGGGATTACAAGCGTGTGCCACCATGCCCGGCTTAGTTTTACTTTTTCGAGTCTAGGGATGGAACCCAGGGGCATTCAACCTCCGAGCTACACCTCCTGCCCTATTTTTTATTCTTTATTTTGAAACCGGGTCTCACTGAGTTGCAGAGGGCCTACGTAGCTGAGGCTGTCCACAAATCGTGATCCTCTCGTCTCAGCCACCCGAATGCTGGGATTACAAGCGTGCGCCATCATGCCTGGCTGTAAATTATAATTTTTTAAAAGGGCTGCGGGTGTAACTTGGTTCAATCTCCAGTACCAAAAACAAAACCAACCAACCAACCAACCAACCAAAGGCATAATGGCTATAGCAGCTGGTGGTGAAGAGCGTAGTCCCATCAAGTCAGGAGAGGAGGTAAAGAGCTGAAATCAAATTATCCCTATTTTCCTGAAAACAGTTTATTTTTAATAAGCTTAGGAGGATGTCTAGAAAATTCCTAACAGTAATTCCTTTAAGCTGCCTGCCACCCCTTGGCCTCAAACACCAGGTGCCTTCATGTACTATCGTCACGAAACGCAACAAGTTTGAACCCAGCCATCGCGCCTCTGCGGACCTCTCAATTCAGCCGTGTGTTCTCAGATGCTCAGAAACAAATGGGCTCCTTTACAGGGTGTCGATTAATCTCTCAGCAGCCCTCCGTCAGCGCCAGGAACCTGACCAAGCTATGCGATCCTCATAAAACCTTAGACTCTTTGGGAGCCGGTAAGACCCAGGCCAACAGGTGTGTTTGGATTAGCTGCTGACCTAATGCTTGGTAAGCTCTTCAGCATCTCTAAGCCTCCTGTCCTCGCTTGTATCCTCGTAACAGGGAGCCGGGCCGGGCGTGGTGGCGCAGGCTTGTAATCCTGGCGCTTAGGAGGCGGACAGGAGGATGGCTCAGGTTCCAAGCCAGCCTCTTTGGCTTAAGAGACCCTGTTTCCAAATAAAAACATAAAAATGGGTCTGGGAGTGTAGCCAGAAACTGTCTTCTCTTGGAACTTGTCACAGGCAAGGAGACTCCGAAGGATTAGGCAATGAAGCAGCTAATTCCGCGTGCAGTAAGCCCCCCCCCAGCAAAGGTGAGGCTTAATGGACAAGGTGCTGCGCACCCAGGCCACACTGCTGCGGATACACGGGGCTGAAGTCAAAGGGCGCCACTGTCATCCCAGTACTTGGGAGGCTGAGACCGGAAGGTCCAAGGTTCGAAGCCAGCCCCCGGAAATTTAGCAAGACATTTTCAGAATAAGAAAATAAGCCGGGAGTGGTGGTGCCCACTTGGAATCCCAGTACTTGGGAGGCTGAGACAGGAGGATTGCGGGCTCGAGGCCAGCCTCAGCAACTTCAGAAGATCCTCAGTAATTTAGCAAGAACTGGTTTCAAAAATAAATAAAGCAGGCGTGGTGGCGCACGCTTGGAATCCCAGCATTTGGGAGGCGGAGACTGGAGGATCGTGGTTCGTGGCCAGCCTCAGCTACTTAGTGAGGCCCTTCACTATGTCCTGCGCAGTGAACCCTCTTCCCTCCCTGGCCACCGCCCGCCCAGCCTGCCTGCCTGCCAGTATCTGCCACACCCAGTTACCAACACTAACTTCCTTTAAGGGAAGCGTTTCCTGGGCCTGTATTGCCACAATGGACGGTGTTGAGGACCTGAGGGAGCCGCCGGGCAGCTCCTGGGCCCAGGGCTCTGAGTTTCCTGTCTTGATTGATTGATATTATTATTATTATTATCTGAGCTACACCCCTAGATCCCCCTCTTTTGCGGGTCTGGGGATGAACCCAGGGGCATTCTACTCCGAGCCACACCCCCGGCCCTATCCTTTATTCTTCACTGGAAACAGAGCGTCAGTAAGTGCAGAGGGCCTAAGGAGCTGGGTGGTAGCACATGTTTGTAATCCCAGCATTCCGCATTCAGCATAGTTCCATCATGGTTCACGGACAGCCTCAGCTACTTAGTGAGGCCCTCAGCAACTCAGTGAGACCCTGCTTCCAAAAAACAAAAGACTAAGCCAGGCGTGGTGGCGCACGCTTGTAATCCCCGCGCTTGGGAGGCTCAGGCAGGAGGATCGCACGGGTTCAAAGCCAGCCTCAGCTACTTAGTGAGGCTCTCAGCAACTTAGTGAGACCCTGTTTCCAAATAAAATAATAATAATAATAATAATAATAATAATAATAATAATAATAATAAAGGTCTGGGAGTATAGCCAGGAGGTAGAAAGCCTCTGGGTTCCACCCCCAGTACCACCAACAAATAAAAGACTAAAAAATAGGGTTATGGGTATAGCTTAGAAGCACAAGGACCCTGGGTTCCATCCCTGGTACCTCAAAAAAAAAAAAAATAGGGCTGGGGATTTATCTCAGACATAGACTGTTTCTAATTCAATCCTCAGTACCATAAAAACAAAAACAAGACAAAAATATGTATAGAAAGGGCTTGGGCTTAAGGGTATAGTTTGGAAGTAGAATGCCCTTGGGTTCCATCCCCAGTACCACACACACACACACACACACACACACACACACACACACACACAAAATTGGGCTGGAAGTGGAGCTCAGAGGTAAGATTCCTCTCGGTTCTATTTCCGGTAACACACACACACACACACACACACACACACGCACGCACGCACAATTAATAATAATTAAAAGGAAGGCCGGGCATGGTGGCGCATGCTTGTAATTCCAGCCTTCGGGAGGCTGAGACCAGAGGATCACGGTTCACACAGACAGCCTCAGCTACTTGGCGAGGCCCTTCACAACTCAGTGAGACCCTGTTTCAAAAATATAAAGATAAAAAATAGGGCTGGGGGTGTTGCTGGGAGGTAGAATGCCCCTGGGTTCCAACTCTCGTACTGCAAAAAAAAATAAACTAAAAAGGGGAAGCAGGTGTGGCGGTGTATACACACTTGTAATCCTAGTAACTTGGGTGGCTAAGGTTCGGGACCAGCCATAGCAACTTGGTGAGACCTTGTTTCAAAATAAAATAATAAAACAGGGCTGGAAATATAGAATGGGGTTAGTTAAAATGACCCTGGATCCTGTCCTCTGGACCAGCCAGGAACACGCACACATATACACACCAAGGGCGAAGTGTGTGTGTGTGTGTGTGTGTGTGTGTGTGTGTGTGTGTGTGTAGTACTAGAGGTTGAGGCCAGAGGCATTCGACCTCCAAGCTACACCCCCAGCCCTATTTTTCCTTTTTTTTTTTTTTTTTTGTGGGTCTGAGGTGGAACCCAGGGCCATTCGACCTCCGAGCTACACCCCCTGCCCTATTTTTTATTCCTCATTTTGAAACATGGTCTCCCTAAGTTGTGGAGGGCCTCGCTAAGTAGCTGAGGCTGGCCTTGAACCTATGATCCTCCTGTCTCAGCCTCCCAAGTATGGGATGGCAAGCGTGCGCCACCGCACCCATCTGGGTCTGGGGCAATCCTTTCAGGTCCTTGCCCTGGGTGGGAGCTCCGCTATTCTCTCCCCCGTGGCTGCACCTCGCGTGGACGTGGGGTCCAGCAGCGCAGCCACCTGCACAAGGTCTGAGCTCCTCTTCATGCGTTTTGGCCCAGCAGTAGCCATTACCTAATAAGCGCCCGCCTTAGGGTTTGCTGGCTGCCGTCCACCCTCACCCTTGCCACAGGCTTCCGTCCCAGATCCCTTTGCGGCGGCACAGGGAGCTCCAGACAGGACTTCCGCGTGACTTCCCGGAAGCGCCTTACAAAGGAGGGAATTTCCCTCCCGACCCACCGCTGGGGTTCCGGCCACCTGCTAGGGGTCCAGCGCGTCAGGTCCGGCCCCTGGCCCCCAAAACCAAGAAGGATGGTAATGGAGGGCATGGAAGGAACTTCAATGCGTGGGGCTCCCCAGCTCAGACAGGTGACCCCGACACCGTAGGGTCTATAGGAAGGGGATGGAGGGCCAGGCGTGGTGGCGCACACTTATAATCCCGGCATTCGGGAGGCCGAGACAGGAGGAACACGGTTCGAGGACAGCCTCAGCTCCTTAGGCCCTCTGCAACTTAGGGACACCCTGTTTCCAGTGAAGAATAAAGGATAGGGCCGGGGGTGTGGCTCGGAGTAGAATGCCCCTGGGTTCATCCCCAGACCCGCAAAAGAGGGGGATCTAGGGGTGTAGCTCAGATAATAATAATAATATTAATAATATCAATCAAGACAGGAAACTCAGAGCCCTGGGCCCAGGAGCTGCCCGGCGGCTCCCTCAGGTCCTCAACACCGTCCATTGTGGCAATACAGGCCCAGGAAACGCTTCCCTTAAAGGAAGTTAGTGTTGGTAACTGGGTGTGGCAGATACTGGCAGGCAGGCAGGCAGGGCGGGCGGTGGCCAGGGAGGGAAGAGGGTTCACGGTGCAGCGACACAGAATCCAGGAACAGGTGAGGAGCTGCAGCCCAGAGCTGGGAGTGATGAGGTCTTGATCACGCAGCCAACATTTTTTTTTTTTTTTTCTGTACTGGGAGTAGAACCCAGGGTCATTCTACCTCTGAGCTACACTCCCAGCCCTATTTTTTTTTATTATTATTCTTTGTTTTGAAACAGGGTCTCACTAAGTTGCCAAGAGCTTCACTAAATTGCTGAGGCTGGCCTCGAGCCCGCAATCCTCCTGTCTCAGCCTCCCAAGTACTGGGATTACAAGCGTGCACCACCACGCCCGGCTGTAGTCCTTCATTTTAATGGAGTCCAAAATGGTAGAGGCACGCGTGCACAAGTCACCCAATTAGCCCTTACCCAGATCCCACCGCATTCCCTCCTTCTCATGCTCGGCTTAGTAAAATTTATTTATTATTTATTTATTGCAGTACTGGAGATTGAACTCAGGGGCATTCTACCTCAACGCTACTTGCCCAGCCCTATTTTTTATTCTTTGTTTTTTATTTTATTTATTTTTGCAGTACTGGGGATGGAACCCTGGGGCATTCTACCTCTGAGCTACACCCCCAGCCCTATTTTTATTCTTTATTCTGAAACAGGGTCTCACTAAGTAGCTGAGGCTGTCCGTTAACCGCGATCCTCCACTCTCAGCCTCTCGAATGCTGGGATTACAAGCGTGTGCCACCACGCCACCACGCCTTTTTTTTTTGGTGTTACTGGGGGTGGAACCCAGAGGCTTTCTATCTCTGGGCTACACTCCCAGACCCATTTTGTATTTTATTTGGAAACAGGGTCTCACTGAGTTGCCGAGAGCCTCACAAAGTAGCTGAGGCTGGCTTCGAACCTGCGCGATCCTCCTGTCTCGGCCTCCCAAGCGCTGAGATTTCAAGCGTGCGCCACCACGCCTGGTTTATTTAATTTTGAAACAGGTTCTTGCTAAATTGCTAGGGATCTTCCTAAGTTGCTGAGGCTGGTCTCAAACCTGTGGTCCTCCTGTCTCAGCCTCCCAAGTACTGGGTTTACGAGTGTGTGCCACCTGCCCTTGGCTTCTAAATTGTTCTTGTCAGATACGTTGATCAGAGAGCCACAAAGGTGAGGGAAACAGGCGCTATATACCGATTCTGGTTCCGGAGGGTGAGGACTGCCCTCCCTGCCCCACCGCCCAACCACCCCAGTGGATAATTCCCTGCACAATCCTCTGTCTAGAACTAGTAAAGTGTCTTAAGTTTCCACGGCCTGGTTTTCTATGTAGTATGGCTAATTCAGTCCCAAGTCCCCACACTCCCTAGGGTACTACAAATGTCTCTACATGTCCAGTGCGATGGCCAGCCCATCGATTCCATCGGCATGAGGAAATCTCTCCCGGGGCCTCTGACCTGGTCCACGGTACGGGCTGCTCCTTGGGCCTCTGCATAGGGAAGTCGTGGGAACTACCTGGCCACCTCCCGGGGCCTCTGTCTGCAAACTCACCTGAGAGTGGACACAGGGAGCTCACTGCATCTCCCGCTTGCAGATGCCGGCTGGTCCCCGGGGGCCGGATGCAGTGATCTGCCGGGCGATGCGCAGAGGAAGCTCCGACGCCAGCATCCTTAGGTGTAGTTGGTTGGTTGGTTTTTACTTGACTTGGCTGGATTTCCTGGAAAAGTTTCTTCCAGTCTCCTGCCCAGAGGAAAAAGAAGTCCGCTGGTGGTATGTGGGTGCTGAGTGGGGGAAGAGAGAGGTGGGCTTCCTCACTTGGTGTGGAGCGTGACCCTCGGAAACCTCTGCCTCCAGGGGGACCCCTCCAGCGCCCTCCGCCATGCTGTTTTATCCTCTCTAGTCCAGGAAGCCCTGAGCATTTTGCTTGTCTTGCTTTCGTAGTATGGGTTGAACAGGGGCAGTCTACCTCTAAGCTACACGGCCACACTCTCAACCACCCCGTGTGTGTGTGTGTGTGTGTGTGTGTGGCACTAGGGATTGACCCCAGAGGCATTCTACCTCCAAGCTATATTTCCGCCCTGATTTTATTTCTTAATTTTGAATCAGGGTTTCCTCGGTTGATAAAAGTCTCACTACTTGCTGAGGCTGTCTTCAAACCTGTGATCCTCCTGTCTCAGCTCCCAAGTACTGAGATTACAAGCGTGCGCCACCACGCTTGGCTTTATTCTTCTTATTATTTGTGTGTGTGTGTGGTACTGGGGGTGGAACCCAGAGGCTTTCTACCTCTGGGCTATACTCCCAGACCTATATTATACTTTATTTGGAAACAGGGTCTCACTAAGTTGCTGAGAGCCTCACTAAGTAGCTGAGGCTGGCTTCGAACCTGTGTGATCCTCCTGTCTCAGCCTTCCAAGCGCGGGGATTACAAGTGTGCGCCTCCACGCCCGGCTTTTATTCTTTCTTTTTGAAACAGGGTCTAAGTTGCTGAGGGCCTCAATAAGTAGCTGAGGTTGGCCATGAACCCAGATCCTCCCATCTCAGCCTCCCAAGTACTGGGATTACAAGAGTGCACCACCACGCCCAGCTCCTTTTTATTTATATATTTATTATTTTTTACTTTTTTGTGTGTGTGGGTCTGGGGATGGAACCCAGAGGCATTCGACCTCCAAGCTACACCCCCTGCCCTATTTTTTATTCTTTATTTTGAAACAGGGTCTCACTAAGTTACGGAGGGCCTCACTAAGTAGCTGAGGCTGTGGGTGAACCGCGATCCTCTGATCTCAGCCTCCTGAATGTTGGGATTACGAGCGTGCGCCACTATACCCGGCTCATTTTATTTTTTATTTATTTTTCATTTTTGCAGGTCTGGGGATGAAACTCAAGGGTAATTTACCTCTGAACTATACCCCCTGCCCTATTTTTATTTATTTTGAAACAAGTTCTCACTGAGTTGCAGAGGGCCTCACTAAGTAGCTGAGGCTGTCCGCGAACCCGGATTCTCCTGTCTCAGCCTCCCAGACGCTTTTTTGTTTTGAAAAAGAGTCATGTTGAGCTGGACGCAGCGCATGCTTGTAATCCCTGAGTTTGGGAGCCAGAGAAAGGAGGATCGCGCAGGTTCGAAGCCAGCGTTGCTGGCTAAAGAGACCCTGTTTCCAAATAAAAATATAAGAAAATAGGTCTGGGAGTGTAGCCCAGAGGTAGAAGGGTTTCCAGGAACCCCAGTACCACCAAAAAAAAAAAAAAAAAAGAAAAGAAAAGAAAAATAAAAAGAGTTATGCTAAGTTGACAAGGCTGGCCTCGAGCCTGCGACCCTTCTGTTTCAGCCTCCCAGGTCCTTGGATGATAGATGCGGGCCACTGCACAGGACTGGCAGCTACCATCTGTTCTCTGAAATCAAGAGACGTCCCACCTCGTTCCACCGTTGCACTGCCTCATTAATCAGGCACAGCTCGCACCCACGGGAGGCCCTGTCCCTTCTCCGTGTGTCCTGAGTACCTGGCGCCTGCGGGCACCGTGACTGCCAGGGACCTGCTTTATTGAAGTCACATCAAAGACAGAACAACGGAAGGACGGACGAAGGCTCACCCCCAAAACACCCACGGATCACTGGTGGGTGAGGCCGGATGGGTGGAGGAAGAGATGGCAGAGGAGGCCCCTTCAGCAGCCACGGGACCTCTGAGCTTGCCTTTCTGGCCGGGGCGGGGGTGGGGTGCGATCTCCTGCCGTCCAGCTGTAAGCTACAACTCTGTTACGTGGGGAAGAACTCAGTGTCCCGCCAGAGGATAACCCAGTCCTGGGGAGCCGGCCCACGGCGCTGGCCTTCCGAATGGGGTGCTGACGGAGCCAGCTGTGCGGAAAAGAACTGGGGAGGCTTGGAATCCATGGGCGAGCAGGATGCGTGCTGAGGGACGCGTGCTGGGGCGCCCCCTGGCAGAACGGACCCTTTCTCCGTTCTCAATCCAACCAACAGCGTAGACCCCCCAGGAGTCCAGCCCAGAGTCCAACTCACAGAGGAGGGGCCCTGGACCCTATTCTCGAGACCTATATAGATGAGCCTTGGCAAGATGTTTAAGAACTTGAGGTCATTTACAAAGCAGAGATATTTGGCAGGCAGAGTGACAGTATGGGAAGAAGCAGGGGTGCCCAGAGTGCGACCTTGGGTACCGCGTCTTGACTCCTTATCTCTCTAAGACATGAGATCAAGGCCGTCTTCTTTGCTGCTTGAACCTTGGGCATCCCAGTGGAGTGGCAGGAGGAGGACCAAGAAAGAACGAGAACAGAGCCTGCTGTGGTCCCGCACGCTTGTAATCCCAGTTCTTGCAGGTTTGAGGACAGCCTCACCAATTTAGTGAGACTCTCATCAACGTAGTGAAACTCCATTTCAAAAGTAAAAAAACCAGCCGGCGTGGTGGCGCGCGCTTGTCATCCCAGCATTCGGGAGGCTGAGACCGGAGGATCGCGGTTCACAGCCAGCCTCAGCTACTTAGTGAGGCCCTTTGCAACTCACTGAGACCCTGTTTCAAAATAAAGAATAAAAAATAGGGCAGGGGGTGTAGCTCGGAGGTAGAATGCCCTTGAGTTCTACCCCCAGTACCGCAAAAAAACAAAAACAGGTTCAATCCCCAGCACCACACACACACACACACACACACACACACAGAGGAATAAAATTGGGCTGGGGGTGTAACTAGGTGGTAGAATATCCCTGCGTTCAATCCCCAACACCATAAACAAATGAGCAAACAAATAAATGATCTTGTAATTTTTTTTTTTTTTATGTTACTAGAGATGAAACCCAGGGGCATTCTACCTCTGAGCTACACCCCCAGCCTAAAGTTTTATTCTTTATTTTGAAACAGGGTCTCACTGAGTTGCAGAGGGCCTCACCAAGTAGCTGAGGCTGTCCGCGAACCGCGATCCTTCTGTCTCAGGCTCCGAATGCTGGGATTACAAGCCTGTGCCACCATGCCCGACATGAGCTTGTAATTTAATTTCAGTACTTGGGAGGCTGAGACAGGAGGATTGCAGGTCTGCGGCTAGCCTCAGCAGCTTAGTGAGTAAGGCCCTATGCAATTTAGCAAGACCTTGTTTCCACATTAAAAAAAAAAAAAAAGCCGGGCGTGGTGGCGCACGCTTGTAATCCGGGCGCTTGGAAGGCAGAGACAGGAGGACCATGCAGGTTCCAAGCCAGCTGCACTGGTTTAAGAGACCCTGTTTCCAAATTAAAAAATATAAAATAGGTCTGGGAGTGTATCCCGGAGGTAGAAGGGCTTCCAGCAACCCCAGTGCCACCAAAAAAAAAAAAAAAAGTATAGGGGAGCAGAAGGGCTTGGAGAACCCCGCAGGCCCTGGACGGCTGTTTCTCCTCTCACTCTCCAAGACACCTCGCCTCTCCCACGGGCTTCCCCGCCTAACCTCTAGAGTCCCAGAGAGGTGGGTGTGGCTGGCACGGGTTGTACCTGCAGCACAGGGCACTTCGTGCCCGCCAGCCCACAGGCCCAGACAGTGGGAACTTGCAGTAGCTTCCAGAACTGCTGGGAGGCCAGGTCAGAGGTCAGGATGGTGGGCGTGGGACACTGCGGGGATCTGACCTGGCCCAGGTAGCTGTGGGCGTAGCCTGCAGCTTGGTGCACACCTGTCGTCTCCAGCAACTTGTCAAGGCCTCCAGCAACTTAGCGAGATCCTGTTTTATTTATTTATTTATTTATTTTTTTTGCGGGTCTGGGGATGGAACTCAGGGGCATTTGACCTCCGAGCTGCACCCCCTGCCCTATTTCTTATTCTTTATTTTGAAACCGGGTCTCACTGAGTTGCAGAGGGCCTCACTAAGTAGCTGAGGCTGTCCGTGAACCACGATCCTCCAGGTGAGACCCTGTTTTAAAATAAAGTATAGCCGGGCGTGGTGGCGCACCCTTGTAATCCCGAGCTTGGGAGGTGGAGACAGGAGGATTGCGCAGGTTCGAAGCCAGCCTCGCTGGTTTAAGAGACCCTGTTTCCAAATAAAAATATATTAAAAAAAAATAGGTGTCTGGGGGTATAGCCCGGAGGTAGAAGGGTTTCCAGGAACCACAGTACCACCAATAAATAAATAAATAAATAAATAGTATAAAAAGCTGGGCATGGTGGCACACGCTTGTAATCCCAGCATTCAGGAGGCTGAGACAGGAGGATCACGGTTCGCAGATAGCCTCACCTACTTAGTGAGGCCCTTTGCAACTCAGTGAGACCCTGTTTCAAAAATAAAGAATAAAAAATAGGGCTGGGGGTGTGGCTCGGAGGTAGAATGCCCCTGGGTTCTAAACCCAGTACCACACACACACACACAAAAAAAAAAAAAAAAAAAAAAAGAATTGGGCTTGGGGTGTATCTCAGAGGTAGAATGCCCTTGGATTCAATCCTCAGGAACAAACAAAACACACACACATACACACACACACACACATACACACACACACACACACATATATACACACACACACATATATACACACATACACACACATATATACACACACACATACACACATACACACACATATATACACACATACACACATACACACATATACACACATACACATATATACACACACATACACACACATATATACACACACATATATACACACACACACATATATACACACACATATACACACACATACACACACATATACACACATACACACACACACATACACACACACACACACACACACACACACACAGCTGGGACAGTAGGCTGGCAGGGAGGGCCACCACCATCGGTGCAGGCCTGAGCCTGAGGCCTGAGTGCAGCCTTGGTCCCCAGACCCCCACCCCTGGTGCCAGCCCAACTCAGTTACCCAAGAGCCTTTGACTTAAGAACTCCCGTGTACTGAGAACCTTCCCCACAGATCCAGGGGCTCCCCAGATGTCCTTGTCTCTGCCAGCCCAAGCATGCCTCTGCCCCACCTCGGCATGTGGCCCCAGCCTCCCGCACTGGCTCCCCACTGCCCCCCAAAGCCTCTGCTCCGCAGCCCAGATGTTTCCCCCTCCGCAGGCTGTGGGCGAGGACAGCCCCGGGAGGAGCGGAGCCGGAGGGGAGCCCGTTCTGCCACCTCAGCTCCAGCCCGGCCTGTCCCTCATCACCTCATCATGGCCACAAGGATCTGAAATGCCAGGTACTCACAAGAGCACGAAGGTGAGACGCCGACAAGATCGAGCCACTGTTCTGCTGTTGTTTTCTCTCTGGAACTGGAGATTGAACCCGGAGCATTCTTTTTTTTGTGTGTGTGGTACTAGGTGTGGAACCCAGGGGCTTTCTACCTCCGAGCTATACTCCCAGACCTATTTTATACTTTATTTGGAAACAGGGTCTCACTAAGTTGCTGAGAGCCTCACTAAGTAGCTGAGGCTGGCTTCGAACCTGCGCGATCCTCCTGTCTCAGCCTCCCAAGCGCGGGGATGACAAGCGTGCGCCACCACGCCCGGCTGAACCCAGGGGGCATTCTAACTCTGAGCTATGCCCCAGCCCTTTTTAGTCTTTATTTTGAAACAGGGTCTTGCTAAGTTGCTGAGGCTGGCCTCAAACCTGCGATCCTCCGGTGTCAGTCTCCCCCTGGTACCAGCACTAAAGCGGAAGCCACTGCGCCAGGCCCCACTGAGCTCTTGCTAAGGGATGCTGAACCCATCTGGATTTTTCTCAAGGTGGCCTAGGTTTATGGGCACCCAGTGGCCCCCTGCCCCCGCTTGTGCAGCCAGTGAGAGCAGGTGCGTGCATGTGTGTGTGTGTGTGTGTGTGTTTTACTGGGGAATGAACCCAGGGACACTCAACTTTTCAACTATACTCTCAGCCCTTTTTATGTTGAAACAGGATCTCACTAGGTTGCTGAGGGCCTTGCTAAATTACCGAGGCTGGTCTTGAACCTGTGATACTCCTGTTTCAGCCTGTCAACTACTGGATTTACAGGTGTGAGCCACAATTCCTAGCTAGAAGTCTTTCCTTCTTTTTTTTTTTTTTTCTTTCTTTCCTTTCCTTTATTTTTTTTTTTTCTTTTTCTTTTTTTTTTGGTGCTGAGGTTTGAGCCCAGAGGCATTCTTGCTACACCCCCAGCCCGATTTTTTTTTTTTTTTTGAAACAGGGTCTCACTGAATTGCAAAGAGCCTAAGTAGCTGAGGCTGGCCGCAAACCGCGATCCTCCCGTCTCAGCCTCCCAAATGCTGGGATGACAAGCGTGCACCACCACGCCCGGCTCCAGCCCGATTTCTAAACTTAACAGGGTTTCACTAGGTTGCTGAGAGCCACATTAAGTTGCTAAGACTGGCTTTAAGCCTGTGATCCTCCTGTCTCAGCCTCCCAAGTACTGGAATTACAAGCATGCGCCAGCTTACCTGGCTGAGTCTTCTCCGTGGGAGGAGGAGGAAGGTCTGGATTCCCCCAGAGGAAGAAGGGGCTGGTGTGGGCAGGACTGGAGGGTCAGAGCCGGGGTGATTAGGCCTTTCACTGCCACCGCAGCCCCCCGCCCTGGGGTTGGAGGGAAGCTTTCCCTCAGGTGCAGGAGTTGATTCAGAAACGCTCCTTGCCGGCAGGGCCTGCATCCAGACCCTCCGGTGGCCCCGCTTAGCTGCCCCAAGGAATTGAGCTGGAAAGGGGAAGAGGCCAGGTGAAGGAGGCTCCTGATGGCCAGGCTGAGCTCTGGACCGGAGCCTTGGGTCAGCTGAGGGCCCGCTGGCAGCAGCCTCCCTCTGCTGCTCTCAGGGAGCAGAGAGGACCAGGCAAGCGAGGGGCTCTTTAGCCCCGCCATTTCCAGGTCACTCAGCTACTAAGGCAAAGCCTGGTGCTTAAGGACAGGCCCAGCTGAGGGCCGTGGAGAGCACCTGCCTGCCCAAGACCTCTTCCTGGAAGGCTTTGAGTGTGTTTTTTAAAGTAGTGATTTCACCAGGCGTGGTGGCACACGCTTGTAATCCCTGCGCTTGGGAGGCGGAGACAGGAGGATCGAAGCCAGCCGCGCTGGCTTGGGAGACCCTGTTTCAAAAAATATATAAAATAGGTCTGGGAGTGTAGCCTGGAGGTAGAAGGGTTTCCAGGAACCCCAGTACCACCAAAAAAAATTAAAAAAAATAAGGTAGTGATTTCCACCGGGCATGGTGGCGCACGCTTGTAATCCCAGCACTTGGGAGGACCCTGCAGGTTCGCCAGCCTCAGCAACTGAGTGAAGTCTGGGAGTATAGCCTTCCTCAGACCCCCCACCCACACACACACAAAAAGACCCTCCAGGCTGGACATGGTGACCCACTCCTGAAGTCCCAGTACTTGGGAGACTGAGACAGGAGGATCAGAGTTGAGGGCAGCCTTCCAACGTAGCAAGCCGCTGTTGCAAAATTAAGTAGGGCTGGGAGAGCAGCTCAGAGATAGAATGCCCCTGGCTTCAATTCCCAGTACCAAAATAACTAAGTGAATGACTCTCCCAGCTGGGCATCAGAGCTTATACCAGTAATCCTGTTAGGTAGCTAGAGAGAAATGAGCAGGCCAGGGCAAAATCCAGTGCACCTGAGGGAAAAGTTAAGCAGGTCCTCAGGAATGGAAACCCTAGCTCCCCACAGGGCGAGCGTGCTGACCAGAAGCGCACGCGCATGCATGCGTGATCCCTGTGAGAACAGCGCAGACCCAGAGGCAGAGACCGCCCCAAATGCAAATGCCGGAGGGGAAAGGCTTGCAGACTGAAGGAAGTTTACCACTGAAGACTGGCTTTTCCTTTTGTCATGGGTGCTGAATGCTAAACTCAGGGGCATTCTATACAGTAGAGCCGCACCCAGACCTTTTTTTTTTTTTTTTTTTGGAGGTACTGGGGGTGGAACCCAGAGGCTTTCTACCTCCGGGCTATACTCCCAGACCTTTTTTATATTTTATTTGGAAACAGGGTCTAAGTTGCTGAGAGCCTCACTAAGTAGCTGAGGCTGGCTTCGAACCTGTGCGATCCTCCTGTCTCAGCCTCCCAAGCACTGGGATTACAAGTGTGCGTCACCACGCCTGGCTTGCACCCCAGACCTTCCTTCCTTCCTTCCTTTCTTTCTTTCTTTATTATTTATTTATTTTGTGGTACTAGGGATGGAAGCCAGGGGCATTCTACCTCTGAACTACTACACCCCCAGCCCTATTTTTTATTTATGTGTGTGTGTGTGTGTGTGTGTGTGTGTGTGTGTGTGTGTGTTTTACTGGGGATGAAACCCAGGGCCCTCTACCTCTGGGCTACACTCCCAGCCCTATTTTTTTTTTTTTTTTTTTTTAGTACTGTGGACACCTCCAGGCTACACCCCCAGCCCTATTTTTGATTCTTTATTTTGAAACAGGGTCTCACTGAGTTGCAAGAGGCCTCACTAACCGCGATCCTCCTGTCTCGCCTCCCAATTTCTGGGACTACAAGCATGCGCCACCACGCCCCGCTCCCAGCCCTATTAGAAACAGGGTCTCACTAAGTTGCCGAGAGCCTCACTAAGTAGCTGAGGCTGGCTTCGAACCTGCGTGATCCTCCTGCTCAGCCTCCCAAGTGCTGGGATTACAAGCATGTGCCACTGTGCCTGGTTCTATTTGGTAAATTTTTCAACAGTTATTCTAGACTGTATTCAGTGACCAGAAACGTGGGCCGTGGTAGCAGGGTGGTCCTGGAAATTGCCAGTGGTGCCCTACGTACCAGAGACCAAGTGAGGGGGGAGGGGTCCTCACTGGGAATGTGACATCTCAGTGCAGACCCTGGTGCTAAGAAGAGGCTAAGCTATATCTAGGCATGGTGGCACACACCTGTAATCCCGTTTTTTTTGGGGGGAGGCTGAGACAGGAGGATACCAGGTTCGCAGCCAGCCTCAGCTACTTATGAGGCCCTCTGCAACTTAGTGAGACCCTGTTTCAAAATAAAGAATAAAATATAATAGAACTGGGGTGTAGCTCAGAGGTAGAATGCCCTGGGTTCAATCCCCAGTACCACAATAAATAAATAAAATAAAAAATAAAAAATGGCTCGGGGGTGTAGCTTGGTAGTAGAATATCTGAGATCAAGCCCCAGTACCAAAAAATTTAAAAATAAAAATAAATGTTTAAGCCAGGTGTGGTGGAACGGAAAGCCTCAGCAAGGCTAGGGGGTGTAGCTTGGAGGCAGAGGTAGAATGCCCTTGGGTTCAATCTCCAGTACCACAAAAATAAACAAATGTGCTCTGTTGTTGGGGGACGTGAGCCTGTTCAGAAATAATTTCTCATTCAAGCTGAGCGCAGTGGTACATTCCTACAATCGCAGCACTTAGGAGATTTTTTTTTTTTTTTTTGCGGGTCTGGGGATGAAACCCAGGGGCATTCGACCTCTGAGCTGCACCCTCAGTCCTATTTTTTATTCTTTATTTTGAAACAGGGTCTCCCTGAGTTGCAGAGGGCCTCATTAAGTAGCTGAGGCTGTCCAAGAACCGCGATCCTCCAGACTCAGCCTCCCGAGTGCTACAAGCGTGCCCACCACGCCCAGCTAGCATTTAGGAGATTGACACAGGAGATCGAAGGTTCAAGTTCAGCTTCACCAACTTAACAGACCATTTCAAAATAAAAAATAAGATAGGACTGGTATGTACCTTGGAGGCAATGCCCCGGTACAATCCCCAGTACAAAACAAAGAGGCGCCAGGCCAACGTCCAGAAAGCTCTTTCCTGCCCTGGGTGCCCTAATTACATGCTGTCCTCCAGCCTGCCCTGCTCCCCTCTCGTCCCCTCGGAAGGGGTGCATGGAGGCTAGTTATTATTACTATTTTTTTTTTGTATTGGGAATTGAACCCACAGGTAGTCTACCTTGAGCTACACCCCTAGCCCTATTTTTTATTTTTATTTTTTGTGTATGTGTGTTACTGGGGATGGAACCCAGGGGCCTTCTACCTCCGAGCTACACCCCCAGACTATATTTATTTATTTATGGTACTGGGGTGGAACCCAGAGGCTTTCTACCTCTGGGCTATACTCCCAGACCTATTTTATATTTTATATTTTATATTTTATTTGGAAACAGGGTCTCAATAAGTTGTTGAGAGCCTCACTAACTAGCTGAGGCTGGCTTCGAACCTGTGCGATCCTCCTCTCTCAGCCGCCCAAGCGCGGGGATTACAAGCGTGCGCCACCACGCCCGGCTTTATATTTTATTTAGAAACAGGGTCTAAGTTGCTGAGAGCCTCACCAAGTAGCTGAGGCTGGCTTCGAACCTGTCCGATCCTCCTGTCTCAGCCTCCCAAGCGCTGGGATCCCAGCCCTGTGACAACACACCTGGCTGAGGCTAGATCCTTGAAGTGTCTCCCATCTGGCCAAGCACGGTTCCTCTGGAGCCGAGAGCTCCGCAGCTCTGGGCTGGGGGAGGAATGCGGAGCTCACTAGAAACAGAAGAGTGGAGGCTCCCAGGAAGTCACCCTGAGAGCTGGTGGGTGCAGCGTCCACTACGCCCTGAGGGCCTTCTCCCCAACCTCACAGCCCCCGAGATGAGGCTGGGCGGCCGTGGAGGTCGTGGACCAGAGCTGGGTGAGCTCTGGGGTCTCGCATCCCTCTGCTTCTGCTCGAGCCCCTCCCCACGCGTGCACACAGCGCTCCGCCGCTCCCGCCGGGCCCATTCCCGCTCTCCTGGTCCCCGTCCAAGAACCGCGTTCCCGCGGAGACTTGATTTTCGTCGGCGGTGACCCACCCGGGCCCCAGCCTGCTAGGGAGAAATAAGGTGCGCCCAGCAGGCCGCCGGCGGGCAGAGGCCTGGGCTCAGGCCCCCGCCGGAGTCCGCGAGACTGAGGTTCCCACGCCTTGATGTGCGAAAAAGAAGGCGGGAGATGGTAGCCGCCGAGGCCAGCAGTCCAGGGGCGGCCGCACCACTCCGCAGTCGGCCTGGACACGGGTCGCTAGGCCAGAGCCCGGGGCGGGGGCGGGGGGCGCCGAGCAGGCAGAGCTCGGGGTGCGGGGCGCGGGGTACGGGTGGGGCGTCCACTAGGCGGTCCGGAGGCCGGACGGGGCGCCCAGGGCGGGCCTGGCCCTCGGGAGGCGGAGCCGGGTCCTGGGCGGAATCCCAAGGAGGGCGCCGCGCACTGGACGCAGTTCCGGGAGGAGGAGCCTGGGCCGGGCTCGGGGGCGGAGTTCCTCGGAAGCCGGAGCCCGAGGAACTGACTTTCCGGGAGGCGGGGCCTGGGGCGGGGCCCAGGGGGCGGGGCCTGGGAGGGCCGCTCGGGGGCGGAGTTCCCGGGCACAGTTCTCAGGGGGCGGAGCCCGGGTGTGCAGCGGCGCTCCAGGGGGCGGGGCCTCGGCGTCCGCGGGATTCCAGGGAGGCGGAGCTCAGGCGCAGATCCTGGTTGGTGGAACCCGGGCAGGGCGGGGTTTCCGGGAGGCCGATTCCGGGGTGGGGCGGGGCTCCGGGGAGGCGGGGCTCCGGGGAGGCGGGGCTCCGGGGAGGCGGGGCTCCGGGGAGGCGGGGCTCCGGGGAGGCGGGGCTCCGGGGAGGCGGGGCTCCGGGGAGGCGGGGCTCCGGGAAGGCGGGCCGCCGGCCTAAGTGGACTCGGGCGCGGGCCGCCCTTTGTTTCGGTGGACTCGGAGTCCAGGCGCTGCTGCGGGGGTGTCCCGAGCGCCGTCCGCCGGCCCCGCGGAGACGCAGCCCCGAGCGTGGGCCCCGCAGCTCTGGACGCAGCCCCGAGCCTTCTCTACCTTCCTCCGGGAGCGGAGCGCCCGGACCCGGTGTTTCCTGGGCTCCGCCCTACCCCTGCTCTGGCCACCACCAAGTGCTCAGAATCTGCCCTTTCTCTTCCCCTGGGAACACTGGACAGTAAACAGGCTCAGGACGAGTATAATGGACTCCATTCTTATCTAGTGGGGTGGCGGAGACAGCCCTTTCATCCCGCCCCGACGCCCGCAAGCAGACAAAAGACAAACCAGCCACTGGCATCGCCCCAGCGAGAGCGCGGTGGGCGCTGGAGGTGGGGAGCCCGGCCCCAGTAGGAATGGGCTGCCCCCGGCGCCTGCTGCAGCTGCACCCCTCCTGGCCAGCTTGCCCTGCTGCCGCGCTGGGGAACCATGGAGCCTGTGCCTCTGAGCAGATTCAAGAATTCATCCAGGCCCGGCGTGGTGGTGCGCGCTTGTAATCCCGGTACTTGGAAGGCTGAGACAGGAGCATGGCAAGTTGAAAGCGTCAGCAATTTAGCAAGGCTGTCAGAACCTGGTGAGACCTCGTTTCCAAATAAAAGATAAAAGACTAGAGTATAGCTCAGAGGTAGAATGCTCCTGGGTTCAATCCCTAGTACCCAAAAAACCCAAATTCATTCAACAAATATTTATTATAGAGTATGCTCTGTGCAGGATAACCCAGTCCCTCTGGGAGGGTACTAAGTCCCCAAGAGAATGGGAGGGGAATTTCCTTGGCTCCCAGGCAGTGCCCCCCCCCCCAGGCTGGTCAAGGCCAGGAACCCGGGTGCCTCCACCCAGGGAGGCCTTATAAACACGGAAGGCCCGCCCCATTTCTGCAGCTGGCCTTGGTGCCCAGCCTGGAGCTGCAGCAGGGAGGGGTGGTGTCAGGCACTGGGTGACCATGGGGGGGGGGGTCCCCAGGATCCTCTGCCCTCCTCACCTATCCCAGCGCCTGTCAGTGGGCCTGTGCAGGGACAGGCGTGGGGGAGGCAGGGAGGGAGGCAGGAAGGCCCTTCACAGTGCCCGTGGCTGGCGGGTACCCTGGCCTCAGGGCCTGGTGGGGAAGAGCAGGCAGGTTTGCGCATGGCTGCGGCTGTGCCTGTCCACCAGGGGCAGAGGGCGCTTGGCGTAGTGCTGGACCATGGCGGCCACGGAGGGGAAGCGCTGCGGAAGGGGCGGCCATCTGTGAGTCGGGCCGCCAAGGGGCTGGATGGTGGCAGCTTCCTTCCTGACCCAGGCCGCCCCAAGAAGCTCCACTGCCTATTTTTGGTCAGGACTGAGGACTGATCCCAGGGGCATTCTACTTCTGAGCTACACTCCCAACCCTTTTTATGTGTGTGTGTGTGTGTGTGTGTGGTACTGGGGATGGAACCCAGGGGCATTCTACCTCTGAGCGACACCCCCAGCCCTATTTTTTATTCTTTATTTTGAAACAGGATCTCACTGAGTTGCAGAGGGCCTCACTAAGTAGCTGTGAACCGTGATCCTCCTGGCTCAGCCTCCCAAATGCTGGGATAACAAGCGTGTGCCACCACGCCCGGCTAAGGCACAGTTGTGCTCCTGTTTGCCAGCCCAGCTGCAGGCTGAACCCCACACGCAGAACAAAGCCGTGTCTGTGCCCAGTGTGCACAGCAGCGCGCACACGTGTTCTGGGATGGAGGGGCACCTCCTCCCAGGGCTCCTGGGCCCTCCTCACCTCTGCAGCGGAGGCTGAGGCAATCCTCCCGGGGGCTACAGAGGGAAGAGATGGTCTCTTTCCTGCTGAAAAAAACAGCTAATGGGGGCGGGAGGGGGGGGAGCAGCTTCAGGGGTGGGGGCTGGAGATGCAGGCCTAAAGCCGAAAGCAGGGCACCCAGTGCCCTGGCCCCGCCATGCCCCAGGTCCAGACTCCCTAGCCCGGCCTTGCGAGACTTCCCAGGGAGGCCCGATCTGGGGGCTGGATCCAGAGCTTCCTAATTTGGTGCAGATCCTGGCAAAGGCTCCAGGTCCTCTCAGTCCTGAGCTCAGCCGCAGTCAGCGGAGGGGGGCCTGCAGGCCTGGGAAGGCTGGGCAGGGCAGACCCCCAGCCGAATGCCCCGCTAGTGCCCCCTCCCCACGCACTCACCTTTAGAAGTAGCATCTGCTGCTCTCTGGGACACAGGAGATTTGGTCAGAAGAGAGCTGGCCTTCCCGGCCTGCTACTCAGGCCCCAGGGCCACCCTGAGCCCCCTCCCTGGGCCATAGCCTCTTACATTCCGAGCTTCCTGGGGGACCTCAATGGGCCTGCAGGGAGTAAAGAGGGGAGCTCGGGCTCTTTATCAGCTTCCTGAGCACTGCCCAGTGAGCCCAGCACCCCAAGCCACCCCTCCCCCGCCACCTCTGCCAGTCAGCGGGACCACGCAGAGAGGCCAGTCTAAGTGGTGGCGTGCTCTGGCTCTCAGGCACCTCCTGGGGTGTTCACCTGGGCATCGAGGATGTCCCTGGCAGAGGGACTGGAGGAGTCAGGACCTGGGAGCTCAAAGTCTGGGTCAAGACCAGGACTGAAACAGAGAGGGCAGGCTGGGCTGGGCACAGCACCAGCAGGGAGGGCTGGGAATCTGTGCAGCCACCCACCCAGCCCTTGGGCCTGGGACAGGCTGTTGCCAGGCAGGTGTGCACCTGGGTCCAGCTTACAGTCCATGTAGATGTCCTGCTCGGCTTGATCTGCAGGGCCTGGCGCCTGGGGTAGGGCGGAGGAGGAGGTACAGGTGTATGGGGGGGCTCTGAACCAGAGAGCACAGCCCTCGGAATGTGGGTGTGCAGGAGGCCCCCCAGCAGGGGAGCCTGAGGACAGCTGGCTTGCAGGTCCTGAGCCTGCGGTGAAGACCAGGGGCTCTGCAGTGGCCCTTGCCTTGGGCTTCAGGACACTTGCTGGCCTCCCCAGGCCCCCACCCAGCCCTGCTGGCCTTCTAGAATGTGGGGGTGCTCGCCACTCTGGACGTCACCCCCCGCTCTGCAAGGGAAAAGGAGAGTCAGGAGCAGCAGGGACCAAGGCCAGCTCTGAAGCCCGGGGAAGCCATGGCCATCCCTCCCAAGCCCTTTGCCACTTGGCTCTGGGCTGGTCCCCGAACCAGGCCACCCTCAAGGTCGTGAGGGTTGCCAGCCACTGAGCATGCTCTGAGAGCCGTTTGACCTTGGCAGGGAGAGGACACCCCCAGCCCAGCCTCTTAGGGTGTTTTTTTTGGGGAGTACTAGAGATTAAAACCAGGTACATTCCACCTCTGAGCTACAGCTCAGCTTTTTTTTATATTTATTTATATTTTATTTTTGTACAGGGGATGAAACCAGGGGCCTTCTACCTCTGAGTGACACCCCCATGATCTTTTTTTTTTTTTTTTGGTGGTGGTACTGGGGTTCCTGGAAACCCTTCTACTTCTGGGTTACACTCCCACACCTATTTTATACTTTTTTATTTGGAAACAGGGTCTCTGAAGCCAGGGAGGCTGGCTTTGAACCTGCGTGATCCTCCTGTTTCCGCCTCCCAAGCGCGGGGATTACAAGCGTGTGCCACCATGCCCGACTTTCATTTTTATTATTTTGAAACAGGGTCTTGCTAAGTTGTTGAGGGTCTCACTAATTTGCTGAGACTGGCCTTGAACCTGCACTCTCCCTGTACTGGGGTTACCGGTATGCTCCACCACACCCTTCCCAGCTCAGCCTCTTTGGACTGCAATGCCCCTGAGGTCCCTCCCCGTGCCGACGCCAGGGCTCTGCGCAGTGCAGAGATCACGGGTGGAAGGAACCAGAGAGGTGACCCCGGGAGGCGCTCAGACGTCACAACAGGCAGGGCGGTGCTCCTGCTGGAGTCTGCTGCCCTTTAAGTCTTTCTGGGGTGTCACCCAAGAAAGGGGTCGCCCCAGAAAGATGGCACCCAAGTGCAGGGCAGGGCTGGGGTTGGGCCCTCTGCTGCGCTGCATCAAGCAAAGTGTCTGTGTCTCTGGGCTTCTGTGTCCTCATCCAGGCACTGGAGTCGTTCACTCTCTGCCTCTTTGGTCTCTCTACATCGGGGACCGGCAGGTAAAGAGGGGGAATGGAGCCCGATGTCGGGGAGCACGCCTCAAATCCCAGTACTTGGGAGGCTGAGGCAGGAGGATGGCAGGTTTTTTTTTTTTTTTTTTTTTTGGTGGTACTGGGATTCCTGGAAGCCCTTCTGGCTTCCTCTGGGCTCCACTCCCAGACACCTATTTTGTATTTTTATTTGGAAACAGGGTCTCTTAAGCCAGCACACGCGGCTGGCTTCAAACTTGTGCGAACCTCCTGTCTCTGCCTCCCAAGCGCGGGGATTACAAGCGTGTGCCGCCACGCCCGGCATGGATGGCAGGTTTGAGGACAGCCTCGGCAATGTAGTATGACTCACAGCAACCCAGCAAGACCCTGTTTCCAAACAAAAAAATAACATGCCGGGCCTGGTGGCACACGCTTGTAATCCCAGAATTCCAGAGGCTGAGCCAGGAAGATGGAGGTTCGTAGACAGCCTCAGCTACTTAGTGAGGCCCTCTGCAACTCAGTGAGACCCTGTTTCAAAATAAAGAATAAAAAATAGGGCTGAGGTTGGAGCGCAGAGGTAGAATGCCCCTGGGTTCCATCCCAGTAGTGCAAAATAATAATAATAATAAATATAAATATAAATAAAAATATAAAAGGGCTGGGTTGTAGCCCAGAGGTAGATGCCTCTGGCTTCAGTCCCTGGTGTGAGTCCCTCCCAGGGTGGGGCCACGGAAGGAGAAAGGACACCCCCTTACCTCGCCCCCCAGGGACAGGCCCTGGCTTCCTGGCCAGCGGTGGGGCCATGGCTACCTGCGGCTGTGGGCACACGAGGCTGGTGAGGGAGGGTGCTGGGGAGCTTCGTGAATGCGAGGACGGTGTGTGGGGCACCCTGGCCAAGGCTTTGTGACATCTGTGCAGCTTTCAATGTGAGCTTACAGTCACATTAGAGCCGGGCATGGCGGCGCACGCCTGTATTCCCGATACTTGGGAGGCTGAGACAGGAGGATGGCAGGTTTGAGGCTAGCCTCAGCAATTTGGCCAGACGCTCAGGAACCTAGGGAGACCTTGTTTCAAAACAAAAAATTAAAAACAGCAGGAGATATAGCTCAGAGGTAGAACACCTCTGTTCAATCCCCAGGACTACAAAAGAACAAAAAGAAAAAACAACAAACATTAGTCTGGGTGTAGAGGTGCACACCTATAATTTCAATACTTGGGAGCCTGAGGCAGGAGGATTGCAGGTTCAAGGCCAGTCTCAGTAACTTAGTGAGACCTTATTCCAAAAAAAAAAAAAAAAAGGTGCTGGGCATGGTGGCGCACGCTTGTAATCCCAGAGTTTGTAATCCCAGAGCGTGGGAAGCTGAGACCGGAGGATCGCACAGGTTCGAAGCCAGCCTCAGCTACTTAGTGAGGCTCTCGGCAACTTAGTGAGACCCTGTTTCCAAATAAAGTATAAAACAGGTCTGGGAGTATAGCCCGGAGGTAGAAAAGTCCCTGGGTTCTACCCCCAGTACCACAAAAATAAAATAAAATAGGGCTGGGGTGTAGCTCAGAGGTAGAATACCCCTGGGTTAGATCCCCAGTACCACAGAGTAAATAAAACTTTATTGAGGGCACAGAGAAAATGCACAAAGGAAAGACGCCCTCTCTGTCTCCCCCTAAGGCATTAGGGAACCTCTCCCTGTCGGCCACGCCCCACCGCCCCTTTTCTTTCCACCCCCAGCACTTTCAGTTTTGTTCTGTTCCTTTTTTGGTACTGGGGAGGGAACCCAGGGGCATTCTACCTCCGGGCTGCACCCCCAGCCCTATTTTTTATTCTTTGTTTTGAAACAGGGTCTCACTGAGTTGCAGAGGGCCTCACTAGGGAGCTGAGGCTGTCCAGGAACTGCCAGCCTCCCGTCTGTTTTCCCAAATGCTGGGATTACCAACCACCACGCCCAACCCAATTTTATTTCTCGTTTGAAAACAAGGTCTTATTAGGTTGCTGAGAGCCTTGCGAAATTGCCGAGGCTGGCTTTGAACCTGTAACCCTCCTGCCTCAGCCTCCTAAGTGCTGGGATGACAAGCCTGTGCTGCCATGCCTGGCCCAGAGTGAGGCTCAACAACCTAGGGCGACCCTGTCTCAAAACGAAACGAAGACAAAAGTTAAAAAAAAGACCCGACATGGTGGCACATGCTTGTCATCCCCGCGCTTGGGAGGCTGAGACAGGAGGATCGCACAGGTTCGAAGCCAGCCTCAGCTACTTAGTGAGGCTCTCGGCAACTTAGTGAGACCCTGTTTCCAAATAAAGTATAAAACAGGTCTGGGAGTATAGCCTGGAGGTAGAAAAGCCCCTGAGTTCACCCCCAGTACCATTAAAAAAAAAAAGGCCTCGAAGTGTAGCTCAGATATAGAACACCCTTGGGTTTAGTAACACACACACACACACACACACACACACGCACGAGGCGGGGTCTTGCCAGGTTGCCGAGTGTCTCTGACTCTGGGGCTGGCCTGGAACCTTTGATCCTCCGTGGATTTCAGGCGTGGCTGAAATGTGCCCGGCTCTCCCTGTGTTCATCCAGTAAAATGAGGATCGCCAGTGGCGGCTTTCACAGCCCACGGCGGAAGGGCATTGGGGCCTTCGGCCTGGAGCCGGCGCAGGCCTGCGGGCGGAGGGGCTCCTCGGGGCCCCCGCAGGGGTGCAGCCCGGCCCGGCTGGGCTCTGTCCTGGGCTCTGTCCTGGGCTCTGTCCTGGGCAGAGGCCGGCTGGAGGCCGGGCGGGAGCTGCGCACTCACCGGGCGGCGGGGGCGCCTCTGGCCGGGGCGGGTGGAGGCCGCGGTGGCTCCGAGGGGCCCAGGGCGCCCGGGCGATCTGAAAGGCCGGTGTCGGGGGTGCGGCCCACCCCGGGGGACCCCATTCTCCTCCCAGTCCTCCCGCCCGCTCCGGCCTCCCCCCTAGCCCGTATCCATGGCAACCGCCCTGCCAGCTGCCCGCCCCCGCCGCGCTCGGCATCCCGGTGTGATGGCGCCGCTGCGAGCCCCACCCGAGGAGGAGGACCTCGACCTCGGAGGGGCTCGGGCGGCCTCCCACTGGCGACCTGCTTTCAGGCCGTGGCCTGGTTACACCCCTCCCCTCCTCCCCCCTCTCCCCTCCCCCATCCCCTCTCCACGCCCCAGGACTGCCAGCCGCCGCCGGGCGCCCAGGGCGAGGCCTGTGCGCGCCAGCTCGCTCTCTTCTCTTTTCTCCTTCCTTCCTTCCTTCCTTCCTTCCTCCCTCCCTCCCTCCCTCCCTCCCTACAAGGAACCGAGGATTGAACCCAGAGGCGGTCTACCTCTGAGCTATACCCCCAGCCCTGTTATTCTATATTTATTTTGAAACAGGGTCCAACTTGTGATCCTCCTGTCTCAGGCTCCCAAGTGCTGGGATTACAGGCGTGTGCTACCAAACCCGTATTTTTTTTTGGGGGGGGGGCAGGGGAACAGGCTCTCAGTAGGTTGAGTCTTACTACTTACTGGGGCTGTCCTCGAACCTGTGACCCTCCTGTCTCAGCCGCCTCCCAAGTACAAGTGTGCACCTCCACACCCAGCTTCTCTCTCTCTCTCCCTCCCTCCCTCCCTCTCTCTCTCTGTTTTGTACTAGGGCTTGAACTCAGGGGTATTCTACCTATGAGCTACACCCCATACCCCAACTCTTTTTATTTATTATTATTATTATTTTTTATTTATTTATTTTTGCTGTACTGGGGATGGAACCCAGGGGCATTCTACTTTTGAGCTACACCCCCAGCCCTGTATTTTTATTCTTTATTTTGAAACAGGGTCTCACTGAGTTGCAAAGAGCCTAAGTAGCTGAGGCTGTCCTCAACCATGATCCTCCTGTCTTAGCGTCCCAAATGCTGGGATGACAAGCGTGCGCCACCACGCCTGGCTTTTTATTTCTTATTTTGAAACAGGGACTTGCTAGAGCCTGTGATCCTCCTGCCCCACCTCCTAAGTGCTGGAGTGACAGGGGAGCCATGCCCCGTCCCTGCGGCCTCCCTCCTCCCAGCCCTCACCTAGGTACAAGGCGTCCTCCCCAGTGCCAGGAGGGGGTATGGGGCCGACTGAGGAGCCTGGCCTCGCAGGGGGCAGCTCATACTGATCTTCCTCTTCGCAGCCATCCTCCAGGGCCTTCAGGAGAGAAGATGGGAACGGCAGGGTGGGCGAGGCCACGACACCAGGCGTCCCCCACCCCACTCCAGCAGCTGCACTTACCCTGCGCCTCCAGGTCTCTGGGGCTGCTGGAGGAGCCGGGCCAGGGCCATCTCTCCAAGCTGGGGCATCTGCACAAACAAGACCGGCTTCACCGCCTCCCGGCCCTCCCTTCTGGCACCGTGCCTGTTTCTCCCTCTGCCCTAGACAGCAGCCCTCAGTCCCCCAGCCAAAGGAGCCCAGCCTCAGGGCAGGCCCTGGGGAGCAGGAGGCTCTGGCTGCCCCTCTACCCTTGCCGGCCCTGGTACTGAACAAGACTGGAGGGAGGGCTGCCCGGTGGCCAAGGCTGGGGAGGTCCCAGGGCCACTCGGGAGACCCCACTTGTGAGGGACCGCCGTGTAACTTACCCACGCATCTGAGGAGTGGGAGCGATGGCGCCAACCTGCAGGCAGACCCTAGTTAAGTTTGCCCGGTGGAGTGTGTGTTTCCTGGTACTGGGGATTGAACCCAAAGACTACATTTGCAGCTATTTTATTTGTTTTATTCTGGTACTGGGGATTGAACCCGGGGCATTCTACCTCCAAGCTATACCCCAGCCCTGTTATTTATTTTTATTTATTTATTTTGTGGTACTGGGGGTGGAACCCAGGGGCTTTTCAACCTCTGGGCTATACTCCCAGACCTATATTATACTTTATTTTATTTATTTATTTATTTATTTATTTATTTATTTATTTATTTATTATTTTTGGAGTGGTACTGGGGGTGGAACCCAGAAGTTTTCTACCTCCGGGCTATACTCCCAGACCTATTTTATATTTTATTTGGAAACAGGGTCTCACTAAGTACCTGAGGCTGGCTTCGAACCCCTGCAATCCTCCTGTCTCAGCTTCCCAAGCGCGGGGATTACAAGCGTGCACCACCATGCCTGGCTTACTTTATTTATATATTTATTTATTTTGCAGGTCTGGGGATGGAACTCAGGGGCATTCAACCTCTGAGCTACACCCCCTGCCCTATTTTTTATTCTTTATTTTGAAACTGGGTCTCACTGAATTGCAGAGGGCCTCACTAAGTAGCTGAGGCTGTCGGCAAGCGGCTATCCTCTGGTCTCAGCTTCCCAAATGCTGGGATTACAAGCGTGCGCCACCACACCCAGCTTATACTTTGTTTTTTGGGTTTTTTTTGGTGGTACTGGGGGTGGAACCCAGAGGCTTTCTACATCCGGGCTATACTCCCAGACCTATTTTATATTTTATTTGGAAACAGGGTCTCACTAAATTGCTGAGAGCCTCACTCAGTAGCTGAGGCTGGCTTCGAACCTGTGCGATCCTCCTGTCTCAGCCTCCCAAGCACTGAGATTACAAGCATGCACCACCACGCCTGGCTTATTTATTTTATATTTTCATTTTTTCATTTTTTGCGCTACTGGGGATGGAACTCAGGGGCATTCAATCTTCCAGCTACACCCCCAGCCCTATTTTTTATTCTTTATTTTGAAACAGGGTCTCAATGAGTTACAAAGGACCTCACTAAGCCCTATATTATTTTCATTTTGAAATAGGGTCGCACTAGCTTGCAGAGAGTCTCACTACTTGCTGAGGCTGTCCTTGAACCTGTGATCTTCCTGCCTCAGCACCCCAAGTACTAGGATTACAACAGATGTGTACCACCACACCTGGCTTTATTATTATTTTTATTTTATTTATTTTTTTTGCGGGTCTGGAGATGGAACCCAGGGGCATTCTGCCTTCAAGCTACACCCCCTGACCTATTTTTTATTCTTTATTTTAAAACCGGGTCTCACTGAGTTGCAGAGGGCTTCACTAAGTAGCTGAGGCTGTCCGTAAACCACGATCCTCCGGTCTCAGCCTCTGGAATTCTGGGATTTCAAGCGTGCGCCACCACGCCCAGCTTTATTTCTTATTTTGAAACAGGGTCTCATGGTTGCAGAGGGCCTTGCCAAATTGCTGAGACTGGCCTCCAACCTCCAATCTTCCTGTCTCAGCCTCTTGGGATTATAGGTGAATGCCACCAGGTCTGGCCCAAGGGGCTCTTTTTTTTTTTTCTGTATCTTTTTTTTTTTTCTGTACTGGAGATGGAACCCAGGGACATTCTAACTCTGAGCTACACCCTCAGCCTTATTTTGTATTATTTCTTTTGAAAACAGGGTCTCACTGAGTTGCAAAGGGCTTCACTAAGTAGCTGAGGCTGGCTGCAAACTGTGATCCTCCAGTCTCAGCCTCCCGAATGCTGGGATTACAAGCGTGCGCCACCACGGCTAGCCCAAGGGGCTCTTGAGTGACCATACCCCCAGTTGAAATATGGGGGTCCTGGGGCCAGGACGGCCTGAGGAGGCGCTGGGAGCAGAGCTAGTGTCCTCTGGCTGCCAAGCTGGATTAACTGGTACCTGAGGGAAGCTGGGGGGAGGGGGAGCCCAGGGATAGTCCAGTGGAGACAAAGGGCAAGCTGGCGTGGGGGATCACCTGTGATCCCAGTGCTTGGGAGGCAGAGACAGGAGGATCACAGGGTCAAGGCTAGCCTTGGAGACTTGGCGAGGCCCTTAGCAACCCAGAAAGCCTCCATTTCAAAATATAAAACAAAATAGAGCTAGAGTGCAGCTAGGAGGTAGAATGTCTCTGGGTTCAATGCCCAGTACCGCAAAAAAAGTAAAAAAAAAAAGTACCCAGGAGGCTGATACAGGAGGATCGCAGCTTCAAGGCCAGCCTCAGCAAGTAGTGAGACTCTCATCAACCTAGTGAGACCCTGATTCAAAATAAATATTAAGAGCCGGGCGTGGTGGCGCACGCTTGTAATCCCAGCATTTGACAGGCTGAGACAGGAGGATCCGGGTTTGCAACCAGCCTCAGCCACTTAGTGCGGCAGGGTTGGGGATGTGGCTCAAACATAGAATCCCCTTGGGTTCAATCCCCAAAACTGAAAAAAAAGTTAAAAAATAGGCCTGAGAGTATAGCTTAGAGGTAGAATGTCCCTGGGTTCAATCCCCAGTACCGCGAGAGAGGGAGAGAGAGAAAGCGGGGAAATGGGAGAGAGGGAGAAAGAGAGAGAGAATAGGAGGAGAGGAGAGGAGGAAAGGAGGAGAGCGGAGGCGGAGGAGGGAGGGGAGCCCGCGCCCGCGCCCGGCGCCCGGCACTCACCGGCTCTGGCCTCTGTTGAGCTTGTCCTGGAAAGGGCAGGAGAGGGGTGCTGAGGGCCGGGATGCTTGTCCCCGCCAGCATCCAGATTCCCTGCCCCGGGCGGGCAGCCCTGGCACAGCTGTGCCAGGACCCACTCACCATGACAGATGAAGGAGCTGTGCCGCCTGGAGCCAGGCGTGCCAGGCAGGTGTGCCACCCTACGGTGGTGGGGACAGGGCCCTATTGTCCCCTTATTTGCATGACCTAAGCACTAGGGTGGGCTGCTGGGCCTCCAGCCACAAATGGACTTTACCCAGGCCCCTCCCCGCCTGGCCCCAGCTCTCCCCTGCTGAAGAGTTAAGCTGGGCCAGATCCCCAGAACTCCCTCTGACCGGCTACACCCAGCCTAACTCACAGAAGACCGTGTAACACTGGACACATCCAGATGAAAGGGAAACCCCTGCGATCCCATACCTGGGCTGAGACAGGAGGATTGCGAGTTCAAAGCCAGCCTTGGCAACTTAGTGAGGCTCTCAGCAACTTAGTGAGACCCTTTTTCCAAATAAAGTATAAAATAGGTGGCCGGGCGTGGTGGCGCACGCTTGTAATACCCGCGCTTGGGAGGCAGAGACAGGAGGATCGCACAGGTTCAAAGCCAGCCGCGCGCGCTGGCTTAGGAGACCCTGTTTCCAAATAAAAAAGTATAAAAAATAGGTCTGGGAGTGTAGCCCGGAGGTAGAAGGGCTTCCAGGAACCCCAGTACCACCAAAAAAAAAAAAAAAAAGTATAAAATAGGTTGGGGAGTGTAGTCCGGAGGTAGAAAAAACCCTGGGTTCCACCCCCAGTACCACAAAAAAACAGTAAAAATAGATCTGGGTGTGGTTGCACACACTTGTCATCCCCTTATTTGGGAGGCAGAGGCTAGAGGATCATTTTCGCAGTCAGCCTCTGGTACTTAGTGAGACCCCTTTTTAAAATAAAGAATAAAAAATAGGGCTGAGTTGTAATCCCAGCATTTGGGAGGCTGAGACTGGAGGATCACAGTTCGCAGACAGCCTCAGCTACTTAGTGAGGCTCTTTACAACTCAGTGAGACCCTGTTTCAAAATAAAGAATAAAAAAATAGGGCAGGGGGTGTGCCTAGGAGGTCGAATGCCCCTGGGTTCCATCCCCAGTACTGCAAAAAAAAAAAAAAAAAAAAAAAAAGGGCGTAACTTGGAGGTAGAATGCCTCTGGGTTCCAATCCCAGTACTGCAATAAATAAATAAATAAATAAATAAATAAATAAATAAATAGTAAAATTAAAATAGGGCTAGGAGTGTACATCAGAGGTGGAATGCCTCTGGGTTAAATCCCCAGTATCAAAAAAAAGATTTAAAAAAAGAAAAAAAGAAAAAGAGCCAGGCGTGGTGGGCACGCTTGTCATCCCAGCATTGGGGAGGCTGAGACAGGAGGATCCGGGTTCGCGGACAGCCTCAGCTGCTTAGTGAGGCCCTTTGCGACTCAGTGAGACCCTGTTTCAAAATAAAGGATAAAAAATAGGGCTGGGGATGGGGATGTGGCTCACAGGTAGAATGTCCCTGGGTACAATTCCCAGTACTGGAAAAAAAAACAGGAAGCCAAGTCTGGTGGCACTGACCTGGAATCCCAGTACTTGGGAGGCTGACACAGGAGGATCACAGGATTACGGCCAGTCTCAGCAACTTAGCAAGCTCTTCAGCAATTTAGTGAGAACCTGTTTAACAAAAATAAAAAGGAGTGGAGGTGAAGCTCAGAGGTAGAATGCCCCTGAGTTTCGTCGGGCGTGGAAGCACACACTCATAATTCCAGCTCGTAGGAACCTGAGACAGGCGGATCCAGAGGACTGCAGCCAGCCTCAGGAGCTTAGCGAGACTTTTTGCAATTTACTGAGACCCTGTGGACTGGGGTTTGGCACAGCCTCAGCTACTTAGTGAGGCCCTTTGCAAATTAGTGAGACCCTGTTTCAAAATTACAAAAACTAGCCGGGCGTGGTGGCGCACGCTTATAGTCCCCACGCTTGGGAGGCTGAGGCGTGAGGATCGCACAGGTTCAAAGCCAGCCTCAGCTACTAGTAAGGCTCTCAGCAACTTAGTGAGACCCTGTTTCCAAATAAAGTATAAAATAGGTCCGGGAGTATGGCCTGGAGGTAGAAAACCCTTGGGTTCCACCCCCAGTACCACCAAAACAAAATCAAAATTAAAAAGATTAAAAAATTAGGGCTGGAGGTGTAGCTCAGAGGTAGAATGCCCCTGTTCTTGACCCCCAGTTCCTCCTCCCCCAAAATGCTCCTAAATTCAATCCCAAATACCAAAAAGAAAAACCAAACAAACAAACAAACAAAAAAGGTCTCCCTAGGTTTTTAAGGGTCTAAGTTGCTGAGTCTGGTTGAGAACCTGTGATTCTCCTGTCTCAGCGTTCCACTGCTGGGATTACAGTGCCTGGCTTGCAGACACTATTATTTTGTTGTTGGTGGTTTGTGGTACTGAGAGTTAAACCCCGGCGCTTTCTACCCCCCTCACTATGTTGCTGAGGCTGGCTGCCAATCTGTGATCCTCTGGTCTCACCTCGCCCGGCTGCCTCAGCCCGATTTTTTAATTTCTTCTTTGGAAACAGGGTCTTGCAAGGTTGATAGGGACTCTCTACCGCTCCTTGCTGAGGCCGTCTTCAAACCTGAGATCCTCCTGTCTGAGCCTCCCAAGTGCCAGCCTGCACCACCACCACCTGGCTTCCCTCTTAAAGACACAGACACTGGGGCAGCAGGGCCCTACTCTTACTGTAGAAGAGATACATGAAACAGGCAGAAAGGAGACAGGAAAGAAAGAGAAGTTAAATGTAGCTTTAATTTAAAAACCTGGTGCTAGCCGGGTGGTGGCACAGGCACACTTGTAATCCCAGCACTTGGGAGGCTGAGACCAGAGGATTGCAGTTCGAGGACAGCCTCAGCTACCTAGTAACTCGGGCCCTGTGCAACTCAGTGAGACCCTGTTTCAAAATAAAGAATAAAAAATAGGGCTGGGGTGTAGCTCAGAGGTCCAATGCCCTGGGTTCTGTCCCCAGACCTGAAATAAAAAATGGTGCTAATGCTCCTCATGCCTTTGTAACTAAATTCTGGTACTTGTTTCCATTTTTTGTGTGTGTATGTGTAGTACTGGGGATGAACCCAGAGGCTTCTACCTCCAAGCTACATCCCCAGCCCTATTTTTTATTCTTCTTTTTGAAACAGGGCCTAAATAGCTGAGGCTGGCCTGGAACTCGTGATCCTCCTGTTTCAGCCCCCCAAGTACTGGGATTACAAGTGTTCCAATTTGTGAATCAAATAATTGGGACAAGCCTTTGGAAAGAAGGAAAAGGAAATTTCTTGATTTGCTAGCAAATTGGAAAAGCCAATGAACTTAAAAATTCAGAACCAAACCCTGGATTCTCCCAGAACAAAGGAACCGAGTCCCTTTTAAGAGTTCCCTCTTGAGGGTCACATGGGCTTGTCAGAAGGGGCACAGTTTATGTCTAAGTTGTCTCTGACTTGGTTCTTTCTCAACTCATGGGCACCAAGTGCCTGGTCTTCACTCCTTTGGTTAATAAACTGATAAAATCATGTTATTCCTTAGCAAGGGGAGAAGAGAGAGGCCATGGGGGAGAAGGAAAAATGTCAGCTTTGATATGTGTGTGTGTGTGTGTGTGTGTGTGTGTGTGTGTGTGTGTGTGTTGCTGGAAATGGAATCCAGGGCGTTCTATCTCCCAGCTACGCCCCCAGCCCTCTTTTTTATTCTTTATTTTGAAACAGGGCCTCACTAAGTGGCTGAGGCTGGCCGCGAATCTGCGATGGTACTGGGCCCGAGTGTGGGCCACCAAGCCCAGCAAATGTCAGCTTTGACACAGGCCGTGTATTAGCTTCCAGGGTCACAATCAGGCCCCCTTCCACCTGTACTCTCCAAGCCATGTTCTCCCCCAGGCCTGTGCCCCAATTACTGGGACGTCTGTAAATCTTTTTTTCCCCTTACTGGAGATTGAAGCAGGGATATTCTACCCCCGAGCTACACTCCAGGCCCTATTTAATATTTTATTTTATTGTACTGGGGATGGAACCCAGGGGCATTCTACCTCTGAGCTACACCCCAAGCCCTATATTTTATTTTTTATTCTGAAACAAGGTCTAAGTTACAGAGGCCTGACTAAGTAGCTGAGGCCGTTGTGGAACCTGCAATCCTCCAGTCTCAGCCTCCCAAGTACTGGGATTACAAGCTTGGGCCACCACCACCTGACTAGTTGGTCTCCTTCCTACCTAATATTTTATTTCTCCCTCGGGAGTGCACAGAAGCTTCTGGACACCACCTCTCCATAAAACTCCAACCTCCTGCTCTCTTGGGTGGGGCTGGCCTCACACAGCCACCTCCTCCTCTGCCCAGGGCTTTGCATAGGCAAATGCCAAGGCCCACCGGGTGTGGGAAAGGGCCAAGGGTGGGGGCCAAGCCCCACCGGGGCAGAGCCACACCTCAGGAGCTGCGGAGCCCTGGGCTGCTCCTTCTCCATCTTTAGCAAGCCCTGCCATACACCTTAGCCTTCCTGGGTTTCATCCCTAATACAAAAAGTAAGAATAAAAAAGCGGCATGGTCTCCACCTGTTCCTCCCGGGTGCGGGCTCATTTGCTGTGGCCTCTTCAGGGGCTTGGGACACAGCCTCCCACCAGCTCCCTGAGGGGCGGGGGGTGGTGGTGGGGGGCAGGGCTTGCTGTAGCGTTTTCTGGAGGTGGATCCCTTGCTTAAGGGCCACTGCGGAGGGAGGCAGAGGCTGGGCTCTCTGGATGTGGGCTCTCTGGCCTGGAGGGCGAGGTGCACAGGCCGCGGAGCCCTGCCCCCCTGCCGCTGCCTGGAACCTTCCCTGTACTGACTCTGTCGAGGCCCTCAAGTGACTGCCCGTGGCTTTGTGTGTGGGGGTGGGTGGGTACTGGGAATTGAACCCAGGGACATTCTAACTCTGAGCTATATACTCCCCAGCCCTCTTTATCAAATTTTATTATTTATGGCACTGGGGATTGAACTCGGGAGCATTCTACCTCCAAGCTACACCTCCAGCCCTTTTTGTTTTTATTTTATTTTTTGTGGCACTAGGGATGGAACCCAGGGACATTCTACCTGAGTTACACCCCAGCCCTAATTTTTATTCTTTATTTTGAAACAGGGTCCGAGTTGCAAAGGGCCTCACTAAGTAGCAGAGACTGGCTGCAAACTACGATCCCCCGTCTCAGCCTCCCAAATGCTGGGATTACAAGCGTGCGCCGCCAAGCCCGGCTCACTAAATTGTGGACAGCCTTGTTGAAGTTGCTGAGGCTGATTTTACCTGCGGTCAGTCCTCCTCTCTCAGCCTCCCAAATACTGGGATTATAGGTCTGTGCCACCACGGCCCCGCTTTATTTTTGGTTTTGAAACTGAGTCTCACTAGGTTGCTAAGGGTGTTGTTAAATGGCTGAGCCTGTTCTGGAACCTGCAATCCTCCTGTCTCAGCCTCCCAAATCCTGGGATTACAGGCATGGCGCCATGCCCAGCCTCATGGCCTATGGAATAGACCACATGCGTCTTGTTGCTTGGTGTTCATTCATTGGGGTGTGTGTGTGTGTGTGTGTGTGAGTGTGTGGTGGGATCACTAGGGATGAACCCAGGGCTGTTGTACCACCGAGTCCCCCCGCCTCCGTAGGTCTCAGCCTCCCGAGCCCTGGGATCACAGGCCTGGGCCACCATCCCAGCTCATCAGCAGCACACCTGGACTGGCTCCCACCTCGGCGCTCCTTTCCTCTATTTACCTGCCCACGACGCCTCTCCTCCCCCACCTTCCCAGACACACCTCTTCTTCCTCTCCTCGCCGTCCCTCTGATGGAAGGTGAGTGCCGCGGCCTCCTCCTTCAGCTCAGAGCCCTGCAGTCAAGGGTCTCCTAAGGGGAAGGTTTGGAGAACCGGCTGACTTCTGCCCTCCCCTGAGGGGAGACCAGACACTGGCTGGCAGGTGTGTCTCCATCCCCGCATCCTTCCTGGACAGGTGGGGAGGGCCCTGAGATCACCCAGGGCCCAGGCCTGCCGCCCCTTCCCCCCA
This sequence comes from Muscardinus avellanarius, assembly GCF_963383645.1. Taxonomy (NCBI): domain Eukaryota; kingdom Metazoa; phylum Chordata; class Mammalia; order Rodentia; family Gliridae; genus Muscardinus; species Muscardinus avellanarius. The sequence goes on along the minus strand of NC_137801.1, from coordinate 85,432,418 downwards.
GGGCTCCTCCAGGACTCGCAGACACACCGGGAGGGTGACACCTGGTGGTGACAGGAGGCAAGGCAGTCCGTCACTTCTCCCTCAGCCCTGGGCTGGCCAGGGAGGGGCCCAGTGATCAGGCCCTTATCTACAGTCCCTATAATGACCTAATGACGCCACCCTGCGACTCTGAGAACTGACTGTACCCAGTCGGCTGGATCTTCAGGAAAAAGGGACAGGCATGAAAAGGCTGTTGGCACTCTGCACCCACAGGCTCCTGCGCGCACTTTGTGTGTGTGTGTGTGGGGGGGGGGTGGCTGGAGGTTGAACCCAGGGACATTTTGCCTCCAAGCTACACCCCCCAGGACTATTTTATTTTGGGGGGCATACTGAGTATTGAACCCAGGGGCACTGTAACTCTGAGCTACACCTCCAGTCCTATTTATTTATTCTTTGCAGAACTGGGGATTGAACCCAGGGGCATTCTACCTATGAGCTACACCCCCAGCCCTATTTTTTAATTCTTTATTATTATTATTATTATTATTATTATTATTATTATTATTATTGGATCTGGGGATGGAACCCAGAGGCATTTGACCTCCGAGCTACACCCGCTGCCCAATTTTTTATTCTTTATTTTGAAACAGGGTCTCACTGAGTTGCGGAGGGCCTCACTAAGTAGCTGAGGCTGTCCACGAATCACGATCCTCGCTGTCCGCGAACCACGATCCTCCGGTCTCAGCCTCTCAAATGCTGGGATTACAAGCGTGCACCACCACGCCCGGCTCTTGATTCTTTATTTTGAAACAGGGTCTCACTAAGTTTTGGAGGGCCTCACCAAGTAGGTGAGGCAGGCTGCAAATCTCCAATCCTCCTGTCTCAGCCTCCACCTGCCACAATGCTGGGCTTAGTGCATGCTTCTAATTTTAGTACTTGGGAAATGAGACAGAAGATCACAGGTTTGAGGACAGCCTCAGCAAGCAGTGAGACTCTCATCAACATAGTGAGACCCTGTTTCAAAATAAAAAAATAGGAACTGAGTGTGGTACCCCACACTTGTAATCCCACTTTTGGGAGGCTGAGACAGGAGGATTGCAGGTTTGTGGCCAGCCTCATCTACTTAGAGAGGCCCTCCACAGCTTAGACTGTTTCAAACTAAAGAATAAAAAATCGGGCTAGGGGTGTAGCTCGGAGGTAGAATGCCCCTGGGTTCAATCCCCAGTTCCAAAATATAAATAAGTAAAATTAAAAATAAATAGAAAACAAGACTGGGGGGTGTAGTGTGGAGGCAGAATTCAGATAGCTGTCTCCAAGTTTCGATGGTACCTAACTCTGGCTTCAAGGGGCTGAAAGCTATTTAACAAAAGCCTGACTGTCTTAAAATCCTTGAATGCCCCTTCTGGCGCCGTTCCTTATGTTCCATGTTAAATGAAATCATTCCTAGGTTACAGCTGGTCAGGACCCAAGAACCTGAACACTGGAATGTCACTCCACCTTCCCGCTTTCCCACACACCGTGAGGATCGGGCTAGGGGCAGAGGACGCCCAGGACGATCAGGAGTGTAGGAGTGTGGGCGATGAAGGCGAGGTTGCAGACAGGAGTCCATGTATCCCTGAGCACTGTGGTGTCACTGCTGATACCCGTGTAACCCGAGTCCTCACCTGGGCGCCAGAAACCAGCTGAGAAGCGCGGCTGCCCTGGCCACGCAGGGTGGAGGACGTGGGCCCCGCCGGCTCGTCCAGGCGCACGGAAGGGCTGGGTAAGTCCCTTCTGCGCACCTCGGGGTCGTGGGCGGCACGGGACGAAGGGACGGTGTGGTGCCGTGACCCGCGATGCCAGCGGGCGCCCTGCACCTGTGCTCGGCCACCTGGGACCGAGCTCGGGCCCGGCACCCCGGGGGCGCAGCCAGGCCGCCCGCTCCTCCGGAGACCTGCAGCCCGCGAGGGCCCCACGGGCCAGCCCCGCCGCCGCGCCACCAGGGCGGGGCCGAGGAGGGCGAGAGGCCGTCCCCGTCCCTCCGACACCAGCCCAGCCGGCCGCTGCCAGGCTCCGGGGCGCGCAGCGCGTGCAGGGCGGCCCCGGGCCCCACGGAGGCCAGGCTGCCACCGCGCCCAGCTCCGTTCACGGCGGACACAGGCGCCGAGGCCCCGCCCACGGCCGCCGCCAGCCCGGACTTGCAGCCCGGAGGGGCGGGGCCAGGGCGGCCGAGCGTGCGTGCGTGCGTGCGTCTCCCCGAGGCCCCGCCCACGGCCGCCGCCAGCCCGGATTTGCAGCCCGGAGGGGCGGGGCCAGGGCGGCCGAGCGTGCGTGCGTGCGTGCGTGCGTCTCCCCGAGGCCCCGCCCACGGCCGCCGCCAGTCCGGACTTGCAGCCCGGAGGGGCGGGGCCAGGGCGGCCGAGCGTGCGTGCGTGCGTCTCCCTGAGGCCCCGCCCACGGCCGCCGCCAGCCCGGATTTGCAGCCCGGAGGGGCGGGGCCAGGGCGGCCGAGCGTGCGTGCGTGCGTGCGTGCGTCTCCCCGAGGCCCCGCCCACGGCCGCCGCCAGCCCGGACTTGCAGCCCGGAGGGGCGGGGCCAGGGCGGCCGAGCGTGCGTGCGTCTCCCCGAGGCCCCGCCCACGGCCGCCGCCAGCCCGGATTTGCAGCGCCTGTGGGGCGGGGCCCGAGCGTACGTGCTTGCGTAAATCTTCCCAAGGCCCCGCCCGGCCCTGCCGCAGGCAACCACTTGCAGCTTGCAGGGGCGGGGTCAGGACGGCCAGCGCGTGCGTGCGTGCGTGCGTGCGTGCGTGCGTGCGTGCGTGCGTGCGTCAGGGGTCCGGAGGCCCCGCGCTGCGCCCGCTGCCTGCTGGGACCTGCAGTCCGCAGGGGCGGGGCCTGATGGCTCACGGCGCGTGCGTCAGGGAGGTGTTCTTTTGCGGCTGGTGGTCTCCTCCCGAAATTGCCCCGGGGCTGCTGGACCTGGCCTAGCAGACAGTCGCGGCCACCGCTTCCTCCCGGGGATTTGTAGTCCGCGGCCCGCTGCAACATGCTGTTCATAGGCGTTGGCCCGGGCGGGGCCGGTTCTCCCCTGAGTCCTGGCCGGAACCCTCCCGGTCATTTTTTGGGGAGGGCACTGGGGATGGAACCCAGGGCATTTTACCTCCAAACTACATCCTCAGCCCTATTTTTTACTCTTTATTTTGAAACAGGGTCTCACTGAGTTGCAAAGGGCCTAAGTAGCTGAGGCTGTCCGCGAACCACGATCCTCCTGTCTCAGCCTCCTGAATGCTGGGATGACAAGCGCGCGCCACCACGCCCGGCTCTGGTCTTGGTTTTGCCCACTGGCCCTGGCCCTGGGCAGTGAGCAGGCTCCTCCTGGCCCTTTACGCCAGCCTGGCGAGGTACACGCCGGTGTCAGTGGACCAAACCGAGAAGGTGCGCCCGCTAGGCACCCTGGTGGCCCGGGAGTTGAGCCCACGCCTGCAAGCTGACCAAGGTGGGGTCTCAAAGGAACGAGCAGGTGCACTCAGGACCTGCTGTGCACACCAAGGCTGATCAAATTTACCTAATAAAATCTGTATTTGGCCGGGCGCGGTGGCACACGCTTGTAATCTCAGTACTTGGGAGGCTGAGACAGGAGGATCGCATGGGTTCGAAGCCAGCCTCAGCTATTGAGTGAGGCTCTCAGCAACTCAGTGAGACCCTGTTTCCAAATAAAATATGAAGCCGGGCGTGGTGGCGCACGCTTGTAATCACAGCTAGGGAAGCTGAGACCAAAAGATTGCGGTTCAGGGACAGCCTCAGCTACTTAGTGAGGCCCTCTGCAACTTAGTGAGACCCAGTTTCAAAATAAAGAATAAAAAATGGGGCAGGGGTGTAGCTCGGAGGTCAAATACCCCTGGGTTCCATCCCCAGACCCGCAAAAAAAAAAAAAAAAGAGGTCTGGGAGTGTACCCCTGAGGTAGAAGGCCCCTAGTTTTTATCCCCAGCACCACCAAAATTAATAAATAAATAAAATCTGTATTTGTCTAATTTGGAAAACTCGACCAATTGAAAGAACCCCAAGAAGACTCACCTAACTAAGAAAATATAGTCGAATTCTGACCCACAGTCTGCTTTGAGAATCAAATAAGTGCATGCGTGCGTGCGTGCGTGTGTGTGTGTGTGTGTGTGTGTGTGTGTGTGTGTGATACTTAGTAAACTGTAGCACCCAGGCTAGAGAAAAGGCTATGGGAATTGAACCCAGGGGCAGTCTACCTACCTCCAGCTGTATAAATTATATTTTTAAGCTTTGAAATGGTCTCACTAAGCTGTTGGAGAGCCTTGCTAAGTTGCTGTGGCTGGCAGTGAGTGTGCCATACTCCTGTTTCAGACTCCTCTGTAACAGGATTACAGGCGTGCACCATCATGCGAGGCTAGGAACCTCGCTTTAAAAAAAAATTGCTGAAGCCGGGCGTGGTGGCGCACGCTTGTAATCCCTGCACTTGGGAGGCTGAGACAGGAGGATCGCACAGGTTCAAAGCCAGCCTCAGCTACTTAGTGAGGCTCTCAGCAACTTAGTGAGACCCTGTTTCCAAATAAAGTATAAAATAGGTCTGGGAGTATAGCCTGGAGGTAGAAAGCCTCTGGGTTCCACCCCCAGTACCACCGGGAAAAAAAAAAAATTGCTGAAGCGGAGCGTGGTGGTGTACGCTTGTAATCCCAGTACTTGGGAGGCTGAGACAGGAGGTTCATTGTTCGAGGACAGCCTCAGCTACTTAGCAAGGCCCTTTGCAACTCAGTGAGACCCTGTTTCAAAGTAAAGAATAAATTGTAATCCCCGCGCTTGGGAGGCTGAGACAGGAGGATCGCACAGGTTCGAAGCCAGCCTCAGCAGTGAGGCTCTCAGCAACCTAGTGAGACCCTGTTTCCAAATAAAATATTAAAAAAGGTCTGGGAATATAGCCCGGAGGTAGAAAGCCTCTGGGTTCCACCCCCAGTACCACCAAAATAAAGAATAAAGCCGGGCGTGGTGGCACACGCTTGTAATCCCTGCGCTTGGGAGGCTGAGACAGGAGGATCACGCAGGTTCAAAGCCACCTTCAGCTGCTTTTAAGAGACCCTGTTTCCAAATAAATATAAAATAGGTCTGGGAGTGTAGCCCAGAGGTAGAAGGCCCCTGGGTTCCATCCCCAATACCACCAAAACAAACAAACAAAATAAAGAATAAAAAAATAGGGCTTGGGGTGAGGTTCAGAGGTAGAATTCCTCTGCGTTCCATCCCCAGTACAGCAAAATAAATAAATAAATAAATAAATAAATAAATAAATAAATAAATATAAAGAACTTTGGGGATATAGCTCAGAGAAAAAATGCCCTGAGTTCAATTCCTAGTAACACACACACACACACACACACACACACACACACACCCAAAAAACAAAAACTATCAGAATGCGCTTATATGACTGTGCATTTCACTGAAAATTTGGCTGTAAGTAATGTGCGTCTCCAGGGCCCTGGCGTGAGAACGTGGGCCAAGGCGATATAAACCCGCATTTGCTAGTGGGCTGTGGCTGAGGGCTGTTCCGTGGGGGCTGCAGGCCAGCTGACCCCATGGCCTTGGTGCCCAGAGCAGCCGGGGGCGTGGTGGTGGGCGGGGAGGGAAGGGTGAGCAGAGGTGATAGAAGAAGATGGGGTGGGGGTCCACGGGGTCCAACATTCCTCCCAGGAGTGTGCCGGAGTTGGCCAGAGGACAAGGGGTGAAGCCTGGGCTTGAGCTGTTTCCAGCCCAGCCCAGGGCCTCAGTCTGGTTGGGCTTTTACAAAGCTGCTTTCCATTGTGGATCAGACAAGAATGGGAAAAGAATTTCCAGAACAAAGACTAAAAGCTACAGACAGATTTGTTTCGGAAAGCAAAAAAGAAATACACTCAAGGGAGAATGCAGGACCATCGCCAGAGTGAGGCTGGCATGCTGGGAGCCTGGCGCTGCTTCTATAGGAAACTTTGTACACGGTGAGCAAGTGGGGGGCCGGTGAGGGGCAGGGGGTGACCTTGATTCCTCTGATGGTGGATTACAGGGCAGGCAATGGTGGGCTGTTCTCAGAATCTTCAGACTGACATCTGGCTCCTGGGCTTTGAACATGTCTTTCTCTAGACTTACCAATCTAAAAATACATCTGTAACCTAACAGAACATATGTGCATCAATTAACTGGACTTAATAAGTAATGATAAGATTTACTGGAACCTTTTTAAGAATTCAGACTTGCCGGGGATGGTGGTGCACGCTTGTAATCCCTGTGCTGGGGAGGTAGATACAGGAGGATCACGCAGGTTCGAAGCCAGCCTGCCCAGCCTAAGAGACCCTGTTTCCAAATAAAAATATAAAAAATAGGTCTGGGAGTGTAGCCCGGAGGTAGAAGGGCTTCCAGGAACCCCAATACCAAAAAAAAAAAAAAAAAAAAAAAAAAAAGAATTCAGGCTTGAGCCGGGCATGGTGGCACTACTTGGGAGGCTGTGACAGGAGGATCCAGGTTCTTGGCTAACCTCAGCTACTTAGTGAGACCCTTTGCAACTCAGTGAGACCCTGTTTCAAAATAAAAAATAAAAAATAGGCCTGGGGGTGGAGCTCGGAGGTACAGTGCCCCTGGGTTCCATCCTCAGTACCATTAAAAAAAAAAAATTGGGCCAGGCTTGGTAGTGCGCTCTTATAATCCCAGCATTTGGGAGGATCGCAGGTTCAAGGCTAGCCTCAGCTACTTAGTGAGACCCTGTTTCAAAATGAAGAATAGTGCCAGGTGTGGTGGTGCACACTTGTAATCCCCACGCTTGGGAGGCTGAGACAGGAGGATCGCACAGGTTCGAAGCCAGCCTCAGCTACTTAGTGAGGCTCTCAGCAACTTAGTGAGACCCTGTTTCCAAATAAAATATAAAATAGGTCTGGGAGTGTAGCCCGGAGGTAAAAAGCCTCTGGGTTCCACCCCCAGTACCACCAAAAAAAGTAAAACATAAAAATAAAATAAAGAATAAAAAAATAGGGCTGGGGGGTGTAGCTTGGAGGTAGAATGCCCCTGGGTTCAATACCCAGTACTGCAAAGAAAAAAAAATCAAATTCATTCAGGGCAAGAAGAACAAGAAGAAAGGCAAGTCAGTAAAGAAGGAAAATGTGTGCGGAGCCAGTGACCCCACCCAGGAAAAGTGACTAACCCAGCAAGCCCGGGCTGTGTAGGCGCTGCCGGCCAGAGCAGGGGCGCTGCTGGCCGGGACCCAGCGTCCCCTTGCCGCCCCCGAGGCAGGGCCTGCCTCCCTGGAGGTCCTGGCCCTGGCCCTGGCCCTCCCGCGGCCAGCCCGGGTCTCCCCGCGGGCTCTGTCCGTCCCGGCCCCGGCCTCTGGGGCTCTGCGGGCGGGGCAGGTGGGCGGGGTGGCCCGGGAGGAGAAAGAGGGAAGTCGGCGGCTGGGTGGGGCAGGCTGCGAGGAGAGGAGCCCACGGCGAGGGGCCTGCGGAGCCTGGACAGGTGGGCGGCCGCTGGGGTGGTGGGCTGGCGGGCGGACACCTAGCGGGAGCCCCAGGTGTCTTACCTGATGGCTGGGGGCCTGGGGCCTGGCCTGAGCGGTAGGTGGAGGGAGAGCTCGGGGCTCATCTTGGCTCCCGCAGGTCCTCCGACCACCCGGGGGATTCAGATCTGGCCTAGCCACCCCATAGACCCCCGTGGTGGGTGGAGGGCCGGGCCGGGCGGCTCCGGAGGGGTAGAGCTGGGGAGCCCAGGCTAGGGGGTGACAGGCGGGGGCGGCGGGTGGGAGAGCACTGCCTGGCACCCCAGGTGGGATGTCTCAGGAGAAGGGAGTTAAGCCGGCGTGGTGGCGCACACTTGTGATCCCAGCATTCGGGAGGCTGAGACTGGAAGATGGAGGTTTGCAGACAGCCTCAGCTACTTAGTGAGGCCCTGTTTCAAAATAAAGAATAAAAAATTGGGCGGGGGGGGGGTGTAGCTTGGAGGTAGAAGGCCCCTGGGTTCCATCCCCAGAACCGCAAAAAAAAAGGGGGGGGAGTTCATTTCAGGAAGAGACTGGGGGACACCCCAAGGTGGAGAGGGGACCTCACTCAGAATCGGAAGGGTCCCCGGCTTACATGATGGAAATGAGCTTTGGTAGAGCCAGGCAGAGACTTAGACAAAGATTCATTTAAGAAAGCAAGAAGTAAGCCGGGCGTGGTGGGCATGCTCGTAATCCCTGCACTTGGGAGGCTGAGACAGGAGGATCGCGCAGGTTCGAAGCCAGCCTCAGCTACTTAGTGAGGCTCTCAGCAACTTAGTGAGACCCTGTTTCCAAATATATATATATAAAATCTGGGAGTGTAGCCCGGAGGTAGAAAGCCTCTGAGTTCCAACCCCAGTACCACAAAAAAAAAAAAAAGAAAGAAAGAAAAGAAAAGTGTAGGGGGTGTAGTTCTGAAATAGAACACCCCTGATTCAATCTCCAGTACCACAAAAAAGAAAGAAAAAGGAAACAGAGAACCGGGTCAGAAGAGATCTCTGCTTCTGCGCCGCGCCTGCGCGGTGAGTTGGAGGCGGACGTGAGCTGTGGGCAGAACTAAGCCCCAGGATACTGATGTGGAAGCTGCGGTCTCACTGGGGAGCACTGGGGAGCACTCCCGCCCCAGCCTCCTGTGGACCAGGCAGGGCTCTTCCGCTGCTCTCCCACCCCACCCCGCCGGCCTGGGTGTTTTCTTTTCTCTTTCTTTCTCTCCCTCTCTCTTTTTTTCTTTATCTTCTTTCTTTCTTTCTTTTTGTATGAGGGATTGGATTCAGGGGATTCTACCACTGATTCCCCCCTTTTTTTGGTACTGGAACTTGAAACTGGGGGCATTCTACCTCTGAGTTAAACTTCAGCTTGCTTTATTTATTTATTTATTTTGGTATTGGGGATTGAACGCAGGAGCATCCTATCTCCAACCTACATCCCCAGGCCCATTTTAGTTTTAATTTGGAAACAGCTTCTTACCAAGTTGCTGGCAGCCTTACTAATCTGGTAAGGCTGGCCTCAGGGCTGCAATCCTCCTGTCTCAGCCTCTCAAGTGCTGGGGATTACAGGTGTGTGCCACTGCGCACATCACAGGCAGGTGGCACCGCGCTGGGCAGGAGGCCGGCTTTCACCAGCGGCGCCTGGGGGCTCAGAGCCTCAGCCCGCAGCCGCCGGCCTCTGAGTCGTGGCTGAGTTTTCAGTCTGGAGCACAGAGTGGAGGTGGGAACGCATTCTCCTGCCTCCCACTGGCCGGGCCTGGGCGGCTTCCTCACCACCGCAGAACAGAACAGTCAGGGCCTGTCCCAGGACATGTGGCCGCACGTGATCCTTTGTGGACAGACCCGCATTCTCTCTCCCCTCCAAGCGCCCCTGGCTTCCTCCTGCCCTGGGTGACATGACGCCATAAATGCCTTCCCTACGCCGGGGGTTGGAAAGGAAAAAGGAGGGTCACAATCTATACAGCATCGCACACCAGGACCTCGGCTCTGGCCGCCCCTCTCTTCCCACTCAGCGCCCCTTTGCATGCCCCCTCCCCACCCCAGCTCCCGGGCTTCACTTGCAAACTCCTGGTTGAATGAAGACAGGAGTCTTGTGTTAAGCGCTTGCTGCTTTGTGGGCTCTGCATTTTTTTTCTTTTTTTTTTTTTTCAGTCCTGGGGATGGGACCCAAGGGCATTCGACCTCCAAGCAGCACCCCAGCCCCTTTTTTTGTGTGTGTGGTACTGGGGGTGGGACCCAGGGGCATTCTACCTCCAAGCTACACCCCAGCCCTATTTTTTATTCTTTATTTTGAAACAGGATCTCATTGAGTTGCAGAGGGCCTCGCTAAGTAGCTGAGGCTGGCCGTGAACCTGTGATCCTCCTGTCTCAGACTCCCAAGTACTGGGATGACAAGCCTGCGCCAGCACACCCAGCAAGGGCTCTGCGTTTTAAGCCCTCAAAAGAAGCCAGCGAGTGTACAGAAGGCAGGTGGCGCAGGCCTATGATATCAGCAGTGTGGGAGACGAAGACGGGGGATCTCAGGTTGGGGCCAGCCTCGGCTACTTAGTGAGGCCCTCTGTAACTTAGTGAGACCCTGTGCTGGGATTGTAGCTCAGAGGTAGAATGTCCTTGGGTTCCATCATTCAGCAACACACACACACACACACACACACACACACACACACAGAGGATAGTGCTATCTGGGCACCGCGGCACATACTTCCAGGACTCGGGAGGCCGAGGCAAGAGGACTATAAGTTGGAGGCCAGTCTGGACAATCTAAGGAAACCCTGTCTCAAAATAAAAAATAAAAAGCTGGGAGTGTAGCTCGGTGACGGAACACTCCTGGGTTCCACAAAAAAACAAACAAAACACCAAGATCATCATTTATTCTTTATCATTTTTGTTTTCTATTCATTTCTGCTTTTTATTTTGCAGTATTAGAAATGGACACCAGGGGCCTTCTACCTCCGGGCTACACTCCCAGACCTATTTTATATTTTATTTGGAAACAGGGTCTCTTAAGCCAGCTGAGGCTGGCTTCGAACCTGCGCGATCCTCCTGTCTCAGCCTCCCAAGCGCGGGGATGACAAGCGTGGGCCACTAAGCCGGGCTTTCGGGGTCTCTGTTAATAGGTGAGGATCTTGTTCTGTGGCTGAGGCTGGCCTTGAACCTGTAATCCTCCTTTCTCCGCCTCCCAACTCCCAAGTACTGAGATCGCAGGCCTCTTCTTCTTTGCCTGTGTAATGGAACCAGCAGGCATAGCCTGGGGCTCCTGGGATGAAGACTGTCCGCCTAGGAGGGCCTGGGCCTGCTGCTGCAGCCGGGGCTTCCGCCTTTGCCGTCTGTTACCTGTTGGCTTCTGTCTTTCCAGATCTGGGACCAGCATGTACACGCCCATCCCGCAGAGGTAGGAGGTGCGCCCGTCCTCCTGGCCGCTTCCCCGGGCCCCCTCCCCGCGGGGCTTGGCCCCAGCTCTGACGCCTGGCCCCCATGGCCTCCCTTCTCCCTCCCCGCAGTGGCTCGCCATTCCCCGCCTCGGTGCAGGAGCCGGGCCTGCACCTCTGGCGGGTGGAGAAGCTGAGGCCGGTGCCCGTGGCGCGGGAGGACCACGGCGTCTTCTTTTCGGGGGACTCCTACCTGGTGCTGCACAACGGCCCGGAGGAGCTGTCGCATCTGCACCTGTGGATAGGTGAGGGGCGGCCGGCGGGTGGGGCCGGGGCTCCCCGCCTCCCTGACACCCCCGTCCCGTCCCGCAGGCGGGCAGTCGTCCCGGGACGAGCAGGGCGCCTGTGCCGTGCTGGCCGTGCACCTGGACGGCCTGCTCCGGGAGCGGCCGGTGCAGCACCGGGAGGTGCAGGGCAACGAGTCCGACCTCTTCATGAGCTACTTCCCGCGCGGCCTCAAGTACCAGGTCAGGGCGGTGGGGGCCCCTTCCCGGGCATCGCTCAGGGTGCGGGGTGCAGAGGCCCCGCTGGCCGCAGCCCACTCAGCCAGGCCTTCTGGGCTGCAGGAGGGCGGCGTGGAGTCGGCCTTTCATAAGACCTCTGCCGGCGCCGGCCCCCAGGCCGTCCAGAAGCTCTACCAGGTGAAGGGGAGGAAGAACATTCGGGCCACTGAGCGGCCGCTGGGCTGGGACAGCTTCAACACCGGCGACTGCTTCATCCTGGACTTGGGCCAGGTGGGTGGCCGGCGGCTGAGCGCCGTCCCTTAAGGGGGTAAGAGGGAGCCAGCGTGGCTTGCTATCCCTGTACAATGGGAGGCTGAGACCCGAGGACTGCAGGTTTGAGGCCAGCCTTAGAAATTTAGTGAGACCCCATTTCAAAATAAAGAGCCAGGCTGGCGGTGCACGGTTATAATCCCAGCATTCGGGAGGCTGAGACAGGAGGATCACAGTTCAAGGACAGCCTCAGCTACATAGTGAGGCCCTTTGCAACTCAGTGAGACCCTGTTTCAAAATAAAGAATAAAAAATAGGGCTGGGGGTGGAGCTCGGAGATAGAATGCCCCTGGGTTCCATCCCCAGTACTGCAAAATAAATAAAAAAATAAAGCCGGGCGTGATGTTGCGGGCTTGTAAGCCCAGCATTTGGGAGGCTAAGACTGGAGGATCGCGGTTCATGGACAGCCTCAGCTACTTAGCGAGGACATCTGCAACTCCGTGAGACCCTGTTTCAAAATAAAGAATAAAAAATTTGGCAGGGGGTATAGCTCAGAGGTCAAATGCCTCTGGGTTCCATTCCCAGACCCGCCAAAAAAAAAAAAAAAAAAAAAATTAAAATAAATAACCGGGCTTGGTGGCACACGCTTGTAATCCCCGCGCTTGGGAGGCGGAGACAGGAAGATCACGCAGGTTTGAAGCTAGCCGCGCTGGCTTAAGAGACCCTATTTCCAAATTTTAAAAAATATATAAAAATGGGTCTAGGAGTATAGCCCGGAGGCGGAAGGGTTTCCAGGAACCTCAGTACCACCAAAATAAATAAATTAAGTAAATAAATAAATGGAGTGTAGGTCAGAGGTAAAATGCCCCTGGGTTCAGTCCTCAGCACAAAAGAAAAGGAAAAGTCATACCTGGGTATGGAGGTACCCAGGCTTAACTGCAGTATTTGGGAGGCTGAGGCAGGAGGATCGCAGGTTCAAGGCCAGCGTGCAGTAACTTAGTGAGACCCTGTTCCTACACTTGATCTTAGCCAAAAGGCCGAGAACCAAAACAAGATCCTATTCAGAAGTAAAAAAAAAAGCTCTGGGCTTAGCTCAAAGGTAAAATTCCAAACTGGGCCTGGCGGCGCACACTTATAATCCCCGCGCTTGGGAGGCTGAGACAGGAGGATCCAGGTTCGCGGCCAGCCTCAGCTACTTAGCGGGCCGTCTGCAACTCAGTGAGACCCTGTTCCAAAATAAAAAATAAAAATAGGGCTGGAGCGGGCGTGGTGGCGCACGCTTGTAATCCCAGCATTCGGGAGGCTGAGACCTGGAGGATCACAGTTCACAGACAGCCTCAGCTACTTAGTGAGGCCCTTTGCAACTCAGTGAGCCCCTGTTCCAAAATAAAGAATAAAAAAAAAAAAAAAATAGGGCTTGGGATGTAGCTTGGAGGTCGAATTCCCCTGGGTTCCATCCCCAGACCCACAAATAAAAAAAAAAAAAAAAAAAAAGGCTGGGGTGTAGCTCAGAATGGCCCTGGGCTCAGTCCCAGACCCACACGATGAGCAGTAAGTGCTGTTTGAGAAAGCAGCCCGGGGTCTCTGCAGTCCGCCCCTGCCTTCCTGGTGGCCCTGTCTCTGGGGCAGCCCTTCAGGGAGGAGCAGGTGCTGATGGGAGCCTTCCTGGCTGGGGGTGGGAGCGGCCGCTGGCCGTGAGTGACGGGCGCCCCTTCCCCAGAACATCTTCGCCTGGTGCGGCGGGAAGTCCAACATCCTGGAGCGGAACAAGGCGAGGGACCTGGCCCTGGCCATCCGGGACGCCGAGCGGCAGGGCAAGGCCCGCGTGGAGATCGTCACCGACGGGGAGGAGCCCGCCGAGATGACCCAGGTGGGCGCGTTGGCCTGAGGGTGGGGGCCGCAGGAGACTCAGGCGCCCCTCGGGCTGGACAGTCTAGAGCCGAGCAGCCGGGAGGCTGGAGCAGCGCTCCCTGGCCTGTACCTGGTGCCCCCACGCAGGGCACGGCATGGGGCCCTGGTGGGTACCATGGCTTGGAAGCTTTTGGGGCAGAAGGAATCCCAGTAAATTTACTCCGGCTTCTGCAGGTTCTGGGCCCCAAGCCTGCTCTCAAGGAGGGGAACCCCGAAGAAGACCTCACGGCTGACCAGACCAATGCCCAGGCCGCCGCGCTGTACAAGGTGGGCACTGGGAAGCCTGCACACGGCAGCTCGGGAGGTCGAGCTGGTGCAGCGCAGCTGCAAGAGTACTTGGGAGTCCGAGACAGGAGGAGCTCAGGTTGGAAACCAGCCTCCCTCAGCAACTTAGGAGAGCTTGTTGCAAAATAAAAACTAAAGCCGGGCGTGGTGGCACACACTTGTAATTCCAATATTCGGGAGGCTGAGACAGGAGGATCGCGGTTCACGGCCAGCCTCAGCTACTTAGCGAGGCCCTTTGCAACTCAGCGAGACCCTGTTTCAAAATAAAGAATAAAAAATAGGGCTGAGGGTGTAGCTTGGAGGTAGAATGCCCCTGGGTTCCATCCCCAGTACCAAAAAAAATAAATGAATAAAACATAAACGGGGCTGGAGGTGTAGCTCAGAAGTAGAAGCCCCTGGGTTCATTCTCCAACACCGAGTGCCTGCGGGTGGCGGTGGGCGAGGGGCTTGTGTTCCGGGTTCCTCCGTCCCTCTCTGGCCGGGGCTGGGGAGGCAGCGGGGGCAGGCGGGCCACTCCTTGGGCCGAGGTGGGGCAGTGTGCGGGGTCACTCCTGGTCCTGCCCTTCTGCCCTAGGTCTCCGATGCCACGGGGCAGATGAACCTGACCAAGGTGGCTGACTGCAGCCCCTTTGCGTCCGAGCTGCTGGCTCCCGACGACTGCTTCGTGCTGGACAACGGGCTCTGTGGCAAGATCTACATCTGGAAAGGTGCGTGGGCTCCGCCGCGCAGGCCCCGCCGGCCTGCACTCCAGGGCGCAGCTGGCCGGTGGCTCTCTGCCGTTCCGAAGGTCTAGGCTGCGGATCTGAAGTTGCAGCCAGCTTCCGAATCGCCAGGGGCCTGTTCGAACACGCCGCTGGGCAGGCTGGTTGGCGCACGCCTGTAATCTTTCTGTGTGTGTGTGAGACACTAGGATTGGACACAGGAGCGTTCTACCTCTGAGATACATCCCTAGTCTTCTTTTTTATTTTGAAACAAGGTCTCCCTAGTTGGTAAAAGTATATTTTCTGAGGCTGTCCTCGAACCTGCAATCCTCCTGTCTTAGCCTCCCAAGTACTGGGATTACAAGCATGCGCCATCACGCCCGGCTGCATGACTCTAATCTTGGGAGGCTGAGACAGGAAGATCACAATTCTGAGGCTAATGTCAGTAACTTAACGAGACTCTGGGCAATTTAGTGAGACCCTGTTTCAAAATAAAATTTAAAAAGAGCTGAGGGTATAGCTGGGAGGTGGAACACCCCGGGGCCTGGGGGTCTGGGATCTCTGGGTCTGGGTGGGGCCTGAGCCTGTGCTGAGCGACTGCGCTCCCGGGGCGTGTACACAGCTCCGGGGACCACACTTTGAGAACAGTCTCAGCCCATCTCCACCCAGGCCTTTAGGGGGGTCCTGGGAGCCCTGATCCTGTGATCCCCGTCTGGAGGTGACAGGTAAGTTTTAGATAAACACGACTTTATGCAGCGGTGGGAGCTCGCAGAACTTGTTCTTCTAAGAGATTATATCAGCTGAAAGAAATGCTGTTGTACAGAAGCTGCGCTGCTTTCTGTGGCCATGGAAGATTCCAGAAGAGCAGGATCCTGGGGTTGGGCTGCTTTTCCCTGCGGTCCTCTCTGCCCAGGGGCATTCTACCCGAGTTACACCCCAGCCGTTTTCGTTTTTTCTTTGGAAACAGCCTTGCTAAGTGACGGCATGCTGGCCTTGAGCCTGCGATCCTCCTGCCTCAGCCTCCTGAGCACTGACTAGAGGTGTGTGTGCGCCCCTGCCCTCAGCCGAGCTTCCCAGGAGCAGGGCCTGTGTTTATTGGGGGTCAGTCTAGGTGTGGGCCGAGGCAGGGTTGAGAAGTTGCCATCCCTCCGCCCTCCTGGTCAGGAAAGGTAACAGGTACCTGAGGCAGCTGCTCGGAGCCACTTCGTTGAGCCGCCTTCCAAACCCAGCCGAGGAGCCTGGGGCTGCGAGTGGCCCGCACGGTCTCAGGGCTAAGGAGTGCTATGAGGCTCCTGCAGAGGGACCCGGCTCCCTGGAATCATGCCAGGCATTGATCGAGGGTGCCAGAGGCCCACAGACGCATCTATAATCCCCAGAACAAGAACCGGTGTGGTGATCCCAGTACTTGGGAGGCTGAGACAGGAGGCTCAAAGATTTGATGACAGCCTCAGCAAGTAGTGAGGGTCTCATCAACCTAGCAGGACCCTGTTTCCAAATAAAAACAGCCGGGTGTGGTGGTGCACACTTGTAACCCCAGCATTTGGGAGGCTGAGACAAGAGGATCGCGGTTCGAGGACAGCCTCAGCTGCTACTTAGTGAGGCTGTTTGCAACTCAGTGAGACCCTGTTTCAATATAAAGCATAAAAATTAGGGCTGGAGGTGTAGCTTGAAGGTAGAATGCCCCTGGGTTCCATCCCTGGTATCCCCAAAAAATAATTTTAAAAATCAAAATAAAGAAAAAATAGGGCAGCTGGGTGCGGTGACGCACGCTTGTAATCCCCGCGCTTGGGAGGCTGAGACAAGAGGATCGCACAGGTTCGAAGCCAGCCTCAGCTACTTAGTGAGGCTCTCAGCGACTTAGTGAGACCCTGTTTCCAAATAAAATAGAAAATAGGGCTGGGAGTGTAGCCTGAAGGTAGAAAAGCCCCTGAGTTCCAACCCCAGCACCACCAAAAAAATAAAAAAAAACTAGGGCTGGGGGCGTAGCTCAGAGGAAGAATGCCCCTGGGTTCCATCCCCAGCCCCCCCCCCCCAACAATCTCTCCTTCCTGTGATCCAGGGCGAAAAGCCAACGAGAAGGAGCGGCAGGCGGCGCTGCAGGTGGCGGAGGACTTCATCTCCCGCATGCGGTACGCCGCAAACACTCAGGTGAGGGGCGCCGGCGCCCGCTCCGTCTTCCTCCCTGCCCCCCCAGGCCTTCCCTGTGCTGTCCGGCTTGGGCTCCTTCTCGCGCCGCTGTCGGGCTGCTCCTGCCCTTTCTAGCGCCGCACGGTCCTGCACCCATCCCCATCACCCATCACCGTGGTCCTTGACGCCAGCTGGCTGTGGCAGCTCTCGCCTATGATCCTGGTACTTAGAGACCTGAGTTGCAGGTTCGAGGCCGGCCTTGGCGAGTCCTGGAAGCGCCATCTTCTCGGCCTGCGTCCTGTGGCCTTGCTCCTCCGCTGGCTTGAGGAGCACCCGGGCCTGGACTGCACGGCAGAGGCTGGGTGGCAACCTCGCGAGCCGTCTTCTCGCCCTCCTGCAGGTGGAGATTCTGCCCCAGGGTCGGGAGAGCCCCATCTTCAAGCAATTCTTCAAGGACTGGAAGTGAGCGGCGCCTCCCTGCCCACAGCCCGCTCTGCCCCGCGGCTGATGCCCTGGCTGCCTGGTCAGTGCCCAGGTGTCAATAAACACGCGTGCCTTCACCAGCCCTGCCTGGGCTGTTCTCACGGTCCCTGCGCTTCACCCGCTCCTCCCGCGCCTGGGGTGGTGCACAGTGACCCAGCTGGAAGGCTGCAGCCTTGAGGGACTGCGGGCTCTGCATGGCAGGCGTGGCAGAGCGGCCCAGCCCCAGCCGGGCAGGTGTGGCTGAGAACCAGGAGCCCAGCATGCACCAGGCCTTTTCAGTTCAGTCTGCAGTTCCCAGCTGGGGAGGCTGTGGGTGGGGCCTGGGTGCGTCTGCCTGCGAGCTACTGTCCCCCCAGGTGGCCTCGGAGGCCCCTGAGGGGCAGCTTCAAGTTATTGTGTTATTGAACCCAGCTGGGCACCCACGGGCACCCACGCCTGAAATTCTAGTGTTTGGGATACTGAGACAGAAGGATCTTGGGTTAGAGGCCAGCCTCAGCAACTTAGCAGACCTTGTGTTGAAATACACACACAGCCGGGCGTGGTGGCACACACTTGTAATGCCCGTGCTTGGGAGGCTGAGACAGGAGGATCGCACAGGTTCGAAGCCAGCCTCAGCTACTTTGAGGCTCTCAGCAACTTAGTGAGACCCTGTTTCCAAATAAAGTATAAAATAGGTCTGGGAGTATAGCCTGGAGGTAGAAAACTCCTGGGTTCCATCCCCAGTACCACAAAATAAAATAAAATAACACACACACACACACACACACCCTGGGTGTGGTGGCACATGTGTGTAATCCCAGCATTTGGGAGCCTGAGACAGGAAGATCACAGTTTGAGGACAGCCTTGGCTACTTTGTGAGGCCCTTTGCACCTCAGTGAGACCCTGTTTCAAACTAAAGAATAAAGCCGGGCGTGGTGGTGCACGCTTGTAATCCCAGCATTTGGGAGGCTGAGACAGGAGGATAGCAGGTTCACAACCAGCCTCAAATTTAGTGAGGCCCTCCACAACTTAGTGAGACTCTGTTTCCAAATAAAAGAATAAAATAGGTCTGGGGTATAGATCAGAAGTAGAATGCCCCTGGGTTTCATCCCCAATACCACCAAAAAATAAAGTAAGATAGAATAAAAAATAGATCTGGGGTACAGGTCAGAAGTAGACTCCCTGGGTTCAATCCCCAGTACCACAAAATAAATAAATAACTGCAAAACAAATAAATAAACGGGAGCCAGAGCCAGGCATGGTGGTGCATGCTTATAATCCCAGGACTTGGGAGGCTGAGACAAGAGGATCGCAGGTTCAAGGACAGCCTCAGCTACTTAGTAAGCCTCTCAGCAACTCAGTGAGACCCTGTTTCAAGGTAAAATAGAAAATGAAATAGGGCTGGGGGTGAAGCTCGGAGGTGAACTGTCCCTGAGTCAACCCCGAGTAGAGGGTGAGGAGGACGGGGAGGTGAGGGAGGGTGGAGGCCTAGTAGCCAGGAGAAGGGAGCCACCAGGAAGAGCAGCTCTGTTCTGGATCTGGAGGGATGGCCAAGATCCGAGACCCTGGGCAAGCTGGGAGAGGCCTCGGGGCCGCCCTCGAGCATCTGCCCTGTGGCCTCTGAGCTCAAATACTGGATTCTTTGATTCCACATAAATGTGAATCAACCCTCCCGGGTTCAATTCCTAGGACCAAAAAAAGGACAAATTCTAAGACGCTACTGTAGGCAGGTCAGAGGCTTGAGCACTAATATATATACTGATACTGGGGGTTGAGCCAGAGGCATTCCACCTCCACTATGCCCTCAGTCTGATTTTATTTCTTATTTGGAAACAGTGACTCACTAGGTTGTTGAGAACCTTGCTAAGTTACCAAGGCTGGCTTCGAACCTGTGATCTTCCCATCACAGCGTTCCAAATACTGGGTTTACAAGTGTGAGCCGCCAGGCCCTGCTGGGCACTCTGTAATAATCTTTTTCTTTCTTTCTTTCTTTCCCAGTACTGGGGTCTGAACCCAGGGGCGTTCTACTTCCGAGCTGCACCTTCAGCCCAATTTTTTTTCAGAACTGGGGATCAAGCCCAAGGGCATTCTACCTCTGAGTTATACCCCAGCCCCATTTTTATTCTCTATTTTGGAACAGGCTCTTACTAAGTTGTAGAGGGCCTCACAAGTTACTGAGTCTGGCCGTGAACCTGCAATCCTCCTGTCTCGGCCTCCCAAGTAGTGGGATTACAAAAATTTGCCACCATGCCCTGCTAAAATTTTAAAAATTCACGAAGGGCTGGGGTGCAGCTAGTGCATAGAATGCCCCTGGGCTCGATCCCCAGCATGGGGGCACCACGGGCACTGGCCACAGCTTGCAGACCCTGCGGCTTCTTGCCCCTTTTCCGAGGCCCTGCATGCTGTGGGTCCGCTCCCTCCGGGCAGGCCTGGACAGCAGGGTCACAGGGAGGCCTGCAAGATGGCCTGGGAAGAAACCACTGGAGACCCTTACAGTACAACAATTCCTTTATTCTAAAGCTGCTAGTGTGCGTGGGATTCCGCAGGCCCCAGCGCACCAGGCCCCGGCTCGAGGGCCATGTGGAGGGGGCAGCCACGGAGCTGCCCAACCCATGCCCAATTCTAGATCATCAACGACGGAGGAAGGCACGGGGAGGAGGAAGGGCCTACCTTCAATCCCGGAAGCCCAGGCCCCACAGGCCTGTGGCTGGAGGAGAGGGAGGCTTCCTCGCTCCCTGCTGCCCCCTGCTGGCCGCAGCCACCACTGTCCTTCCCCTTAATTCTGATCGCAGGCCCCTGAGAGTTCTGGTTACTTCCACGTGGGAACCCCCTGTGCTGTGGGCACGTGGCATGTCTGGATGGGCGCCCCTGGCCCCTCGCCTGGAGGGCGAGCCCAGCGGGAGCTTGACCAGGCTCCAGAGGCGGGTCTGTGGGGACAGGGCCATAGCGTACCTCCCCAGGTCTCCTGCAGGTGGGCGCTCAGGAGCGTTCCAGCCTCAGGTGAGGCTGGAGTGGGCACGGCTGCCGGGGCACTGACTCCAGGCCTCCTCTGTCAGCCTGCCTCCACCTGTCAGATCAGGCACGCACCCTTGGACGAGGGCGGCTGCAGGTCACACACGCCAGTGAAGGTGAGGTCCTTGGGGCAGGGGGCTGGTGGCCCGGGGCGCGTCTGTACCCCCAACAGCGAGGCCTGTCCCTTTGACACTCGCGCCAGGTACAGCTCCAGGGTCTTGAGCAGCCGCCGTGGGCTCTTCTTGGCCAACACTTCCAAGTCTGGAGCAGAAAGGACTGAGTCAGGGCTTTGGACAGCACCACAGGCAGGGTCTCAGGCCTGCCAGCACTAGCTAGCACCCAGACCCTGGGCTCAGGAGACAGGGTGGGAGGGCCACGGGGGATGGAGAGTCCACCAGAGGACTGAGGATACAGACAGCCACGCAGTGCGGACGCTACCTTGGCCAGGCTGGTCTCAACCTGGAAGAGGCAGTTTAATTGTGGGACCCCAGCTTCTGTGTGTGTGTGTGTGTGTGTGTGTGTGTGTGTGTGTGGTACTGGGGACTGAACCCAAGGGCATCCTACCTCAAAGCTCCACCCACAGCATGACTTTTTATTCCTTATTTTGAAACAGAATCCCACTGAGTTGCAGAGGGCCTCACAAGTAGTTGAGGCTGGCGGTGAACCTGTGGTCCTCCTGTCTCCGCCTCTCAAGTATGCCTCCATGTCTGGCCACGGGTTGCTTTTTTTAAATTTTTTTGCGGTGTGGTACTGGGGATGGAACCCAGAGGCATTCTACCTCTTAGCTTCACCCCCAGCTCTACTTTTTATTCTTTATTTTTGAAACAAAGTCTCACTAAATTGCAGAGGGCCTCATTAAGTAGCTGAGGCTGGGACAAACCTGCAATCCTCCTGTCTCAGCCTCTCAAATACTGGGATCACAAGTGTGCGCCACCACACCCCGCTCACAGGTTGCTTTTGATTCAGAAATCATGACTATCAGAATTACACAGCCAGGGCAGCCGGGCGTGGGGGCGCGCGCTTGTGATCCCCGCATTCGGGAGGCTGAGACAGGAGGACTGCGGTTCGCAGGCAGCCTCAGCTACTGAGTGAGACCTTTTGGAACTCAGCGAGACCCTGTTTTAAAATAAAGAATAAAAAACAGGGGGCCAAGCATAGTGGCGCACGCTTGTAATCCCAGCATTCCGCAGGCTGAGACGGGAAGATCACGGTTCGCAGACAGCCTCAGCTATGTAGTGAGGCCCTTCACAACTCAGTGCGACCCTGTTTCAAAATAAAGAATAGAAGCCGGGCGTGGTGGCGCACGCTTGTGATCCCCGCGTTTGGGAGGCTGAGACCGACCGGAGGATCGCAGTTCGTGGAGAGCTGCAGTTACTTAGGCCCTCTGCAACTCAGTGAGACCCTGTTTCAAAATATAGAATAAAAAATAGGGCTGAGGGTGTAGCTCGGAGGTGGAATGCCTCTGGGTTCCATCCCTAGACCCTCAAAAAAAGAAAAGCAGCATACAGCCAGAGCGGAGGGGAGCAGTAGCAGAGAGGGAGAAGGGGGCTCCAGAGGGTGGGCTGGTGGGGGTTGGCAGAGGGAACCGCTGCCCAGAACGACCCAGCAGCCACCGGGGCCTGGATCTGGGCCTCGCGGGAGAGCGAGCGCACCTTTGAGCACGAAGCCCGAGTCCGAGATGGTCTTCTGCTGGGTCCTCCACACGTGCGCCAGGCGGAGGAAGGTGGCGGCGTAGAAGCTGTTCACCACGGGGATGACCTTTTGCTGCCGATTACACTCCCTACGGGACGAGCGTGCTGACGCTCAGCCGCAGGGGCTGCCAGCTGGGTGTCCTCCTGCGCCCGCTCCGGTCCCCAGAGGAGGCAGCTCAGACCCTCTCCGTCCCCGCAGCCTCGCACCTGGCCAGGCTGGGGAGCTGGTGGGAGACTGGTCCCGGGAGCCCGGGGAAGCCGGCCGAGGAGCCGCAGAGGCTGCGCGGCGGACTCACCTGGAGAGACACTCCTCCCTCAGGGCCTGGATGGCGATGCGGGTGATGTTCACAGACATCAAGCAGAAAGGAAATTGCTAGAACAGAGCGGCCTCGGTCAGCCCGCGTGTTCAGTCCGCCTCCGTCCCAAGGCCGGGCCAGCGCAGGCCCGCGGCAGCTCCCGCACCCCCGTTCCCCCTAACCTTCCACACGTGTGAGGACGCCGCACTCGGGGACCAGGTGCCATCCGAGGCACAGCAACCAGAGCTCTGCCTGCAGTTATTTATTTTTTGGTCCTGGGGATGGAACCCAGGGGCATTCTACCTATAAGCCACACCCCCAGCCCTACTTTTTATTCTTTTTTTTGGAACAGGGTCTCCCTGAGTTGCAGGGAGCCTAAGTAGCTGAGTCTGGCCATGAACCTACAATCATCTTGTCTCAGCCTCCTAAGGACTGGGATTAGTGTGCCACGCAATCGCCGTGACTAGCTTTGCCTGCGGTTATTATTGCTGTTAAATTGTTTTGTGATACTGGGGACTGAACCCACCAGCAGTCTACCTCTGAGATACACCCTCAGCCTTTTAAAAATTAATTAATTAAATTAACTTATTTATTTATTTATGGGTCTGGGGATGGGGCCCAGAAGCATTCGACTTCCGAGCTATACCCCCTGCCCTATTTTTTATTCTTTATTTTGAAACCGGGTCTCACTGAGTTGCGGAGGGCCTCACTAAGTAGCTGAGGCTGTTCTCAAACCACGATCCTTCAGTCTCAGCCTCCCAAATGCTGGGATTACGAGCGTGCGCCACCACGCCCGGCTTTGTTTATTTTTATTTATTTATTTTTTGCAGGTCTGGATATGGAACCCAGAGGCATTCTACCTCCAAGCTACATCCCCTGCCCTATTTCTTATTCTTTATTTTGAGACAGGGTCTCACTGAGTTGCTTAGAGCCTCACTAAGTAGCTGAGGCTGGCTTCGAACCTGCGTGATCCTCCTGTCTCAGCCTCCCAAGCGCAGGGATTACAAGCGTGCGCCACCACGCCTGGCTTCCTATTTCTTATTCTTTATTTTGGAACCAGGTCTCACTAAGGTGCAGAGGGCCTCACGAAGTAGCTGAGGCTGGCTGCAAACCTACAATTTCCCTGTCTCGGCCTCCTGATTACTGGGATTACAAGCGTGCGCCACCACGTCCAGCTTGCACTTTTTATTTTGAAAGTGTCTAGTTAAATTACTGAGGGTGTCGCTAAGTTCCTGAGACTAACCTCAAACCTGCGCTCCTCCTCTCTTGGCATCCTAGGACTGGGGTTGGAGGCTGTGTCACTGCGCCCCGCCTGTCCCCATCTCTCACTTTCCCCAGCTTCTGAAACGCTGCCACTGTCCTGGCACCACGGTGGTGGTCAGCGTGCAGTAACCTTGGCACGGTAGTAACGCCGCGTAGCCAGAGAATGCTCCGACGTGGAGTCAGCAGCCTGCGGCCCTGGCTGTCTGTCGGGGGCAATGTCACGCTGTCACATGTGCAGATGGCTCTTCTCCCAAAGCCCTCCCCTCATGGGCTTGGCAGTGGGCGAGATCTTCCTGCTGTGATCAGACCATCCCCAACCCCTCCCACAGGCCTCCAGCTCTGGGCTGCATGTTTTCAGATGATACTACCCACTTGCAAATTTTCTGTATATTTATAAATATACAAAAATATAAAGCCGGGCTGGGCGTGGTGGCGCATGCTTATAATCCCAGCATTTGGGAGGCTGAGATAGGAGGATTGCAGTTCTTGGCCAGCCTCAGCTACTTAGTGAGGCGTTTTGCAACTCAGTGAGACCCTGTTTCAAAATAAAGAATAAAAATAGAAAGCCGGGCATGGGGCACATGCTTGTAATCCCAGCATTTGGGAGGCTGAGATAGGAGGATTGCAGTTCTTGGACAGCCTCAGCTACTTGGTGAGGCCTTTTGCAACTCAGTGAGACCGTTTCAAAATAAAGAATAAAAATAGAAAGCCAGGCATGGTGTTGCATGCTTGTAATCCCAGCATTTGGGAGGCTGAAACAGAAGGATCTGGGTTTGCAGACAGCCTCAGCTCCCTAGTGAGGTCCTCCGTAACTCAGTGAGACCCTGTTTCAAAATAAAGAATAAAAAATAGGGCTGGGGGTGTAACTCGAAGATAGAATGCCCCTGTGTTTCATCTCTATTACCGCAAAAAAAAAAAAAAAAAAAAAAAAAAAGGCTGGGTATGTAGCTCAGAGGTCAAATGCCCTTGGACTCCATCCAAGTACCACAAAATCAATCAATCAATCAAAAGTTGGGAGTGGTGGCGAGGCCCTGTAATGCCTGTAC
Organism: Muscardinus avellanarius; assembly: GCF_963383645.1. Lineage (NCBI taxonomy): Eukaryota > Metazoa > Chordata > Mammalia > Rodentia > Gliridae > Muscardinus > Muscardinus avellanarius. The sequence goes on along the minus strand of NC_137801.1, from coordinate 85,408,025 downwards.
TTAAGAGACTGAGACTGGAGGATCACAGGTTTGAGACCAGTCTCAGAAACTCAGCAAGGCCCTCAAACAATGTACCGAGACCCTGTTTCAAAAGAAAAAAGCCAGGCGTGGTTGCACACACTTGTAATCCCTGTGCTTGGGAGGCGGAGACAGGAGGATCGCGCAGGTTCAAAGCCAGCCGTGCTGGCTTAAGAGACCCTGTTTCCAAATAAAAATATAAAATAGGTCTGGGAGTGTAGCCCGGGGGTAAAAGATCCCTGGGTTCTATCCCCAGTACCATAATAATAATAATAATAATAATAATAATAATAATAATAATAAGTAAAATAAATAAAAAAGAAAAAGTGATGGGAGCATAGCTCAGAGCTAAAATGACCCTGGATCTCTAGGTTCTCTCTCATCCTCCTGTCCCAAAAGGAACGAAATTAAGAGCTCTGTCTCAAATGCCCACTGACCATACTGCCCGTCACGTCCGGGCAGACCTGGCCGGACTTGGCCTGCTCCTCGCCTGGGCCGGTGCCCCGCGCAGAGGTTTCAAGGCTGCCCGCAGGCGCTCTCCGCGTGCCTTCCGGAACTTTGCACTCGCCTGGCTTCCTTCCCCTCCTGTCTCCTGTCCACTTAAAGCTGGAGTGGGTCAGGCTACACATATCTCCCTGGCAGTCTCACCCCAGTGTCTTGATTTATTTATGTACTTTGTGGCACTGGGGATTGAACCCAGGGGTGTTTTACACGCCCAGACCTATTTTATTTTGAAACAGAATCTTGCTAAGTTGCTAGGGCTGGCTGCGAACCTGCAATCTTCCGGTCTCAGCCTCCCCAGTACTGAGATGACAGGCTTGTGCCACCATGTACGGCTTAAAAACTATACTTAATTTAGCAGCTGGTAAGAGCCATTACCAAAATTTAAGTTGGTGGCTGGGTGTGGTGGCGCACACCTATAATTCCAGTACTTGGGAGGCTGAGGCAGCAGGCTCACGGGTTCGAGGACAGCCTCAACAAGTAGTGAGACTCACAACCTAGCAAGACCCTGTTCCAAAATAAAAATAAAATGGGCTGGGGTTAGCGCAGCAGGAGGATGCCGTTGGGTTCAAGACCCAGTAAACGCACATGCGCACACAGCGGAAGTTGGCTCACTGCACTGAGCTGCTGGGAGCTCTGCTCTGCCCCCGGCCAGGGGACGCTCCCGTGTCCTTACACTCCCCCGGCCTCCTGCCACCCCTGGTCGTGCCAGACACTCCCTCCTGCACCTTTGCCCTACTTCTTCTGCCTGGAATATTCTTCCCCCAGGCATCAGCTCGGCTAATTTCCCACTCAGCTCAAGGCTTGGCCTCCCTCCCACAGAGCTGCTCAGACCCCATAACACGCTATGACCCCTGCTCCCAGGCTCCTCGCCCTCCCTACTTGGCCCTGTTTCTTAGCATTTGCCACTTTGTACTTAGGTATTAAGTATTATTGTCTTAGCCAGGTGCTTTGGTGTGCGCCTGTAATCCCAGTACTTGGGAGGCTGAGACAGGAGGATCACAGGTTTGAGGTTTGAGGCTAGCCTCAGCAATTTAGTAAGACCCTCTGCAATTGAGACCCTCTTTCTTCCTTCCTTTCTTTCTTTCTTTCTTTCTTTCTTTCTTTCTTTCTTTCTTTCTTTTTTCATCTTTCTGCAGTACTGGGAATTGAACCCAGGTATATTCTACCTTTGAGCTAACCGTCAGCAGTATTTTGTTTTATTTATTTAATTATTTATTTATTTTTGCGGGCCTGGTGATGGAACCCAGGGGCATTTGACCTCTGAGCTACACTCCTGCCCTATTTTTTATCTTTATTTTGAAACAGGGTCTCACTGAGTTGCAGAGGCCCTCACTAAGTAGCTGAGGCTGTTCGTGAACCGTGATCTTCTGGTCTCAGGCTCCGGAATGCTGGGATTACACGCGTGCGCCCCCACGCCCGGCTTGTTTTTTTATATTTTGAAACAAGGTCTCACTAAATTGCAAAGGGCCTCATGTTGCTGAGGCTGGCTCCGAACCTGAAATCCTCCTATCTCAGTCTCTCACCTACTGGGATTACAAACATGTGCGACCACACCTGGCTTGTGAGATCATGTTTCAAAATATGAAAATAAAACAGGGCTGGGGGTATAGCTCAGAAGTAGAATGCCCCTGGGTTTAATCCCTAGTACCACACACAAAAATAAATAAATAAATAAACAAACAAATAAATACAGGGCTGGGGGTGTAGTTTGAAGTCAGGATGCTCTGGGTAGATCCCCAGTGCCCTCTCTCCCCAAAAGGACTACCGCCTCATCTCTGCTGGAAGGAACTGAGTCTGTTCTACCAGCCAGGAGCTGGACGAGCCTTCGCTCAGAGCGAATGAGTCCAGGCCCCGTCTGGGCTGGACGAAGGGAAGCAAGCGGGGCGAATCTGTTTACTAAAAGGGGGGACTGTCCCCTTTTCCTACTTGGGGAACCCTCAGACCCACCCCAGGAGGCAGGTCTGGATGAGGCAGGGCTGCTGAAGCCTGCTCTGGCCTGGCAGGAGTCCAGGGAAGCGGAAGGGTGGCGCTCTCCCTCCAGGCCGCGGTGCGGGAGGGTCTTCTCCAGGGGGGCAGAGGCTGAGCCTCCCGTGAGCCTGCGCGCTTGGGTATTCTCCCTCTAACGTCCCAGCCAGCCAGCGAGAGTCTCCGTGACCCCCACGCCGCACAAGAGGAAACAAGCTCTAAGTTGCCAAGTCACAGGCTCAGGCCCACGGCTGAGCGGTGGAGGTGCTCAGACTCCCTCGCGGGTCAGACAGGCGGATCGAGGGCCGCCTCCATCCCGAGCCCTCCTGCTCGGTCCGCGCTTGGCTTCCCACCGGAGCCCCACCTGGATGTGGTGCTGAGACAGACGGAAGATCTCCTGGGCCAGCAGCAAGGTCTTGGAGTCCATCACCAGGTACAGCAGGTGCAGCAGGGCCAGGAAGCCGGCCCCTCTCAGGTCTGTGGCGGGGTTGGCACCTGCGGCAGAAGCCGGGAGCAATGGGCACGGTGCCCAGAAGCTCCTGGGCTGCTCCCTCCTGCTGCAGGGAATTGGTGTGGGAGGCTGCCTGGACACTGGACTCGGGATCTAACTCAGGGGCATTTTACTTTTTTGTCCTGGGGGTAAAACACAGTGCATTCTACCTCCGAGCTACACCCCCATCCCTACTTTTTATTTTTTTTAATTTTTGGTGGTGGTACTGGGAGTAGAACCCAGGGGCCTTCTACCTCCGGGCTATACTCCCAGACCTATTTTATATTTTATTTGGAAACAGGGTCTCACTAAGTTGCTGAGAGCCTCACTAAGTAGCTGAGGCTGGCTTCGAACCTGTGCGATCCTCCTGTCTCAGCCTCCCAAGCGTGGGGATTACAAGTGTGCGCCACCACGTCCAGCCGTTATTTTTTTTAAATTATTTTTGCAGTACTGAGGATGAAACCCAGGGGCATTCTACCTCCAAGTTACACCCCCAGTCCTATTTTTTTTTTTTTTTTTTGCGGGTTTGTGAATGGAACCCAGGGGCATTCGACCTCTGAGCTCCACCTCCTGTACTATTTTTTATTCTTTATTTTGAAACAGGGTCTCACTAAGTTGCGGAGGGTCTCACTAAATGGCTGAGGCTGTCTGCGAACCGCGATCCTCCAGTCTCAGCCTTCCGAATGCTGGGGTTACAAGTGTGCGCAACCACGCCTGGCTCTCCCAACCCTATTTTTAATTCTTTATTTTGAAACAGGTCTCACTGAGTTGCAAAGGGCCCCACTAAGTAGCTGAAGCTGTCCGCAAACTGCGATCTTCCTGTCTCAGCCTCCCAAATGCTGGGATTATAAGCATGAGTCACCATGACTGGCTTATTTTTATTTTGAAACAGTGTCTCACTAGGTTGATGAGAGCCTCACTACTTGCTGAGGATGGCCTTGAACCTGCAATCTTTCATCTCAGCCTCCCAAGTACTGGGATTACAAGTGTGTACCACCACGCCTGGCTTCCCAACCCTTTTTATTTATTTATTTATTTATTTATTTTTGTGGTACTGGGGTTCCTGGAAGCCCTTCTACCTCCGGGCTACACTCCCAGACCTATTTTTACATTTTTATTTGGAAACAGGGTCTCCTAAGCCAGCACACGCGGCTGGCTTCGAGCCTGCGCGACCCTCCTGTCTCTGCCTCCCAAGCGCAGGGATTACAAGCGTGTGCCACCACGCCCGGCTTTATTGTTTATTTTTGAGACAAGGTCTTGATAAGTTATCAAATCTGGCCTGGAACCTTTAATCCTCCTGTCTCAGCCTCCTGCCTCAGCCTCCCAAGTCCTGTGATGACTTGGCCGGAGTCACCATCCTGCAGCTGCCTGCGGGCACGGTGACCTCTCCCCTCATTACAGCCCTTGCCGCTCCTTCCTGTCACCCCACAGAGGGGGGTGCTGCTCTTTGGCCTTTGGGCCTTCGCACCTGTGCCCTCCTGGACCGCTCCTAGTGCGCCCCGCCTCAAGGTCCTGGACAACGGACCTGACCTTTCACCCACATCCTGGCCCCAGGGGCAGAAAAGGAAAACATGGCCTCTCCCTCTTACCCTGAAAGCCCAGGTCCTCCCAGTGCTCTCCGTGGAGGGCGCAGTCGAACCTGGAGCCGGTCAGCTTCTTGTAGATGGTCTGCAGGACTCGGCCATGCACCGGGTCTTGGCTGTCCAGGCCACCTGCCCAAACACACCACACTCAGCGGGTGGCCCCACCCGGGGAGGACTGGGCGCCCCTCGGAGGACGGGAGGGCTGGCTGTGCCCAGCTCCCATTCCCACCCACCAAGTTGGCAGGCGCGGGAGCCTGGCTTCGCCTCAGCCTTGGGGAGATGGGGGGGACGGGGACAGAACCCCGCCGCGGGTGCCCCGCGCACTCACACTGCGCAATGGTCAGGACCAGGTCCCGTTCTTCCCGAAGGCCCTGATGGAGCTTTGGAGGCCCGAAGAGGCAGTGCCGGAGGGCGGCCAGACCGGTCCTCCGGATGGTTGGCTGGATCCTCTCCTGGGAGGAGGTGCAGGTAGTGGGCGGGGGGCTGGTCACCTGCCTGAACTGACCATCAGCTTCAGGCCAGTGAGCCCCCTGAGCGGGGGCAGGAGCTGCTTTGCAGCTGCCTCCTTCTCCCGGGACCCACCCAAGAAGGAGGAAGAGCCGGCCCCAGACACTGGCGCAGCCAGCCAGGCCTGCATTGGCTGTCATGATTAGGTACCCCCCACCCACCGACGCTGCAGGTGCCCAGCACCCTCCAGATAGCCAGACAAAAGCCAGGCCGGAGCGGGCATGGCGGTGCACACCTGTATTCCCAGTACTTGGGAGGCTGAGACAGGAGGACTGCAGGTTCGAGGACAGCCTCAGCAAGTAGTGAGACTTACCAACCTAGCAAGACCCTGTTTCAAAATAAAAATAAAATGGGGCTGGGGTGTAGCTTGGAGATAAAATGTCCCTGGGTTAAATCCCCAGTATCACCACCAAAAAAAAAAAAAAACAACAAAAACAAAAACAAAAAAAGCCAGGCCAGGATTCCCAGCTGGGCTGCCTCTAACTTTTTCTTTAAATTTTTTATTTGGGGCCGGGTGTGGTGGCGCACGCTTGTAATCCCTGTGCTTGGGAGGCTGAGACCGGAGGATCGCACAGGTTCGAAGCCAGGCTCTGCTACTTAGTGAGGCTCTCAGCAGCTTAGTGAGACCCTGTTTCCAAGTAAACTATAAAATAGGTCTGCGAGTATGGCCTGGAGGTAGAAAGCCTCTGGGTTCCACCCCTAGTACCACAAAAAAAAAAAAAAAAAAAATTAATTTGGTACTGGGAATTGATCCCAGGGGCCACTATCTCTGAGCTACATCCCAACTTTATTAATTGGCACTGGAGGTTAAACTGAGGGCCATTCTACGTCTGAGCTCTATCCCCCAGTCACTTTTATTTTTGTATTCTGAAGCACGGTCTTGAGACACTGCAGAGGGTCTCACTAAACTGCTGAGGCTGTCCTCAGACCTGCCGTGCTCTTGTCCCAGCCTGTGCGGGCGCCGCGCCGGGCCTGTCCCCGGGCCTCTCCCCATCTTTCGTCGATGTTTGGTCCCTGGCTCCTCTCGGGATCCAGCTGTGACGGCTCAGCTCCTAGGCAGCTGGCTTGCTTTTTGCTTTTTATTTTTTGTACTGGAGATTGAATCAAAGACAGCTACTACCTTTTTTTGTGTGTGGTGGTACTGGGGTTCCTGGAAGCCCTTCTACCTCCGGGCTACACTCCCAGACCCATTTTATATTTTTATTTGGAAATAGGGTCTCCTAAGCCAGCGAGGCTGGCTTCGAACCTGCGCGATCCTCCTGTCTCCGCCTTCCAAGCACGGGGATGACAAGTGTGCGCCACCACGCCCGGCTTTTTTTTTCTTTCTTTTTTTTGCAGTACTAGGGATGGAACCCAGGGGCATTCTACCTCTGGGCTACACCCCATCCCTATTTTTTATTTTTTAATTGGAAACAGGGTCTCACTGAGTTTCTAAGGGTCTCACTAAGTAGCTGAGGCTGTCTGTGAACCCAGATCCTCCTGTCTCAACCTCCCGAATGGTATTAGGTTATGGTTAGGGCCTCACTAAGTAGCTGAGGCTGTCTGCAAACCGCCATCTTCCTGTCTCAGCCTCCCGAATGCTGGGATCACAGCGTGCCCACTACGCCCGGCTGGATGGAATCCTTCCTTGAGACGGTTTGTTTATGGGGATTGAACCCATGGGCATTCTATCTCCAAGCTACACCTCAACCCTTTTTACTTTTTGTTTTTGAAACAGGGTCTTGCTAGGTTGCGGAGAGTCTTGGCAGGCTGCTGAGGCTGGCTCTGCACCTGCGATCCTCCTGTCTCAGCCTCCCACGTACTGAAATGACAGGCGTGGCCACTGCCCAGCTCCTCTGGCCTTACCTTGAAGGAGGAGAGGTCCGCAGTCCTGAAATGCTGCAGGGCCTCGCTGAAGGAGATGAGCTGTCCAGACTGGCTCGAGCTGGCTCGGTTCCCTGTGGCAAAAGGGAAGACATTTGAGGATTTTTGTTGTTGTTGTTCGGTGGTACTGGGGTTCCTGGAAGCCCTTCTACCTCCGGGCTACACTCCCAGACCTATTTTATATTTTATTTGGAAATAGGGTCTCCTAAGCCAGCGAGGCTGGCTTCGAACCTGCGTGATTCTCCTGTCCCCACCTCCCAAGCGCGGGGATTACAAGCCTGTGCCACCACGCCTGGCTGTTGTTGGTACGGGGATAGACCCCATGGGCATTCCACCTCCAAGGTAACCCCCAGCCCTATTTTTTAATCTTGTTTTTTTTGGTGATACCGGGGGTGGAACCCAGGGGCTTTCTACCTCCAGGCTATATTCTCAGACCTATTTTCTATTTTATTTTATTTTATTGTGGGTCTGGGGGCATTCTACCTTCGAGCTACACCCCCAGCCCTATTTTTTTATTCTTTATTTTGAAACTGGGTCTCACTGAGTTGTAGAGGGCCTCACTAAGTAGCTGAGGCTGGCTGCGAACCGCGATCCTCCGGTCTCAGCCTCCCGAATGCTGGGATCACATATGTGCACCATGCCCGGCTTTATTTTTAATTTTGAAACACAGTCTTGCTAAGTTGCTGAGGTTGGCCTCGAATCTGTGATCCTCTTGTCTTAGCCTCCCAAGTACTGGGATCACAAGCATGCGCCACTGCATCTGGCTTGCCAGCTGACTCCCTTTGGACTCGGCTGCTGAGAATCTTCCTAGCTGGCCTCTGCGAGAGCAGGGGATAGGCCTGCCCGGCAAGGACTCCCTCATCCCACTCAGCTTAGGGAGCTGGTTGCTGCCTAAGTAGGTGGCCACGGGGAGCATGCTACTTTGATTCTAGGGCCCCTTCTCACGCCGATGGAGGGCTCTCCTCCCTGTCCTTTGTTATAGCCTATAGGGAATGAACTTTAAACAGCAACACAGCCAGGCGTACTGCCACCTCTAATCCCAGTGCTTAGGAGGCTGAGACAGGAGGGCTGCAGGTTTGAGGCCAGCCTCAGCAACTTAGAGAGATGTCCAGCAACTTAGACCCTGCTTCAAAATAAAATAAAATAAAATAGGAGCACGGCTCAAAATCAGCGTAACGCAGGGCGTGGTGATGCACGTTTGTAATCTCAGTACTTGGGAGGCTGACATAGGAGGTCGCAGGTCCATAGCCAGCCTCAGCTACTGGGTGAGGCCCTCTGCAACTCAGCTAGACTCTGCTTCAAAATAAATTAAAGTAAAAGGGAATGTAACTCAAAAGTAGCATACCCCTGGGTTTAACTCTAGTATCCCTTTAAAAAGTGTGCTTGTGTGTGTGTGTGTGTGTATGTGTGTGTGCGTGTGTGTGTGTGTGTGTGTGTGTGTGTGTGTGTGCGTGCGTGTGTACTCACCCAAGTCTGCCTGGACGCCGTCCACAGCTTCCCATTCCTCTTGGGCTTTCAGCACCTCTGCGCTCACAACTGCCAAGGGGAGGAGGAGCGCCCCTGAGACGAGGCCTTGGCCGCCAGCCCCAGGCCTGCGGACCCCTCCCTGCCCGCTCCATGGGGGGCCGGGAGCTGACGTCACCTCCTGCTTTTCCAAACCCTCTTTAACCCAGTCACTCTTAAGACAGTACCTATACTCTAGGTCCTTTTTATTGGGGGGGGGTGATACTAAGGTTTGAACCCAGAGGCATAATTAATTTATATGTGGAACCCAGGGGCTTTTCTACCTCTGGGCTATACTCCCAGACCTATTTTATACTTTATTTGGAAACAGGGTCTCACTAAGTTGCTGAGGGCCTCACTAAGTAGCTGAGGCTGGCTTCGAACCCGTGTGTTGCTCCTGTCTCAGCCTCCCAAGCACGGGGATTACAAGTGTGCGCCACCACGCCTGGCTTATTTTATTTTTTAATTAATTAGTTTAGTTTTTGGTACTGGGGATTGAACCCAGGAGCAGTCTACCTCTAAGCTACACCCTCAGCCCTTTTTATTTTTTTAAAGTTGAAACATGATCTTGTTAAATTGCTGAGGCTGTTCTCGAACCTGTGATCCTCTTGTCTCAGCCTCCCAAGTACTAAGATTACAGGTGTGACTAGGTGCCACCACACCTGGCTTATTTTTTAATTTTGAAATGGGATTTCACTAGGTTGGTAAAGGCCTTGCTAACTTGCATAAGCTGGTCTTGAACCTGGGATCTTCCTATCTCAGCCTCCCAAGTACTAGGATTAGAGGCATACACCACTGAGCCTAGTTACTAGCTTCATTCATTCATTCATTCATTCATTCATTTTTGTATTGGAAATTGAACCAAGGGGCATTCTACCTCTGAGCTATACCCCGAGCCCTATTTTGCGGTACTTAGGATGGAACCTGGGGGCATTCTAGCACCAAGCTACACCTCTAGCCCTATTTTTTTCTTTCTTTATTTTGAAACAGGGTCTCACTGAGTTGCCAAGGGCCTCACTAAGTAGCTGAGGCTGTCCTTGAACTGTGATCCTCCTGTCTCAGCCTCCTGAATGCTGGGATCATAAGCGTGCGCCACCACGCCCGGCTCTTAATTTTTATTTTGAAGCAGGGTCTCGCTAGGTGGATGAGCGTCTCACTACTTGCTGAGGCTGTTCTCGAACTTGTGATTCTCCAGGCTCAGGCTCCCAAGTACTGAGATTCCAGGCGTGCGCCACCACACCCGCTGTGGGAGCTGTATTTCTTTGGTAAATTCCTGAGCCATCTGTAACTCCTCAGGGGAGCGCTGTGAGGATGAGGCAACCCTCCAGTCTCTTGGGAGAGCGCGCAGCCCAGGCAGGGCTTCCACGAAGGCTCAGAGTCTGTGAGCTCGAGGCCTCCAAACTAGAAAACTTCAAAAGAATATTTGAAGCCAGGCGTGGTGGTGCACACTTGTAATCCCAGCACTGGGGACACTGAGGCAGGAGGATCGTGGTTCGCAGACAGCCTCAGCTACTTAGTGAGGCCCTCTGCAACTCAGTGAGACCCTGTTTCAGAATAAAGAATAAAAAACAGGGCTGGGGGTGTGGCTGGGAGGTAGAATGCCCCTGAATTCCATCTCCAGTACCACACACACACAAAAAAAAACCCCGTAAAATAACATAAAATTAAAAGGGCTGGGGGTAGCTCAGCACCAAAATACAAAACAGAAACAAATAATCCAGGGTATTTGACCTTGGATCCTCGGAAGCAAGCTGCCTCCAACAGGCTGGACCATGGGGCGCCCACAGGGTGAAGAGCGTGGCCTCCACAGGGAGAGCTTATCAAGAGGCCGAAGTGCCCGCCTTTACCCCTCACCTCCATTTACCCTTTCGACATCTGCAAAAGATAGCCTGCCCTTTCACCCAGTCCCCCCTCACCCACAAACCACTGCGGCCAAGTCTGGAAGCCAGGAGCAGGCGCCCTGGCACGTGGGCGTGAGAACTGAGCGCGTATTCAGCACAGAGACCCTCGTCTCCACTGCTGCCCAGCCTGCGCCCAGCGCCCAGGCGCGCAGGAGCTCCACCCCGTCCTCTTGGGGCCCGGCAGCCTCCCCCAAGATGATTCTGACATGATGACCATTTTCCCTGGACCAAGAGAAGAGTGCGAGGGCAAAGGACAAGTGTATAGTGTATAGCTGGTGAACGCAGCCTGCGTTTATAACTTTTCCTTTTTAATTTACTGCCTCCTTCAGTTCGCCTGTCTTCCTCCCATCTATTCCTAGCTGCACAGCAGTGCTTAGTCAGCCTGTTACCTTAAATCAGGCAAGAGCAAGCTGAAACAAAAGATAATTGTTGACTATGATTAAGAATATCTGGCACGGCCTGGTGTGGTGGTGCCCGCCAGTGACCTCCAGCCCTGGGAGGCGGAGCAGGGGGATCCCAGGCTCCAGGGCAGCCTTGGCAATGGAGCCGGGACTCTAGCAACCTAGTGAGATCCTGTTTCCAAATCAAAAATGAAAAGGCCTGCGGTTGTAGGGAGGAGGTTGAATGCTTCTGGGTTCAAACCCCAATACCACCAAAATCCCCAAACCAAAGCAAAATAAAAAAAGGTAAGTACTACAGAAAATAAGATAAATAAAAATAAAAAGAGCTGGGATGTAGCTTGGTGGTAGAATGCCTATGGGTTTAATTCCCAGTACAAAAAAAACTATATATATAGGGCACAAAAATGTGCTGTATCTGGGTTTGATGGCACACACCTTTAATCCCAGTGTTTGGGAGGCTGAGACAGGAAGATTGCAGGTTCCTGGCCAGCCTCAGCAACTTAATAAGGGCCTCAAATAAAAAATAAAATAGGAGCCGCGCGTGGTGGCGCACGCTTGTAATCCCAGCATTCGGGAGGCTGAGACCGGAGGATCGTGGTTCGCGGACAGCCTCAGCTACTTAGTGAGGCCCTCTGCAACTCAGTGAGACCCAGTTTCAAAATAAAGAGAATAAAAAATAGGGCAGGGGCTGTAGCTCGGAGGTAAAATGCCCTTGGGTTCCATCCCCAGACCCACCAAAAAAAATAAAAAATAGTGCTGGAGGTGTAGCTCAGAGGTTCAAGCCTGGCTCCAATCCCCAGTACCAGTTTGTATTCTAATATAAAACCTTTTGGCACTGGCCATGGTGGTACACATCTGTAATCTCGGTACTTGGGGAGGCAGAGACAGGAGGATCACAGGTTCAAGGCAATTTAGTGGGACGCTCAGTAACCTAGCAAGACCCTGTCTTAAAACAAAAAGTGAAAAAGGTTGGGACTGTAGCTCGAGGAAAGAATTCTTGAATGGGGAAGGAATCCTGGGGTCCAGTCCCCGGTGCCGCACACAGGAGGGCCCTGGAAGGCCTGGCGCGGCCCAGCAGGGCCCCGCGGGTCTCACCACCGGCTTCCCGTCCGTCAGCGTCTGCTGTCAGGGCCCGCAGGATGCGGTGGTTCTTCAACTCGGAGATCTGGAGAGGAGCTGGGCTTTAGAGCAGGTGGGATCACACCCCTCCTGGACAGTATTGCCCACCTACTCCTGAAGAACCTAGAAACCTGAGGCCAGAGGCTGGGCTTAGCGCTGATGGGTGGACTGGACTTGCTTTTGTTTGGCGGCTGTGCACTGAACCCAAGGCCTCGTACGTGGGAAACAGGCGCTTTGCCACCGCGCTCCCCCCGCCCTGAAGTCCACCTCAATGACACACCTGGAGGACTTCAGGTCTAATGCGGAAGGTGGGCCCGTGGGGAGCCAGTGCGCTGGCCGGGAGTGCTGAACACGCGACACTCACGCAGCCCACTTGAGCCTGCGCCTGCGCGCCCCCACTGCATCCTACCTGGCTTCCTTAGGGCACCTATCACATTAGATAAAGACGGGATGTTTGGGCCCCACAGCCCCTCCCCCAGTGTGACAGTGCCTGTGGGTCGGGCCTATGCCATCCCTGAGGCTCTGTGCACAGCACAGAGCCTGGCACCACCCGGAGGCACGTAGCAAGGGCTTGTATGGCGGGGGGCACTGAGGCATGGTGTGCGTACCGGAACTCCTCTGAAAGCCACAAGAGCACTGATGTCCTGGTCGCCCAAGGGAAGACGCCGGGGGGACACTCTCTCGACCTGTAAGACAGACCAGCGTCGATCCCTCAGGTACAGTAAGGATCCCCGAGAGACGGCAGTTTATTTTTTTATTTTTTATTTTTTTTTGGTGGTACTGGGGGTGGAACCCAGAGGCTTTCTACCTCCGGGCTATACTCCCAGACCCATTTTATATTTTATTTGGAAACAGGGTCTCACTAAGTTGCAGAGAGCCTCACTAAGTAGCTGAGGCTGGCTTCGAACCTGCGCAATCCTCCTGTCTCCGCCTCCCAAGCGCGGGGATGACAAGCGTGCGCCACCACACCTGGCATGAGACTGAGACGGCAGTTCAAATGTGGTGCCTTCATGGGCATGGTTCTGTGTGCTGGTAATGCCAGTACTCGGAGGCTGAGACAGGAGGACTGCAGGCTTGAGGACAACCTCAGCAATGTAGTGAGACTCTCATAAATCTAGCCAGATCCTGTTTCAAAAAAGAAAAATACAGCCGGGCGTGATGGCGCACACCTGTAATCCCAGCATTTGGGAGGCAGAGACCAGAGATCGCGGTTCGTGGACAGCCTCAGCTACTTAGTGAGGCCTTCGCAACTCAGTGAGACTGTTTCAAAAAAATATAAGCCAGGCGTGATGGCACACGCTTGTAATCCCCGCGCTTGGGAGGCTGAGACAGGAGGATCACACAGGTTTGAAGCCAGACTCAGCTACTTAGTGAGGCTCTTAGAAACTTAGTGAGATCCTGTTTCCAAATAAAATATAAAATAGGTCTGGGAGTATAGCCCGGAGGTAGAAAGCCTTTGGGTTCCACCCCCCCCAAATATATATATATAATAAAAAATAGGACCGGGGGTGTAGCTCGGAGGTAGAATGCCCTTGGGTCCTATCCCTAGTATCACAATAAATAAATAAAAATAAAATAGGGCTGGGTATAGTTTGGAGGCTTCAATCCCCAGTACCACACAAAACAGGTGTCTTTCCCCAGAATCACATATGGATGAACTCTAGAGAAATACAAAAAGAAACATGAATCATTCTTTTTTCGTCGTGGTACTAGGGACTGAACTCCGGGGCATTCTAATTCTGAGCTACATCCCCAGACGTTTGGATTCTGAAAAGGGCCTTCACTAAGTTAGCGTTCGCTGGCCTCGAACCTGCAGTCTCCTATCTGCCTCCCAAGTACTGAGGATTACAGGTGTGGTTTCAATCCTTTGTTTTTTTTGCTGTGCCAGTGATGAAATCCAGAACCTCGTCTCTGCCAGGTAAGCGCTCTGCTACTGAGCTAAACCCTGGGCCTTCTTGTTCCTTTTTTTTTTTTAATGTATTGAACAGGGTCTCCCTAGGTTGTGAGAGTCTCACTGCATTGCTGAGGCTGTCCTTGAACCTGTGATCTACCTATCTCAGCCTCCCACATACTGGGATTATAGGTGTGCGCCAGCATGCCCAGCTTTCATGTTGATTTATGTCCAGGAGGCAAGAATGGCGGCCCAGACCCAGCACAGCTGACCGGAGGCCTTTATAACTGAGCTCCCTGGGCCTACACGCTATTATTCCCCACTGCAACCCAGTGAACACTCTTTAGTTCCCCTCCTTCCCTCCAGCCCTGGTTCATGTGGTTGTCCTCAGTATACGCCTCTCTATCTCCAAGCTTCACCCCCAGCCCAATTTTATTTATTTGGAAACAGGGTCTCACTAGGTTGATAAGAGTCTCACTACTTGCTGAGGCTGTCCTGGAACCTGCGATCCTCCTGTCTCAGCCTCCCAAGTATTGGGATTACAGGCCCGTGCCACCACGCCCAGCTCCAGTTTTATTTTTCATTTTGAAACAGGGTATAACTAAGCTGGTGAGGGTCTCGCTAAGTTACTGAAGCTGGCTTCGAACCTGCGATCCCCCCAGTCTCAGCCTCCCAAGTGCTGGGATTACAGGTGTGTGTGCCACCACGCCCGGCTCATTATTACTGTTAACAACATGTCCCAGACCAACACTTTCCTTCCCAAATAGGAAGGCTTACCTGTCCATCTTGCACTTCATTGTCACTGTGCAGAGAGGAAGATGTTTCATTCATGACTCAAAAGCATTTGTTCAAGTGGGCTCTGTCCTTGGGCTCAAAAAGGCATTTAGTTTGGTCCGCTGTCAAGCTACGAGGCCGGCCTGAGATCCAGCCTCTCTGTCTTTTGCCTTCCTTCTCGGCAGCTGTTCAGACTAGGAAAACAGTCCCTTTGTGCCATCGCCATGGTGTAGCCGCTTTCCGTGAGTATTCAGAGAAATCTCTGAGGCCTTTCAAGCCTCGGCTCGCTTAAAAAAAAGGGGCGGGGGAAGAAAAAGGAAACTGGCTTCATTATTCAGAAAAAGATGACTTTTAAAAAACTTTTAGAAGCCAGGCATGGTGGCGCACGCTTGTAATCCAGCATTTGGGAGGCTGAGATAGGAGGATCACGGTTCGAGGACAGCCTCAGCTACTTAGTGAGGCCCTTTGCAACTCAGTGAGACCCTGTTTCCAAATACAGCTACTACTTAGTGAAGACCTTTGCAACACAGTGGGACCCTGTTTCAAAATAAAGGGGTGGGGGTACAGCTGGGAGGTAGAATGACCCTGGGTTCCATTCCCAGGACTGCAAAAAAAAAAAAAAAAATTTAGCAGCTATGAATTAATTTTTTTGTGTGTGTGTGGTACTGGGATTGAGCCCAGAGGCATTATACCTTCCAGCTATACCTCCAGCCCTATTTTTTTTTGGGGGGGGGTCAGGGGATGGAACCCAGGGGCATTCTACCTCTAAGAAAAACCAGCCCTATTTTTTTTTTCTTTATTTATAAACAGGGTCTCATTAAGATGCAGAGGGCTTCACTAAGTAGTTGGCTGTGAAGCTGAGAGCCTCCTGTCTTGGCCTCCTGAGTACTGGGATTTCAAGCTTGTGCCACCATGCCCGGCCAACTTTACTCCGTTCTCACCAACATTGTAGATATGGTAGCTGGTAGCCGTCTAGCCAGTTTTACCAACACTGTATCTTCTTTGTTTTGTCTTGTCTTTAAGGTGCTGGGACAACCCAGGGCCTCACTTATGCTAGACAAGCACCTTCCCACTGAGTTTTACCCCAAGCCCCAACTATCCCAGTTACATTGCCTGCTGCAGGCAAAGAGTTGGACCAAGACCAGAGCTTATTACAGTGGAACTTGGACATCGTGGAGGCCTATCACATAACACGACCAGATCATAAGCGGGCCCACGGTCCAGACGCAACTCACAACCATACTTCCCAGCTCAGAGGTTAGGAAAGGTGGGTGGTCTCTCTGTGAGGTCGGTTCTCTGCTGCAGGCCTATGACCTAGATTCCCTGAGAACTGGCTGCCAGTATCAAACTAGGGTCGATGTCAGGATGCATCAGTTATCCAAAGGAAGAGGAGGAGTACCTCCTGGCTCCTGGGGCCACATCTGGCCCGCTGTGATGGGGGAGGGCAGTGCCCCCTGAGCTGCGGCACCCAGGAACTAGCCTTCTCTCACGGGGGCCCTGCCATATGCTTCCTTATGACAAAAGCCCACCTTGGCAAGGCGACAGGCAGGTATAGAAAAGGCAGTCTCTGGAAGGTTCTTGTGATAGTGTATAAAATAAACCAAGTGGCATCGAAACTGGCCAGTTCTACAGACCCCGCTGGAACACTGCTGGGGGCTTCAAGGGGGACAGTTACTATCCGTGTCAGAGAAAGCAAAGGGCAGAAACCGTCAAGCAGTATTTGGAGTTAGGAAGCCACTCCTCCCAAGAGTGGCCGCCCGCCCACGGTCCTGCGCGTGTCCCCCGAAATCGCATCCCTCTCGGGCCAAGTTCTTGCCGCGCACCTGCTTTCCGTGAGCGGCTGCATGGGGGGGGGGGTTGATTTTTCAACTGTTTGCTGGAACTTAAACTCTCCGAGGAGGTATTTCTTTTAGAAGCGGGTCCATCCTGAAATGCGAACGCGCACGGGCCAACGACCACCCGGTCGCCGATCTCGGCGGGGCTCGCCCTCGGCCCCGGCTCCCCTCCCCGCGGCAGCGGGCGGCGCGGGCCTCCACCCGGCTCTGGGCTCCGGACCCCGGCGTCGGGCGGGAGCGGGCCGCGGAGGAAGGCGCCGAGCCTCGGGGAGGACCGGGGCCGCCACTCACGCCCTGCCTCCAGTCGGGGTTCTCTCCCTTCCGGCCCCCGGTGGCCCCACCATGGCCGCTCCCCCACACCCGCGGGGTTCAGGCCGCCCGGCTCACCCGCCGCGTCTCCAGCGACCCTGGCGGTCTCCGCCGCATCCGGCCCCCGCGCGCGAGAACTACATTTCCCAGCAGGCCTCGGGAGCGCCGAGGGCGGAGCCAGGACGGGAGCCGCGAGGGCCAATCTGCAACGAGCGCTGGCTTCGCGCCGGAAGGGCCCGGCTTCTCATTGGCCAGCGTTGCCTACGCCCCCCCTGGCCGGGGCAAACAAACCTCCCGGCCGCCGAGCCGCAGCCATATAAGCTCGGTGCGGGCGGGCCGGACTGTCAGGCAGGCTTCGCCTCCGCTCGTCGCCATGTGGTTTGCGCTGGTGCTGCTGCTGGCCGTGGTGCTCCTGATCGTGTTCCACAGAGCGCGCCAGGAGCTGTTCTCCGGGGGCTCCCCGAACCCCTTCTCCCAGGATGTCAAGCGTCCGCCCGCGCCCCTGGTGACCGACAAGGCGGCCCGGAACGCGGTTCTCAAGCAAGGTGGGTGGGATCTCGGGGTCCCCGCTGCGCTGGCATCTTCTCGAGTTTGCCTTCCCAACCCGCAGGGCCCGCTGCTGCCCGGCCTGGGCCTCAGTTTCCCCACCTCCTTGCGCGGGGAGGCCCTGCTTTACCGTCCGCCACGACGAGCACCCTGGTTCCCCCAGTTCTGGGAAGTCTCGGGGGCCTGCGCCTGCACGGCCTTGTGCTGGGCGTGCCGCTGCGGGTCCCAGCCGGAGGCCTTTCCCCCACTTGGCTCTAAGACCTACAAGTTTCCGCCTGCCCTTCCGTGTGCGCGCAGGGGCCAGGCGGAGCTGCTCTCTGCCCAGGAAACTGCCAGTGACTGAGGTTGGCATGGCCGCCCATTTAACAGGACGGGATCTCCACTCTAAGTTTAGGGAGAGTTCCGCAGGTGCATCCCGTCCTGAACCCGCCCCTCCAGTCGGCGACGCCTCCACTCTGGACTCTAGAACGCATTGCTGTGTTGCTCCCAAAGTTTGAAGAAAGCGTTCTGCTGGGGGTCGGGGGTCGAAGGGAGGGGAAAGGATACCGTTTCATCTCCAGGGTGCCCTGCTCGTCGGCGGTGTCTGTGCACCGTGTCTTGCTACACAGAGACCACACTCTTCTCAGTGGAACAGCCATAGTTCCGGACTTCAGAGATTAGAGTTTTAGTCTGGACGCTGTCTCTAATTTTCTGGCCTGTAACCGAGATGACTAAACTGTTTTTCAAAGCACTACCTGTGATCTGTCAGTATCAGTTTAGTTTAGTAGAATGAAACTAGCTTTCCCCCCCTCCTCTTTCTTGAGGATTGAACGCAGTGCATTTTTCCTCTGAGCTACACTCCAAGCCCTGTTTTATTTTATTTTAGCCAGGCATGGTGGCACACACGTTTGGGAGGCTGAGACAGGAGGATCATACAGGTTCCTAGCCAGCCTCGGCGACTAGTGAGGCTCTCAGCAACTTAGCGAGACCCTGTTTCCAAATAAAGTATAAAATAGGTCTGGGAGTATGGCCCGAAGGTAGAAAAGCCCCTGTGTTTCACCCCCAGTACCACACACACAAGAATAATGTTATTTTTGTCGTACTGGAGATGGAACCCAGGGGCCTTCTATCTCCAGGCTGTACCCCCAGACCTATTTTTTATTTTATTTGGAAACAGGGTTTCACTAAGTTGCTGAGAGCCTCACTAAGTAGCTGAGGTTTGCTTTGAACCTGTGATCTTCCTGTCTCAGCCTCCCAAGTACTGGGATTACAAGCATGTGCCACCATGCCCAGCTTTTTTATTCTTTTAAATTTTTTTCTTTTTTCTTTTTTTTTTTGCGGGTCTGGGGATGGAACCCAGAGGCATTTGACCTCTGAGCTACATCCCCTGGCCTATTTTTTATTCTTTATTTTGAAACAGGGTCTCACTAAGTAGCTGAGGCTGTCCGCGAACTGCGATCCTCAAGTCTCAGCCTCCCAAATGCTGGGATTACAAGCGTGAGCCACCGCACCCGGCAGCTTTTTTATTTTTGAAACAGGGTCTTTCTCGGTTGATGAGGCAGTCCTTGAACCTGAGATCCTCCTGTCTCGGCCTCCCAAGTCCTGGGATTACAGGCCTGTGCCTCCACAGAGGCTTGACGTCACCATCTTTACTCTGTCTCCCTGCTGGAAGGCCCACCTCTCCCTCCTCCCTCCCGCTGCAGCTTTCTCAGCCAGCCGAGTGCCAGAGAATCTAGACGTGGTGGTCATCGGCAGTGGCATCGGGGGCCTGGCCGCAGCTGCGATTCTGGCGAAGGCTGGCAAGCGAGTCTTGGTGCTGGAACAACACACCAAGGCCGGGGGCTGTTGTCATACCTTTGGAGAAAATGGCCTTGAATTCGACACAGGTAAGGCTGGTGTGGAAAAGGGGTGGGAGCCCGGCTTTATTTTTCAGGAATTTGTAGCAAGCTGGGCAATCCCAGAGATTGGAAGGCTGAGCCAAGAGGATCGCTGGCTCGAGGCCATCCTTGGCAACTTAGCGAGACCCTGTTTCAAAATAAAAAAAAATAAAGGCTGGGGACATAGCCTGGAGGTAGACTGTTTCTAGTTCAATCCCCAGTATCACCGCCACCAACAAAAACCACAGGAAGCTTGCAGCCGTCACCTCGGCGTGCGACTGGGCATGTCTGGAGGCACTGTCTCCTCTCTGGGTATGACTTTCCTGCTCTGACAGCCGTACCCACCGGGCACGGAGCAGGTGGGGTCTGCTGTGATGTCTCCCAACAGGAGCCTCCTCGGGCATGGGCTGGGCCAGGCTGGGCATCCTCTAACACCTTCCTTCCTCCCCAGCTGTCCTGGGCTCAAGCCCCTTAGCACTGTGCCTCTCGTCTTCTCACCTCCCGACAGGCATCCATTATATCGGGCGCATGCGGGAAGGCCTCCTGGAACGGTTCATCTTGGATCAGATCACTGAGGGGCAGCTGGACTGGGCCCCCATGGCCTCGCCCTTTGACGTGGTGGTACTTGACGGCCCCAAGGGCCGGAAGGAGTTCCCCATGTACAGCGGGACGAAGGAATACATTCAAGGCCTCAAGGACAAGTTCCCCCAGGAGAAAGCGGTCATCGATGAGTACATGAAGCTCGTCAAGGCAAGACGGTGCTCAGGATAACCTGTTTTATTTTGTCGTCCTGGGGGTGGAACTCTAGGGGCTTTTCTAATTCCGGGCTACACTCCCAGACCTAATTTATACTTTGTTTGGAAATAGGGTCTAAGTTGCTGAGAGCCTCTCTAAGTAGCTGAGGCTGGCTTCGAACCCGCGCGATCCTCCCGTTTCACCCTTCCAAGTACTGGGATTGCAAGCGTGCGCCACCACGCCTGGCTTCAGGATAACCTGCTTATTCCCAGGCGGGCGGGCTGCCTTCATTAGCAGAGTGACCAGGCCTGGGAGAGATTGCAGTGGGGAAAGAGAGGGAGGAAGGGGAGGGCAGGTCCCTGCCCTGAGTTCAGCCTCTGCCCCACTGGGCACTCTATTCCCACTCTGGCCTCTGGGAGGCGCACTGCTCTCTACCCTGGCTGAGCTGGCTTCCCAGCCATCAGCTCCCTGCCCCTTTTTATTTAATCTGAGATCAGACTAGGATTTTTTAAAAGGAGTTTGAGTAGGGCAGTAAAAAGCAAAGGAGGAGCCAGAAGCCGGGCGTGTGGCACATGCCAGCATTCAGGAGGCTGAGACAGGAGGATCCCGGTTCACGGCCAGCCTCAGCTCCCTAGTGTGAGGCCCTCTGCAATTCAGTGAGACCCTGTTCAAAATAAAGAATAAAAAATAGGACTGGGGGTGCAGCACGGAAGTAGAATGCCCCTGGGCTCTATCCCCAGTACCAAAAGAAAAAAAAAGAGAGATAAATTTGAATTCCGCCAAGTTCATAAGGGGCCGGGCCGCGGGGGTGAGTCCGTCCCGCCACGAGGCCTGTTCCGAAGGCTCGCTTCTCCTCCAGGTGGTGTCCAGCGGGACCTTTCACGCCATCATGCTGAAGTTCCTCCCGCTGCCCCTGGCTCAGCTCCTCGGCAAGAGCGGCCTGCTGACCTTCTTCTCCCCGTTCTTCCGCGCGTCCACCCAGAGCCTGGCTCAGGTCCTGCGGCAGCTGGGGGCCTCCCCCGAGCTCCAGGCCGTTCTCAGCTACATCTACCCCACGTACGGTGCGTGCAGCAGCCCTGGGGGAGGGTGTCCCGCCAGCCCAGACCTGGAGCTCGCAGATGAGAAGTCTGTTCCCCTGCTGAATTCTTCACCCCCTCCCACTGGCTTTTCTTTTTCTTTTTTTTTTTTTTTTTTTTTTTGCGGGTCTGGGGATGGAACCCAGGGACATTTGACCTCCGAGCTACACCCCCTGCCCTATTTTTTATTCTTTATTTTGAAACCGGGTCTCACTGAGTTGCAGAGGGCCTCACTAAGTAGCTGAGGCTGTCCGCGAACCACGATCCTCCAGTCTCAGCCTCCCGAATGCTGGGATGACAAGCGTGCGCCACCACGCCCGGCTCCGACTGGCTTTTCTGCTCAGCTATTCACCATTCCTCCCTGGTCTTGGTGGCATGCTCATTTGTAGGTAATATATTCCCACTGGCCCCATGGTCTGTAAAGTACCCCATGGCGGAGCACCACATGTGGTGGTGCACACCTGTAATCCCAGTACCAGGGAGGCTGAGACAGGAGGATCGCAGGTTTGAGGATGGTCTCAGCAAATCGTGAGACTCATCAACATAGTGAGACCTTGTGTCCAAATAAGAAATAAAATCGGCCTAGGGGTATAGCTTGAATGTAGAATGCCTTTGGGTTCAATCTCCAGTACCACAAAAAAAGTAAAATTAAATAAAAAGAGGTAGGTGGTTTGGCTCAGAGGTAGAATGCCCGTAGCTTCGATCCTCAGTTCCACCAAGAATAAAAGAAGTCCCCGTGTGGGGTGGAGATGGCTCCTCTGGTGGCCCGGACCCCGGAGAACACTAGGGTCCTGGGATGGCGGGGGTTCAGATGTTGCCGACTGCTTCCTGAGCGCTGCTGGGCGCCGTGGCTGCCTGCTCATTACTCCCCCACCCTCCGCAGGCGTGACCCCCAGCCACACCACGTTTGCCATGCACGCTTTGCTGGTTAACCACTACCTACACGGGGCCTATTACCCCCGAGGAGGGTCCAGTGAAATCGCCTTCCACACCATCCCTGTGATCCAGCGGGCTGGGGGCGCCGTCCTCACCAGGGCCACGGTGCAGAGCGTGCTGCTGGACTCGGCCGGGAAAGCCTGCGGTAAGAGCCCTGCGCGGGCGGGCAGGCGGGAGCTGGGCCGCCCTGAGGGTGGGCGGAGGGTGCAGAAGAACCGACCTCGCTTCACGAGGCCAGAAAGGCCAGAGTCTGCGTAGAGCAGGGCGGGGATGGCTCTGGAAATAAAAGAGAAGCAGGAAGGATGAAGGGTGGCATAGTCCCCCAAAGCAGTATTTAATTACTCAATAGAATAAAAATATGGGCCGAGCCTGGTGGCGCACGCTTGTCATCCCAGCATTCAGGAGGCTGAGACCGGAGGATCGTGGTTCGCGGACAGCCTCAGCTACTTAGTGAGGCCCTCTGCAACTCAGTGAGACCCTGTTTCAAAATAAAGAATAAAAAGTAGGGCTGGGGGTGTAGCTCGGAGGTCGCATGCCCCTGGGTTCCATCCCCAGTACTGCAAAAAAATAAAAAATAAAAATAAATAAATAAAAAGACTAAAAACTAGGGCTGAGGTAGAATGTCCTTGGGTTCCATCCTCAATCTCACACTCACACACAATGTCAGCTGGGCAGTGGCGTATGCCTATAACCCCAGTACTTTGGAGGCTGAGACAAGAGGATTGCAGGTTTGAGGACAGCCTCAGCAATTTTGCCTCAACAACCTGAGCTATACCCTAGCCCCCGATTTTTAAAAATTTATTTATTTATTTATTTATTTATTTATTTATTTATTTATAGTAGTGCTGGGGGTTAAACCCAGTGGCATTCTACCTCTGAGCTACACTCCCAGCTCAATTTTTTATTCTTTTTTTTTTTTGGTATAATGGCGGATGGAACCCAGGGTCTTTCTACCTCTGGGCTACACTCCCAGACCTATTTTATACTTTATTTGGAAACAGGGTCTCACTAAGTTGCTGGACTTGCTTTTCTTTAGTCAAGCCCCGCCCTCCCCCAAAGCGCTCTGGTTGAGGCCAATGGAGCCGAGCCTTGTTGCTGCTGTCAGAGATCTGTGTCCCGCTGCAGGGACACCTCAACATCTCTAAGAAAAACCCCAAAGTTTTGTAGCAGGCTCTGTGACCCGGCCCCTTTGGTGCCCGGCCTCATCTGCGGTGACCTCGCTCAATTGCCAGGTGGAGCCAGGTCTGTCGCTGGCACCCTGCTGGCTTCCAGCTGCCCATCACTCCCTCGTGCCCGAGCAAACACTTGTCGAGTTGCCGGGGTGCAGTTGTAAGAATCACAGCCATAAAGAACGTGTGATCCCAGCTACTCAGGAGGCTGAGCAGCAGGATGGCAGGTCTGAGCCCAGCCTCCAAGATAAACAAACTGAAGCTGGGCGCGGTGCACGCTTGTAATCCCATACATGGAGGAGGGTCGCAGGTTCGAAGCCAGCCTCAGCTACTTAGTGAAGCTCTCTGCAACTTGTGAGACCTTGTTTCAAAATCGGGCTGGGGGTGTGTCTCTGAGGTAGAATGATCCTGACTTCCATCCCCAGTGCTGCAAGAGATAAATAAATAAATAAATAATGGCAACTCAACACTTGAGAAGGCAGTTGTGGATTTCTAGACAATTTTTTTTTTTGTGTGTGTGTGTGGTACTGGGGATGGAACCCAGGGACATTCTACCTGCACGCTATACTCCCAGCCCTATTTTTTTATAGAGATAGCATGCTCCTGGGTTCCTTCCCAGAACCAATAATAATAATAATAATAATAATAATAATAATAATAATAAAATCAAAGAGCTAGGTGTGGTGGCACATGCCTGTAATCCCAGTACTCGAGAGGCTGAGACAGGAGGACCGCAAGTTTGAGGGCAGCCTCACCAGATAGTGAAACTCTAAGCAACCTGGTGAGAACCAGTTTCCAAATAAAAATAAAGTAGGGCTGGGGGTGTAGCTCAGAGGTAGAATGACCCTGGGTTCCATCCCCAGTACTACCAAAACAACCAAAAAAGAAAAGAAGCAGGTCCACACGGGTAGGTAGAGAGTTAAGCACAGAATAAGCAAACACAGGAGGGTTGCGGTGTAGACTGTGGGTGCTGTAGGAGGCTTCCTGACTGCAGCATGCCCGGGGCCTGCCCTGCCCGGCCCAGCCCTCGGCAGGCTGAGCTCCCAGGTCTGAGGAAATGGTTGTTATGCTACAAGAGACCTGCGTAGACTGTGGGCCCTTCTCGAGCTCACAGAACCTCAGCCAAGCTCTCGTGTCCGCAGGGGTGAGTGTGAAGAAGGGCCGAGAGCTGGTGAACATCCACTGCCCCATCGTGATCTCCAGCGCAGGGCTGTTCAACACCTACCAGAACTTGCTGCCGGAGAGCACCCGCTGCCTGACAGGTAAAGACCCGCTGCTCCTCTTCCGGGCTCCGGGGTTTCCTCTCTGGAGCTGCCCTGCTCGGCCCGGGTCACGCGTCCTCCCTCCTTGGTCCCTGCTCTGATTATCATTAAACAGAAAATACAGGAACACTGCTGGTCTGAGTTGGGCGCGGTGGTGCATGCCTGTAATCCCAGTACTAGGGAGGCTGAGACAGGAGGATCACAGGTTCACTGCCAGACTAAGCACCTTAGTGAGGCCCACTGTAACTTAGTGAGATCCTGTTTCAAAATAAAAAAAATGAAGCCAGGCGTTGTGGTGCACCTTTGTAATCCCAGTACTTGGGAGGCTGAGATAGGAGGATCACAGGTTCAAGGCCAGGCTTAGCAATTTAGCGAGGCCCTCAGCAACCTAGTGGGACCCTTCAAAATAAAAAAAAAAATTAAGCCGGGCGTGGTGGCGCATGCTTGTAATCCCACCATTCAGGAGGCTGAAACAGGAGGATCGCGGTTCGCGGACAGCCTCAGCTACTTAGTGAGGCCCTTCGCAATTCTGTGAGACCCTGTTTCAAAATAAAGAATAAAAAATTGGGCTGGGGGGGTGTAGCTTGGAGGTGGAATGCCCCTGGGTTCCATCCCTAGTACTGAAAGAAAAAAAAAAATTCAAAGGGCTGCTGTGACCCGGGCACATGCCCGTAATCCCACTACTTAAGAGGCTGAGGATTGCAACCAGCCTTAGCAATTTAGTGAGCCTCTCAGTAACTTAGTGAAACCCTATTTTCAAAGAAAAAATAAATAAATAAATAGGACTAGGGTGTATAGCTCCTAAGTAGATTGCCCCTGGGTTCAGTCCCCAGCACCACAGGGAAAAAAAAAAGGTCATGGTGTAACTCAGAGGCAGAAAACCCCTGTGTTCAACCCCTAGTACCCAGCAAATAAATAAATGAACTTCTGAGTAATAGTAGAAGCAGCCGTGCGTCGGCCTGGACAGCATCCTGGCTGGCCGCCGAGGGTCTGGCCCCGGGCGGGCGGGCCCGCGTCCCGCGGTGGTCGGGAGCCGTGCCCCCGGCTGGCGCAGCACCCGCAGGCCTCCCCGCTCTGCTTGGCAGGCGTGAAGCGGCAGCTGGCCATGCTGCGGCCCAGCCTGCCCGTGCTGTCTGTGTTCATCTGCCTGCGAGGGACCAAGAAGGAGCTGGGTCTGGAGTCCACCAACTACTACGTTTACTTTGACACCGACATGGACGCGGCGTGAGGAGGGCTTGCGTGTGGGCGGTGGGCGGCCGGCATGGGCCTGGTCCTGGTCCCCCCTGGCTGTGCCCGGACCTCCACCCCGAGGCCGTCCTGGGGGTCAGCTGTCCTGGGTGGTGCTGGTGGCTTTGAGGAAGGCCGGCGGCCCGCAGCCACACTGTCACCTGCAGGATGGAGCGCTACATCTCCATGCCCAGGGAGAAGGCGGTGGACCACATCCCCCTCTACTTCATTGCCTCTCCATCCAGCAAGGACCCGACGTGGGAGGACCGGTTCCCAGGTGGGGCTGGCTGGCGCGAGGGAGGCCTGGGCGGGGGGCCGAGGCCAGGCCACACTAACGCGGCCCTGCATCCTAGACCGGTCCACGCTGATAGTGCTGCTGCCCACCGCCTACGAGTGGTTTGAGGAGTGGCAAGAGGAGCCCAAGGGCAAGCGGGGCGAGGACTACGAGAGGCTCAAGAGCGCCTTCCTGGAAGCCTCCATGGCCATGGTCATGAAACTCTTCCCCCAGCTGGAGGGGAAGGTAGGCGCGGGCACAGGGCCGGGGCCACAGGCCTGGCGCCTTCCTCAGGACAGGGAGGAAGAGCCCAGAGCCAGGGCGGGGGAATCCCAACACCTGGGAGGCTGAGACAGGAGGATCAGTTTCGAGACCAGCCTCAGCAATGTAGGGAGATCTTGTTTCAAACAAAAATTAAAAGGGCTGGGGCTTAAACTCAGAGGTCTAATGCCCCTGGGTTCAATCCCCAGTACTGCCAAACACAAAACCGGGAGGAATTGTCTACACAGCTGTTTCACCTCTGTCCCTCCACTTAGTCTTCAAGCCGTTGTCTATGGATTCTGCCCCAAAACAACCACTCTGGCAGGAATCGTCCATGACCTTCATTTTATTTTTTTTTTCAGTACTGGGGATGGAACCCCGGGGCACTCGACCTCCGAGCTACGCCCCCTGCCCTAATTTTTATTCTTTATTTTGAAATGGGGTCTCACTGAATTACAGAGGGCCTCACTAAGTAAGTAGCTGAGGCTGTCCATGAACCCAGATTCTCCTGTCTCAGCCTCCCGAATGCTGGGATGCCAAGTGTGCGCCACCACGCCCATCTCATGGCCTTCATTTAAAATGTAGGCAGAAGCCGGGCTGGTGGCGCACACTTGTCATCCCCGCGCTTGGGAGGCAGAGACAGGAGGATCGTACAGGTTAGAAGCCAGCCTTGCGGGCTTAAGAGACCTTATTTCCAAATAAAATATAAAAAAAATAGGTCTGGGAGTGTAGCCTGGAGGTAGAAGGGTTCCATCCTCAGTATCACCAAAAACAAACAAACAAAAGAAATAAAAAAAGTAAATAATGAAAATAGGGCTGGGGGTGTAGCTTGGAGGTAGAATGCCTCTGGGTACCATTCCCAGTACCACAAGAAAAAAAAGGGTGCTGGGGTGTTAACAAACAGGAGGTAAGATGCCCCTTAATTCAGTCCCAGTACCAAAACAAAACAGCAAAGAAAAAAAGGAAGAGCTGAGACCCAGGTTCCCACTTCTGCGTTTTGCCTTAGGTGGAGAGTGTGACCGGAGGGTCCCCGCTGACCACCGAGTTCTATCTGTTTGCTCCCCGAGGGGCACCTTACGGGGTTGATCATGACCTGAACCGCCTGCATCCTCGTTCCATGGCCTCCCTGAGGGCCCAGAGCCCCATCCCCAACCTCTACCTGTCAGGTACGCCGCTGCCCCACCCTGCCAGGGCCTGAGGCCTGGGGCCTCCCTGGCGCCCAGCGTCCTCCGGGTGAGCTCTGGACCTGGAGCTGGGCGCCTCTCAGGCCGTGGTCCCTGGCCTGACGTAAAGCCATCTCTGGATGGCCCTAGCACGGGGCCCGCACGCCAGCCCTCCCTCTCCTGGCCGCAGATGCTCACGGGCCTCTGCTCCTGTCTCTAGGCCAGGACATCTTCACCTGTGGGCTGATGGGGGCCTTGCAAGGGGCCTTGCTGTGCAGCAGCACCATCCTGAAGCGGAACTTGTACTCCGACCTCAAGGACCTCGGCACCAGGGTCCGGGCACAGAAGAAAAAGAAGTAGCTGAGTCGGCAGAACTGGCACTTCCCCGGCTTGTCCTGGTACCCTACCGTTGCCCCGGCAATCGTACCGTTGCCCTGACACCCTACCGTTGCCCGGGGAACCGTATCGTTGCCACACCCTACCGTTGCCCCGGCAATCGTACGTTGCCCTGGCACCCTACCGCTGCCCCGGCACCCTTACCGCAGCAGTTCCTTGCACACGTAAAGCACTCTAATTTTGTGATTTCTGAATCAAGCCCTGGTGTAAATCAGTCCTGCGGCCAGGGCTCTTCCTGTAGGGCTGGTGGTGGTCTTCTGTACCTTTGATGGAGGCTGAGTGTTGCAGGTTCAGGTGGGCGCAGCCCGAGGTTGGCCGAGGAGCTGGCTGGCCGTCTCTCCCTCTCCCGAGGGGTTTTCTTTGCAGTGCCCCAGGCTCAGCGGCCCTGCCGATCCCGCCCCAGCTGGGCCTGGTGACTGGTGGAGGCAGAGGCCGCCCGCGCCAGGCTCTTGTGTTGTGAGCTGAGCGTTAGAATGCCCAGTGCGCGTGGCTGAGCTCCGGGTACATCCTTACGCCTGGGATGGCAACTGGGTCTCGGCGGCAAGAAGGCTGCACGGGTGGAGGCCACCTTCCGCCTAGGACAGGGCACCCAGCCGGGAGGGCGGCCAGGAGAGCCCGCGGGACCAGACGCGCAAAGCCTAGGCAGTGGGGCTGTCGCTGGCAAATACGGAGGATGAGCAGCTCTTCTCTGAAACGCCCGCGTCAGGACTGTTTGGGGTTCTTTAGGATTTTGGAATGTCTGTATACATAGGAGTTGGGGATGGGGTCCAGACCCAAACACAAATTCTTCCGTGTGTGTGGCACTGGAGACGGAGCCCAGGGTCTGCCCCGTGCTAAGCAAGAACTCTACAGAGCCACACCCTCAGCCCACAGAACTCCTGTGTACACCTGTATACACAGACTAGCGACCGTACGGTATTTGAAGTGATTCTGTCATCTGGCTGACCTGTCCGAGGCCGATGGCACTCACGAAGTTCTAGGTTTACAGCGTGTGGGTTTGAGCAGGGACGCCCAGCCTGCCAGGAGGGATGGGAGGCCACGCACAGGCCAAGAAAAACCACCTTTCACTTACAGCCGAAGCGCTCTGAAGCACTCAAGGCCTTATTGTGGTACATTTTAACACAGTAATAAACTTAATGGCTTTATTGATTTTATATCTGAAATTTATTTTGGTTTCTGTTCACTGACAAAACTACATTGACATGACATTCATGGAAACTCAACAAAACATTACGTGCTGAGAAATATTTACCATTAGATCACAATAAGCTTTAAAAATAATGTAATTAGTGACAAAATGCTGAAAATAAAAACATTGCTAAACATTGGCAATCTAGGAGCGGAGACACAATTTCAGCAACAGTCAATCACTTAACGGGATCCTACTGGTGCAGACTATCAGGCCTAGGGGCTGGCTGGGCTGGCAGAATGTACGCAGCTCGGGCCCACACCTGTTACAGAGGGGCTTCTCAGGTGGAGTGTGTAGGGAATCCTCGCCCGATCGGGACCTAGCTGTGTTGAGTCCCTCAGCTCTGGAAGCGATGCACGCACAGTTCAATTAAATCTGTCTCTTGCACCTTTCACGCTCAAGCAGGGCAATACCGAACTAAGGTCCCGGAGGGTTTTCAGGAAACAGCCTGGCGGCGTTGGGGCTGGGCACAGGCACCTTCGTGTCCAACGGTTGAGGACGTGTAGAGCGCCCCGCCTTCATCACACACCGTGTTCAGGACGAGAAGTGCGCACTAGGTCACGGATTGGGGAGGTCTAGCGTTCTTTCTCCAGAGCCCTCGTGGGAGTTGGCGTGGTGGCGCACGCCTGCAGGCCCAGTCCTTGGGACAGGATTGCAGGCACGAGGCCGGCCTCAGTGCTGAGCCAGACTGTTTTAAAATTTAAAAAGGCTGGAGGTGTAGCTCAGAGGTAGAACACCCCTGGATTCTGTTCTCAGCGCCCCAAACAAAAGCATCCTGGGAAAAACACGAGTATAGACAGCTGTTTCTCAGGTCAGAGTCGCCTCAGCCTTCTAGATGGGCTGGCTCCCGACTCCTCGGTCCAGAAGAGGACCCGATCTACGCAGCAACCCTCGGCAAGAGCAGGAGTCCCTGCGTTAACACCGTGACTCCAGCCAAACCTTTCCAAC
Source organism: Muscardinus avellanarius (assembly GCF_963383645.1). Lineage (NCBI taxonomy): Eukaryota > Metazoa > Chordata > Mammalia > Rodentia > Gliridae > Muscardinus > Muscardinus avellanarius. The sequence continues at coordinate 85,378,324 of NC_137801.1, read as the reverse complement.
AGCAAACTGCCCTTCTACACAAGCCGGGCAGGAGAGGAGCCCAGGTGTCCCCCGTGGGGTGCCTCTCGTCAGTCCCGAGTTCCTCAGCCGCTCATGGCATCCAAACAACCGCTAAGAAACTCTGCCTCAGAGAGTCCACCTTCCAAGAGCCATCTGAAAACTTTTCCTTTGGTGAGAGCTTTTTCTTCAGTGCAATTTCTAAAGTGAAGCAGACTCTACGGTACCTTCTGCACCAAGGCCGAGCTATGTGGACGCCAGGCAACAGCAAGCGAGTACTTGCCGCCCACTTGCTGGTTCCTGGAGCCCACCTTTCTTCCTGCCGAGGTCACAGCCACCAGCTGCAAGAAAGAGCTGCGTGAGCGGCCATTAAGCCACTCGCAGACAGCCTAGAGGCCATCCCTGAGGAAGGCGACTGCTGGCCCCATCGTGCTGACCTTCCAGTCGGCTGAGGGCCCCTCACTGGGGTGGGACAATTGGGTTGCCCCAGCCCCCAAGTACTGGGCCGAGGAGCCCGGCTGCCATGCCCAGCCAGCAATTCTGGTGAAGGGCAACGTACCCTTGAGAAAAACGACTGAACAAGTGTGCAAGTCACAGGGAACGGAGGCAAGGTGATGGAGCCAACACCTGGGCAGAAGAGGAGCAGGGTGCAGGGGAATGGACCAAAGGGGAGGCGCCAGCATGCAGGGGCACCGGCGGAGGCCAGGATCGGGGACCCAGCCTCAGAGGATGCTGGGAGGCTCCTCAGCTGGAAGGAAGTGATCTTTGTACAGCAGCAGAGAATGATTCCAAGAGAAGCGCTCGCTCCTCGCCTCAACAAACACGCTCCCTGCGAAGAGGGAGGCCTCACGTGCGAGCCGGGGCTGCAAGACGACCTGCCTACCGGGACGTCTCTTCTCCCACAACAGCCAGGAATCCACCGTTTCCCTCCCCTCCCCTGACACGCCGAGTCTCGTGACAGGGTGGCCTGGCTGGAACAGACCGAAATTGAGCATCAAACAGCCTGATCACACTGCCGTTACCCAGGAAACACAGCACGCCTGCCTCTTAAACCCGCGTGACTCCTGACTGGCGGTGGGAAGGGAATATTCACTAATTACCCCTGACAACTGGACGGGAGAGCCGCCTAGAGGAAGGTGCGGGGCAGAGTACGGCGGGTCTCTGTTTTGTCTATTGGTGGCAACAGAGGCAAAATGGGATGGAGGAAAGTTTCAAAAAACCCTCTGAAGAAAGTGCAGACCCAAACCCTCCTCCACATTTCCTTGCACAGAACATGGATTTGCCTTTTTTTTTTTTTATTTCCTACCAAGATTGTGGGAAAGCCACGGTTTCAGCAATCCTAACCTATTTATAAAACGTGATGGCCGCAGTGGCTTTACTTCCAGAAAAGCCACACTTGGCTTTAATCTCAGTACAACCGAGCAGAAGCCGATTCGCTCGGCCTCGAGTGGTGTTAGAAACGTGGAAAGCGGGTGCTGGGTGGTCAGACTTGCAGGAATAGCGCTCCTTGACCCATGGCTCTGGTCGGCCGTCAGCGCTCAATCGCTCCGGCCCACTGGCTTGTCACGCCTTCTACATCTTTTCTTGGGCACATTCCCCAAAGAGGCCTTAGTAGAAAAGCACCGCTACTCAGTTTCCTCCTGGTTCTGCAGATGACCAGTGCAGTAGGCAAAGCCATGGTCAAGGGCCGGCTTTACTGCAGCTGCAGCCAGGGGAGGAGGGCCGGCCGCGGCCTGCCCAGCTGGGCGCTCCCCTGGCCACAGCTGGGCGCCCGCGTGCTCCTGCTGCTCACATCAGGAGGGAAGGACGGATGGAACAGACAGCAGATAAAGGGGACACAGACTAAACGCCAACAAAGGGCAGGCGACCGCCCTGCCAGCCCTCGCCACCACCCCGGAGTGCCTCTCCAGCCACAGCAGTCGCTCGTCATTTCTCTGGATTCAGAAACAAATCAGCAGGGAGGACAAAGTCCTTGCAGGAAAATGAAATCAGAGCTGAAACGAGAGCAACACAGTCCATTAGCAGAGTCCATCTTTTCCCAGAGGAAGAGAGTCTATCTTAAGATTTTGGAGAAAAAAGGTCTGATGGAACTGCGGTGGGGGTGGGTGGGTGTCAGCATTAACACAAACTGCCAACCGGGCATGGTGGCGCATGCTTGCAACTTAGCCCCCAACAACGTGGTGAGACCCTGTTTTAAAATAAAAGATGCAAAATGCCTCTGGATTCAATCCTCAGTACCACACACACACACACACACACACACACACACACACAAAGAAAAAAAAAATCAAACGGTTCTACCACCATACAAATAACGACGAGGAAAAGCAGAGCGCAGTCAGGCATGGTGGTGCACGCCTCTGATTCAAGTACTTGGAGGCTGAGGCCAAATGTGCAGGTTTGAGGCCAGCCTCAGCAAATAAGACGCTGTTTCAAAACAAAGTAAGAAAAAAGGACAAGTAGTACAACACTCCTAGGTTCAATTCCCAGTACGAAATAAATAAGCACATAGCTGTGGATGGTGGCAAACCATACAGGACTTGGGAGGCTGAGACAGGACGAGGAAGGGTTCAAGGCCAGACTCAGCAACTTAGTGAGAACCTGTTTCCAAATTAAAAAAAAAAAATAGGGCTGGGGTATAAGTGGGAGGTAGAATGACCCTAGGTTTAATCTCTGGTAACACACACACACACACACACGAATTTACAGGAATCCCAGCTACTGCTTTCTATGTTTATGTTTCTGTACTATTTCTTTTCTTTTCTCTCTCTTTTTTTTTTTTTAGTACTGGGGGCTGAATCCAGGGGCTTTCTACCTCCCAGATATATATACTCCCAGCCCTTTTTATTTTCTATTTTGAGACAGGGCCTCACTCGGTTGCTGAGATGAGCCTCACACCTGTGATCCTCCTGTCTCAGCCTCCTAATAACTAGGGTTAAGGGTATGCACCGCCAGGCCCAGCTCTCGTATGCCCATCAGAAGTTCGTGAAGGGAGCTAGGAGGTCGCCCTCTGGTCCTGATGTTAACACTCATTTGGAGTTTCTGGGCAGTTTCTTCATCAGTCGAGGGGGAGCCACTGTAGAGTCCTGAAAGGTCTCATTTGTAGACCGTGCACAGTACGTGGACGTGCCTACTTTGCAGTCTGAAAAGGGTGGCGGCAGCACCTCCAGATTGAGCCGCCCCTGCCACGCCCAACGCGGACGCACTGACCGCCAGGCCCACCGGGCCGCACAGCCCTCCCCGGGCCCGGCGCCCCCTTTCTTACCTTCAGGTTCAAGCGCTGGTAGTCGCTGGCTTTCGGCCGGCGGGTCACTTTGGATCTTTTCCCTTCCAGGGCAAAAGCAATAATCTGGGGAAAGGAGAGAGGAAACGATGAGCATGCGCTCTGCCCGGTGTGCGCCAGCCCCTCAGTCGGAGGCGCGTCCTGGAGCACCCGCCTAAGGACCCCGACTGCACAGACGGCGGTGTGCCAGAGCCCACTGCTTGTCCTGCAACTTGTGAGGTACTCGGGCTGAGCCTACGGACGCTCTGCCACTGAGCTGCACCCCCAGCTCATTTATTTATTTTCATTTACTTACTTATTTTTGTGGGTGTGGGGATGAAACCCAGGGGCTTTCAAACTCTGAGCTACACCCGCTGCCTATTTTGTATTCTTTAGTTTGAAACAGGGTCTCACTGAGTCGCAGAGGGCCTAAGTAGCTGAGGCTGTCCACGAACCGCGATCCTCCTGTCTCAGCCTCCCGGATGCTGGGATTACAAGCGTGCGCCACCACGCCCAGCCTTAACTTTTTAAAATCATAATTACAGTAGGGCATGGTGACACATGCCTGTAATCCTAGTACTTGGGAGACTGAGAGAAGGATCACAGGTTTGAGGCCAGCTTCAACAAGACCGTTTCAAATAAAAAGTAAAAAGGGGCTAGAGGTATAGCTTAGAGGTAGAATGCCCTAGGTTCAATTGTTATAACAGTATGAGAACAAATCATAGAGTATTCTGTTTCACAAACATCATCTTTTACCCTATACTTTGCTTTATCAACAACTATATGCTTTTTTGCGGGGGAGGAAGGGGCTGACTGGGAGTTAACCCAGGAACATTGTAGCTCCGAACTAATTCTCAGCCTTTTTTATTTTTTAATTTTTTGTGGTACTGGGGATGGAACCCAGGGGCATTCTACCTCCGAGCTACATCCTCAGCCCTATTTTTTAATTTTGAAACCGGGTCTCACTGAGTTGCAAAGGGCCTCACTAAGTAGCTGAAGCTGTCCACGAACCGCGATCCTCCTTGAATCAGCCTCCTGAATGCTGGGATTACAAGCGTGCGCCACCACGCCCGGCTAGCCTTTTTTATTTTACTTTGAGGCAAAGTCTTGATAATTTGCCCAGTCTGCCTCCAGTTTGCAGTCCTCTGGCCTCAGCTTCCTGAGTGGCTGGGACGGGAGGCTGCATCGCCACACCCAGCTCATCTTCTCAGCCATAAGCCTGACCATCATCATCAATCACGAACAGAACGCTCCCATTTTAATCAGGTTTCTGAAATTCTCAATTCTTCAAACTCAGTATAAGATGCAATCATTTTGTCATGAAGGTGGTTACGAAGAAATACGAGAGCCGGGCGTGGTGACGCACGCTTGCAATCCCGGCATCCCAGAGGCTGAGACGGCAGGGTCGCGGTTCGGGGACAGCCTCGGCGAGGCCCTGCGCAACTCAGTAAGACCCTCTTTCAAAATAAATAATAAAATATAATAGGGCTGGGGGTGGAGGTCGGAGGTAAAATGCCCCTGGGTTCCATTCCCAGTGCCCAAGCTGCACATAAACGTATTGCATATACTCCTGTGCGCGCAGGTGGGGGTCACAGTGATAGAACCCAGGGGCATCTACCTCCGAGCTACACCTCCTGCCCTATTTTTATTCTTTATTTTGAAACAGGGTCTCACTGAGTTGCAAAGGGCCTCACTCAGTAGCTGAGGCTGGCTCTGAACCGCGATCCTCCTGTCTCAGCCACCCAAATGCTGGGATTAGAAGCGTGCGCCACCATGTCCGTCTCTCTTCAGGGCTGTCCTAAACCTCCAGTGCTTACAGGAGAGATGGACACCTGCCCACGTACTAAGCTTCCGGGATAGAGGAAACTCTACTCCCTCCAAGTAACACCTGACTGCCGAGAACGGTGGTACACACCTGTAATCCCATTACTAGGGAGGCTGAAATGGGAGGATTCAGGCTTAAGGTCAGCCTCTGCAATTTAGCAGACCCTTAACAAGTTAGTGAGACCTTGTTTCAAAATAAAAGTCCACTTTGTTTTTATTTTAAGAGTACTGCCCTACTCTGGTTATAAGTTAAAAAAAAAAAAAAAGAAAAAAGAAAAAGGGAAAAAAAGGTGATGTAGTTCAGAGGTAGAATGCTTCTGGGTTCAATCCCCAGTACTCAAACACAACAAAAACAAAGCTGGGCGTGGTGGGGCACGCTTGTCTTCCCAGAGCTTGGGAGGCTGAGACAGGAGGATCGATCGCACAGGTTCGAAGCCAGCCGCAGCTGCTTGAGTGAGGATTTCAGCAGCTTAATGAGACCCTGTTTCCAAATAAAATATAAAATAGGTCTGGGAGTGTAGCCCGGCGGGTTAGAAAGCCTCTGGGTTCCATCTCCAGCACCACAAAAACAAAACACAACAAAAAACCAATAAGCAAAGCCTGACTTACCTTCCGCTTGTTGTGATAGGCGATATACAGGACCGCGACAAGAATGGCCGCGGTGACTAAATACGCAAAGAAGTGGCTGCTCTCCGCACTGGCGCCTCCAGGGCTGTCTTTATAGAGGTCATCCTTCTTGCTCAAGGGATCGGAGAGCGCCCCCTCGCGGTTCTCACTGGAGGCGGGGCCCAGCGCCTTTTCTGTCTCTTCCTTGGGGGACAAGTCTTCAGGCCCCGCATCGCCTTCCTCAGCATCCTTGAGCTGCACATCTTCAGTGGTCTCTGAAGACTCGTCATCTCCTTCCTGCTGGAAAGAGGAGAGGTCAGAGTTCACTGTCAGTCGCTCCTGGGGCTCTTTTCCTGTCTTGAGAGTCTCCTTGGTATCAGTGGGGCTGGAGTCTCCTTTAGTGGACTCCTGCCTCGATTCCGACTTGCTGGAGTCTTCTGCGGGCTCCTTCACGGGTTTCGACTTGCTGGAGTCTTCTTCTGTGGGCTCCCTCGCCGGTTCCGACTTGCTGGAGTCTTCTGTGGGTTCCTTCGCCGGTTTTGACTGGCTGGAGTCTTCTGTGGGCGCCCTGGCCGGTTCCGACTTGCCGGAGTCCCCTTCTGTAGGCTTATTCTCTGGTTCCGAATTGCTGGAGTCTCTTGTGGGCTCCCTCGCCGGTTCCGACTTGCTGGAGTCGTCTTCTGCGGGCGCCCTGGCCGGTTCCGACTTGCTGGAGTCCCCTTTTGTAGGATTATTCTCTGGCGCCGAGTTGCCGGAGTCCCCTTCTTCGGTGGGCTCTTTCTCCGACTCCGACTTGCTGGAGTCCGCAGCCGTCGGGGCCCCTGGCCCGGAAGCCGCGGCGCCGGCGTCTCCTTTGGCGGGCTGCTGCCGGGTGGGCGACGTGCTGGACGGCGGCTGAGGATCGGGCGGCCCCGGGGGCTGCTGCTCGGGAGGGCTGGGGCTCCTTTCCCCAGGAGGCACAGCTGCGGCCGGGCGGTCGGCGGAGGACGGCAGCGGGAGTCCTGGAACAGAAAAGCCGGTGAGCCCTGGAGAGGGTGGGCCGGGCCGGGGGACTCAGTCCCACCAGGGCAGCGGCCCGGGCGGCGACTGGCAGAGGACGGGTGGGGAGCCTGGGGGCGACCGGGGCGGGCAGGGGTCTTACCCTCCGCCAGGACGACCAGCAGCAGCAACGTAACCGGGAGCCGCATCCTGCTCGGGGCGCCCTTCCGTCTTCTGCTGCTCTCGCGAGAGCGGCGCGCGGGACCACTAGTCGCTAGCCCCGCCCCTTCCGGCGCGCCGGCCACGCCCCTCCAGGGACCCGGAAGTCTCTCTAGGTGGCGGAAGGCCCCACTAAGTAGCTGAGGCTGCCCGCGGGCAGCAGGCGGGTTCCCGGTGGGATTACCAGCGCGCGCCACCGTGCCTGGCTCGGATTTTGTTTTTCTTAGCTCTGACCTCCTGGGAGTCCCATTCTCTCGCTGCCTCCCTAGTCAATACCTAAGTCCGGAATAGTCTTATCCTTCGGGGACAGTCATTATTAACGGTTTAGTGTATTTTCTGCCTTGCAGACTGTGTGTGTGCGGTTACTGGGGATTGAACCCAGGGGCAAATGACAACTCCAGCCCTTTTTATCTTGAAACAGGGTCTTTTAAGTTGCTGCGGACGTCTCTGAATGGCTGAGGCTGGCCTTGAACTGTGATTCTCTTTTCTCAGCTTCCCAAGTACTGGCAGCAAACTTTTAAGTGTTCTTTTTTTTTTTTTTTAAGTTGGTAATGCATTTTATTTATTTTTGCAGTACTGGGGCTTGAACTCAATGGTGCCTTACCACTGAGCTATATCCTCAGCCTTTTTAAAAACCGTTTATTTAATTAACTATTTATTGTAGTAAAGGAAATTGAACCCAGGGGCATTCTGCCTCTGAGTCACACCTCCAGCCCTATGTTCATTCTTTATTGAAACCGGGTCTTACTAAATTGTGAAGAGCCTCATTAAGTAGCTGAGTCTGGCTCTGAACCTGTGACGTCTGATGACAGGGGTATGCCACCATGGCCGGCTCTTTACTGTTTTTGAGATAGGTACCTGTATATTGCCCAGGCTGACTAAATTTGCAGTCTGCTTGCTTTAGATTCCCCAGTCTCTGGGATTATAAGCATGCATCACTATGCCCAACAATTGGGTAATACATTTTTAACGAATGGAAACTCAGAATAGATCTGGGCTGGATAGTGTGTGCCTGTAATCCCAGTCTTTGGAAGGCTGAGGCAGGAGGATCTCAGGTTCGCAGGCAGCTTCAGCAAGTAGTGTGTCTCTCAACAACCTAGTGAGACCCTATTTTGAAAATTAAAATAGGCCTGGAGGTGTAGCTCAGAAGTAGTGTGCCTGAGTTCAATCCCCAGTACCACAAAAAATAAAAAGAAAGAAAAGAAAATAGGGCCGGGCGTGGTGGTGCACGTTTGTAATCCCAGCATCTGGGAGTCTGAGACCAGAGGATCCTGGTTTGAGGCCAGCCTCAGCTACTTAGGCCTTTTACAACTCAGTGAGACTCTGTTTCAAAATAAAGAATAAAAAATAGGGCTGGGGGTATAGTTTGAAGGTAGAATGCCCCTGGGTTCCATCCTCAGTACCACACACACAGAATAGGGGCTGGGGGTGTTGCTTGGAGGTAAACTGACCCAGGGTTCAATCCATGGACTAGATGGATGGATGAATGAATACATAAATAAGGGCTGGAAGTGTAGCTCAGCTGCAGAATGGCCCTGCATTCAATCCCTCATACAAAAACAAAACCAACCCCTTTCTGTCTGGCTGCAGCCATCAGGTAAGCCAAGATGGGCAGGTCCAAGTACATCCAGGAGCTGTGGAGGAGGAAGCAGCTGGCTGTGACGCGTTCTCCATTGCTGGCAGCATCGCCAGCTCCCCACAGGGCTCCCTGCCCCACCCCGCTGAATAGAGCAGGGGAAACTGGGATCCGAGGCCAAGCAAGGTTGTCCTATACAGGATTTGCACCAGGGCAGCGCAAACGCCCAGGTCCTAGGGGTGCAGCCTGTGGCAAGCCTGTCCCTCATGGTGTTAAGCAGGTAAAGTTGGCGAGAAGCCTTCGGTCTGTGGCCGAAGAGAAAGCCAGACGCCACGGTGGGGCTCTGCGAGTCCTGAATTCTTACTGGCTTGGTGAAGATTCCACATACAGGTTCTTTGGGGTTCTCCTCATTGATCCATTCCGTAAAGCTTTCAGAAGAAATCCTGACACCCAGCGGATCACTAAGCCAGTCCACAGCAGAGGGAGACGTGCGGGCGGACATCTGGGGGCTGCAACGTGTTCGAGATCCCGCATTTCTGCTTTGGCTAAAGGAAGTGAATTGGTAAATGAATGCGTTTCCCTAAAGGAAAATTCTGCCTGCCTTAAGAAAATTCTGCCTGCAAGAGTCCTGGCCTTCGAAAGGGCTGAATTCTGAATTCCACCACACTGTTGGTGTTTCCCACCCCGCAGCCTGGAGGAGACAAATATACACTCCAGCCCCACCATTACTGCTAATAGAAGTAATGTTTGTAAAATTCATAATAAAAAATTTAGGTCCCCCCCAAAAATTAAAAAAACCCAAGCTGGGCGTGGTGGCACACGCTTACAATCCCAGTATTTGGGAGGCTGAGACAGGAGGATCGCAGTTCACAGACAGACTTAGCTACCTAGTGTGGCCTTTGCAACTCAGTGAGACCCTGTTTCAAAATAAAAAATAGGGCTGGGGGTGTAGCTCGGAGGTAGAATGCCCTGGGTTCCATCCCCAGTACTGCAAAACAAAAGGAGAAAAAAGGAAAAAAAACAAAAAAACTCTCACACCTCTGCACACAAATTCATTCCTGAAGAAAATAAAGAGTCAAGGGGAATTGGGGAATCTTCTACCAAAGTATTTCAGAGCTGGGGGTGTAGCTCAGTGGTACAACACCTGCCTAACATGTATGAGATCCGAGATCCGGCATTCCTGTTTTGGCTAAAGAAAGTGAACTGGTAAATGAATGTGTTTCTCTAAAGGAAAATTCTGCCTGCCTTAAACAAATGTTTGACTAAAATTTCAGGATGTTGGCTTAGTGGGTGTGTGTGTGGGTGGGGGAGGGTGATGGTAAATTGCTAAGCCTGGCCTGGTGTGCATGTTATGAGGCAGGAAAGGAAGGAGGTTCAGATCACCCAGAGCTTAGGGGCAATGGTCAGGGTTTGTACTTTATCTTAACCATAAGGAGAAACAGTTACAAAGATTTAAGTAGGGGCCAGATCTAATCAGAGAAGCCAGGCATAGTGGCACCTGCTTGTCATCCCAGTACTCGGGAGGGAGGCTAAGACAGGAGGCTCGCAGATTTGTGGCCAGCCTCAGCAACTCATTGAGACCATGTTTCAAAAGCAAAAACAAATTAGGTGCCATTAAACTTGGGGTGCCTGACGCCACCAGGCCTCTTTTCTACCAGCTCCCTGTCTTCATCCTTTTCCAAAGCCCCCAACTTAATCCCTTGCTCCCTTTTCAGCACTGGGGATCCTCCTGTCCGCCTCCCAAGTCCCGGGATGACACCCCCGCGCCAACACACGCAGCGGGGCGTGTTTTATATTTGCCTCCAGTAGGTGGTTCACAAACATACCACACGGGGCGCGGCAGAAGAGGGCACTGATTCAACAAATGGGTCAAAGTAGCACGCAGACAAGGTCTTGCAACTGCAATTTTATTATCTTTTGTGAAAATAAACTAGGAGTTTAAAATTGCTCCAAAAACCATACAAACAAAATGAAATACAGAGACAAGCAGGTGAGGTGACGGGCGGGGAAGGGCCGAGGGCCTTCGGACTTTGGCAGATTGTGCTAGCAGAGGTCCCCGGCGGGAGCCGGGTGGCGGTGCCCTAAGGTGGAGACGTCACCCCGCGGTGTTGGCGGCATGGCGGGGGCACAGAGGTCCTTGCTGAGAAGGGGCAGGCACCTCGAGTCCCTTTGTTTTTTAAGTATTTATTTTTGGTTCTGGGAATTAACCCAGGGGCATCTCACCAAGCGACATCGCCAACCCTTTATAAATTTTGAAACAGGGGCTCACTAAGTTGCTGAGGCTGGCCTCAAACTTGCGTTCCTCCTGTCACTGCCTCCCAGGTTACAGGCTTCCAGGATTGTGCTCGGAGCCGGGCTTTGGGTCTCTTTAAATGCAGGGGTGGGGGGACCTGTTTCCTCTGGGGAAGTTGTAGGCTGGTTAATTTGGGGGTGCTGGGGACTGAACCCAGGGCTTCTCGGAGGGAGAGAGGATACTGGTGGAAAGGAATGAGGCCGAGATGTCTTTGCCCGGTTAGGGCCTGACACAGGGCCAAGAGGGGAGCGTAGTGTGTTGATGATGACAGTTGTGGTCCAGGGAGTTAATGAGATGTCCAGGAAGGGGTCCGGATGGAGAGGTACCGATGGCCGCCGGGCCGGGGCCGACAGAGCGCCGACAGAGCGCGACAGGCAGGCCGGCGGGGCGGGTGGGGAGAGCGCGGGGCGGGTGGGGAGAGAGGTAGCGAGAGGTGCTTCTGCCCAGGGCTGTCCACAAGGCTCACCAGGGAGCTTCTTATGCCTTCAGTTCTCTTCCTGGGTAAAGATTATTTTTTTGTTGCTGTTGTTTTACTTTATTGCATTTTATTTTGTGTGTGTGTGTGTGTTTATAAAAAAGCCAGAAAGAACTGCTACTTGGTTATACACCTACAAAATGTAAAGCGCTGTGGTTGCCAGTCACTTTACAGAACAGTCCAGAGTGGTCAAATATTGACCAATAAAGTTCTCTTTCTTCTGATCGTTTCCGCTGCCCGGTCACGCGGGGCGGCTTAGTGGGCAGGCTTGGTGACCAGGGCAAGAGGCTGGGCCTGCAGCACGGGGATGGCCTGGTGGGCCTGGAGCGTGGCCGGGAAGGAGGCCGGGGCGGCCAGCAGCGCGGCGGGCACCGAGCCCAGCGGGAGGGGCCGCGACAGCAAGGGCGGCCCGCCGCCCATCGGGCCGGAGGAGCTGGCCGCGGCCTTGGCGGACAGGAAGGCGGCCGAGTGCAGGGCCAGCTGGGCCCGGGCCTCGGGCTTGGTGGTGAGGGACAGGGGCTGGGCCTGCTCTGAGTGCGTGGCCGCGGGGGCCGCCGGCGAGGCCAGGGCGGCGGACGGCGTGGCGGGGGAGTCCAGCATGCTGCCGTGGGAGGAGGCGGGGCTGTCACAGGGCTTCTCAGGGGGCAGGTACTGGACACACGGCTTCTTACTCTTGGAGGCCAGAGCACCTGGGAGGAAAACCAGAGTGAGCCCTGGAGGGCAGAGGCAGAGGAGAGGCCCTGGCCGCACCCACGTCCACAGGTGCATGTTCCGCGGCCGTCGGCCAACCAATAGTGGATGGGAAGTATTCAGGAAAAAAAACGCATCTGATGTGGGTGGTGCACATCTGTGATCTTCTACTGGGGAGGCTGAAACAGGAGGACCAGAGGCTTCAGGCCAGTCTCCCTCCCTCTCTTCCTTTGGGGGGGGGGTACTAGGGATGGAACCCAGGGGCATTCTACCTCCAAACTACACCCCCAGCCGTATTTTTTATTCTTTATTTTGAAACAGGGTCTCACTGAGTTGCAAAGGGCCTCGCTAAGTAGCTGAGACTGGCCTCAAACCTGTAATCCTCCTGTCTGAGCCCCCCAAGTACTGGGATTACGAGTGTGCACCACCATGCCCGGCTTCCTCCTTTCTTTTTTGTGGTACTAGGGGTCAAACTCAAGGGCATTCTACCTCTGAGCTACATTCTCAAACTTATTTTATTTTTATTTTAAAATAGGGTCTCACTAGGTAAATGAGAGTCTTACTACTTGCTGAAGCTGTCCTTGAACCTGCGATCCTCCTGTCTCAGCCTCCCTGTACTGCGATTACAGGTGTGCGCCACCACGCCCAGCAAGACTGTTTCCACAATAAAAAGTGCTGAGGGAGCCGGGCGTGGTGTGCACGCTTGTCATCCCCGCGCTTGGGAGGCTGAGACAGGAGGATCGCGCAGGTTCGAAGCCAGCCTCAGCTACTTAGTGAGGATCTCAGCAACTTGGTGAGACCCTTTTTCCAAATAAAATATAAAATAGGTCTGGGAGTATAGTATAGCCCGGAGGTAGAAAACCCCTGGGTTCTACCCCCAGTACCCCCCCCCCACAAAAAACAAGCGGTGAGGGTATAGATCAGAGGTAGAAAGTATTCAGATTCAATCCCTAGCATCAAGAAAAAAAAAAAAAAGAAAAAGAAAAAGAAAGCCGGGCGTGTTGGCTCACGTTGTGATCTCAGGTGAGACAGGAGGATTTTAATTTGTGGACAGCCTCAGCTACTCAGTGAGACCCTGTTTCAAAATAATAAATAGGGCTGGTGGTGTAGAATAATAAAAAAAAAATAGGGCTGGGGGTGAAGAACAGAGGTAGAATGCCCCTGGGTTCCATCCCCAGTAGCATAGGGGAAGAAAAAAAAAAAGAACAACAAAAAATTTTTTTTCCAGCAAGGCCTGCCTAGGTTGCGGAGAGGATCATGTAGGTTTGAAGTCAGCCTCAGCTACTTAGTGAGACCCTGTCTTCAAATAAAATGTGAAATAGGTTCAGGGGTGTAGTCTGGAGGTCATGACAGAGACCCAAGCATCCAAGAGGCTGTCAGGAGGCAGAGGCTCTGCCAACAGCAGCCGGCAGGGGCCAGTGTTGAGCAGGAGCCCCGATGGGCACCATGGCCCTGGGGTAGGGCACACAGGGGAGGGCGGGGGGCAGGACGACTCACCCTCTGCTTCCTGCACCTGCGACGGTGTCTGGGAGAGCTGCTTCTCCCTCTTCCTCTTCTTCTTCTTCCCCTGAAAAACAAGACGGCAGCAGAAGGTGAGCAGGGGTGGGGACCTCAGGTTAGGGTGCAGATGGGTGGGCCTCATTGAGTAGCTGAGGCTGTCCGCGAACCTGGATCCTCCTGGATGCTGGCATTACAAGCGTGTGCCACCACGCCCGGCCCATCGGTTATTTTTGAAACAGTGTTTTGCTAAAAAGCCAAGGTTGGCCTCAGCCCTGCGATTCTCCTCAGAATGGGAATTCCAGGTTCTTCCCCCCCCTCTGGCTCCGTTGGAGGCCGAGCCTGGGTCTGCGCGTCCGACTGAGGACTCACGTAGTTGTCGCGGGCCGACCAGGTGGGGTAGAGCTGATTGTGAAGCTGCCGCTCCTTCCGGGCCAGCTCATAGTACTTGGCCTGTTCCTCCCTAGACAGGTTGTGCCACTGCAGGAGAGAGACAGGGCCAGAGACAGGGCGGTCAGCCCCGGGGAGGCCGGCGGAGGAGGCCCGGCGCGGTGGACGGCCTCACCTTTCTCCCCAGGATCTGGTTAATGGCTGCGCTTTCTTTGAGGGTGCACTCGGCCACGACCTTGGCCCGCATCTCCTTCATGTACAGCATGAAGGCGTTCAGCGGCTTCTTAACGTGGGGCTTCTTCTCTTCCTCCTTTTTCATGGCGACCGGGGGTTTCCTGGGGAGGTGGATGGTTGACTGTCAGCAGGAGCCGACCCTGCCCATCGCAGAGGCTGACGGCCCACTGCCTCGGGAGCGCCCAGAACAGCAGCCGGGGTGCTAGTCAGGCCACCTGGTGTCTTCCTCCTGGACCAGGTCCGTCCTTCCTTCCCTTACTTACTTTTTGTGGTACTGGTGATGAAACCCAGGACACTGTACCTTCGAGTTACACCCCCAGCCCTATTTTTTTTTTTTTTTTTGGTGGTACTGGGGTTCCTGGAAACCCTTCTACCTCCAGGCTACACTCCCAGACCTATTTTATATTTTTATTTGGAAACAGGGTTTCTTAAACCAGCTCGGCTGGCTTCAAACCCGTGCAATCCTCCTGTCTCCGCCTCCCAAGCGTGGGGATTACAAGCGTGAGCCACCACGCCCAGACTCCTAGCCCTATTTTTAGGTCATTTGTATTTTTTCTGAAACAGGGTCTCACTGAGTTGCGAAGGGCCTCGCTAAGTAGCTGAGGCTGTCCGCAAACTGTGATCCTCCAGTCTAAGCCTCCCGAATGCTGGGATTACAAGCATGCGTCACCATTCCCGGTTGGACCATGTTCTTTGAAAATACACCTGGCTAAGCAGGGGAGGCTGAGACAGGAGGATGATCGCACAGGTTCAAAGCCAGCCTCAGCTTCTTAGTGAGGCTCTCAGCAACTTAGTGAAACCCTATTTCCAAATAAAATATAAAATATAAAATAGTTCTAAGAGTGTAGCCTGGAGGTAGAAAGCCCCTGGGTTCCATCCCCAGTACCACAAAAGAAAATATACCTGCTAATTCCCTGCTAAAGGAGCAGAGGGTGGGCTGAGCTGGGCCCCCTAACACCTGGCTTGTACGGGCAGGTGAAGGACAGGTGGGGCCTCTGAGCAGAGACCTGGGCTCTGCTGGCATGGAAGTGCTGGCATGGGCCCCTGCCCCTCTTGGCTCCACCACCCCTGCCGGAGTCCGTGAGTACCTTGCCCTCTGCTGATTCCACTTTTTTTTTTTGGGTGCCGGGGATTGAGCCCCAGGTGTTCTACCTTTGAGTTATACCCATAGTCCTTTTGACTTTTTGCTTTTGAAACAGTGTCACTAAGTTGCTGAGGCTGGCCATGAACCTGCGATCCTCCTGTTTCAGCCTCTCAGGCGCTGGGAGGCCAGGTGCACGCCCAACACGCCCCGCTTGGCTTTGCCTTTAACTGGGTGTCACAGAGGGGCAAAAAGGGGAGCTATCAGTGGAAGCGGGCTCTCTCTCAGCCTCTAACACCTGTCTGTAGAACCTGGCTAGAGCCGGGCATGGTGGCGCACGCTTGTAATCCCAGCAGTTGGGAGGCTGAGGCCGGAGGATCGCAGTTCGGGGCCAGCCTCGGCTACTTAGTGAGTAGCCCTCTGCAACTCAGTGAGACCTTGTTTGAAATAAAGAATAAAAAATAGGGTTGGGAGTGCAGCTTAGAGGTAAAATGCCTCTAGGTTCCATCCCCAGTACCGAAACAAAAATCTTCCTAGATGAGAAAAAAGCTGGTGGGGAAACTTCTAAACTGAAGTTCAGCCCACAGGAAGTTGAAGGGACCGTCCCCACGGGGGGGGGGGGGGGGGGGAACAGGTCTGAGGGAGGCCCTGGGCTGCTGGCTAGAAGACACCCAGAGAGTACAGATGCCAATGGCGCTCGGCGCCAGGCCGGGCCCCACCGCAACCCAGGCCGCTTCTACTTACGCGCTCGCTGAGGGGCTCGGGCGGCGGGGCGCAGGCTCCTGCTTCACGATCGGGGAGACAATGGCCGGGTGGGGGATCCCTGAGGTGGGCAGGCCAGGGTGGGCGGGAGCCACCATGTGAGGGGAAAACCGACTGGAGACCAGGCTGTGTGGGGAACACAATCAGACATCACAGAGGGGGGCTTCCGAGGGTGGCCCCCCAGCTCCCGGCCCGGAGCCCGGGGCCGGCAGTGCCTCGCGAGGGAGAGTCGGGAGCGAAGGCTCCTGGAATTCACCTTCCCCTACCAGACACAGGGCCCCCAGCTTTGGTGCCGGACGCATGTAAATAGAAATGGTAGCAGGTAAAAAGGGCCTGGGGCGGCGCACACGGGAGGAAAGGGGGCTGGACGAAGGCCTCACTGCCCATCAGTGGGACCGACACTGAGATAGACACCCCCCTCTACCACCTCAGGACAAGGTGCTCCCCGTTAAGTGTCTGGCTTCAGTTTTACAGACTCAGAAAGGCCTCCGGGCTGCGGAGCCCACAGTGGCAGGAGGAAAAGAAGACCCCAGAGATCTTTATCCCACCAGGGGACAGAGCACCGGGCAGGGCTGCGCGTTATCAAAGGGACCGGGAGGAGACAAGTCACGAATTATCTGTGTTCTGGTCACCTGCAGACAGACACTCTCAGCCCGGGACTCACCTGGACATGGAGGCGTTCATGGCGAGGGTGGGGTAAGGGTGCCCGAAGCCGGCAGGAGGAAGGGCGTACATGGGCTGTCCTTGCCTGTGGAGTCAGGGCCAAGGGAGTCCGGTCAGGCATTGGCTAAGTCCAGCCAGGGGGAGGGGGTTCAGGGAAAGCATGGGGCCGGGGCGGGCCGGGAGTGCAAGCCAGGAGGGGAGAGAGGCTTTGGTCTGCTTACTGTGGGAGGAGCCAGCCCAGGGGGTGGGGGATTTGTCCGACGGCTCCAGGGGACAGCGGGTAGTATGGCGACAGCTCTGATGGGTGAGGGGGCCGGGGAATTCCTGCTTCCAAAAGAGACATGTTAGCAGGGTGGGGCGGAGCACGCTTGTGATCCCAGCATCCGGGAGGCTGAGACAGGAGGGTCGCGGTTCGTGGACAGCTTCAGCTACTTAGTGAGGCCCTCGGCAACTCAGTGAGACCCTGTTTCAAAGTAAAGAATAAAAACCCTGGATTGCCTTTTCCTGGAGGGACTAAAGACTGAACCCAGAAGCATTGGATCTCTGGGCCACAGCCCAGTCCTCTTTTATTCTTAAACAGAATCTGTTATTTTGAAACAGAATCACACATGTGCTGGTCTCCAATCTGCAATCCTCTTGCCTGGGCCTCCAAAGTACTGGGACTACAGGCATGTGCCACTGTATTCGGTTTGGGCACAGGCTTTGGGTTAGGTAGGGAGTCACAGCAGGTGGAACAGACTATGACAGAGGACTGTCACGTTCCCGGCGAAGCCAGGCCCTGTCAATTCCCAGGATCACTTCCTGCACTTCTCAGAATAAACTGGGAGGTTCTAAGGAATGGCCAAAGTACTGAGACTTTTTTTTTTTGGTGCTGTGGATTGAACTCAGGTGTTCACTCTACCTCCAGGTTACACCCCATCTCTATTTTATTTTATTTTCTTATTGGAAACAGAGCTCGCTAAGTTGCTGAGAGCCTCACTAAGCCGGTGAGGCTGGTTTCGGACCTGCGATCTTCCCTGAGTCTCCCAAGTACTGGGATCACAGGTGTACAGCACCATGGACAGCTTTGAGACTCTTGCTGCGTGCTGGAGGCATGTGCCGAACCTGGCTGGTGTCATCCGGGGTGCTGTTCCCCCGGGGTGCCTGCCCGCAGCCCACTCACCTGTCTTTGGGTCCACCTCGGGGGAGAGGTGTGGGGGCGGCGAGCCGGCGAAGTGCTCACTGCCGTAAGTGATGAGGGGCGTCAACGGGTGCATGTGGTGCGGGTGTTGGACGACAGGCACTTTATTTGACTGAAAAAGAGAAGAAACAGCGGGGCGTGGTGGTGCACGCTTGTCATCCCAGCATTCGGGACGCTGAGACGGGAGGGTCGCGGTTCGCGGACAGCCTCAGCTACTTAGTGAGGCCCTCGGCAACTCAGTGAGACCCGGTTTCAAAATAAAGAATAAAAAATGGGGCAGGGGGTGGAGCTCGGAGGTCGAATGGAGATGGGGTTCCATCTCCAGAACCGCAAAACAAACAACAATAATAACAACAACAAAAAAAAACCCCAACAACACAAAAACAAAGAAGAAGCACGCCAGAGCTGGCAAGAAGTAAGGCAGGGAGATCAACTGCTAGTGCCCCAGCAGAGCGTGCCGGGCTCCTTCCAAGCACACCCCGTGCGGTCCTCAAAAATCAGCCCCGCGGAAGGGAGCAACAGCTCTGCCATTCCCTCCACGGCTGTGTGCGGCGCTGGATGCTGCAGCCGGCTCGGGTACAGCCTGTGCCCGGTGACCTGGGGCTGCCGCAAGGGCTCAGCGCGCACCGTCCAAATCCGCCTGGGGAACCAGCTCTGGGGCCCAGGCCTGACTCTAGGTGCACAGGCGGCCCGAGGCCCGACGCCATCGCGGCTCGGCGACCAGTCACCACGTTCAGGCACCCCGACCGGCGCACCGTGCCAGGCTCAATGTCTAGCGCCTATGACAGGCCAGCAGGGCAGCTACGACTGTCCACATTGAGAGGGGAGGATGCCGGGCTCAGAGGGGCGGCTGCACCTGACTCAGCCAGGTGCAGAGAGCTGGGCTCGGCAGTCCCGCAGGGCTCCCCCCAAGAGCCGACCGGAGCACATCCGGCAGAGGGGAAGGACGTTTGCTTTCTCCTCGGTCTTTCTTCCTCTCCTTCATTTTTGTGGTACTGGGGATTAAACCCAGTAGGGGCATTCTACCTCCGAGCCACACCCCCAGCCCTCTTTTTTATTCCTTAGTGAAGGCCTCACTAAGTAGCTGAGGCCAGCCTCGAACCTGTGTGATCCTCCTGTCTCAGCCTCCCAAGTGCGGGGATTACAAGCATGCGCCACCATGCCCGGCTTTTTTTTTTTTTTTTTTTTTGGTGGTACTGGGGTTCCTGGAAGCCCTTCTACCTCCGGGCTACACTCCCAGACCTATTTTTACATTTTTATTTGGGAACAGGTTCTCCTAAGCCAGCGCGCGCGGCTGGCTTCGAACCTGCGTGATCCTCCTGTCTCTGCCTCTCAAGCGCGGGGATTACAAGCATGCGCCACCACGCCCGGCTAACTTTTTATTTTGAAATAGGGTTTTCCTAAGTTGTTGTGACTCTCATTCATCGACAGTCCTCCTGTCTCAGCCTCCCAGGTGCTGGGATGACGGGCACGCAACCACCGAGCCCAACGTCCGACAGGGAGGCTGAGTCCAAGCTGTTTGTGGCCATAGTCGCTCCGCAAGACTGGCACGGGGACTATAGACTGCTGGAAATGTCCTTTGCCTCGAACAACTTCCTATCATCTCCGTTTCTGGGCTTATTTGATGATGTATAATAAATTTAAAATTTTAAGCTGGGTGTGAAGGTGCGTGATTGTAATCCCAGTACTCGGGAGGCTGAGACAGGTGGATTGCAGTTTGAAGCCAGCCTCCACAACTTCGTGAGGCTCCCTGCAACTTACTTAGACTCTGTTTCCAAATAAGAAATAAAAAATCAGGCTGGGGGTTTAGCTTGGAGATATAATGGCCCTGGGTTTAATCCCCAGTACAAAATAAATAAATAAATAAATAAATAAAACAAGAGAGAGAGGATCAATTTCTAGGTAATGTTTCTTTCTTATAAACGGTTCTACATAGTGGGTGATTTGCTGGGCCTGGCTTGGTTTCAGTGATTCTGAAAGTACATATGCTTACTAATAAAAAGATATTGAAGCCAGGCATGCTTGTAACCCCAGTACTTGGGATCACAAGTTCGAGGTCAGGCTCAACAATTTAGTGAGACCCTGCTTCAAAATAAAAAATAAAGAGCCGGGCATGGTGGCGCACGCTTGTCATCCCCGCGCTTGGGAGGCGGAGACAGGAGGATCGCGCTGGTTCGGAGCCAGCCGCGCTGGCTTAAGAGACCCTGTTTCCAAATAAAAAATATAAAATAGGTCTGGGAGTGTAGCCCAGAGGTAGAAGGGTTTCCAGGAACCCCAGCAGCACCACGATAAAAGAATAAATAATAAAATATGAAAAATCGGGCTGGTGGTATAGCTCAGAGGCAGAATGCCCCTGGGTTTAATCCCCAGCACCAAAAAAAAAAAAAAAAAAAGAAGCCCATGAGAAAGTAAACACTAGTTCCTTCCATCTGCTGTAGAAGGATGAATGACTTTGTTTTGTTGTCTATATTTTCCAAGTTGACATAAGTCCCTGCTCGAAATATAGACTTTGACTACAACAGACTTTTTAAGGAGCTACAAAAGATATCAGAACACATTCACAAACCGTGATCCACCATTTAACCCGGTTGTTTACAATTTTAGTAAACAGCCTGTGCATTATGAAGCCCCAAGCCTAAGTGTGTGTGTGTGTGTGTGTGTGTGTGTGTGTGTGTGTGTTGTTTTACCAGGGACTAAAGCCAGGGGCGTCCTACCATTGAATGATACTCCCAGCTGTATGTATGTATGTATGTATGTATGTATGTATGTATGTATGTGTATTTTTGGTACTGGGAGGGTTTTTGTGCATGTGCCTGGGGTTACTGGGGATTGAAGCCTGGGACATTCTGAGATATCTACCTCAGATATATCCCCAGTGCTATTTTTTAAAAATGATATTTGTTTTCTTTTTCTTCTTCATTTTTTTTTCTTTTAATTTGGAGTTACTGGGGTTCCTGGAAACCCTTCTACCTCCGGGCTATACTCCCAGACCTATTTTATATTTTTCTTTGGAAACAGGGTCTCTTAAGCCAGCGAGGCTGGCTTCCAACCTGCGCCATCCTCCTGTCTCCACCTCCCAAGCGCGGGGCCCAGTGCTATTTAATTCTTTATTTGTAAGTAGAGGGCCTCACTAAGTAGCCGAGGCTAGCCGTGAACCTACGATCCTCCTGTCTCAGCCTCCCAAGGATTGGGATTACAAGTGTGCGCCACCAAGCCCAGTTGGGTACTAGGAGCTGAACTCAGAACCATTTTATCTCTAAACCATACCCTAGACCTTTAAAAAACATTCTTTTTTTTTTTTTTTTGCGGTACTGGGGATGGAACCCAGGGCATTCTACCTCCGAACTACACCTACAGCCCTAGTTTTTATTCTTTGTTTTGAAACAGGGTCTCATTGAGTTGCAGAGGGCCTCACTAAGTTGCTGAGGCTGGCCGTGAACCCCGATCCACCTGTCTCAGCCTCCCGAATGCTGGGATGACAAGTGTTAAGCACCAGGCCCAAGTCTCTTCTTTCTTTCTTTCTTTCTTTCTTTCTTTCTTTCTTTCTTTCTTTCTTTCGAAAGAGGATCTGAGTAAATTACTGCAGGTGGCCTATAACTCCCAAGAACTGGGATTACAGACATGTGCTGCCATGCTAGGCTTCACGCATACCCCCCCTCTGATACGCAGGTTTGAGCCCAGGGGCTGGCACTCTACTCTGAACTACACACCTAGCCATGTTTATTTTGAAACATGGTCTCCCTAAGTTGCTGAGGCTTTCCTCTAAGCTGATCGTCCTGTGTCAGCCTCCCAGGTACTGGAATTCCAGGCCTGTGCCACTTATAGCCTTTTTTGGTACTGGGATGGAACCCAGAAGCATTCTACCTCTGAACTACACCCCAAACCCTATTTTTTAGTCTTCATTTTGAAACAGGGTCTCACTGAGTTGCAAAGGGCCTCGCTAAGTAGTAGCTGAGGCTGTCCTTGAACCCAGATCCTCCGGTCTCAGCCTCCCGAATGCTGGGATTACAAGCGTGCGCCACCACGCCCGGCTTACAGCCATCTTAAAGCAGGTGATGGTATCATCACGTCCTGAATGCCTATGTACTGTCAAGTCTGGCCTCGTCAAAAGCCGGCGGACAGTACTGAGCGGGACCAGAGTTAAACACAGACAAGGTACAAGAGTTAAATACAAACAGAACGGTGGGCTCCACCTGGAAATCTAGCCCGGCTCACTAAATGGTAGTTATTGCCGTTCACCACTAGGTGGCGGCACTGCCTAGAAAACGAGTGGAGAAAGGCGGGTGGGAAGTTACGGGCTTTGGCGCCTCAAAACCAGATGACTTTTGCTTGGCTTCGCTATGGACTCAGCTCCTTTCCACAAGCCAGCTTCTTTCTTTCTTTTATTTCTCTTTCCTCCTTCTTTCTTTTCTTTTCATTTTTTGCGTTCTAGAGGTTGAACCCAGGGGCATTCTACATCCGAGCTATACCCCCCCCCCGCAAGTCTTATTTTTAATTTTGGAACAGGGTCTCATTTAGCTGTGAAGGGCCTCACTAAGTAGCTGAGGCTGGCTGAGAACCTGCAATCCCCCAGTCTCAGCCTCCCAAGCACTGGGATTACAAGCGTGCGCCGCCACGCCTGGTTCTGCAGCTCCTTCTTTTTTTGGGGGGGGGGTACTGGGGTTCCTGGAAGCCCTTCTACCTCAGGGCTACACTTCCAGACACCTATTTTTTATATTTTTATTTGGAAACAGGGTCTCTTAAGCCAGCGCGGCTGACTTTGAGCCTGCGCCATCCTCCTGTCTCCGCGCGGGGATTACAAGTGTGCGCCATCACACCCAGCTCTCCAGCTCCTTTTTATTTTGTATTTTTCAATTAATGTCTCACTAGGTTTCTGAGTCTCTCTGTGTGGCCGAGGCTGGCCTTGAACCTGTGATTCTCCTGTCTCAGCCTCCCAAGTGCTGGGATTATCAGTAAACACTGGGGCACCCAACAGGCCAGCCGGCGGCAGGCCCCGTGGCACACTGCTGTAACCCCAGAGGTTGGGAGGGTGAGACAGGAAGATCAGAAGTTCATGGCGAGCCTCCGCAATTCAGCGGGGCCTTCGTCAGCTTAGTGAGACCCTGTTTCAAAAGTAAAAAGTAAAAAATGGGGCTGGGGGTGTAGCTCAGAGGATTTGGAATGCGCTTCGCTAAGTTGCTAAGGCTAGACTTTTTTTTTTGGTGCTGTGGACTGAGCCAAGGAGCATTCTACCTGTGAGCTACAACCCCGGCCCTATTTTTTAGTTTTATTTTGAAACCGGGCCTTGCTAGGTCGATGAGTCTCACCACTTGCTTAGGCTGTCCTCGAACCTGCCCCCCAAGTACTGGGAATACAGGCACGCGCCCCCACGTTCTGCTACACTTGAATTTTTGACCCTCCTGTCTCAGCTCCCCAAGAACCGGGATTACAGAAGTGTGCCGCCATACCGGGCTAGGACTTACTTTCTCCTTTTTCTTTTTGGTGGTACTAGGGATGGAACTCGGGGGCAGTCTACCTCTGAGCGACACCCCCAGCCTTATTTTATTTTTTATTTGGAAACAGGGTCTCACTAAGTTGCAGAGGGCCTCTCTAAACTGTGGAGGCTGGCCACACACCAAAGCACCAAAACAACAACCACAAAATACTTTCTGAGCTCCCAACATGTGGAGCACTGTGCTACAACCTATGAAGAGCTTGAAGAGGCTGTGCAGGGCAACAGGAGAGAGAAAATGCTCCGGGAAGAGGCATGCGCCCTCAGCTCCTTGTTCTGAGCAGTAGTGTTCCTGAGGGCTGTGCAAGTTGGGCTGGGTATAGAATTCTTTGGACAAACCTTTCCTTAGCAAAACTTTTAATTTCCAGCCAGAGTGATGGACTGTGCCTGTAATCCCAGGCCTTGGGAGCTGAGACAACAGGATGACAGGTTGGCCGCCAGTCTCCTCAACTTAGCAAGACAACGACCTGGGAGAATCTGTTTCAACTTTTAAGAAAGAGCAAGCCGGGCGTGGTGGCGCACGCTTGTAATCTCAGTACTCGGGAGGCAGAGACAGGAGGATCGCAGGTTCACGGCCAGCCTCAGCTACTTAGTGAGGCCTCCACAACTTACTGAGATGATGCTTCCAAAAAAATAAATAAATAAGATAGGAGGACTGGAGTGTAGCTTAGAGGTAAAATGCTCCTGGGTTCAATACCCAGTAACACACATAAAATAAAAAAGATAAAGTAGAACTTGTTCTAGAGCTCAGAGGTTCAATCCTCAGCAGCAGAAAAACAAATAAATAAACAAACACACACACAAACAAACACACGCCAGGAGGCAGGACACCCCTGGGTTCAAGCTTTAGCACAATACCCCACTACACACACCTAGCCAGGTGGGTGGAGGTTGAGACGGGAGGATTGCAGGCTCAAAGTCCAGCTCAGCCACTTAGCAAGATCCTGTTTCCAAACAAAAAAATAAAATTGGGCCAGAGGTATAACTTGGAGGTAGAATGCCCCTGGGTTTAATCCTAGGACAACGAACTGTCACCTGTCTGCGGGCGTTAAGCACTGAAAGGCACCCTAAGTTCCTGGCACTAGCCGCTTTCCTCCTTTCTACGGCCACTTGAAAAAATGTCTTTCCTTTTTTGCTAAACTGCTGAGGTTAGATTTGAACCTGCCACCTTCCTGCCTCAGCCTCCCAAGCACTGGAGATTACAGATGTGCATCTCCATGCTCAGCTTATCTTATTATTTTTTTAAATTTTTGTGGTTCTGGGGATTGAACCCAGGAGCATTCTACCTCTAAGCTACAATGCCAACCTTATTTTTTATTTATTTTGAAACAGGGTCTCACTGAGTTGCAAAGGGCCTAAGTAGCTGAGGCTGTCCACAAACCATGATCCTGCTGTCTCAGCCTCCCGAATGATGACATTACAAGCCTACGCCACCACGTCTGGCGATCCCCATAATATTGTGCCCAATCCTCTAATTCTATTTTATTTATATTTTGAAACAGAATCTCACTAGGTTGATGAGTCTCACTACTAGCTGAACCCGTGATCTTCCTGCCTCAGCCTTCCAAGAACTGGGATTGTAGATGTGCACCACCATGCCTGGCTGCACTTTCTTTTTATTTATTTTGAAACATGTGTGACTGCTAAGTTGCTGAGGCTTGTCTTGAATTTATAAACCTGCGATGATCCACCTGTCTCAGCCTCCCAAGTACTGGGATGACAGGCATGGGAGATCGTACCCAATTCTGATTTTTAAATAAATGTTTAAGGTGAACGTGGCGGCGCAGGCTTGTCATTCCAGCATTCGGGAGGCTAAAGCCGGAGAATCGCGGTTCGCGGACAGCCTCAGCTACTTAGTGAGACCCTGTTTCAAAATAAAGAATAAAAAATAGGGCTGGGGGTGTAGTAGCTCAGAGGTTGAATGCCCCTGGGTTCCATCCCCAGACCCACACACAAAAAAAAAATTGAGCTGGGGATGTGTCTTGGAGGTAGGATGCCTGTGGGTTCCATCCCCAGTACCAGAAAAAAAATAAAAAGTTTATAAATTCATACTCTTCCGATTGATCTGGACTCTTCCTAAAAGCCTGCGGAGAAGTCCATGACAAGGAAGTTGGGGTGTCTTCAGTTTTCCATTTTGCCTCGGATTTGCAACTTGCAATTAAAGCAATGATTCTCAACTCTGGCTGCCCCTTGGAATGCCCCACGGAGCTAAAAACCCTCGGATTCCCGCCCACCCCCGCCAATTAAATCATATCCTTGGGGGATCGCAGGCTAAATTCTAGGCGCTCATTATCTCTAGTACCTTCGCAATCTGTCCATTTGTTCTGGCACCTATTTCGGGTCCTCATTCCCTCTTCGTTTTGCTAATTAAACACGATTTTAATTGTTCATTCCTTTTCTCATTTCTTAATAGGAGCAAGGGCGGCAGCGGCCGAGACGCCCGAGGCGGAGCCATGGGGAGGAGGAGCTGATGGGCTGGCTCTGTGCGGCCACCGCTGAGCTCACCAGAACTCGCGGGGCGCTTCTGCACAGCTCAGACCCCTCCGGGCCCCATCTCACAGAGGAGGAAGCTGAGGCAGGGAGGTGACGTCGTTCGCCTGTGGCTGCACAGAGAAAGAAGTGGAGCTGGCTCCCCAACTAGGCTGTCCGTCCGTCTTTTGTTTTGTGGTACTAGGGACGGAAGCCAAGGGCATTCTAGTTCTGAGTTACACCGCCAGCCCTATTTTTTTTTTTTTTTTTTTTTGTGGTACTAGGGGTCTTTTTTTTGTGGTACCTGTGGTACCCAGGGCCTTTCTACCTCTAGGATATACTCCCAGACACATTTTATTTTATTTATTTATTTATTTATTTATTTGGTGGTACTGGGGTTCCTGGAAGCCCTTCTACCTCCGGGCTACACTCCCACGGGCTACACTCCCAGACCTATTTTTTAACTTTATGTGGAAACAGGGTCTCTTAAGCCAGCGAGGCTGGCTCCGAACCAGCGCGATCCTCCTGTCTCCGCCTCCCGAGCGCGGGGATTGCAAGCGTGCGCAACCACGCCCGGCAACACATTTTATATTTTACTTGGAAACAGGGTCTCACTAAATTGCTGAGAGCCTAAGTAGCTGAGGCTGGCCTCGACCCTGTGCGATCCTCCTGTCTCAGCCTCCCAAGCGCGGGGATTACAAGTGTGCGCCACCACGCCCGGCTTCCTTACTCTTTATTTTGAAAGAGGCTCTCGCTAATTTGCAGAGGGCCTAAGTGGCTGAGGCTGCCCTCAAACCTCTGATCCTCCTTCCTCAGCCTCCTAAGTAGGAGGATTACAATGTGTGCCCCACGCCCGGCTATCTCACACGAGTCTCAAACCTGGATCCTCTTGTCTCAGCCTCCTAAGTACTAAGATTACAGGCGTGCGCCACCACGCCCGGCTGATGCTGGGCCTTCCAAAGCAGGGACTGGGTTCATGGAGGGTCTTAAGTAGCCTTTGCCGCTGTGCTTTGGTCCTGAGGCAGGGTCTGGCCCGTGCTCTGAAGTAGGTGGAATTACAGGTGTGTGCCATCATGCCTGGCAGCATCCCAGTATTGAAGAGACTTTTTGCCAGACGGTGGCGCACACTTGTCATCCCAGCATTTGGGAGGCTGAGGAGGGAGGATCGCAGTTTGTGGACAGCCTCAGCTACTTACTGAGGCCCTTTGCAACTCAGTGAGACCCTGTTTCAAAATAAAATTAATAATAATAATAATAATAATAAACAGGGCTGGAGGTATAGCTTGGAGGTACAATGACCCTGGGTTCCATCCCCAGTACAGCACTCTCCCTCGAGAGAGAGAGAGAGAGAGAGAGAGAGAGAGAGAGAGAGAGAGAGGGAGAGAGAGAGAGACTTTTCTGGTAAGATCAGTACTTAACAGTAACTCCTGGCCCTCCACCCCAGTCCAGTCCTGGTGACTGAACCCAGGGCTGCTGTACTTCCCTCCCTCCCTCCCTCCCTCCCTCCCTCCCTCCCTCCCTCCCTCCCTTTATTCTTTCCTGCATTCATAGCTGGAGATGAAACCCAGGGGCATTCTACAACTAAGCCACACCCCCAGCCATATCTATTTCCTTTTTTTTTGCAGGTCTGGAGATTCTACCTCTGAGCTCCACCCCCAGCCCTATTTTTTATTCTTTGTTTTGAAACCGGGTCTCATTGAGTTGCAGAGGGCCTCACTAAGTAGCTGAGGCTGTCCGCAAACCGCGATCCTCCGGTCTCAGCCTCCCGATTGCTGGGATTACAAGCGTGCGCCACCACGCCTGGCAACAGGTAGGTTTTTGAAAGAAAATCATGTTCCTTTAAAAGTAGCTGGAGAACAGACAATACTGAAGAGAGATACCAGGTGGACAGAGGGGCCATTGGACCCTGCCCCCTGGGGATTGGCTGTGGGGCGCAGGGAGGGACGGGCTGGGGGGCGGACAGAGGGGCAGGAGGAGGGTTCATGGTGGGAACAGGAGGGCTGGTGCCCTTGGCTCTGGCGACCCCTGGAGAAGACACCTGTCCCTCGCACCTGCTGCCCAGTGGAGCCTGGGAGCCACCACCTCGTCCTATTCTTGGGAGCAAGTGACAGGCCACAGAACCCTCCACCAGGGGTGTGCAAGCCTGGGGCAGCGCCTCTGCACTCACCGGTCCCCAGGAACCCGGGCTCACTTGCCTCCTGGGCAGACAGCAGCGACAGTCCCCCGAGAGCTACACAGGACATCGTGGGTGAGTGACCAGGGTTCGGCCACGTTTCTGTGTGTCTTTGTTCTCAACTGGACACCAAGCGTTTATTTTGGCGGTGGGGGAGCTGGGGACTGAACCCAGAGGCATTCTACCTCTAAGCCACACCCCAGCCCCTTTTCTTTTTCTGTGAGTGGCACTAGGGGTTGAACCCAGGGGCATTCTACCTCCAAGCTACACCCTCAGCCCTCTTTTATTTTTTAATATTTATTTATTTATTTATTTATTTATTTATTTATTTATTTATTTATTTTTGGTGGTACTGGGGTTCCTGGAAAACCTTCTACCTCCGGGCTATACTCCCAGACCTATTTTATACTTTTTATTTGGAAACAGGGTCTCTTAAGCCAGCGAGGCTGGCTTCGAACCTGCGCGATCCTCCTGTCTCCGCCTCCCAAGCGCGGGGATTACAAGCGTGCGCCACCACGCCCGGCTATTTTTCATTTTGAAACAGGGTCTCACTAGGTTGCTGAGAGCCTCGTTACTTGCTGAGACTGTCCTTGAACCTATGATTTTCCTGTACTAGCCTCCCAAGTACTGGGATTACAGGCGTGAACCACCACACCTGGCCTTTATCATTGTATCTTAAAATGTACATGACATATACTATGTCTAGGCTGTGTGTGTGTGTGTGTGTGTGTGTGTGTGTGTGTGTGTGTGTGTGTAGGTGCTAAGGACTGAACCTGGGGACATTCGACCTCCCAACTTCACCCCCAGACCAATTCTCCTCCCCACCCCCTGGTGGTACTAGAGATAAAACTCAGGGGAATTCTCCCTGTGAGCTACACCCCCAGACCTATTTTAATTTTTATGTGGAAACAGGGTCTTACTAAATTGTGGAGGTAAGTAGCTGAGGCTGCCCGTGAACCTGCAATCATCCTGTCTTAGCCTTTTGAGTACTGTGACTACAAGCGTGTGCCACCACGCCTGGCTCAATTTTATTTTATTCTGGAAACAGGGGTCTTGCTAAATTGCTATGAGCCTCGAGCCTGGCTAAATTGCCGAGGCTGTCCTTAAAGCTGTAGCCCTCCTGTGTCAGCCTCCTGAGGACTGGGATTATGGGCGTGTTTGCAATCACGGCTGGCTCTATGTCTAGGCCTTGCTTTTAGGCACTGTGTGTTTGGGTGGGGAGTACAGTTCAGTGATAAAGTGCCCCTGAGTTCCACACTCAGTAAAAAAAAAAAGTAAATAAATAAATAAAATAATCAGGGAATTGTGATGAATGGACCAGGGGTTCAATGCATACTGTCCCCCAGCCATCAATCTCCCCGGGAACTTCTTACAAATGCAGCTTGAGCAGCCCCAGGTCTGATGAAGCTGAAACCGAGGGGCGCCCAGAATCCACGCGGTCATAACCCCTGCAAAGAATTCTGAAAACCACCATGCAGATGCTAGTTCTGTTTGTCTTCACGGTGCTGGGGATTGAACTCAGGGGCATTCTACCTGTGAGCTACACCCCTAGCCCATTCCGTGTTTTATTTGGAAGCAGGGTCTCGCTATGTTGCCGAGGCTGGCCTCAAATCCACGATCCTCCTGCCTCAGCCTCTGGAGTACTGGGATTATGGATGGATCCTTTCCTGTCGGTGCCTGCAGCTGCTTTGACCATGGGAAACCCTTCAACCAGCGTGTGTAGTCCCGAGGAGGAGCGGGGCGATTCTGAATGAGAATCCATCCCTCCCAACAGGACGGAAAGGACACATACTGGCGTGTGGGGGAGGGACGAGGCCAGCGAGGGGCCCCTGGGTGCTTTAAACCGAACCCACTTACCAAGTGTGCTGGAGACGGGGATCTTGTGTCCTTGACGGTGGCGCTCGAGGGGACGTCCAGGAGGGGCCATTTCATCTGCAGGTACTGTAAGGAGACAGAGGGCAAGCGGCTGGTGAGACCCTGCCAGGAGGGAGGCCTGCCGCTGACCACATTCCACATGGCCACAGCCGATCACCACCGGCCCTCCATCGCCTGCGGGGACACAAAGGGCACCCCAGCCCAGTGTTCAGCTGGGAAGAGATCTGATACACGGCAGCGAGACGGAAGCCTTCAAAGAAGCCGGGTATGGTGGCGCACACTTGTAATCCCAGCATTCGGGAGGCTGAGACAGGAGGATCACGGTTCGCGGACAGCCTGAGCTACTTAATGAGGCCCTTGGCAACTCAGTGAGACCCTGTTTCGAAATAAAGAATAAAAAATAGGGCTGGGGGTGGAGCTCGAAGGTAGAATGCCCCTGGGTTCCATCCCCAATACTAAAATACATTCATACATACATACATAGATACATACATAAGAAGACACCTGTTAAGATGCCTGCCCCAGACACGGGACGATCCGGGCTAGGCGGGGGCAGAGGTTCCCAGCTGGCCACCCTTCAGGTTCAGCTCCATTGGGCACGGAACCTCACACAACCCTCCCTGCAAAACCCTCTGCGGCTGGGTGCGGTGGCCCATGGTGGCAATCCCAGCGCTTGGGAGGCGGTGATGGGAGGACCGCGCATTAGAGGCCTCTGTAATTTACCGGGACCCTCAGCAGCTTAGCTGCTTCCAAATAAAATGGGGTTGGGGGTGTGGCTGGGTGGCTGAATGCCCCTGGGGTCAATTCTCAGCACCAAAAAGAAAAATAATAATCCCCAGCCCTAAAAAGAAAGATAAACCAAAATAAATAAATGAAAAAAGAAAAGTTGCAGCTGCCGCCCAGGTGTTTAGATGACATCTTTACAGCAGCGGGTAATTATTTTTCCCTACCCAAATTGTCTGATCTTTTCCATTTAAAACAATACCCAGCGCCCTCCAACTCCCGTCACCTCGAGAAACTCAACTCCAAGGTTTAAGTTACCTGCGCACACACCTGAAAAACCTCTTCTTCTTCTTCTTTTTTTGTGGTGCTGAGGATGGAGCCGGGGGCATTCTAACTATAAGCCACACTCCTAGCCCTATATTTTATTCTTTATTTTGAAACAGGGTCTCATGAAGTTGCGGAGGTCCTCATTAAGTAGTTGAGGCTGCGACCCTGCAATCCTCCTGTCTCAGCCTCCCAAGTACTGGGATTATAAGCGTGCGCCACTGTGACTGGGGGCCTGTGCTCAGTTTCTGGGTCCAGCACACAGGGGCTTGGGCTGTGTGGCCCTGGCGCAGGGGCTCCACTATGGGGCCTTCATTTCATGCCTGCAATGGAGATCACTACGCTTCGGTGCCAGAAGGTTTGAGGACACTGTCAGATATGAAGGCCTCATTCGTGGTAGCTATTATTGTTGTTGTTGTTATTATTATTATTTACGGTACTGGGAATGGAACCCAAGGGCATTCTACCTCCGAGCTATATTCCTGGTCCTATTTTTTATTATTTTTTAAATTTTTTGAGACAAGATCTCACTGAGTTGAGAAAGGCCTCACTAAGTAGCTGAGGCCTTACGGTCCTCAGGTCTCAACCTCCTGAATGCTGGGATTGCCCGGAGGTAGAAGGGCTTCCAGGAACCCCAGTACCACCAAAAAGAAATAAACAAATAAAAATAAATATACATATTTATATAGTTACTTATATTCCCTTGGTCAGAGTGAGAAATGTCTACTCAGACATTCTTTTTTGTTTTTTTTTTTTGGTGGTACTGGGGTTCCTGGATGCCCTTCTACCTCTGGGCTACACGCCCAGACCTATTTTATATTTATTTGGAAACAGGGTCTCCTAAGCCAGCTGAGGCTGGCTTTGAACCTGTGCGATCCTCCTGTCTCAGCCTCCCAAGCGCGGGGATTACAAGTGTGCGCCACCACGCCCGGCTTATTTTTTTTAAACAGGGTCTCATTGAGTTGCGAAGGGTCTTGTTAATTAGCTGAGGCTATCTGCGAACGCCACCCTCCAGTGTCCTCCTCCTCAATGCTGATGGAATTATAAACGTGTACTACCACAGCCGGCTTGCTTGGTGTTTTTTTTGTTGTGGTTGTTGTTTTGTTTTGTGGTCTGGGAATGGTACCCAGGGACATTTGACCTCTGAGCAACACCCCCTGCTCTATTTTTTATTTTTTTTGCAGGTTTGGGAATGGAACCCAGGAGCATTTGACCTCCGAGCTACACCCCCTGCCCTATTTTTTATTCTTTAATTCTTTATTTTGAAACATGATCTCACTAAGTTGTGGAGGGCCTCGCTAAGTATCTGAGGCTGTCCACGAACGGCGATCCTCTGGTCTCAGCCTCTGGAATGCTGGATTACAAGCGTGTGCCACCACGCCCTGCTTATTCTTTATTTTTGAAACAGGGTCTCACTGAGTTGCAAAGAGCCTCACTAAGTAGCTGAGACTGGCTGTGAAACGGATCCTCCAGTCTCAGCCTCCCGAATGCTGGGATTACGAGTGTGTGCCACCACGGACGGCTCTTGCTTGGTGTTTTAACTACCTAACAGGAGGGTTTAGAGACCACACTGACTTCTCCTGTCCCAAAGTCCCCCCTCACATAAAGACTGTACATATGTATGTATGTATGTAGTACTAGGGATGAAACCCAGGGGCATTCTACCTCCGAGCTACACCCTCAGCCCTATTTCTAATTTTTATTTTGAAGCAGGGTCTTGCAAGGTCAATGAGAATCTCACTCCTTGCAGGGGCTGGCGGCGAACCTGCGTACTTTCTGTCTCAGCCAGGATTTGCGGTGGCTGTGCAGTTCTGAGTTCTTAGGCCGGGGGGATGTCCTTGGGGATGAAATGACACATGGCTGAATTCAGAGCCTTTGCACAGTATTGGTTTGTGGGTAAATTAAAGTGGCTGGTTTCTCTACGCTATCAATGGGTTCCTGCAACTGGTGACTCCAGGCTCAGCTCCTAGTTAGAAAGACAAGATACACGATACACGATGCACATGCGCACAGGAACAAGGCCACAATGCGCGTGCGCACATGAACCAGGCCCGCAGCCTCCCTCCTGGGATGTGACCCTGGGACCCTATAGCATCGGTTTTACTGATGGTGAAGCAAGAGTAAAGATACACTTCTAGGGTACCATTTCTGGGTTAAGAACTGGAGGAGGAGGAGGAGGAGGAGGAGGAGGAGGAGGAGGAGGAGGAGGAGGAGGAGGAGGAGATGGAGGGGAGGAGAAACAACATGCACACTTGTAATCCCAGAACTTGGGAGCCCGAGGCAGGGGGATCTCAGGATCTCAGGATCGCTGCCAGTCTTAGCTACTTAGTGAGGCCCAGTGCAACTTAGTGAGATCCTGTTTCAAAAAATAACTATAATATGTAATATATAAAAACAAAGAATGAATATATTGGAAGCCAAGTCTAACTAAATGGCCGAAGCTGGCTTCGAACCTGTCTCAGCCTACCATGTACTGGGATTACGGGCGTGTGCCAATATTATTTTTATTGGAACGGTTGTTGAATCTTCTCGGCACCTACCAGAACGGTGCTGCGGTTTCTGTGCCTGACTCATTCGTGGGATGTGCGCAGTGGTGGATTTCCTTACACTGGAGCACCTTTGCGTTGTCCAGGTAAGCCCTATTTGGTCGTGGTGGTTTGTTCTCTCTTGTTATATACTGTGGAATGCTAATCAGGGTGCTTCAGATCTGTATCTCTACATTCTTTACTCAGGGTAATAAATATGTATTCAGTGTGACCATGTGTCATCTGTGCTATTCCAGCTTTATTACTTAGAGGGGCGCTGTTCCTCATTGATTTTTTTTTCCTACTGGGGATTGAATCCAGGGGTATTCTACCTCTGAGCTACCTCCCAAACCTTTTTATTTTTATTTTATTTGTGGTGCTGGGGATTGAACCTAAGGGCGTCTACCTTTGAGCTACACCCCAGCCCAATTTTTTATTCTGTCTTTATTTTGTGGTGATGGGGACTGAACCCCAGGGGCATTCTACACATTCCAAGCTACACCCCCAGCCCGATTTTTTATTCTTTATTTTGAAACAGGGCCTCACTAAGTTGCAAAGGGCTAAGAACCCCGATCCTTCTGTCTCAGCCTCCCAAGTACCGACCGGGATTACAAGTGTGCACCACCACACCCGGCTATTTTTTTTTTTTTTTAATATTGAAATAGAGCCTGTGATCCTCCTGCCTCAGCCTCCCAAGCACTGGCTGCACCACCATTTCAACTCTGTGCGCCCTTGGGCCCGCTCACCAGGTGGGCTAGCTCACCAGGTGGGCTGTTTCCGCCTGACAAAGCCTAGGGTCACTCTGAAGGATGTTCTCCCCAGAGAGGTAGAGCTCCCTTCCCCGCGGGAGACCAGGATGCATCCTAGAAGACCCTGCTCCAAGCAGCAGATTAATTGCAGCTGTGCCCTGGAATTTCCCCAACACACAAATCTTCGGATGTAAAACAGTTGGGAGGAAATCCCAGCATGCCCCATAGAGGCAGGACTCGCAGTAGGCTCTGCAGATTAACCCTCCTGCTCCCAGAAGGCAGGGAGGGCTCCTGTCCAGCCAGACCCACCCCATCCCAGGATGTTGGGGGATGCGGGTCTGCAGGTTTTCAGAAGAAACCCTTCCAGCAGGGTCGGGCCCTGGAGGAATCCAAGTTTCATGTTTGGAACCCATGTACAGCGCCCAAAGAGGAATTGAGGAAGGCAAGCCCCAGTCCCCAGGGGGGTGCTGGAGCCCCCAGGAGCCCTTTCCCTTCTCCTCAGGCTGCCTGCCTGAGAGGGACAGGCCCCTGCGCTCAGGAAGGGCCCTTATCTCCAGCTTTGCAGAGAAGGAGGCCTTTTCAGTTTCCACGACCAGTCCTTCCTGCCTGACGGGTCTCCAGTGGTAAATAGTGAGGCCGGAGACCTAAAAAAGCCAGGCCTGGTGGCGCCTGCCTGCAATCCCAGGACTAGGGAGGCTGAGGCAGGAGGCCAGCAGGTTTGAGGCCAGCACCATTGAGTGGTAGTTTATGGAGAGCTGGTTTGGAAATATAAAACAAAAAAGGGGTAGGGGTGTAGCTCAGTGGTGGACTGCCCCCTGGGATCCACCCTCAGTGATAGACAGACAGACAGACAGACGCGCACGCACGCACAGAGCGCCAAACTTCCACTCAGTAAAGAAGTGAGAATTCCTGCTCAGGGTGCACGGGTACACTGCTAGCAGAAGAGGTAGGCAGCGAAGGCTAATGAATGGCTCTCCACCAGTGACGAAAACCTGTTCAAAACGCTCAGCTCAGATGGGCGAGGCGGTGCACACCTGTAAGCCTAGTACTTGGGAGACAGGAGGAGCACACATTTGAGGCCAGCCTCAGCAAAGAGTGAGACGCCCGTCACCTAGCAAGACCCTGTTTCCACCTAAGAAATAAAATCAGACTTGGGGTGTGGCTTGAAGGTAGAATGCTTCTGGGCATCATTTCTTTTTAGTGCCAAAAACCAAACAAACCACAAAACAAAATGCTCCCATTTCTTGCTTTTTTGTGGTACTGGGGGCAGAAACCAGGGGTGTTGCTACCTCAGCCTTTTTTTCTTTTCAGCAATGGGGATGGAACCCAGGAGCATTCTACCACCGAGCTACAGCCCCAGCCCTATTTTTTTTTATTCTTTCTTTATTTTTATTAATACTTTATTTGGAAACAGGGTCTCACTAAGTTGCTGAGAGTCCCACTAAGTAGCTGAGGCTGGCTTCGAACCTGTGTGATCCTCCTGTCTCAGCCTCCCAAGTGCTGGGATTACAAGCGTGCACCACCACGCCGGGCTCTCTATTCTTTATTTTGAAACAGGGTCTCACTGAGTTGCAAAGGGCCTCCCTAAGTAGCCAAGGCCGACCACGAACTGTGGATCCTCCTGTCTCAGCCTCCCAAGTGCTGGGACTACAAGGGTGCGCCAGCATGCCAGGCTGGTAAAAATTTCTTAAAAGTGCATAGTGGGGCTGGGCTGGGTGGAACTCTAATGCCATCCCAGTACTTGGAAGGCTGAGAAAGGATGATCACAGGCTCATGGCCAGCCTCAGCAACCTCAAATGCAACTTAGTGAGACCCGCCGGGATGCAGCTCAGTGGCCAAGCGCCTGCTTTGCAGGTGCGGCGCTTTGAGTTCAATCCCTAGTTCCAAAAAGGTAAGAAAAAAAGGACGCCTTTACTTACTTATTTATTTAGTGGTATTGGGGTGGAACCCAGAGGCTTTCTACCTCCGGGCTATACTCCCAGACCTATTTTATAGTTTATTTGGAAACAGGGTCTCACTAAGTTGCTGAGAGCCTCACTAATAGCTGAGGCTGGCTTCGAACCTGCGCGATCCTCCTGTCTCAGCCTCCCAAGCGCGGGGATTACAAGCATGGCCACCACGCCCGGCTAAAAGAACGCCTTTAAAACAAAATTACAGATAAAATAGGAATAGGGCTATAGCCCAAATGTAAAATGGCTCTGGGTTCAATACCCAGTAATCCCCACCCACCTACCCAACACAAAAGTGTATAGTTGGGCAGATTCAAGGCCAGTCTTAGCAACTCAGCAGAACTCTTCCAAAATAAAAAAATTAAGGCAGGTGTGGTGGCTCATGCCGTCGTGTACTCCGAGTACTTGGGAGGCTGAGACAAGAGAAGTGCAGGTTAACCCTGCTATAGGTCCAGCATATGCGCGCACGCCACACACACACACACACACACACCACACACACACACACACACACACAGCCTTTCTCTGATTGTGTCCTGATGGTAGATAACAGATATTCCGTCTGGAGAGATGGCCAGGAGAGCCTTTCTCCCCGGCTGGTGTGTGGAGGGGCGAGGGCCTCACAGAGCGAGGCCAGACACAAGCCGCCCACAGAGCCGCACCGTCCACTGGGCAGCCTGGGAACCCCGCGGCCCGGGGCCTTTCCCTCGGGGGAGGGAGCTGGACGGCATCCCAGGTATTAAGCAGAAAGGAAGCTGGACCTGTGTATACTCAATGGGGAACAGGAAGCGCTTATCTCGGCCACGCAGAGCGGCAGAGCAGCAGCCGGGGTCTGGAGCTGCCTCGGAGCAGGCCCTTCCCCAGGGCTCCAGCCCACCCAGGCACTCGCCACAGCCCCAGGGGCCAGGAGGTCTATTCCTTCCAGAAGGACTTGGCCGGCAGGTGAGCCACAGGCGAACAAAGTCGGAGAATAAGTGGCACCAGCCGCTTCTGCAGACAGGCCCCGGCTCCCAGTCAAGGAGGACAGTGCCAGCTCGCGCCTGTAATCTCTAGGGCTTGAGGCGGATGGCAGGGTTAAGACCAGCCTCCGCAACCTACTGAGATCTTGTTTCTAAGTAATAGTTAAGAGGGCTGGGGGTGTAGTTCAGAGGTAGAGTGCCCCTGGATTTAAGCCCTAACACCACCCCCACACAAGTATGGAAAATAAAAGAAGTATTGTAAAGGAGCCATGTCCTAACACGTGTAAATATGCATACACATACGGCTTCCATACTTCCAGGGGAATGACTAAATGAATTCCGAATATTGTCGGGAGGGCACAGAAAGTGTCGATGCACAGGAGGACTCAGGCATCCTCACTTATTACTGACACTCCCCAGGCCAGACTTGAAACAGAATCTTGCTAGGTTACCGCATGCTAGCCTCACACGTGAGATCCTCCTGTCTCAGCCTCCCAAGAGCTGGGAGGACAGGTGTGTGTCACCACCCCCTGTGACAGCAACCCAACCTCAGTCGCCCCTTGGTCTCCGCAGCCCCGGGCGCAGCACTTCTTGGTGAGGTGCAGGTGTCTCTGGAAGCCTCCTGGCCAGCCAGCACTCAGGGGATCCCACATGCAGGGGCAGGTCATGGCTGCTCCAGGGGCTGTCCGTAGTCTGGTCCTCTCAGTGGCAAGCAGTAAAGTTGGGAATGGGGGTCCCTCGGCCAATGGGTGGCCTATCGGTCCAAGAAGACACCACCAAACATACTAGGAACTGATCTGCTTCCAAAGATTTCATATTTCATCTACAGCTTATAAAATGATAACAAAAATCAAGGAATACAGCCAGCTCTGCGCATCCACGGGGGTCTACCTCCGTGGGTCCCACCAACCCCGGTTGGTTTCCCAGCAACAAATTCCACCAATCCGCAGATTACAAGTGGCTGTAATCTGAACACCTAAACAGCACAGGGTAATTCATAGCAGCCGCATTAAATAATCTAGAGATGGTCTAAGTATACGGGATGGGAGGTCGGGGGCGGAGAGAGGAGATCACAGGTTTGAGGCCAATCTCAGCAACTTAGCGAGACCCTGTTTCAAAGTAAAAAATAAATAGGACTGGGTGTAACTCAGAGGTAGAGTGGCCCTGGGTTCTCAACCTCCAGTACCAAAAAAGGAAAAGAAAGAAAGAAGGAAAGAAAGAAAGAAAGAAAGAAAGAAAGAAAGAAAAAGAAGAGTATGTGTTTGTATATACCTAGGTTACAAAAAAACCCTACACTATTTTATATTATATTATAGACTTACGCCGAGTGTGGTGGCACACGCTTGTAATCCCCGCACTTGGGAGGTGGAGACAGGAGGATTGCGCTTGTTCGAAGCCAGGTGCGCTGGCTTAAGAGACCCTGTATCCAAATAAAAATATGAAAATAGGTCTGGGAGTGTAGCCCAGAGGTAGACGGGTTTCCAGGCACCCCAGTACCAATATATATATATTATATTATAGACTTGATCGTCCATGGATTTTTGTATTTGCATGGGGAACCAATCCCCCTTTGATACGGAGAAGTGATCACAGGTTCTAACCCCCAGTCTGGTGGCCATGAGGTTGGGATTATGCCGCTGAGCCCTGTTACTGAACCAAGCATTTTTGAAATTCATGTTATGCAAAAGCCAAGTCAATGCACTGTCCACACAGAAGAATAGCACATTTCTTTAAGGATAACATTTGCTGATTGATGTGGTGGTGCATGCCTGAATCCGCATACTTGGGAGGCTGAGACAGGAGGTTTTGAGGTTGCCAGCCTCAGCAACATAGTGAGACCTTGAACAACTTTGTGAGACACTTTCAAAATAAAAAGTAAGCCAGGAGTGGGGGTGCTTGCTTGTAATTCCAGCATTCGGGAGGCTGAGACCTGAGGATCGCGGTTCACGGCTGGCCTCGGCTACTTAGTGAGGCCCTCTGCAACTTAGTGAGACCCTGTTTCAAAAAAAGAATTTAAAAAGGGGGGGGGGGCAGGGAGTAAAGCTCAGAGGTATAATACACTTGGGTTCCATCCCAGACCTGCAAAACAAAAAACAAAAAACAAAACCAGGGCTGGGGTACACCCTGGGAGGTAGAATGCCCCAGGGTTTGATCCCTTGTACCAAAATAAATAAATAAATAAACTATGTAACTATAGAGGCAAATAAAGGGAATGAAACATTAATGCAAGTGAAACAACATTTTGAATGCCTATCTGCAGAAGTAATAAAAGTCACAACAAAAGAGTAACTGTATGACTCAAGATTTCTCTCTAGTTAAACTGGAAGGCATTCCAGTCTGGTGCGCGGCTCCACACTGCCCCCAGGTGGTGCTGCGTGCGCAGTGGCAGCCTTTCTCGCCTGAAGGGTCAGACCAGAAGATCTGGGAAGGGCCGACCTCTCCTGGGCTCCACTCCCACAGCTGTAGAAATCGAGACGAGGAAGCTGCAGACCCAGTAATGAGCTGGCTCTTGTCAACCTATCCAGTTGGCAAAGGCCTTTTTGTCTCTTAGTGACCATGGGCACTTCTCCGTGGTCTGTCGGTTAAGAGATAAATTACCAAATCCTTTCTTATCCGACGTCAAGGTCTGAATCAAGTCTTCTAAAGACTTCCCATCAGCCGGGCATGGTGGCGCACACATGTGATCCCAGTACTTGGGAGGCCGAGAGGCAGGAGGATCGCAGGTTTGGGGCCAGCCTCAGCCACTTAGGCACTCTGCAACTTAGTGAGACCCTGTTTTCAAAGGGAGAAGCTCAGAGGTAGAATGCGCCTGGGTTTCATCCCTAGTGCTACAAAAATAAGTAAATAAAGGCTTACCACCTCTTGGAATGTGTTCTAAGGAGGTAATTAAGGATGTTAGCAAAATATAGCTTTAAGAAATCTCACTGGAAAAATGTTAAATACCTTATGATATATATTATATATGCCTTTTGTGTGTGACACTGTGGATTGAACCCAGCCCTTTTTTTTTTTTTTTTTTTTTTTTTGGTGGTACTGGGGATGGAACCCAAGGGCATTCTACCTCCAAGCTTCACCGCCGGCCCTATATTTTTAAATTATTCTTTATTTTGAAACAGGGTCTCACTGAGTTGCTAAGAACCTCACCAAGTGGCTGAGGCTGTCCACGAACCGCCATCCTCCTGTCTCAGCCTCCGGAACGCTGGGGTCACAACTGTGCGCCACTACGCTCCGCTCCTATTTTTCATTCTTTATGTTGAAACAGGTTCTCACAAAGTTTCAGAGTGTTGTACTAAGTAGCTGTGACAGGCTGCAAAGAAGCTGTGATTCTCCTGTCTCAGCCTCCCAAGTACTGGGATTACAAGCGTGCACCACCATGACCGGTCCCCCCAGCACTTTTTATTTGAAGCAAGGTTTCACGAAGTTTCTGAGAGTCTCACTAAATTGCTGGAGCTATCCTTGACCTGCGCTTCTCCTGCCTCAGCCTCCCGTATAACTGGGATTATGGCTCCGCTTTTTTTTAAAAAGCTCCCATGTGATCCTAATTTGAGGCTAGGGCCGTCCTCAGCTGCTCACATGTACCCTCCACAGCACCGCAGTGTCCACCTTCAAAGATGGTCTCTGTGGGCCGGGCGTGGCGGCGCTTGGGAGGCTGAGACGGGAGGATCGCACAGGTTCGAGGCCAGCCTCAGTGAGGCTCTCAGTAACTTAGTGAGACCCTGTTTCCAAGTAAAGTATAAAATAGAGGTCTGGGCATGTAGTCCAGAGGTGGTACTGGGGGTTCCACCCCCAGTACCACCACCAAAAAAAAAAAAAAAAAAAAAAATGGTCTCTGTGGATCTACAGTCCTGTCCCTACTATAGTGTGGGGTGTGTGTGTGTGTGTGTGTGTGTGTGTGTGTGTACACACTGGAGCCTTGTGCATGTTGAGCAAACTACCTACCACTGAGCCGTGCTCCCAGCCCTGAAGTCTGCTTTGAACATTTTTCCTTTCTATCC
This sequence comes from Muscardinus avellanarius, assembly GCF_963383645.1. Taxonomy (NCBI): domain Eukaryota; kingdom Metazoa; phylum Chordata; class Mammalia; order Rodentia; family Gliridae; genus Muscardinus; species Muscardinus avellanarius. The sequence goes on along the minus strand of NC_137801.1, from coordinate 85,337,365 downwards.
CAGAACAGGCACCCACCCACCCACCCCAACAGTTGACAGAGCTCCTGTACTGTGACCAACTACCACGGGCTCTTCCATGCCTACGGCCTGGTCCGGGACACGTACGTGCACTACAGGCTCACGTTTCTAGTAAATATGGAAAACCCATAATCTCAGAGCAGCCCTTGCAGGGGCTCCTGGGTACAACCTCAGAGGCTGGACAGGAAATGCTTGGGCTGAGGTTTCTGAAGCTTACTGAGCCAACCCACCATCACACCCAACACTCCTCCGACACTCAGCTGGGCGGGCACAGTGCTCGCCTTCTCTCTGAGCAGGGACAGAGGCCACCGGGCATTCTGTACCTCTCCCGGCCAAATCCAGGGCTGGGTCCTCATGGAATTCCAGGCATCCAGGCTCCGCTCAGGGAAGCTCAGAAAACATTTCCAGTCTCTCGTCGCTTCCCGAGTGACCCGTGGCACACGCGTTTCTAGGCACGGCCTGCGCATCAGGTTGCTACCAGAACTAGCTGTTTGGGGAATGAGACCGGGAGGCAACCAGGCCCTGTTCAGGCCTGTATCCGCCGACCTGTAGGCGCTAGCTATGTCTCTATCGCTTCTTGCTGGGCTGGGCCGTCTTAAAAAGACAATCACAGTGGGCCATGCCTGTAACCCCAGGATTTGGGAGGTTGACTCAGGAGGAAGATGGTAGCCACAACAACTTAGGGAGAAACAGCAACTTAGTGATACCTTGTTTCCAAACAAAGCATAAAAATTAGGACAGGAGGTATAACTTGAAGGTAGAATGCTCCTGAGTTTAATCCCCAGGATATTAAACACACACACACACACACACACACACACACACACACACACACAAAATCACTGGGCTGATTGAGAGCTCCATTCATGAAGCCATATTGGGAAGGCGTGACCCATTTCAGTGATTATTTCTGATAAGTTCCCTGACCAAACTTTCCTGACTTACCACCTTGACTGTCCATGTTCCGTTCAATGCCTCTTTCTTCTTTCTTTCCTTCTTTCTTTCTCCCCCCCCCCTCTCTTTCTTTCTTTCTTTCCCTCCCTCCCTCCCTTCCTTCCTTCCTTCTTTTTCTTGGCACTGGGGATGGATTCCAGGGGCATTCGAGCTCTGAGCTACACCCCCAGGCCTATGTTTTCTTCATTTTGAAACAAGGTCTAACTAAGTTGCAAAGGGCCTCACTAAGTAGCTGAGGCTGTCTGCAAACCTGTGATCCTCCTGTCTCAGCCTTCCAAATGCTGGTATTACATGCACGCTTCACCACACCTGGCTGGTCTTTTTGTTTTTATGAAACAGGATCTCACTAAATTGCAGAGGGCCTGACTATGTACCTGAGGCTGGCCGTGAACCTGCCATTCTCCTGTCTCAGCCTCCCAAGTATTGGGATTAGAAATGGACGCCACCACTTGTGGCCTGTTTTTTTTTTGGTTTTTTTTGGGTTTTTTTTGTGCTACTGGGGATGGAACCCAAGGGCATTCTACCTCCGAGCTCCATCCCCAGCCCAATTTTTTATTCTTTATTCTGAAACAGGGTCTGAGTTGCAAAGGACCTCACTAAGTAGCTGAGGCTGGCTGTGAACCGCCATCCTCCTGTTTCGGCCTCCCACATGCTGGAATTACAAGCCTGCGCCACCATGCCTGGCTTTATTTTTATTTTTGAAACAGGGTCTCAGTAGGTTGATATATCAACTACTTGCTGAGGCTGTCCTTGAACCTGTGATCCTTGAGTCCCAGCTTCCCAAGTACTGAAATTACAAGCCCGTGATAGCTAGGGGATCCCAGCAGCATTTGGAAGGTACGTGGCCACAACATACACCTTGCATACATGTGCGCACAGCACCCTCACGCATGCGCGGAGGAGCCTCTGTTATTTTGGAGTTCTGCAGCAACCAGTGAAGATGGACCAGTAGGGAATCCCAATAATTGCCCTCCATGGCCTAAGCCTCCAGCAAAGATTCTCCTCCAGTCCTGAGCAGTAGCCCAGGGGCTCTGCTGGAGGACCACCCGAGGGCGGCGTGGGGTGCAGGCTCCAGTGACCCGCCGCTCTTCAACCACTCTGGGTTTCCCAGGGGCCCCGTGGCTGCAGGAGTCCGGCGGGTGCAGACTGGCGGCTCCTCGCCTGGTTCCACGGCTTCCCACTTGGCAGCGTGGTGAAAGAAAGCCTTCGGGGGAGGCTTCCGCCCTGGACCTGTGACACATCCCTAGGGGAAGGCTCGTGCCCTCTGCGGACATTTCCCTTTGCCCATCCAGCTTGTCAGAGCCCATGGGGCCAGACGAACCTCAGGAGAGGAAGCCCTCAACTGACATCCTTTTTTTTTTTTGGGTGGGGGTGGGGGGGAATGGAGACTGAACCCAGGGTGATTCTGCCTCTAAGCTACATCCCCTGGCCCTTTCTACCTCCAGGCTATACTCCCAGACCTATTTTATACTTTATTTGGAAACAGGGTCTCACTAAGCTGCTGAGAGCCTCACTCAGTAGCCGAGGCTGGCTTCGAACCTATGCAATTCTCCTTTCTCAGCCTCCCAAGCATGCGCCACCACGCATGGCTATTATTTCTAACTTTTAAAATATTATTTACCTTTTTTTTTTTTTTTGCAGTACTGGGGATAAAACCCAGGGGGGCATTCTACCTCCGAGCTCCATCCCTAGCCCAATTTTTTATCCTTTATTCTGAAACAGTCTCACTGAGCTGCAAAGGGCCTCACTAAGTAGCTGAGGCTGGCTTCGAACCTGCGCGGTCCTCCTGTCTCGGCCTCCCAAATACCGAGATTACAAGCATGAGCCACTATGCTCAGGTAATTGTTTAGTTTTGAAACAGGCTTTCACTAAATTGCTGAGGCTGGGCTCCAATCTGTGATCCTCTTGTCTCAGCCTCCCAAGTACTAGGATTACAGGCACACATCACTGTGCCTGGCGGTCCTATTCTTTTTAGCTTGGACAGAATTCACTTCCCACCCTGACTGTTTGGGATGGCTTTTGGTTCTGTTCGTACAACCTCCATCACACCCCACTTTACAAAGTCCACGCTGCGGTCCAGAGGGGTGGGCAGCAGGCTGACGTCACACTGGCTCCGTAGACCCAGGACTCACATACTTTAAAGTCACAAACCACTGAAAATACCCTTTTTGTAATAGCTGCTAGGGGACAGGGGCCCTGGAGGTGGGAAATTGAAGGCTTGGCCCGTGTGACTCACCCTGGTAGAAGCCAAACGTCCTCAGATACTGGCCCGTGGACCTTGTTACTACAGTCAACTTTTACAGTGGGCTTTAGGGGCTCAAATAATTCTCCTAATATTATTGGAAATAAATTTTAGAGCTTGAGTGTTGAAATAACACACACACACACACACACACACACACACACACACACACACACACACACACCAGCAATAATTCCAGAAGCGGTTGATAACCGTAATGCTGCTCAATTACTATAGTCAACGCAAACCATAAAGATACTAGTTAGTGAGCTGGGTGAGGTGTGCACAACTGTAATCCCAGTCCTTGGGAGACTGAGACGGGAGGATTGCAGGTTCGAGGCCAGCCTCAGCCATTTACCCAGACCCTCCGCAACTTAACTAGACCTTGTTTCAAAATAAAGAAAGTAAAAAGGGCTGGGGTGTAGCTTAGGGAGAGAATATTCCTGAGTTTAATCCTTAGTACCCTAAACTACAAAACCTATTTAGTTAGCAGCAGCAGAAAGGTTATTAGCAGGCAGGACCCTGGCAGATGGGCTGCCGCAAGAAAGCAGTTCTTAGTAACCACACTCGCTGAGATCCCACGTGCCAAGAGAATTCCACCCGTATTCTAGAGTCAAAGACTGCTTCTTGGATATATCTGCTTGATCCAGAGGTGCTGCGGTGATGCTGAGAGCTTCCTGAATGTGGGGTCCTCAGCACACGCTGGTATGGTCACGAAATCCTATTTCCAGAGCCATTAAAGGCTGGCCAGACCCTCATCTGGACCTTACCTACCAGGTCTGTTTGTTTATAGTACTGGGGATGGAACCCAGGTTGGTTTATTTGTTTGTTTGTTTGCAGTACTGGGGCTGGAACCCAGAGGCATTCTACCTCCAAGCTACACTCCCAGCTCTATTTTTTATTCTTTATTTTGAAACAGGGTCTCACTGAGTTACAAAGGGCCTCACTGAGCAGCTGAGCCTGTATGCGAATCGCATCCTCCCATTTCGGCCTCCGGAATGCTGGGATTCCAAGCCGGGGGCCTCCACACCCTGGTTTACCTACCGGGTCTCTTTAAATGATGGATTGGAAACATGTATTTTCTTTTGTCTAAACCCCAGCCCACTCCCTCCCTGGTAAAGTGGGGGGGGGACGACTGGGCTTCCTGCTATGCAGGGGATTAGGGGAGGAAGTTCACACCAGGGTCTGCTTCTCTGCAAACACCCAGCTGCTCCAGCCTCATTATTTCTGGGGTGGGTGTTGCCCTCTCGCGGGCCATGGGGCAGAGCTGGCCTTGGAGGAGGAGGGTGAGCTTGTAAGTTCCGGGTCCTGCAGTTTCTGCAAACCCCCAGAGCTCTGCCAGGGCCTCCTGGGATTCTCAGGGCCCTCTCTGACTTGTATAAAATGTCTGTCTGTTGTCCCAGGCGCCAAGACACCCAGACTGCCAAACTCGGTACTCCTGTGGAGTCTGGCCGGGGCAGGATATTCCCGGGCAGCCCTGCCCTCCTCAGCTCTGCTCCCTCGGCCCTGGGCAGGCAGGCGCTTCGGCCTCTGCAGCACCTCATTGTTCAGAAAAATGAATCAAGCCAGGAAATCGAGGCTTGGATGCAACTTAAGGCGTGTGGCTCTAAGGGTCTCCAACCATCCCGGTTTTCCCCAAAAGATCGCTCTCCAAGGGGAAAAAAAAAAAAAGGAAAACAGGGGGAAATTACAAGCATTTTTCAGTGTCCATTATCCCACGGCTCCTGTTACCCCTTGAGACACAATTTTCAATAGCGAACGGGGCTGAAGTTTGAGGGCACGGCCCAGAGAAGTTGTTTAATTTCTACCACCGAAAACAAACTCAGATTCTTTCAGGCCCAGATTTTCCCTCGGGCCAACCCTCCCCGCTTTATGGGGCCAAACCACTGAAATAAAATGAATGCGAAAAATTTGCCTCCCAGCGGCGTACGCGAAGATTTTTCTGCAGATACAAATTCCCAAGCAAGCCCAGCCCAAAGATAATAAAAGCGCAGGTTGGGTTTATTGGTCTTGTTAAAGGGTCTGCTTGTTTACACCAGGGGAGGCCGTTACTGACCCAGCAGCTTAGAAAGTTAGCAGGGGCTGCAGAGTTCTCGCAGGACCTCGGGCTTATGTCTCGAGTGACAAATGTCACATATGGCGGTGTGGGGAGTGATATTTGAGCTAGACCTGGAGCAGCGGAGTCCAGGGCACAACTACACGGCGTGGCGCAGGGATCTATCCAAACAGATGTACTTTTTTTTTTTTTCTTTTGTGGTACTGGAATGGAACCCAGGGGCATTCTACCTCCCAGCTACATCCCCAGCCCTATTTTTTAGTCCTATTTATGTTTGAAACAGGGTCTCACTGCGTTGCAAAGGGCCTTACAAGCAGAAGCTGAGGCTGTCCGCAAACCACAATCCTCAGTCTCTGCCTCCTGATGCTGGGATTACAAGCCCCGCTCAAACAGATATATTCTGTGGGTGTGTTTGTGACACTGGGGATTGAATCCAGGGGCATTCTACCTCCAAGCTATACTCCCCGGTCCTATTTCCTTTTTCTTTTTGCGGGTCTCGGGGTGGAACCCAGGGGTATTCGACCTCTGGAGCTACACCTCCTGCCCTATTTTTTAATTTTTTATTTTTTAAAGCAGGGTCTCACTAAATTGCAGAGGGCCTCACTAAGTAACTGAGGCTGTTGGCGAACTGTGATCCTCCAGTCTTAGCCTCCCAAATGCTGGAATTACAAGTGTGCACCACCATGCCCAGTTTTTTTTTTCTTTTTCTTTTTTGAAACAGGGTCTTCCTAGGTTGATGAGAGTCTCACGACTTGCTGAGCCTGTCCTTGAACCTGTGATCCTCCAGTCTCAGCCTCCCAAGTACTGGGATTACAAGCATGTGCTACCACATCTGGCTGAACCAATGTATTGATACATAAGCAAACTTCAAAAGAAAGTGTCTTCGGTCCCCAGAAGTCAGCCATCAGGGAGGGAGGGGCACAGTGCCTGGCCCACCCCTCTAGTTTCTTTCTTTTTTTTTTTTTTTTTGGTGGTACTGGGGTTCCTGGAAGCCCTTCTACCTCCGGGCTACACTCCCAGACCTATTTTTACATTTTTATTTTGGAAACAGGGTCTCCTAAACCAGCGCGCGTGGCTGGCTTCGAACCTGCGCCATCCTCCTGTCTCCGCCTCCCAAGCGCGGGGATTACAAGCGTGCGCCACCACGCCCGGCACCCCTCTAGTTTCTAGAGAGTCCTGGACAGGAGCTATGCCTGTGATGCCTTGCTGAGATGAGGATTTCTGACTTCTGAAGCACAGGCGCCGGGGAAGCCCAACAGGCCGTTTTCTCTTCCATCTCCAGTTTTATCCTGTCCTCCTGGGAGCCCCCCAATCCAGGGGCGTGCACCCTTGGGCTCAGTGCAAACCTGGGAGGGGAAGTTTGGGTTGGACGGTGGCCGCGAGGCTGCCCCGTGGGGAAGCAGAGGCCAAGAGTGGATGGCGCAGGGTGCTCTAAACCGGGTGTGTGTGTGTGTGTGTGTGTGTGTGTGTGTGTGTGTGTCTCCTCCAGGGAACCTCTACGGCGCAGGTCAAAGGCTGATGTGTGCAGGGAAGGCTCGGCTGGGTGAACTGGGAGACACCGTGTGCTTTTTATTATGATAGAAACTAAATGTTTGTGTGTGCATGCGTGCACGTATGTGTGTGTGCACACACGTGTCTATGTTCCTGAAAATTGAACCCAGGGGTGTCCTATCGCCAGTGTTCAGTAACTTAGCAAGACCCTGTTTCAAATGAAAAATAAAAAATAGAAACATCCCTGGGTTCAATCCCCCATAAAACACAAGCACACACACGTGCACCCACACACAAAACTGGCAGTGGATAACAGAGAACAAGACCACTTTCTCTCTGTAAGGTGTTAAATAAAGCAGGGTGCGGCGGTGCACGGTTGTCATCCCAGTACTTGGGAGGCGGAGACCGGAGGATTGCAGGTTTGGGGCCAGCCTCAGCTACCTACCTGGTGATGCCTTTTGCAAGAAGCCCAAATCACGAAACTGAGAGAAATTAGAAACTTAGAGAAATTACGGATTTGGTAAAGAGTTATCTGAGCCGGGCGTGGTGGCGCACACTTGTAATCCCAGCATTCAGGAGGCTGAGACAGGAGGATCGTGGTTCGCGGACAGCCTCAGCTACTTAGTGAGGCCCTCTGCAACTCAGTGAGACCCGGTTTCAAAATAAAGAATAAAAAATAGGGCAGGGGGTGTAGCTCGGAGGTAAAATGCCCCTGGGTTCCATCCCCAGACCCACAAAAAAAAGAGGGCTGGGGACATAGATCAGAGGTAGAATGTCTCTGAGTTCAATCCCCAGTACTGCCCCCCCAAAAAAAATAAAAATAAAAATAAAATGAATAAATGTTAAAACAGTCTGTAGCGCCCTTCACCCCCACATCACTATGGCCCAAAGCAGGTTTGGCTTGCCCCTTGCCAGGTCCCAGGCAGCTCAGCGGCCTACCAAACAGGTTTGGGGCTTCCTCCTCCAGTGTTCTCTGCTGCCCCCCAGCGACCCTCGGCAGGTAAGGCGGGCACTCCGGAGTGCTCCCGAGGTCTGCAGGGTGCTCCCGCGCGGAAGCCCGCCCATTCCGGCAGCTGCAAACCCACGGAGGCCCTGTACTGCTGGGGGCGAGCTGCCAGCCTAGCAACCTCTGAGAGGCTCTGCGAAGGGGGGCACGGTCCCCAGAGCAACACCCAGGCCAGAAACTGCCCAAACTGGTTACATTCCAGCAAGATTAGCACAAGGCCAGGCCTGCAGAGCCCACCCCTCCTCCCCTGCGGCCCTGAATAGGAGTTTTAACTATTTCCCTCCTACTGCTGTCCAGCCCCATGGACTGACAAGGCTGCCTGCTGTTCACACACTGCCCCCCCGCCCTGCTTCTCAGAGGCGGGATTAACACCCACCAGCCCAGACAATGGTCCTGGGCAGGGAGGGAGGGGCTCAGACAAAGGCTGCAGCCAGCCGACCCAGTTAATCACTGCGGAGACCTTGGGGACCCCAGGCTGGAAAGGCCAGGCTCACTCCTGGCTGAGAAACCTCACTGCAAAGGATGGGGACGGAGTCTCTCTCTTAGCAAAACTGAGCTGGGGGGGGTGGGCAGGACTGGAGGTAGCCGGCCCGGCCCTGCTCAGGGCTGCCGGTGCTGGAAGCCACTTGGAGAAGGCGCTCTGCACCCAAAGCCCTTTCTCGCTGCCCTGCAGGTGCACACAAGTCAATCTGGAACGGCAGTGGAGTGTGGGCAGAGGATCAGGTGCAGGAGGGGTCCTGGCCCCTGGCCCCATGATTCAAATCTCCAGGAAGCCAGGTGTGATGGCTCACCAGTGTAATCCCAGTGCGTGGCAGGCTGAGATAGGAGGACCGCAGGTTGAAGGCAGCCTCAGGAACTTAGTAGGATCCTGTTTCAAAATTAAAAAAAAAAAAAAAACAGGGCTGGTGTTGGGGGGGGGGTGTCTGGAGGCAGACTGCCCCAAGTTTCAATCCCCAGTACAAAAAAATCACCCCCCAAAAATGTTCTCAAGGAAGCTGGGCATGGAAGTGCGTGCTTATAATCGAAAAATTTGGGAGGCAGAGATAGGAGGACCACAGGTTTGAGGCCACTTTCAGCAACTCATTAAAACCTTGTTTCAAAACAAAACATAAAATAGGGACTCAGAGGCAGTGGCCCCTGCCTAGAATCGCAGTACTTGGGAGGCTAAGATAGGAGGATCACAAGTTCAAGGCCAACCTCAGCCTTAGTGAGAACTGTTTTGAAAAAAAAAAATATATATATATATATATATATGAAAGAGCTGAGATAGAGTTTAGTAGTAGAGGACCCTTGAGTCAATCCCTACTCTCATCCAAATAATATACCACCCTCAAAACCCCCCACTCAGCATCAGGAGGTGCTAAGCAACTGTCCCCAGCCAGAGCCCCTCTCAGGGACTGTCAGCTCGGCCGAGGATTTCCTTACGTTACGGGGTCCAGGCCAACAGGTGTGGAGGGAGCCTTGGGCTCTGTTTCTAACAAACCTCGGGCGATGCCCACCTGGCTTCATGAGCCAGGCTCTATTCCTTCACCAAGCAGCTGTGGGCAGGGGGCCAGCTCTCAGGGCAGCCAGTTCCAGTCCTGGCTGGCTCTGCCGGGGTCTTTCCTCATATAACAGGGCATTCCCCCAAGGCCCTCCCCTCCCTCTATTCCCCCTTCCTTTCTTTTATTTTACTTTTTGGTGTTGCTGAGGGTCAAACCCAGGGGCATCTACCTCTGAGCTACACCCCCAGCTCTACTTTTATTTCTTTTTTTCAGTATTGGGGATGGAACCCAGGGGCATTCTCCAAACTGCACCCCCAGCCCCCTTCCTTCCTTCCTTGCAGTACTGGGGTTGGAACCCAGGAGCATTCTACCTCCAAGATACACCCCCAGCCCTATTATTTATTCTTTATTTTTGAAACAGGGTCTCACTGAGTTGCAAAGGGCCTCACTAAGTAGCTGAGGCTGGCCACGAACTGCGATCCTCCTGTCTCAGCCTCCTGAATGCTGGGATGACAAGCGTACACCACCATGCCCGGGTTATTTTATATATATATATTTTTTTATCAAACAGGGTCTTGCTAGGTTGCTGAGTCTCACCACTTGCGGAGGTTGTCCTCGAACCCATGATCCTCCTGATTCAGCCTCCCACGTACTGGGTTTCCATATGGGTACCACCAGGCCCGACTGGTCCTTTTCAATCTTGGCCCGCCAGCTTGACCTTAGGAAAGGCAGCTTTTCTGGGCCCAGTTCTATTCTCAGAGAGGCTAGGGGAGGGGGCCTGAGCCTGGCACAGGCTGGTGAGGACACGGTGCAGGGGTGGGAACAGAGCCCCCACCGAGTTCCTGCCCTGTGGCTTTTAACCATACAACTAACTTAAGGACAATTAAAAGCCAACAAGCACAATTAATATGGTCTATACAGGCAAAACTCATTAAATGTTGGTTGCAGGCGCTTGACTTTACCTTTGCCAGGCAAACCCTTTCTTTCCAGACAGTCAGTGTTAATTACAAATGAGACTCCAAGCGGAATACTTAACAGACAACACAGTCTCGAGCCCCCAGCTAAAGAGGAAGGCATCCCGGGTTACCGCAGACCTGCTACGGGAACCGCTGGCCAGGCTGGCTGAAACGTCTACCAAAGTTCAAATGCAGGATGATTAGAGGCTTAAGGATAGCCTCAGAAAGTTAGTGAGATCCTGGCTCAAAATAAAAAAATAAGCCGGGCGTGGTGGTGCGTTCTTGTAATCCCCGCTGGCTTAAGAGACCCTGTTTCCAAAAATAAAACAGGTCTGGGAGTGTAGCCCGGAGGTAGAAGGGCTTCCAGGAATCCCAGTACCACTACCAAAAATAAATAAATAAAATAAAAATAAAAAATAAAAAGAGCTGTGGGTACAGCTGGAGATACTATGTCCTTAGGTTTGATCCTCAGTTCCAAAAATAAATAACTAAATGGTTAAATTATCTCTTTCTGTGGGGGGGAGGTTCACGGATGATAGATGTTCCTGGTTCCTGCATGGCAGGCGTCTCCCGGGGAAGGCTGCTCCTGGGCATAAGCATCGCTTCCAAATACAGTGCTCCGTGGAGTTATCGCAATAGCAGAAACTGACATGGGGAGAGTGTTCACACCACAGAAACGGACACACACGAGAGGGACAGCACCCCCCCCCCACATGTCCACACTACAGACACTGGCAGCTCCCCTACATCTGTGTTCACAACAGAAAGACACACAAACTGAGAAGCTCCTCCGGCACCGACACCCCTGTTCATACCATGGAAAACTGGCACACACCAAGCGGGCAGCCCAACCGGCTAGATGCCAGTTCAAGACATTGGGGAGCCCTGCCCTTGTCTTCCCGGTATTAACGTGCAGAGGAAACTCACTGGGCACACCGTCGGCTGTTTGGGCTGCTGGGGCCCAAAGGCAAGCTGGGTGAGAGCTCCCAGTTCTTATCAAATACCACACAAAATAAGAACAGAGTCGTCTTCCCTTCCTCCCGCCCAGGACACTGCAAACTCGCTCAATCCTCAACACAGTACTGGACACAACTAGTATTACCTCCAGTTCCGAGGAAACTGAGGCACTGTGGTTAGAAAAACACAAAAAACTGGTCACAGTCACAGTTGGGTACCAGTGTTTGCAGAGCCAAGAATAAAGGTTTTCTCCTCTTCCTAGGAGTCCACGCCCACCAAGTCAGAGACATGATGAGGCTCAGAGCAAATGAAGCTGGGTGCGGTGGCACACGCCTTTAATCCCACTACTTGGGAGGCTGGAGGCAGAAGAATTGCAGGTGTGGGGCCAGCCTCAGCAACTGAGCTAGACCCTCAGCAATTCAGCCAGACCCTGTTTCTGAATAAAAAATAAAAGGGCTGGGGGGGGGGGGGGCTCAGATCTAGAAGGTCCCTGAATTCCAGCCCAAGTACAAAAGAAAAGAAAAAGGGCTGGGTGTGGTGATACAAGCCTGCAATCCCAGTACTTGGGAGGCTAAGAAACGAAGAGCACAGGTTCAAGACCAGCCTCAGATACTTAGCAAGGCCCTCAGCAACTCAGTGAGACCCTGGATAAAAGCCAGGCGTGGCAGAGCATGCTTGTAATTCCAGTACTTGGGAGGCTGAGAAAGGAGGATCACGGTTCACAGCCAGCCTCAGCTACTTAGTAAGGCCCTTTGCAACTCAGTGAGACCCTGTTTCAAAATAAAGAATAAGACTTCTGGGAAGATGGTGGCAGAGAAAAGCGGGGCTTACGAGCCCTGCTAACAACCCAACTCTATTACCACAAAATCAGCGTCTTTCATAGCCAGAAAACACCATCAGCAGAGAAACAAAAAAATGTAATTACAAGGGACAGATAAAAAGAGGGCTGGAAAAACGAGACACCAGAAAGAAACCAGACCGCAGTGCTGCAGCCAGAGCCACGGTGCAGAGCCGAGCGGACATCATCCTCCCTCGCAGCACCAAGCCCCAGAGAGAAGGGAGACTCAGAATGGAGCTCAGAGCCACAGAGGAGATACGCCGGCCTCACGGCTGAGGACGTAGCAGCAGCGCCTTACTGCCAGTGGCAGCAGCGAGTTCACCTGACAGCTCCCGACGAACGCACTTAACAGCCCACCAGGCTCCAGAGAGGAGCGGCGGGCCGACAGCGAGCCGAGGTGAGCTGCTGCAGAACAGCCGGGCGGAATTCGGCAGATTTTTTTGCGCAGGGACAATCTAAAGCTCCCGGTGGCTGGGCTCAGCACACCCTGCAGGGACTCAGAGCGGAGCTCAAAACCAGAGAAGAAATACACCAGCCTCACGGCTGAAGGCGTGGCAGCAGCGCCATATTGCCACCGGCGGCAGCAGGAGCAAATTCACCGAGTCCACTACAGCTCCATCGGCACACTCAACAACAGTGAGTCAAATTGTGGCCCCTAGAGGAGAAATCCCAGTACAGTACTCCCAGGGACTTGACCCAGTGGGGGAGTGGCGGCGGCAGAGATATCACACCATAGGAGAACGCGCAACCTGGCACCCCCATGGTCTAAAGCAGCCTCGATTGACTCCCAGGGCCTCAGACTCTGTGATACAACCCAGTAAAGGAGTAGTGGGGACCAAGATATCACAGACTCGAGATCCAGAACATCTTAAGTGAAGTCATAGTGACCAAAGGGAAGAACCCAGAGAAGGCACAAACTTCTGAAATCGTGGGAAAGAGGAATAACAATGGAGCAATGAATGCCCACAACCCCACAACATCAGAACCCGATAAAACAAAAATCCAGAGATTTCTAGAAGATCAAATCAAGAAAATAACTGTAGAAATAATAGAGGCGTTTTGAAAAGAATTCAGATAGAGCCAAAAATAGATAAAGGATGCAATTAATGAAGTAAAGGCCTCAATTCAAAGCACAAACAACCCATTAGACCACATGGAGAACAGAATCTCACTCTCAGAAGATGATCATTCCAAAAGTGAACGCATAGTTTCTAATTTAGAAAAAAATATCCGACAGCAGGAATCTGACATTGAAGAAATATGGGCCCATTTTAAGAGAGCTAACTTAAGAATAATTGGAATCGAGGAGGGAAAAGAAAGTGAAACCAAAGGGATCAACAATCTCTTCAAGGAAGTGATAGCAGACAATTTTCCAAACATAGAGCAAGAGGTTGATACACAGGTCCAGGAAACTTATAGAACTCCCTTTAGACAGAATCAGAGAAGAGGATCCCCACGCCACATAATTGTCAAAATGACCACTGTGGAAGCCAAGCAGAGAATCTTAAAGGCAACAAAAACAAAGGGCCAAGTGACATTCAGAGGCAAACCAATTAGAATCACTCCAGACTTCCAAAACCAAGTCACGAGAGCCAGAAGGGCTTGGAGTAACATATTCCAAACTCTGAAAGAAAACAACTTCCAGCCAAAAATTTCCTACCCAGCAAAACTTTCTATGAATTTATGTCTTCAAAACCAGCGCTAGAGAAAATACTCAAAGAGATTAACTACAAAGAAGAAATAGGTAACACACACCAGAACCAGAGAAACAAGATTTTCCATCCAACAGACAACTAAGATTGGTTATCTGTGGAGATTCATTATTTATGTTAGTTTTTTACCTATCTCTAAATTGTATTGTTTGCCTTTATTGTTGTTAATTTTTAGGATTTCTAGTTGGAATACTAATATACCTTCAGATATAGCATTTGGAAATATTTTATCCCATTCTATCAGTAACTTTTAATTCTGTTTACATTGTCTTTGGATATACAATTTTTTTTTATTTTTTAGGGAATTGTTTACCCTTTTGTTGCCTGTGCTATTGAAATCATATCCAAGAAATCACTGCCAATTTCAATGTTGTGAGGTTTTATGACCCAGATTTTCTTCTAAAAGTTTATAGTCTTAAGATTTATATTTAGGTCTTTTATCTATTTTGAGTTAATATTTGTATATGGTGTTAGGTAAGGGTCCAATTTTATTCTTTTTCATGTAATTATTATTTTTCAACAATATTCAGTTAAAAGATTAGTATTTCCTCCACCAAATGTTCGTGGAAACCTTGTCAAAAATAACTTGACAATATAGGGAAGAATTTATCTCTAGGCTTTTATTTAACTCCAATGGTTTATATATCTGCCTTTAGAACAGTACAACACTGTTTCAATTATTGTAGCTTTATATGGTTTGAAATCAGAAAATATACATCTTCTAGCTTTTTTCTTTTTTGAGATTGTTTTAGGTATCTAGAGTCCATATTCCATATCAGGATAGATTTTTTTCTGAAAAATAAATAAATGTATGATAGTTTCACCTAAAAAAAAAAAAAAAGAAAAAATATTCTCTGGTAAGAAAGAAAGCAAAAAGAAATATTGAAATGTTATCTTTAAGTCATCAAAAGCTTGGTATCAGACAAATGAAACTGTTATGTGAGATTATCATCGTTAATACTGGATAAATTGCTATAAAACTAGATGTCAACCACTAAGCCAAGCATGGGAAAGAGGGATGGGGAGGGAACGGGGTGGGGATCGGGTAGGGGCTAACTGGGCGATGTGTGCATGTATGTCTACAAAAGTATTTTCTTTATACCATTATGATGTATGAATACAGTGCACAAAAAAAAAAAAAGAATAAAAAATAAGGCAGGGAGGATGGATGTAGCTTGTAGGTTGAATGCCCCTGGGTTCAGGCTCCCAGTACCACCAAAAAAGAAAGAATGAAAGAAAGGAAGGAAGGAAAGAAGAAAATCCAATTCCCTTCTCCCTAGTTCCTCACCCCCCCCCTATTCTTTTCTAGGGAATGAGTCAAGTCAGTCAACAAGTATTTATGAAGTACCCACAGGATTGCAGCGCCTGGGAGGAGTCGTGGGCTGCTGGAAGCAGCCCAGGCGAGCTCGCACTCAGACAGCTAGAGGAAATGTTACTCCTCAGGCCAGGTCTAAACAGGGCGGTAAAGACCCGAGCGCCACCCTGGGTGGGTTTATCCTGGACCCAAGGCTCAGCGCGCTGGCGGGGCGGCCTGGATTATCAGAAAGTCCAAAGTGGGCTGGCCAGCCGAGTTCCGGGCTCTTTCTGAAAATCTACAAGCACAGTGCTAAGGATCCTGGTGGCATTGGGGTGGGGCGAGTGGCTGGCTGAGACCCTCTTCCACCGACTCCCCAAGGGCCGGGCAGCAATCAAATTCAGTTATGCGAAGGTCGGGTGCTCACCATAGCCTCCTATGCAGATTTAAGTACGTGTGAGCTGTAGGCAAGAAGCCAGGGAGATCCAGGGCGACGGAGGAGCCCACCGGGGCCTGACCGGACCCTCCAGTTTGCAAACTGGGTAGTGTTTACTTGGCTTCAGATCTTGCTACCTGAAGTGGACCCGATGGACCCCACTTAGTGAAACCCTGTTTCCAAATAAAGTATAAAATAGGTTTGGGAGTATAGCCCCGAAGTAGAAAAGCCCCTGGGTTCTGAGTACCATAAAAAAAAAAGAAAGAAATATGAGATGGTTCCTGACTTAAAAATAGGTCACTTGGAAGGACTGGGTTAATGAGGAGTTGTCTGATATAGGAAGCAGATATTGATATGGGAACTAAATTTTCTGGGTTTTTTTTTTTTTTTTGGTGGTACTGGAGGTGGAACCCACGGGCTTTTCTACCTCTGGGCTATATTCCCAGACCTATTTTATATTTTTATTTGGAAACAGGGTCTCACTAAGTTGCTGAGAGCCTCACTCAGTAGCTGACACTGGCTTCGAACCTGCGCGATCCTCCTGTCTCAGCCTCCCAAGCGCGGGGATTACAAGCGTGCGCCACCATGCCCGGCTAAATTTTCTGGTTTCTGACATTGAAACCAGAAGAACTGACCAGCCCTTCCCGCAATGACCCCTGCCCCCTTCACCTCTAGGATACACTGGACCAAGTAGGACCTTCAGCTACACTTAATTAGCCAAGCTACGGTGGAATAACCAGTGTGGTTACAATTAGGGCCACCACATCTTGGGGAAGTCACCACAAATGCCCTCACCTAAATAATGATGATTTCCATAGCAAATAATGCGTTTAGAGATTGGTGGAACTAGGCTCTGGAGGCCATTGCTTAGAGGTAAATTTGCATGTTCACAAAGGGATTGGTGGGGCCACCAATGCTCACTTTTGGCTTTTATCTTTGTATGGTACTGGTGATTGAACCCAGGGCTGGTCTACTGCTGAGTTACACTTCCAGTCACATTTTATTTTACTTACTTATTTTATTTATTTTTGTGGTACTGGGAATGGAACTCAGGGGCATCCTACCTCCAAGCTACACCTCTAGCTCTATTTTCTTTCTTTTTTTGGTGGTACTGGGGTTCCTGGACATCCTTCTACCTCCGGGCTACACTCCCAGACCTATTTTTATACTATTTTATTTGGAAACAGGGTCTCTTAGGCCAGCGAGGCTGGCTTTGAACCTGCAAGATCCTCCTGTCTCTGCCTCCCAAGCACGGATATTACAAGCATGTGCCACCTCACCCAGCCCTGGCACTATTTTTTTTTTTACAAGCTGTGGCACCATGCCCAGCCCCAGCTCTGTTTTTTATTCTTTATTTTGAAATAGGTCTCACTGAATTTCAGAGGGCCTCACTAAGTAGCTGAGGCTGTCCACGAACTGCGATCCTCCTCTCTTAACCACCCAAATGCTAGGATCACAAGCGTGTGCCACCACACCTGGCTTTTATTTATTTTGGAACATGGTCTCCCTAAGTTGCTGAGGCTGACCTCGAACCCATTGAGACAGAAGACAGGTGAACAACCTCTCCCTGCGCACGCTCTCGATTTAAAGCTAATTCTCAAACCTTGACAATTCTCAAAGCTTCAAGTTTATTCTGATATTTCTACTCAATCTGAAAAACTTAAACAGATGGACCTTTTCTACTTGCACTGTTTTAGGATTTGCAGAAGAAAAAAACAAAATCCAGTCTTTCTCTGGCAGTGAGCTTAAGATATTTTTTTTTTTTTTGGTGGTACAGGGGCTTTCTACCTCCGGGCTATACTCCCAGACCTATTTTATACTTTATTTGGAAACAGGGTCTCACTAAGTTGCTGAGAGCCTCACTAAGTAGCTGAGGCTGGCTTTGAACCTGTGCGATCCTCCTGTCTCAGCCTCCCAAGCACTGGGATTGCAGGCGTGTGCCACCACGCCCAGCCTGTGAGTTTAAGATTTTACCTCCTGTCTTAGCCTCCCTATATGGGATCATAAGCATGTACTACCATGTCTGACACTTCTATACAATTTTTTTTGTTTAAAGTAAATTGTGACAAGTATATGCCTATAATCCAGTACTTGGGAGGCTGAGACAAGAGGATCACAGGTTTAAGGCTAGCCTCAGCAACGTGGTAAAAGAACACTGTTTCAAAATAAAAAATAAAGGGGCCAGGGATGTAGTTTGTTCAATCCCCAGTGCCAATAAGTAATATACAGAAATAAAACTTGCCTAGATTCGGGGGAGGGGTGTAAAGAAAATTAGAACTCAGGGGTATTCTAATCTCTGAGCTATACCCCAAGCACTTTATATATTTTACTCATTTATTTTTGCGGTACTGAGGATGAAACCCAGAGCCATTCTACCTCTGAGCTATACCCCCAGCCCTATTTTTTATTCTTTATTTTGAAACAGGGTCTCACTGAGTTGCAAAGAGCCTCACTAAGTAGCTAAGGCTGTCTGCAAACCATGATCCTACTGTCTCAGCCTCCCGAATGCTGGGATGACAAGCGTGCGTCGCCACGCCCGGCTTTTGACCTAGGTTTTCTTCGAGGGCAGATGAAGTGCCTCAAAGCCTGTGCATCTTAGGAGAACTCCACCCCATCACTGTGCAGAGCGGTCCAGGACCGATTGCCCCAGCTGGCTTCGTGACATCTGGAGGCCGGAGTCAAGCCGGCGACCAGCAGCGCAGCAGCCGCAGCCGCAAGAGACAGTGCTGTTGTGCCAAGTCAACTCCTACCCTAAGCCACCCGCCAGGAGTACACCAAACCCCTGCAGCTAGAGACGTCCCCTGCAAAGGAGCGTTGATGGTCACCCGGGGGCGGAAGCCAGGCGGCACAGCCAGAGGGTGCGTCTTCATGGTTCCGCCTGGCTGATCTGACCCAGACCTTCCCACCCCCAGACTTAGTCCCCCCACGGTCCCTGGGGATGCTCTAAACACATTGCAAGCGCTCCTGAGTACTTCCTGTCAACCCCAGGTCAGCAAATCCCACGACAAGTCTTCCTGTAGTTCAGGAGATATCCCCGGCTCTGGTGTCTCTCTCTCACCCAGCATTTAGTCCACCCACAAACCCTGCCACCCTCCATTCAGAACAGATGCAGGAGCCGGGCACAGTGGCACACACCTGAAACCCCAGGGCTTGGATGGCTGAGACAGAAGGATCATAGGTTCAAGGCCAGCCTCAGCAGATATATAGCAAGGAACTTGTAGCCAAATTTAAAATAAATAAATGAATAAATAAACAGATGAGAGGCCGGGTGTAGTTCAGAGGTAGAAGCCCCCTGCGTTCTATCCCTAGTACTGAAAACCAACCCCAAAAGAATGAATACAGAATCTGACAAAGTCTCCCACTCTGATTCCGCTCCCACCATCCAAGCCACACCGGGCTCAGTATTTCTGTCAGCTTCTATAACCTCTTGTGCCCTTCAGAGGTAAACAATTTCCAAACGCTGACCCCAGTATGCAATCGGTTCTCCATGCAGTGCCAGGGGAAGGTCACCAATCCCTTCTCAGAGTCCATGCAGACATGGTCCCTCAGCTTAGCCAAACATCTGACAAGAAGAACTTGGAGGTGGTAATGTTTAGGTGGGTCCACTGGTCCAGAGGTTCAGTCCACGGTGGGTGGGCTCCAAGGCAGGAACATCGTAGTGGGGAAGCATGGCAGGGAAGCTTCTCCGGACATCAGGCAAGGAGGGAGACCGGAAGCGGCCAGGGACAGGTACAGTTCCTAAGGCCAGGCCTTCCCAGCGACCCACCTTCCTCCAGTCACACACTACCTCCCCACAGTATCACTCAGTAAATCCATTCAAGTACCTGGAGGATGAGATAGGAAGATCACAGGTTCAAGGCCAGCCTCGGCAACTGGAGGGGCTCCTCAGCAACTAAGCAAGGTCCTGTTTCAACGTAAAATAAGATTGGGGGTATAGAGCAAAGGTTGACCACCACTGAGTTCAGTCTCCAGCACCAAAAAACCCCCCTCAAGTTATTAATCGATTAATGGATTGATCCAGGTATGAGATTACAGCCCTGATCCAATTATTTCACCTCTGAACAATTATGCGCTGCCAATAAATGAGCGAATCCAGGGGACTTTCTATATTCAAACCATGACACCTCTTGAAGAAAGTACAAAATAACCCTTTAGAAGCTCAAAATGGAGTGTGGGAGGCCATGTGAGTTCCTGGTCATAAGCGCTAAGAGTCAAAATGTCTGTGCACCTCTGGGAACTGCTGGAAACACAAGGACGCTCGTTTTCATCAATTACAGAGACACTGGGGTCGCAGCTAACACTGAAGGGCAGTCACGGCACCTCTAAAGAATTAGTTCTTTATTTTTTTGGTGTGGTCCTGGGGATGGAAGCTGGGCCTTGCGCATGCGAGGCAAGCGCTGTACCACTGAGCCACAGCCCAGCCCAGAATTCATTTTTCAAACCTCATGCCAACTGATAGTGGCGGTACGTTTCTGTAATCTCAGTACTTGGGAGGCTGAGATAGGAGATTGCAGGTTTGAAGGCAGCCTCTGCAATTTACCAAGATACTGTTTTTAAATTAAAAAAAAAAAATGCCGGGCGTGGTGGCACACGCTTGTAATCCCCGCGCTTGGGAGGCAGAGACAGGAGGATGGCGCAGGTTCGAAGCCAGCAGCGCGCTCTGGCTTAGGAGACCCTGTTTCCAAATAAAAATGTAAAAATAGGTCTGGGAGTGTAGCCCGGAGGTAGAAGGGCTTCCAGGAACCCCAGTACCACCAAAAAAAAAAAAAAAAAAAAAAAAAAAAAATCAGGCTGGGTAGGTAGCTTAGATGGAATCCAATCTTCAGCAACACACAACAACAACAACAACAACAACAACAACAACAACTGCAGAGACAAGCTGAGGGACCCTCCATTGACATTGTAACCATGTTTACAGAGAGATAATAGGTTCAACGCCACCAATGTGATAGTTGCTTATTGTCAGGACTTCTGCTAGAGCTTTGGAGTACCAGGGTCTGTAGTCTGGTGAGAAGGCTCAAGTATGAGAGGACTGTAACCTATATAGGAAAGAAAAACATGCCCTTTTCATTCAAGAGCTTAAAAAATGCACTGTGCTATAAAAGGCTGAGGTTAAATAGCTGCGTTTAACAGTAGGGAGGCAGGAGAGAGGAGACAGCCCCTGAGTTTTACAAACAGAAGTAGAAGGCAGAACACCCCATAGGCAGCGCCCCCTGGAGGCAGAGGAGGGCAGAGACAGTCCCAGTGGTCAATCCCTGTAGCAGCAGCTGGGCAAGCTCAGGGCCCGCCTGAGGCCAGGAGGGCAGTGCCTAGACTCAGCATGAGAATGATCCTGGGTGGAGAAGGAGGAGCTGATGAACCCTCTAAGCAACTCAGGACCATTCTTCCTGTTATGCGATGCCTCCCTAGAAGAGAGGAGGGAGTCCCTCCCTCCAACCCTCCCTTCCTCCTCCCTTCCTTCACTAAGAATGGACACCAAGGACATTCTACCTCTGAGCTACACCTCCAGCCCCTCTTTTAACATTTCAAACAGGATTTGGGCTGGACATGGTGGTGCACACTTGTAATCCCAGCATTTGGGAGGCTGAGACAGAAGGATCCCAGTTTGCAGCCAGCTTCAGCTACTACTTAGTGAGGCTCTCTGCAAATCAGGGAGACTCTGTTTCAAAATAAAGAATAAAAAAATAGGGCTGGGGGTATAGCTTGGAGGTAGAATGTCCTTGGGTTCCATCTCCAGTATTAAAAAAAAAAAAAAAAAAAAAAAAAAAACCAGAACCTGGGATCGAAGGTGTGAACCACTGTGCCAAGCCTGGGAGGGAATTCGTGGCTATGATATTCTCACCAATGAAATGCGAGGATTTGGCTGGGATGTTGGCATTGCACACAGGCTGGGAACTGATCGGACCTGGACCTCTGCGGGCAGCCCAAGGATCTCAGGAATGCCCTGGACAAGCCGGTAACCCTAAGGTTCCCAGGGGAGCCAGGGGAAGAATCATGGGATCATAAAAGCTAGAGGTGAGGAAAGATGTGCCCGGTGACATGGAGGAACACCTCCCGCCAGAGCCTTGTAGGCAAACACATGATTTGATTTTTGTTTTTTGCCATAGTAGGGATGGAACCCAGGGACATTCTACCTCCAGGCTACACCCCCAGCTCTATTTTTTATTATTTATTTGAGACAGGGTCTCACTGAGTTGCAAAGGGTCTAAGTAGCTGAGGCTGACCTTGAACTGTGATCCTCCTGTCTCAGCCTCCCAAATACTGGGATTACAAGCACAAGCCACCACGCCCGATTGTATGATTTGATTTTTAAGGAATTCAGATGGTAAAAGACATACTTAATGGTTTAAGAAGGTCCCTCAGCTGAGCGTGGTGGTATCAGCCTGTAATCTCCAATTTTAAGATGATCCCTTAGAATAACATATTTTTTAATTCCGGTAATTAAAACATATAAAAAGGAAGGAACAGTCACTGAGACACAGAAACTAGCTATTCCTGGACCCATGGAGTTACCTAGGTCTTGATTAAGTACAAATAGGGCTCTCATAGTTAAAAAAAAACAACAGTGGCTGTATTTAAATTTTTAAAAAAGCTTTTTTTTTTTTTTGGTGGTACTGGGGTTCCTGGAAGCCCTTCTACCTCCGGGCCATGCTCCCAGACCTATTTTTACATTTTTATTTGGAAACAGGGTCTCCTAAGCCAGCGCGGCTGGCTTCGAACCTGTGCGATCCTGTCTCTGCCTCCCAAGCACGTGCCACCATGCCTGGCTTAAAAAAGCTTTTAAGGGAACTAATAAAATAAAAATATACCTGCAGCCTGAATTATGTTACATAATTACAAAGTAAACTGAAGAAACACCCCAAGTCCCTGAGGCAGAGCCCTTGCCCAGCCCCTCCCCTAGACTCCATCACTGAGTCAGTCAACAAGCCTCTAAGCACAGCGCCTCCATGGAAAGGCAGGAAGGCCAGGCATTCCAGGAGCCAGACGGGACCCTGCTCACGTCCCAAAGCTTCCCACACCAAGGAGGAGTGAAAAGTGCTGAGCCCAGAGGCTGTGGAAAAGGAAGACCAGCTCTGACAGGGTGACCTTGGGCACACCCTTCCCAGCCAAATGTCACTACTCTGGGAACCTGTACTCTCCGATTTCCTGATTTTGCAGAATCCGAAGCTACTGTAACAAATTGAAACCCTCCAGCTTCCTTCCTATCCCCATTTCCTTAAAATAAAAAACAAAGACACAGATTTAATATTCCCATTAAGACACAACCAAAAAGCGACACATTCTTTTCTTGTCGCCACAGTTTAATGACGGACACACACACACACACACACGTTCCTCTCTTTCTTTCCCAATTTTCCAATCCGAGCAGGCCCTCGCTTGTGCCCCGTACAGCTCAGAGGAGCCTGGCGCTCTTTTTAGGCAGCTGGTGGTTTACATCGTCTATACCCGATTCTCAGCTGTTCCGCCGTTAACACAGTGGCTGTTAGGATCAGGATGGAAACGCCCCCATCCGCCCTTTCTGTGGGCCTCTGGTTTGGGGCTACAGCCAGGTTTCTAAGACCCTAAGTCCACAGCAGAGGCTCATCCATTCATCCATCCAGTCCAGGGATTGAACCCTGGGTCACTTTACCTCCAAGCCACACCCCCAGCCCTCTTTACTGTGGATGGAACCCAGGGGCATTCTGCCATCAAGCTCTACCCCCAGCCCTATTTTTTATTCTTTTTTTTTTTTTGCGGGTCTGGGGATGGAACCCAGGGGCATTTGACCTCCGAGCTACACCCCCTGCCCTATTTTTTATTCTTTTTTCTTTTTCTTTCTTTTTTTTTTTTTTTGGTGGTACTGGGGATGGAACCCAGAGGCTTTCTACCTCTGGGCTGTACTCCCAGACTTATTTTATATTTTTATTTTGAAACAGGGTCTCACTAAGTTGCTGAGAGCCTCACTAAGTAGCTGAGGCTGGCTTTGAACCTGTGAGATCATCCTCCTGTCTCAGCCTCCCAAGCGCGGGGATTACAAGCGTGCGCCACCACGCCCGGCTCTATTTTTTATTCTTTATTTTGAAACAGGATCTCACTGAGTTGCAAAGGGCCTCTCTAAGTAGCTGAGGCTGTCTTTGAAGCTCAATCCTCCCATCTCAGTCTCCTGAATGCTGGGATTTTTATTCTTAATTTTGAAACAGGGTCTCACTAAGTTGCAAAGGGCCTCGCTAAGTAGCTGGTCTCAGGCTGTGGACCTGCGATCCTCTTGTCTCGGCCTCTATTGGGATTATAAGCATGCATCGAAACAGCCTCCCAAGTACTCCCAAGAATTATAGGCCTGTAACACCACGAGGGCTTCTTTTCATTCTTTTAAAGGTGGCAGCTAGAAAATATTATTAAATTGTGCCAGATGCCTTGGAACTCTGTCTGTAATCCCAGGACTTAGGATGAGCTAGGAGAATTGCAGGTTCAAGGCCAGCCTCAGCAACTTAGTGAGGCCCTCAGCAAATTAATGACACCCTGTTTCAAAATAAACAATAAAAGCCGGGCGTGGTGGCGCAGGTTTGTAATCCCAGCATTCGCGGGAGGCTGAGACCGGAGGATTGCGGTTCGCGGACAGCCTCAGCTACTTAGTGAGGCCCTCTGCAACTCAGTGAGACCTGGTTTCAAAATAAAGAATAAAAAATAGGGCAGGGGGTGTAGCTTGGAGGTCGAATGTCTCCAAACCCGCAAAGTAAATAAATAAATAAATAAAGTTGGGCGTGGTGGCACATGCTTATAATCCCAGCATTTGGGAGGCTGAGACAGGAGGATCTGGGTTCCAGGACAGCCTCAGCTACTTAGTGAGGCCCTTTGCAACTTAGTGAGACCCTGTTTCAAAATAAAGAATAAAAAAATATAGGGCTGGGGTATAGCTCAGGGGTAGAATGCCTTTAGGTTCCATTCGCAGGATGTCAAAAAAAAAAGTAATAATAAATAAATAAATAAATAAATAAAACAATAGAATAGGGCCAGGGATGTTAATTCAAGGGTAGAAAGTCCCTGGATTCAAACACCAACACCAAAATAAATAAATGAATAAATAAAATAAAAATGGGCTGGTGGAGTAAACTAGATAGAGCTCTCCTGGGTTCAGTCCACAGGACCCAAAGGGCCCGGAGTCGCTTACAGACCGGCCATCTTCCCCCCGGCCCAGAGGCTGTCCAGGGCACAGGCGTCCTCGCCCACCTGGAAGCCCCCACCTGCCTGGAGGTCAGCCAGGGCGCTCACGCGTTGGCCCTGCCCCCCTCTGTATATGAAGCTCAGAACCTGCGAGGGCCTGCCCCGCCCTCCCCAGGACCCCCAGCTCTCCTTGTCCCCCACTGTTTATACAGCTGCACAAGGGAAGGATGTCCCGCCCCTCCCCTCATCCAGGGTTAACGCGGGTGTACTTCTCGCTCCCCACAACTGGGACGGAGGGGGCCACCCCCAGGGCGAGCTGATAAGGGGGGCACATTTCGGGATGGAAAAGCCAGTTGAACCACTTAAAAGCAACGGGCCTTGAGGTTGCCGTGTGTAGCGTAAGGAAAAGCAGGGCGCCGTGCCAAGGGAACCCCGAAGTGCAGGCAGGATGACCAGAGGTAATGCTGAGGAGCCGTCACAGCCACAACTGGATCATTCACAGGAGCACCCCACAATCCAGAAGCCACAGGAGAACAAGACCCTTAACTCAAATGTCTTAGAAGCCAAGGCCTTTTTGTTGGGGGGGGGTGTCGTTGGGGATCCAACCCAGAGGCGTTCCAGCTCTGACCTGCACCTCCAGCCCTTTTTATTTATTTATTTTTTTATTTTTGGTACTGGGGATGGAACCCTTCTATCTCTGGGCTACACTCCCAGATCTATTTTATATTTTATTTGGAAACAGGGTCTCTTAAGCCAGCGCGGCTGGCTGCGAACCTGCGCGATCCTCCTGTCTCCGCCTCCCAAGCGCGGGGATTACAAGCGTGCGCCACCACGCCCGGCTCCTTTTTAGTTTTTATTTTCAAACAGGGTCTCCCTAAATTGCCGAAGCTGGCCTCAAACTTGTGGTCCTCCTGTTTCAGCTTCCCAAGTATTGGGATTGCAGGCGTGCACCATTACCCTTCAGGAAGCTACTGGGCTCTTACCTCGGGCGTCCCAGAACCCAGGGGCCACAGTTGCAGTGGGACCCTTAACTCAGGGGTCCTAGAATTCAAGCCGTGGCCATGTGTTGGGACAAGGTGACAGGGGAGGGGCGAAGGCCACAAGGTTAAGTGTCCAGTTCCAACAGCATCTAGGATCTGTAACTAAATGTCGTGAAAGTATCTTGAGTCGCTCTAATCCAAGGAGGTGGCCGAGGTGGTGAGCGATCCAGGGCAAACCAAGGCAGGGGTCTAGAAAGCTCATCTCAGCCAGAGCTGGCCACAGTACTCACCGGTATTGGGCGGTACTGAGACACTTGGACTACCGTGTGAAATTAGAGATTAAGACTGGGATCTGAGGCCTGAGGAATGCACGGCCAGGGGAGGTGGCGCACCCCTGTCCTCCCAGTACCTAAAGCAGCAACAGGATGATCACAGGCTCGAGGCCAGCTCAGCAACTTAGCAAAGACCTGCGGCAACTTGGTGAGACCCTGTTTCAAAAAAATAAATACATAAGTAAGCCGGGCGTGGTGGCGCACGCTTGTCATCCCAGCATTCGGGAGGCTGAGACCGGAGGATCGCGGTTTGCAGACAGCCTCAGCTACTTAGTGAGGCCCTCTCTGCAACTTAATGAGACCCTGTTTCAAAAATAAAAAAATAATAAAAAGGGCAGGGGTTGTAGCTCGGAGGTCAAATGTCCCCGAGTTCCATCCCCAAACCCGAAAAATAAATTAATAAGTAAATAAATAAAATCTCATGTTAAAAAACAAAAACAAAAATGAAAACATAAATACATAAATAAAATGGGGCTGTGGGTGTAGCTCAGAGGTAGAACGCCCCTGGTTGGGTCCTAGTATTTCACACAAATGCAACATAGGATAAGCTGGTGTCCTGAGTGTATGACTGGCAGGTTTGGGACCACGGTGTTTAGAATACTGCAGTCACTGCAAACAAAAGTCCCTCGTCCTCCTTCTCCTCCGCGCAGTTTCTAAGGCTTCTGTCTCTGGAAGGGGACCGCAATGCTTAGCATTCTGACCTGCGTGGAGCTCAGGCTGCGGACTTTGCTTCCTCTTATCTCGTCCACCTCCAACCCAGACCCCAGAGCAGGACACGCTGATGAGACAGGAGGATCGCAGGTTTAAGGCCAGCCTCAGCAACTTAACAAGCCCTTCAGCGACCGAGCCGGACTGTTTCAAAATTAAGGAAGAGAGGGAGATGTATCTCAGAGGTGGGACACCCCCTGGCTTCAATACCCAGTACCAATTAGATGCTGCAGGCCTTAGGAGAACATGGGAGGCTGTGAGCCAGGCCAGAGGGTCCGGCAAGGATGGGCCTGGCCGTGCCAGGGATGTCCCTGGGAGTCCAGGCTAACTGCAGGGACCTGAATCTGCAGGAAGAACTCTTGTCCCTAAAGCAGCCGCAGGGCTGTGAGCTCCCCACAGGCGGGGCCTGCGCTAATGACCCCCTTGTGCTGCTAAGCTGGCTTGTCCTCCCTCCGTCATCTTTTAGCCATATTTTGTTGACGGCATTGACGCAGGGTGCATTTGCCCTCCACCCTTGAGATCCTCTGGCCTTAGGTGCTACCCACAGACAGGGAGAAGTGTGATTCTCCTGTCTCATCACGGCACATGCAGCCCAGCCCCAGGCATCCCAGAGGCCTGGGGGAGCGCGTAAGGGAAGAGTCCACAGCTAAAAGAAACTCTTTTTCCTTTATGACTTTGGATAAAGATCAGCGTGTTATTTCTACTTAGTGGGGAACCCAGGCGCAGACCGGGGGAAACGAAAACAACCCTGACAGCCATTTCCTAGAGCCTTCCTCCACCCACCCAGGAGGCACCAGTGGGGGAAGAGAATGGTGCCAACAAGTGGGTCAAGGGTCAGCCTTCCACCAGGGCCGGTTGCCATGGAGACGGGACCCATTCATCCAGCACACAGAGCCTCTTCAGAGCCACTCACACACAATTGAGCTATTACTGGGAGCCCCGAGCCCAGGCCTACTAGACAGGGCAGGGCTTAACTGAGCGGATTAAATGCAGTCAGGGAATCTCCCGGAGCAGGAATGGGGAATACCCTTCAGAAACAAGCTACATGCCGGCATCATCCCATGCCCAACAGCCCTCCTGCCAGGGGACTCGCTATAATCCCTGCCAGCCTTGTGCAGGACAGCGCCACGTCCACATGCTCTGGCCTACCTTCCCTTGACGCTGCTGCGGGTCTGCAGTTGGGAGGTCAAACCTCTGTCCTGAGACCCTGGGCCTCTGTCCCTTTAGGCACCTTCATCCCTTTTTTTTTTTTTCTTTCAGGGTACTGGGGCTTGGACTCAGGAGCATTCTGCTCTGCTGAGCTATATCCCCAGTTCTTTATTTTTTAAAATTTTGAAATAGGAGCCGGGCGTGGTGGCGCACGCTTGTCATCCCAGCATTCGGGAGGCTGAGACCCGAGAATCGCGGTTCGCGGACAGACTCAGCTACTTAGTGAGGTCCTCTGCAACTTAGTGAGACTGTTTCAAAATAAAGAATAAAATATAGGGCAGGGGGTGTAGCTCTTAGGTTGAATGACCCTGGGTTCCATCCCCAGACCCGCAAAAAAAAAAAAAAAAAAAAAAATTGAAATAGGGTCTCACCAAGTTGCCGAGGCTGGCCACAAACCTGCGATCCTCCTGTCTTGGCCTCCCAAGTCCTGGGTTATAAACGTGCGCCGCCACGCTTGGCTTCGTCCCTTACCTCAGCGTGGGGGCTTTTTTGTATCACTGCAAAGACAACGGATTACAAGCGAAGGAGGCGATCCAGTTGGGAAATGAAATATAGATTCTGCGGACGAGGAACGTGGTTCAGATCCAGTATTTGTCAGAGGTGAGAAATTCTTTGGCATTCTTCTGGGAATTCTTAAAGTCCCTTGTTGGAAGAAAGAAGACCTAAGCCTGCAAGATAACACTGCCATCTGTAACGGCACTGAGAGTCCACCAGAACTCCCAGCCTTGAAGTCAGAATCAGAACAATGGAGGTGAAAAATATAGTTATTAAGACAGTATTGCCGGGCGTGGTGGCGCACGCTTGTCATCCCCGCGCTTGGGGGGCTGAGACAGGAGGATCGCACAGGTTCGAAGCCAGACTCAGCTACTTAGTGAGGCTCTCCGCAACTTAGTGAGACCCTGTTTCCAAATAAAATATATATTTAAAAAAAGGTCTGGGAGTATAGCCCGGAGGTAGAAAGCCTCTGGGTTCCACCCCAGGTACCACCAAAAAAAAAAAAAAAAAAAAAAAAGACAGTATTGCTGGGCATGGTGGCGCACACTTGTAATCCCCAAGCTTGGGAGGCGGAGAGAGGAGGATCGCGCAGGTTCAAAGCCAGCCTAGCTGGCTTAAGAGATCCTGTTTTCAAATAAAATATAAAAAATAGGTCTGGGAGTGTAGCCCGGAGGTAGAAGGGTTCCACCCTAGTACCACCAAAAAAAAAAAAAAAAAAAAAAAAGACAGTAAAAATGCCTTGTTAAAACATTATCCTCTCACCCAGGTGAGGTGGTGCCCACCTGTAATCCCAGTACTTGGGAGGCTGAGACAGCAAGACTGCAAGTTAAAGACTAACCTCAGGATTTAGCAAGACTCTCAGAAACCTAGCAAGACCCTGCTTCAAAACAAAAAAAAATAAAAAGCAAAGGGCTAGAGGTATAGCTTGGGAACTAGAAAGTGTCTGGGTTCAATCCCTAGTATCACAGAAAAAAGAAAAGAAAGACTATCTCCTCTGAAGTCTTTAGCCCTTTATAGAGTACAAAAGGAAAGACTGCTTAATAAATTTCTACTCCTAGGCATTAACCTTAAAACACCTATGAAGCTACGCTTGAGCACAGCCTGCAGATGCAAACCCCACACCGCCCTAGGGAAACCTATCCTGACAGAGGCAGCCCTGATCCGGCGCCCAGGGTGCAGCTGTCTGCGTGGGTTCGAGAGTGTGTCGGGGGGTGGGGCTGAGGACAGTGAGTTTGAAGAAGTCAGCTCCCAAGGAAATGGCTTTAATGGCCGAGGGGCTCCACGGGGGCCCATGGATGTGGGGTGGGGTGCCCTTCTAGACAGTCTGCAGTGGATGTCACCGGAGGCAGTGCACTAAGAGGGAGATCTGGGAGGCGGCCAGCCTCCTGTGGACAAGGAAGACTTCAACACCTCTGGGCGGTACATCACAGCCCGTACATCACAGCCCGCTGTTCCTTCCAGCAGTCTTAGCAACCGCACCCAGCCGCAAGATTCCCGCAGATGTTCTAAAGGACTCCCAACACACCCCATACGGCTTCCAGGGAACATTCATCTTTCCCCTTAAAGCACTAATCTTGCAGGAACCCAGTCTTCAAAGGTCAAGGGATCTGTCCAAGCTTAGACTAAGGTTCGGAAAACACTGGCTAATTCTTCATTTCTGAAACACTAGTAACAGGTTAAAAGGATTGGGTTTAGCCGGGCGTGGTGGCGCACGCTTGGAATCCCAGCATTCGGGAGGCTGAGACAGGAGGATCGCGGTTCGCGGACAGCCTCAGCTACTTAGTGAGGCCCTCTGCAACTCAGTGAGACGTGTTTGCAAAATAAAGAATAAAAAATAGGGCAGGGGGTGCAGCTTGGAGGTCAAATGCCCCTGAGTTCCAATCCTAGACCTGCATAAAAAAAAAGGATTGGGTTTTATTAAAAGATGTACAATCGCACTGGTTCTTTGTGACTAAGAAGGCTGCTGGACAAAAAAAAGGGGGAGTGCCATAGAAGTGGGGCCTCCAGAATTGCCCAGTGTATGAACTGGCTCAGCCCCTGGCACGGCATCTGGCCATAGGATGTATAAAGGGCCGCAGAATATCCCCAGCCTTTCACTGAATGAGCCCAATACACTCTAGGGAATAATCCTAAATATGGAAAAAGCTTTGTAAGTAAGAGACATGTAATGCACTCCTTTTTATTTTGGTACTAGGAGTTGAACCCAGGGACACTCTACCTCTAAGTTATACCCCCAGCAATATTTATTTATTTATTTATTTATTTATTTATTTATTTATTTATTTTTGGTGGTACTGGGGGTGGAATCCAGAGGCTTCTTCTACCTCCAGGCTATACTCCCAGACCTATTTTATACTTTATTTGGAAACAGGGTCTCACTAAGTTGCTGAGAACCTCACTAAGTAGCTGAGGCTGGCTTCGAACCTGTGCGATCCTCCTGTCTCAGCCTCCCAGGTGCGTGGTTATTTATTTATTTATTTATTTATTTATTTATTTTTATTTATTTATTGTTTTGGTGGTACTGGGGTTCCTGGAAGCCCTTCTACCTCCGGGCTACACTCCCAGACCTATTTTTTTACAGTTTTATTTGGAAACAGGGTCTCCTAAGCCAGCGCGCGCAGCTGGCTTAACAGACCCAAATAACATATGAAACATATTTGTTTCCAAATAACATATGAAACAGGTCTGGGAGTGTAGCCCAAAGGTAGATGGTCCCTGGGTTTCATTCCCAGTACCATAAAAAAAAAATTAAAACAGGGTCTTGCTAGATTGGTGGGGATCTTGGTAAGTTGCCACGGCAGGCCTCACACCGAGGATCCTCCTGTATCAGCCCCCCAGGTACAGGGATTACAGGTGCATGTCACTGTGCCCAGAGGGATTCAATTATTTTACCTCTGATACTGTCACGGTGCCAACACAACAGCTTTTCTGGGGGACATTTCTAGAGCCACACCACAACAGGGACTGTGGGAGGGGAGAGGGGCTGAGAGAGGAAATTATTTTATGACTGTCACTTTCCACTAAAATAAGCTGGAGGCGCTGGCTCGAAGCAGCCGCGGGGCTCAGAGGTTCAGCACCCGGGATTGAGCTGGGCCTAGATTCACACGCTGACAATGACCTGAAGTTACCCTCAAGAGCAAGCAGGGAACAGAATGGTGGGGGCCTCCTGGTGAGGAGGGGGCTTTAAAGAGCTAGCTACATCTCCAGAACCTTAGGAAGTAAAACTCATGGCGGGGACTCACAGGATCCCGTGTTTACCCAACCACCCACACAAGCGAGATTCTTGTAGGTGAATAATCCCCCCACCACCACCACCCCAGTACTGGGAATTGAACCCAGGGGCATTCTGCTTTTGAGCTATACCCCCCAGCGCTATTTTTTATTCTTTTATTTTGAATCAGGGTTTCAATAACTTGTGAAGGCACCTCACTAAGTAGCTGAGGCTGGCTGAGAACCTGACCCTCCTGTTTCAGCCTCCCGTGAGCCACCAGCAAAAACAGAGTATCTGAAACCGTATCTTGGCCGGGAGTGGTACCACGCGTACTTGTAATCCCAGTACCTGGGAGGATAAGGAGGAAGATCGCAGGTTTGAAGCCAGTCTCAGCAATTCAACGAGCCTCTCGGGAACTCGATTAGACCCTCATCAACTTAGCAAGACCCTGTTTCTATAAAGTAGGTCTGGGGGGGGGGAGTGTAGCCTGGAGGTAGAAGGCCCCTAGGTTCTATCCCTAGTACCCAAAATAAGACAAACAAAAAAGACACTCGTATTTTGATGATTTTTGAATATAAACAAAAGCGGAGAGAATTCAATAAAATCTGGCTAAGCTTCACCGAGGTTCCACACTTAAGTCCATGGCCAACCTCCATCCATCTACCTCCTGCTCCCACCAACACCCCCCTACTCATCCAACCGCTAAGCACCAAAGTATTTAAAACAGGTGCCGGCCAGGTGAGGTGGCACTTGCTTGCTGAGATGGGAGAACCACAGGTTTGAGGCCAGCCTCAGCAAATTAGTGAGACCCCGTTTCTAAATTTAAAAATAAAAAGTAAGAAGGGGCTAGGGATGTAGTTCAGAGGCAGAATGCCCCCGATTTCAATCCCTAGTACCATGCACACAAGAGGAGGAGGAGGGGGAGGCGGCGGCGGCAGATTCAGCTGTAGAGAAGTGGTCAAATTCCAGCTCAATGTTATTTAATTGTATTTGGGGGAGAGGGAATAAGATTACTTCTTCATTTATTAGCTGGATTATCTCTGTAAAGAAAATCTCCCCTGGCCTAGCCGGGCTGGGTAAATGCGACTCCTCCTCCTTCTTTACCGTGTAGAAATTAACGACAGTGCCCTGTTGTCTTCAAACAAGGCTGGTATTGTTCCTGCCATCGGATTTTCAGTGTCACTGTGAATTTGAAGATTTAAGCCAATGCTGTACATGACCGGCGCTCCAATGACCGTATCTCCTCCCTCTCCTTCAGCCTGGCTCCCGACGCCTTCTGACCCAGCGGCCCTCGGCGTCCGAGTCTTCCCGCTTTCTCGTAGAAGCCTGGGCATGAGGCGTGTCTTGTACACGCAATAGCTCTCTGTGGAGCCGTGTTCTGTTCTATGTTGTGTTGAGTGGGAATTTGGACACTTGTTTTTTTTTTTTTTTTTTTCCAGTACTGGGGATGGAACCCAGGGGCATTCTACCTCTGAGCTATATCCCCAGCCCTATTTTTTTCATTCTTTTTTAAAATTTATATATTAATTAATTTTTTAATTTATATATTTTTAATTTATATATATATATATATATATTTTTTTTTGTGTGTGTGTGTGTGTGTGTGTGTGTGGGTTTGGGGGTGGAACTCAGGGGCATTCGACCTCTGAGCTACACCCCCTGCCCTATTTTTAATTCTTTATTTTGAAACCGGGTCTTACTGAGTTGCAGAGGGCCTCACTAAGTAGCTGAGGCTGTCCGCGAACTACGATCCTCCAGGTCTCAGCCTCCCAAATGCTGGGATTACAAGCGTGCGCCACCATGTCCGGCTTTATTCTTTATTTTGAATAAAAAATAAAGGGTCTCACTGAGTTGCAGAGAGCCTCACTAAGTAGCTGAGGCTCTCTGGGAACTGCAATCCTTCAGTCTCAGCCTCCTAAAGGCTGGGTTTCCAAGCTGCGCCACCATGCCCGGCTGACAGAATGCACTTGAGCACCGGAGCTGGCCACGGCTATGAGATGGCCACTGTTTCTCAGGCAATGGCAACTAGAAAGATCCAGAAAATGTTTTCTCACATCTAAATGTATGGCTTTGCCGGGTGTGGTGGCGCGCGCTTGTAATCCCCGCACTTGGGAGGCTGAGACAGGAGGATCGCACAGGTTCGAAGCCAGCCTCAGCTACTTAGTGAGGCTCTCAGCAACTCAGTGAGACCCTGTTTCCAAATAAAAAATATAAAAAAGGTCTGGGAGTATAGCCCGGAGGTAGAAAGCCTCTGGGTTCCACCCCCAGTACCACCAAAATAAATAAATAAATAAATAAATAAATAAATAAATAAATGTATGGCTTTTTAACCACACCTTCCAGTGTCTACTAAGACCACAGGATTTTTTCCCTAAGACTCCAAGACGTCCCATGAGCACCTCCTTTCTGCCATATTGAAGATCCTTGCTCTTAGTGACACTTATGCTCATTTCTTATTTAGTGAGTTCAACACACACACACACACACACACACACACACACACACA
The DNA here is from genome assembly GCF_963383645.1 of Muscardinus avellanarius. NCBI lineage: Eukaryota > Metazoa > Chordata > Mammalia > Rodentia > Gliridae > Muscardinus > Muscardinus avellanarius. The sequence continues at coordinate 85,303,339 of NC_137801.1, read as the reverse complement.
CACGACGAACTGATAGTGCCATCAATAATGTATTTAATAAAAACACTTTAACCACCATCAAAAGTGTGGTTCATGAGTCAGACATACTGAGGCATACCTAGACTCCCCATACTTCAGAGGGATGGCAGGCGTGAGGGCAGCCTCTACAAATTAGCATCCTTGTTTCAAAATAAAGTAAGAGACTAAGAGCCGGCTGTAGTGGCGCACGCTTGTGATCCCAGCATTCGGGAGGCGGAGACAGGAAGATCGCAGTTCACGGCCAGCCTCAGCTACTTAGCGGGGCCCTTTGCAACTCAGTGAGACCCTGTTTCAAAATAAAGAATAAAAACCAGAGCTGGGGGTGAATCTCAGAGATAGAATGTCCCTGGGTTCCATCCCCAGGACTATGAGAGAGAGAGGGAGGGAGGGAGGGAGGGAGAGAGAGACAGAGAGAGAGAGAGAGAGAGAGAGAGAGAGAGAGAGAGAGAGAGAGAGAGACTGACTATGTCTAGGGTTGTGGCTCAGAGGTAGGACCCCACCCACCCACCCACCAGGTTCAATCCCCAGTCCCACCTCCAAGAAAGTGATGAATGAGAACTGTTATGAGTTCTTTGGGAAGGGGGCTCTTTCATTCCTCACGCTCTCTCCCACCAGGGCCTCCTGATTTCCAGTCTGACTCAGTCCTTGAGCTGCGAGCCGGCCAGGCTGTGGCCCAGCCATGCCACCCCGCTTCCTTCTGGCCAACCAGCAACAAGCCAGCGCAGAGCCGACGTCGCCGCGGAGGCCAACCCCGCACGCCCAGCGCGGCTTGGGCCCGGGGCCGATGCAACCAGGGTGTGCCTGGCCTTGTCACAGCAAGCTGGGTGAGGAGACGTTCCCCCAGGCCAGGCCCAAACCCGAGGCCCTCCTGTGGTCCCCTTTCTTCCTACTCTGCGTCAGGAACTTTGGCAGCCATAGACAGCCAGCATAGGGTGATGCCGAGTTGCTGTCACGTGTCCATCAGAGAAGACGCAGAGTTCTTTTGTGTGTGTGGTACTGGCGATGAGATCCAGGGCATTCGACCTCTGAGCTTCATCTTCAGCCCTATTTTTTATTCTTTATTTTGAAACAGGGCCTTACTAAGTAGCTGAGACTAGACACGAACCTGCAATCCTCTCAGCCTCCCAAGAACTGGGATAACAAGCTTGTGCAACACGAACAAACAGCTCTGACAGTGTTCTACACTTTTTTTAAAGTACTGGGTATTGAACCGATCTCCAAGCTACAGTCTCGGCCCTATTTTATTTTCTTTTTCCTTTTTTTTTTTTTTTTTGGTGGTACTGGGGTTCCTGGAAACCCTCCTACCTCCGGGTTACACTCCCAGACCTATTTTTATATATTTTTTGGAAACAGGGTCTCTTAAGCCAGCGCGGCTGGCTTCAGAACCTGCGCGATCCTCCTGTCTCCGCCGCCCAAGCCTGGGGATCACAAGCGTGCGCCACCACGCCCGGCCGACCCTGCTTTTTTCTTTTCTTTATTTCTTATATTTTGGTACTAGGGATGGAACCCAGGGGCCTTTTACCGCTGGGCTATACTTCCAGACCTAGTTTATATTTTATTTGGAAACAGGGTCTCACTAAGTAGCTGAGGCTGGCTTTGAACCTGTGCAATCCTCCTTTCTCAGCCTCCCAAGTGCTGGGAGTATAGGCATAGGTGGTTGTGCCCGGCTTGAAACCTAGATTTCTTATGGGATACAAGACAACTACAAGAAAACTTTATCCTATAAATATCTATTAAATGCCTCCCAGGTACTTTGCTAATGAGGAGGATACTTTTTTTTTTTTTTTTTTTTTTTTTGGTACTGGGGTTCCCAGAAGCCCTTCTACCTCCGGGCTACACTCCCAGACCTATTTTTACATTTTTATTTGGAAACAGGGTCTCCTAAGCCAGCGCGCGCGGCTGGCTTCGAACCTGCGCGATCCTCCTGTCCCCGCCTCCCAAGCGCGGGGATTACAAGCGTGCCCACCGTGCCCGGCCAGGATACCAGTTCTGACCCCGAGGAATTCATAGTCTAATGGAAGAGACAAACAAAAAAAACGTTTTGAATAGAAACAGACTGCAGTTAATTTAATGCGGGTCAGGGAGTGGACTGAATACTGGATGAACCGTGGGCAAGGAGCGAGGGATCTGGTGGCGAGTAGGGGCGCTGTGAGTCCTTGGCAGCACGTGGGCTCAGTGGCCAGCGCGCGGGGTGGACCGGTCCTTAGCGGGATGCCCCGGGAGTTGGTACGACTCAAGATGGGCGGTTCACAGGCGGCACGGGGACGGGCCGAGACGTTGTAAGTGGCACGGATGTGAACTGAGAGGAGCACATGCCCCCCTCCTGCGACCCACTCCCGGCACATGACGGGCACATGACGGGCTCGGGAACAGGAGCTCAGAACCTGCACTCCACCCGCGGTGGACAGTTATACCAAGGTCCCCGTCCGGCTGACACCGCCAGGTGCGTGGTGACCCACCTGCTTCATCTTATCTCCTCTGTGTTTGCTGCCATCAAGGTTAGGACATTCATTGGATTATTGCTGGGGGTGGAACCCAGGGATACTGTCTTTGTGCTATACCCCTAGCTCTTATTTACTTATTAATTAATTATTTATTTTTGCAGATCTGAGGATGGAACCCATGGGCATTTGAACTCTGAGCTACACCCCCTGCCCTAATGTTTATTCTTTCTTTCTTTATTATTTATTTATTTTTTGGTGGTACTGGGGTTCCTGGAAGCCCTTTTACTTCCAGGCTACACTCCCAGACCTATTTTATATTTTTATTTGGAAACTGGTTCTCTTAAGCCAGCACAGCTGGCTTCGAACCTGCGCGATCCTCCTGTCTCCGCCTCCCAAGAGCGGGAATTACAAGCGTGCGCCACCATGCCCGGCTGTTTATTCTTTATTTTGAAACAGGGTCTCACTGAGTTGCGGAGGGCCTCACTAAGTAGCTGAAGCTGTCCGCAAACTGCAATCCTCTGGTCTCAGCTTCCCGAATGCTGGGATTACAAGTGTGCGCCACCACGGCCAGCTTCTCTTTTTATTTTATTTATTTATTTATTTATTTATTTAGGGTCTGGGGATGGAACCCAGGGGCATTTGACCTCCGAGCTACACCTCCTGTCCTAATTTTTATTCTTTATTTTGAAACCGGGTCTCACTGAGTTGCAGAGGTCCTCACTAAGTAGCTGAGGCTGTCCGCAAACCGCGATCCTCCGGTCTCCGCCTCCCAAATGCTGGGATTACAAGTGTGCGCCACCACGCCCGGCCTTCTCTTTTTATTTTAAACCAGGGTCTTGCTAAGTTGCTGATGCTGTCCCCAGAGCTGCAATCCTCCTGCCTCAGCCTCCCAAGGCCTGTGCCACCACGGGTCAAAGGGGCCTGTGAGCCACACAAGCGTTCAACAATCAGGGGGCTCATCTTTGAACGGAAGGTGGCTTGCCTCCGAAGCCACCTGGCAAATCCTCAAGGTTCTAGGGACAACAAGGCCTGGCTCAGGAACGACGAGCAGGATGCTCTGGGGAAGACCAGAGCCCAGGCTTGCTGCGCTCCTGATGCTCAGCTCAGACATGTCTTCCCAGCAGCTCCCCCAGGCTTCAGCTGCCTGTCTAGCTATTCAGGTGACAGTTGACTGGTTGGGTTGTTTTTGAAGCGGGGGGTTACTGGGAGTTGAATACAGGGACAGTCTACCTCGGAGCTACACCCACCTCAGCTACATAGTAAGGCCCTTTGCAACTCAGTGAGACCCTGTTATTTATTTATTTATTTATTTATTTATTTATTTATTTATTTATTTATTTGTGGTGCTGGGGATGGAGCCCAGGGTCCTTCTATCTTCGGGCTACACTCCCAGACCTATTTTTTTATATTTTTATTTGGAAATAGGGTCTCTTAAGCCAGCGCGGCTGGCTTCGAACCTGCGTGATCCTCCTGTCTCTGCCTCCCAAGCACGGGGATTACAAGCTGTGCCATCATGCCCGGCGACCCTGTTTTAAAATAAAGAATAAAAAAATAGGGCTGGGAGTGTAGCTCGGAAGTAGAATGCCCCTGAGTTCCATCCCAGTACCACAAAAACAAACAAACAAACAAACAAACAAACACACAAAAAAGGTCCTCACTGAGTTGCTAAGAGTCACTAAATACTAAGGCTGCCCTTGAACCCGGGATCTTGTCTCAGCCTCCCAAGTTTGAGATTACTGGAACGTGCCAACACGCCCAGCTTGTTTTTTTCTTTGTTTTGGTTATTGGGAATTGAAACCAGGAGGGTTTTACTCCTGAGATATACCCGAGCCCTTTAAAAAAAAAATTTTTTGGGGGGGGGTACTGGGGATCTGGGGATGGATCCCAGGGGCATTCTACCTCTAAGCTATACCCCCTGCCCTATTTTTTATTCTTTATTTTGAAACAGGGTCTCACCGAATTACAAAGAGCCTCACTAAGCTGAGGCTGTCCGCAAAGCATAATCCTCCTGTCTCAGCTTCCCAAATGCTGGGATTACAAGCATGCGCCATCACACCCAGACTTCCCATTTTTAAATTTTGAAACAGGGTGCCAAGTTGAGACTGGCCTCGAACCTGCGACCCTCCTGTCTCACCCTCCCAAGTTCTCGGCTTTAGAGACTCCGTGCCCTGCCCGCTCTCTTACGCCGTAAGCGCTGGTGCGCCAGGACGCAGTCCATCCTCCGTGTTACCACGAAGGAGCGCGGTCCCTTTGCATGGACTGACTGAGGAGCACCCCAGGTGCTCAGCTTCCTGGCGTATGCGTTCTAGAAGCAAAGGAAAAGAGTGCAGAACGCCTGTGGGCTGGGAGCTTTGTTTCTACTTTATTTTCTGAGGCCAAACGGAGGGAGCGGTGAAAGGAACCGAGGGAACGCAGAATCCTGCACTGCAAAGCGCCTGTTGCCTGGAATGCACGGTTTCCGGAAACTCTGAGCCCAGCGGGGCACGGGCTCCCAGATGGCAGGGGGCTGCGGGGTCTTCACGGGCAACGGAAACGGGCAAATTGCATTTTGTACAGTGCATACCTTCCCAACAGATCCCAACTAGTATTTCCGCAGCGGCAGGCCCTGGAGGGCGGGGGAGGGAGGGCCTGGGAGCCAGGGTACAGGGAAGGCCACCTCCGGTCACTCCTGAGTAAAACCCACATTTCCTCCTCCCGGGAGGCAGCCCTGCTGCCCACCTCTGGGCCTGAATGTGGCCCCAAAGCTGGCTCCTCCAGGAAGTGGGAGCCAGGCCGGGGTGAGAGGAGGGGAGCCTGCCCCCTCCAACAGCTCAAGTCACTCCCTCGCGAGGATTCAAGCCCTAATTTGACCATAAAAACCTGACCTCGGGGGTTTCTGTTAGAGGATCGGATTCCTTCGGCCGAACTTGGCTGTTGACTGCCTGAACAAATTACATTAACAATACAGAGAAATGTATACAGTGCCTTAAAAACACTGCTGAACAGAGACCAAAACAAGACCGTGGTGTCCGGGCAACCACGCTCACCCCCCAGCGGAGGGGCTCTGCGGGGACTGAGGGCCATTGAGGCCTCTCTTCTCTGCAAACAATTAGAAACAGAGAAGTCACAATTACAGATGGGATTTACAGCCAAAAGAGAAATCTATAAATCACGGGGCCCCCACCCCCAGCCATTCCCAGCCAGATAATCAGAGCCAGATGTTCACCACAGCTGCTTCAGCCAGGGTACACCGTGGGCCTCCTCGGTCTTGCCCCTGCTCCGAAAAGCCACAGAGGCTCAAGCCCAACAGTCCTGCCAAGCCAGCGGGGCCTCTGCACCCCGGAGGCTGCCCAACCAGAGGAAAGGTTCGGGGGAACTGTTCCGCCGCAGCTGTCGAGGTACCAGGCTGCACGGTGCGTGAGGGCCTGTGCACCCTGGAGCGCCCGCAAACCCCGTGCGACTTCTTATTGCGACGAGGAACTAGCAATAAGAAGCGTTGTTCAGCGGGGCGCAGCGGTGCACACCTAGAAGGCTGGTTCTTGGGAGGGGAGGATCGCAGGTTCAAAGCCAGCCGAAGTAACTTAGGGAGACCCTTAGCTTGCCACACCCCAGGGTGTAGCTTCAAGGTAGGACGCACCTGGTTCAATCCCCAGTACCAAAATAATAAAGAAATAAAAGGAAGTTGTCAGCCAGTCATGGTGACACATGCCTAGAATCTTGGTACTTGGGAGGCTGAAACAGGAGGATCACGGGTTCGAGATCAGCCTCGGCAACTTAGTGAGAATCTGTTTCAAAATAAAAAATGAGAAGAGCTAGGAGTACAGCTCAGAGGTAAAATGCTCCTAGGGTCAACCCTCAGGAACGAACATACACAAAGACAAAACAAAACAACAACAAAAAAACCCCGGATATCATGACCACCAGATCAAGGCAAGAACATTCTAGAACATTCTAGAACACTGTAGAAGGCTCGCACATCCCACCCAGCCAACCTCCCTCTGCTGTCAGGAGCCCACCCCTTGCCTTTATCACCATACACAGCGCTTTCTATCTTTGAACCTGTCTGTGTCCCAGAGCGAGTGTCATAGCTACCAATGAGGAGGGCCCGAGCTGACACCGAGCCCTGCCTGGGTGGGACGATCCCCGGCACTTTTAACTCCTTGCAGGACCCTCCTCCTAGGGACTTGGGCTGCCCCTGCCGTCCAGGGCTCAGGGCTGTCTCCAAGCAGCTCCTGGTAATCGAATCTGGAAGTCATGAGCTCTAAGGATCCCACGAGCACCATGCCCTCTCCACACAGGAAGCGCCTGCAGGATGCGCTCCGCTCTTCCTGGGAGGAGGATTAACGGGGCAGGGATCCCCGCTGGGGCTGCTGGTCACACTCCACGTGGGTGGAGGGGTGACTCTCCAGCCCCTGGCAGCGAGGGGGCCCCTCTGGATCCACCCTTTAACTTGGAAATCTGGACTGAAAAGCCGTGCAAGATGGGAGGGGTGGCCCAGTGCTGGAAGACATTTCAGAGGATACAAACAGGCCACAGATTCCGGGAAAAGAAAACCCACTCCTAAATGGGGCGTGGTGGTGCACGCCTGTAATCCTAATATTTGGGAGGCTGAGACAGGAGGATCGCACGGGTTCGAAGCCAGCCTTAGCTACTTGGCTACTTAGCTACTTAGCAACTCAGTGAGACCTTGTTTCCAAATAAAATACAGTCCCCCCCACACAAAAAAAAAAAAAGAGAAAGAAAGGAAAGAAGGAAGGAAGGAAAGAAGGAAGGAAGAAAGAAAAAGAGAGAGAAAAAAGATAGCCCACTCCTGGGGCTGGGGGCTGGGCAGGGCCAGAGCGGGGATGTGTGTGCCCCTCCCCCATGCTTCTCCCCAACATCCTGGCCCCCCACCTTAGCTCCTAGGCACCAGCCCCGGGGAGTTATTTTTATCCTCACTGAGCACCTGTTCAGACCCGTGACTGTTTAATACCCTAAATCTGTTGACACACGGGACAGAGGATGCGTCCAGCAGATCGGGTGCGTTCGCCGGAAGCGGCACGTCCCGAGGCCCTCGGCATATATCCGAGCATTTCCAGCTGACACATAAATACAGTGACCTTATCTTCCGAAGGAAACGGCGGGAGGGGCTTCCTCAAAGGCTACTTGGGGGCATTACGTCCGCGTGCCAATCCAAGCGGTGCCATTTGGATACGGAAATAGCGGCAGCATCCTGCTTCGTGGGGACTTATCTGATTACCTGTGAGGAGGAATGCTGGGAAATTCAAAACTGGGCCTCAGCACATGCTCCCAAGAACCGCAGAACCGCAGCTGGGTGCGGCTCCTGACACCACAGCTCCAGGCTACAAAGGCCTGAGCTCCTTAACACAGCACCCAAAGCCCGGCCTGCCCAGGTCCTGTGTGTGTCCCTGGATGGCCCCAGCCCCGCCTGGGCGCCCCTCTCACTCGGCCCCAGCCCAGAGCCAGGGCTCCTCTGCAGAGCCTGTCCCGTGGGCAAGGGGCTTCATCCTGTTCTAGTCCAGAGGGCTGCGAAGGCCATAAAGACACAGCAGGGTCTTCCGACCCTTCCCACGGCTTGGCTTAGACCCGCGGTGACCCTGTGGCGCGTGTGAGTGTTCCTGTGCCCAGCAGGTTGTTTATGTCCAGCCTGGGAGGGAGCACAGCTTTTCCCAAGAGCAAATGTGTACCAAGGACCAAACGTAAAAGCAAACTCACACAGAGACAGGAAAAGAACCTTCCAGCCAAAGGACCATGTGTTTCAGCCTCTTTGTATGTGCATATGTGGTACTGGGGGTGAAACCCAGAGGCTTTTCTACCTCCAGGCTACACTCCCAGACCTATTTTATACTTTATTTGGAAACAGGGTCTCACTAACTTGCTGAGAACCTCACTCAGTAGCTGAGGCTGGCCTCGAACGTGTGCGATCCTCCTGTCTCAGCCTCCCAAGCGCGGGGATTACAAGCGTGCGCCACCACGCCCGGCTCTATTTCAGCCTCTTCAAGTGCTGCACACGTCCTACTTCCAAGCAGGTGGTCCAAGCGGGGTACAAGCCCAGACTCCGAGCCAGGACAACTGCAAGTTCAAGGCCAGCCTCAGCAACTTAGCTAGACCCTATCTCAAAATAAAAAAGGCCAGGGCATAATATGGTGGAGAATGTCACTGGGTTCAATCCCCAGTACAAAAAAAAAAGGCCACCTGAGCCCCCAACACCCCTCGTCTCCAGTACATATCTAAACAGGACCAGCGGCAGCAGCCTTTGTGGTCCCTATGTTGGAGATCCCAATACCCTCCCTGCTGGGCTAATGCCTGGGATTTGCCCAATCATCTGCTCGTTCTCTTGGCAGGGCTGGCTGGTTCTAAGGGCTTTCCTGGAGACCTGAAGCAGCCTCCCTGTTATCTGACCTGGGGATACAGCATTCAACTATCTCACATGGAAGAAACTCTCAAAACCAGACCACCCTGTTCCAACGTGGCGCCTTTCCGAATACGTGACCCTGTTGTCCAATGATTTCCTGCAGCAGATGGAGAGGAAAAAGAGAATCTAACAATTGCACACAAACCGGGCCAAACCGAGAGTACTTTTCAAAAGTACGCTTGTCCTTATTTATTTCACACTGGCTCTCTCAAGGGGAGAAGAAAAATACACATTTTAAAAAATGATCCATCATTTCCTCACGATAATAAAAAAAAAACATGGTCCATAAACATACATTTTTCCCCACTCAGGAATGGTCTCTTTAAAAAAAAAAGGGGAGGTTCCCGAAAGAAGGCTCTCCTTCTACCGAACCTTGTGTTTTCAGCTTTTGATGCATGGCAAAAGCAGGACTTTTTTGGTGATAGGATAACATTCAGCCCCTTACTGCTGACTGACCCCTCACCCCCGCCGTGCTGGGGATTAGACCCAAGGGCATTCTACGGAGACATACTATTTTGAAAGAAGGGCTTACTAGGTTGCTGAAGCTAGCCTCAATTGAAAATGATCTTGACTTAACCTCCCAAGTACTGATATTCTAGGTGTGTGCCACCATGCTTGGCTCATGGGCACATTCTTATTTTTATTTTTCTCCAGCCCAATTTTATTTCTTGTTTGGAAACAGTCTTACTTGGTTGCTGAGAGCCTTCCTAAATTGCCGAGGCTGGCTTTGAACCTGCGTTCCTCCTGCTTCAGCCTCCCAAGTACTGGGATTACAAGTGTGTCACCACACCCATTTTATGAGCACTTTTTTTTTTTTTTCGGGTCTGAGGATGGAACCCAGGGGCATTCGACTTCCGAGCCACACCCCCCTGCCCTATTTTTATTCTTTATTTTGAAACAGGGTCTCACGAAGTTGCAGAGGGCCTCACTAAGTAGCTGAGGCTGTCCGTTAACTGTGATCCTCAGGTCTCAGCCTCCCGAATGCTGGGATTACAAGCGTGGGCCACCAGGCTCAGCCTCATTTTTTTTTTAAATAAAGGGAGGAGTCAATAGAGACTAGAGTCTTTTTTTTTTTTTTTTTTGGTACTGGGGCGTTTGAACTCAGTAGCTTTCTACTTTTGAGCTACACTCCTAGCCCTTTTTATTATTTTTATTTTAGTTTTTTATTCTTCTTTTTGTGGTTCTGGGGGTGGAACCCAGGGATATTCTACCTCTGAGCTACACCCCCAGCCCTATTTTTTTATTCTTTATTTTGAAACAGGGTCTCACTAAATTCCAAAGGGCCTCACTAAGTAATTGAAGCTGTCCATGAATCGCGATCCTCCTGTCTCAGCCTCCTGAATGCTGGGATTACACGCCTGCGGCACCACGCCCAGCTCACCTTTTATAATGGCCTAGATTTTAAATCCTTTTAGGCTTTCCTTTCCTTTCACAGTGCAGTTTTCCATTAGTTTCTGGTCTCACACATCTATAATACTAACCGGGGTTTCAAATACCCGTTAACACTCTTTCCACCCGAGAATGAAGGTATTGACGAATACGCCACTGCCTGAGCCTTCTGCGCTACAGTGGGCACGTGCAGTTCTAGTTACACTAGCGAGAGGCGTTCTAGCTTCCAAACGTTAGAAATGCTATTAAAAGGCCGGGCGTGGTGGCGCACGCTTGTCATCCTAGCATTCGGGAGGCCGAGACTGGAGGATCACAGTTCGTGGCCAGCCTCAGTTACTTAGTGAGGGCCCTCCGAAACTCAGTGAGACCCTGTTTCAAAATAAAGAATAAAAAATCAGGCTGGGGGTGTAGCTAAAAGGTAGAATGCCCCTGGGTTCCATCCCCAGTACCATAAAAAGAAAAAGAAAGAAAGGAAAAAAGAAAAGAAATGCTATTAAAAATTCACCGCAGCTAGGTGTGGTGGCGCACACTTGTAATCCCCGCGCTTGGGAGGCTGAGACAGGAGGATCGCGCAGGTTTGAAGCCAGTCTCTCCTGGCTTAAGAGACCCTGTTTCCAAATAAAAAATATAAAATAGGTCTGGGAGTGTAGCCCGGAGGTAGAAGGCCCCTGGGTTCCAGCCCCAGTACCACCGTGGGGGGAGGGGATTCACTGCATGCTGGTCGGGCATGGTGGCACATGCCTATAGTCCCAGTACTTGGGTTGCAACACCCAGGAAGGAAAAGGAGGGAGGGAAGGAAAGGGGAGGGATGTGGCTTGGAGGAAGAATGCCCCTGGGTCCAATCCCCAGTACCCCCCCACACGCACACACAATCACTAAACCGTGGGGAAGGCGCTCCAGCCTTCCGTAGAGTTAGAAGTTACTTCAGGTCCCTTAGGGCCTGTGTCTGGGCCTCCGGTGAAAAACCTCCCAAGACCTCAAGTCCTCACCACTGCAAACAGGGCCGGAGCCCGTGACTCTGCTGGCCTGCCTGATACTGTAATACCATCACATTATCTTCCACAAAAGGGAGATGAACAACTACTTTTCTGGGGTAATGAACCCTACCTCACACCATATCCTAGAATTAGCTAAAAATGGACCATGAGCTCAGATTAGAAAACTCACTGAGGAAACCACGGGCATGCTTTTCCATGACCTAGGATTCTGTGATGATCTCTTAAACACAATACCTAAAACACAAATGATAAGACGAAAAGGTCGAGAAACTGGACTTAATCAAAATGAAGGCCTTTTGTGCCATTGAGAAAAGCAAAAGACAACCCACCAAACAGGAAAGCGTGGTGGTAAATCCTAAGTCTGATAAGGATCGCGCGCCCAGAATACATTAAAAACTCTTACAACTCAACAGTGAAGGCAAATATCCCAATCTTACACGGCCAAAGGTTCTGATTTTCTTCCTTTTAAAGAAGATACACCCAGGGTGGATCAGTAGGTAAAAAAAGTGTTGACCATCACGAGCCGTCAGAGAAGTACAACCCAGGCTACAGCGACATTTCTCACCGACCAGGACAGAGAGTGTTGAACTCGGGTAGAAACTAGAGCCGCGTCCAGTGCGGAGGCGCTGTGAACCGCAGCCTCCCCTCTGCACACCGGCCCTCGGGGCAGCGAGGGACTGAGTTACCACGCGCACAGCAATCTGACCTCGAGGCACACATCCCAGATAACGGAAACCATATGCCCACACGAGAGCTGGTATGTGAGTGTTTACATGGAGCAGCGCCGTTCACTTCAGCCCCAACAGTAGGAGCAACCCACACGGCTACCAACTGATAGACGTGTTACAAAATGTGGTACATGCGCAGTGGAATATTATCCAGCTGTAAACAGGAACAGGGACTGACTTAGGCCACGATACAAATCTTGAAAGCATTATTCTTTTTTTTTTTTTGGGGGGGGACCTGGGGGTTGAACCCGTTCTAGCTCCTAGCTACCCCCAGCCCTATTGTATTTTTTATTTTGAGACAGGGTCTCACTAAGTTGCCGAGGCTGCCCTCTAACTTATGATGTCTTGTGTTAGTGTACCAAGTACTGAGATTAAAGGTATTGTCACTGCACCCGGCTTAGAAGGATTTTTTTTTTTATGATACTGGGAGTGGAACCCAGGGGCTTTTCTACCTCCGGGATAAACTCCCAGACCTATTTTATACTTTATTTGGAAACAGGGTCTCCCCGAGTTGCTGAGAGCCTCACTAAGTAGCTGAGGCTGGCTTTGAACCTGTGCGATCCTCCTGTCTCAGCCTCCCAAGCGCGGGGATTACAAGCGTGCGCTACCATGCCCAGCTATTTATTTGTTTGTTTGTTTGTTTTGTGGTACTGGGGATGGAACCCAGGGGCTTTCTACCTCCAGGCTACCCTCCCAGACGTATTTTTTTATACTTTATTTGGAAACAGGGTCTCACTAAGCTGCTGAGAGCCTCACTAAGTAGCTGAGGCTGGCTTCGAACCTGTGCGATCCTCCTGTCTCAGCCTCCCAAGTGCTGGGATTTCAAGCGTGCGCCACCACGCCCGGCAGAAAGATTATTCTAAATGAGAGAGGCCAGTCTCAAAGGCTTCATGCCATATGATGCTATTTTTTGCAAGCTCAGAAAAATTATTAAAGTCTAGAATAAGCAACTTCACAAAAATAGAAGGTAGGTGAGTGATTCGCAGGGATTTGAAGATAAAGAAGAGTGACTACAAGTTGGGCATGGTGGGGCACACAAGTAGGACCTGGGAGGACTGGGCAGAAGCATAACAAGTTTGAGGCCAACCCCAGCAGCTTAGCAAGACCCTGTTAAAAAAAAAAAAAAAAAACCAGAATGGTGGCATAAATCCATAATCCCAGCACTTGGGAGGCTGAGACAGGAGGATTGCAGGTTCAGGGCCAGCCTCAGCAGTTTAGTGAGGCCCTCTGCAATTTAGTAAGACTCTGTTTCAGAATAAAGAATAAAAAATAGGGCCGTGGGTAGAGCTCAGAGGTAGAATGCCCCTGGGTTCAACCCCCAGCTCCATAAAAATAAGTTAGTAAGTGCGTACCTACATACATACATGGGCGGAGGGGGGACAGCTCAGTCCAGAGCACTGCTGGGTTCGATTCCCAGTACCACAATAAAAGCAAAAAAGAAAAAGACTGCGGGTGAGTAGGAGTTTCTTTTCAGGGTAATGAACATTCTGGAGGTTAACTGCACGACTCTGTGAAGATACTAAAAACCACAGAATTGCCGGGCGTGGTGGCGCACGCTTGTAATCCCCGCGCTTGGGAGGCGGAGACAGGAGGATCGCGCTGGCTCAGAGCCAGCCTCGCTGGCTTAAGAGACCCTGTTTCCAAATTAAAAAATATAAAATAGGTCTGGGAGTGTAGCCTGGCGGTAGAAGGGCTTCCAGGAACCCCAGTACCACCAAAAAGAAAAGAAAAGAAAAGAAAAAAACCCCCACAGAATTGCACCCTCTAATTTACCTTTAAAAGGGTAAATTTTTTAGTACGTGAATTTATATGTAAGTAAATAGCCTACACATTTCTTAAGCCATTAAGGAAATAAGAGAAAAACTCTTGTGTAGTATTTCTGGAAATCGGCCTAAACCTTCATATCCATCTGGAACGGCCACACCATGGTCCCCAGCGCTGCCCGCTGGGCCGACGGGGCAGCTCTGCACACACACTGGGCCGACGGGGCAGCTCTGCACACACACAGCTGCGTCTACGTCCTTCCCAGAGCTCGCCATCTGCCCGGGCCGGGCTGGAGTTTGGGGACTGGGGCTTTTCAGAAGCCATGTACGCGTCAAAGCCAGCGTTGGGAGCCTCTGTCCTAGAATTTGAGCTCTCAGGAGTCCCCGGCGTTGGTTTAGAGATCTAGTATTCTATCCTTTCTCATAAACATGAGACAAAACAACATTTAAATGCTTCCTGATTTCTGTTTTGGCTGAACTCAGTTTTTATTTTCTCTTCCACATTTAAAAAAAATTTTTTCAATGTTTTGGGATCAGCGGATTGGCATTTTATGACCAGCCTCCTAAAGACAAGATGTCTGGGATGCTCCTAAGTTCTCATCTGGGGCCGGAGCACGGGCCAATGATAATATCATCACTGGGCACCTAACTTAGCTTTTCCTCTTCTTTAAGTACTGGGGATTGAACCCAGGGACGGTCTACCTCTGACCTACACCCAACAGCCCTTCTATTTTTTACTTTAGGGCCTGGCTACACTGCGGAGTCTGGCCTTGGACCTGAGATTCTCCAGTCTCAGCCTCCCAAGTCCTGCTTCCGTGGCTACGTCCTTTTTCCTCCTTAGTCTGGCTTGCGATCACTGGGAACACTACCTGAGCACAGGGGCGAGGAGAGGGCCCAGCATCACCTGGCCTTGCCGAAGAGATGAAAAGCTGGGTGGTCCCTCCAGCGAGCCACCCCAAACATGCGCTTCTGCGTGGACCCCGGCCATCTCCTTATTATCTTCCCACGTGCTGGTGAAACCCACGTCAGGCTTGCATTAGGCTGCCCACGCGTTCCGGAGCCCCAAAGCTGTTTCCAGTTGGCAAAGTCCCGGCCCCTGTGGGCTGCTTATTAGTTTGTGTGGGAGGCGGCCTGGGCCCCAACCCAGCTGCTGACTGTGGGAACTTCCCAGACCGGAGGAGCCTCCCTGAGACCAGACCCCGCGAGCCCGTGCCCCCGGCAGGCTCGAGAACGCCAGGCAAGGCCAGTGCGGCGGTGCACATTTGTAATCCTAGGACTGGGGAGGCTGGGGCAGGAGGATCACAAGTTCGAGGCCAGCACTCAATAGCTTAGCAAAGTAAAAAACTAAAAATAATAAAGGGCTGGGGATGTAGCTCAGAGGTAGAATGCCCCAGGTTCAATCCCCAGTGTCAAAAACTACTTAAAAGAACAGACAGCAGGCAGCCGGGCTGGGCTCTATCCTTTGTTCATAACCGTCCAGTGATTTTCTCCAAGTTCCCCAGGCAGCCGCATCCCTCTTTCTCACTTACCCAGCTGTCTGACAAGCTGAATTCTAATCTGGGTTTCTTCACAATGTTACCTTTCACTAAAAGCTAATAAAACCCCAAACAGGAAATTCAGGAGTAGGGGAGATGTCACGTGACTGGCCGAAGGCTGCTAGTTGGCGTGGTTGCTTTCAGGCGGTCCCGCCGCCGTCTGGGGCTTCAAGCCCTCACCCACCTTCGCAGCCTTAAAGAAGGCCTTTGTTTTTGCAGGGAATTTTGTCCCAGCCCTTTCAGAACAGGCCTGTGACCAAGCTTCCAGGACCCCCACGCCCTCCCTGCACCTGCCATACCCCACTCCTGTGCCTGAGGCTCAGGCGTGGACGGCAGAGCTGACAGCCGCCAGGAGAGTAGGGTGGCCAAGCCACCGCAGGCAAGACCCCAGAGACGGACTCTCGGCACACCTGGAGGGCCGGTGTGCCGAGACAGGAGGATCGCAAGCTCATGCCTGGCTCGGTAACCTGGTGAGTCCCTCAGCATCTTAGTGAGACCCTCTTTTCAAATAAAAAAGGCTGGAGGCATAGCTCAGAGGTAGAATGTGCTCGGGTTCAATCCCCAGTACCAAAAAAAAAAAAAAAAGCCAAAAAAAGCCAGCAGCTTAGCAAAGATAATGTTTTGTTAACAGCAAAATGCAAGGAGAAAGCCGGGCGTGGTGGCGCACGCTTTTAATCCCCACGCTTGGGAGACGGAGACAGCCCAGTACCACAAAAAAAAAAAAAAAAAAAAAAAAAAAAAAAAAAAAAAAGCAAAGAGAAAGGCAAAGGTTTAGGCTAAATTCTCAAAACTCTTTTTGGACTCAAAAGTCAAACACACTATCAAGTCATTCATTCATTCATTTTGTGGTACTGGGGGTAAAACTCAGGGGCTACACCTTCAGCCCTATTTTTTTTAATTCTTTATTTTTTATTATTTTATTTTATTTATTTATTTTTTTGGGGGTAGTACTAGGGGTGGAACCCAGAGGCTTTCTACCTCCAGGCTATACTCTCAGACCTTTTTTTAAATATTTTATTTGGAAACAGGGTCTCACTGAGTTGCTGAGAGCCTCACTAAGTAGCTGAGGCTGGCTTCGAACCCGTGCGATCCTCCTGTCTCAGCCTCCCAAGCGCGGGGATGACAAGCGTGCGCCACCACGCCCGGCTAATTCTTTATTTTGAAACAGGGTCTCGTGGAGTTGCAAAAGGCCTCACTAAGTAGAAGCGGAGGCTGTCTCCTGTCTCGGCCTCCCTGGGATTACAAGCGTGAGCCACCAGGCCCAGCAAAATCATTTATTTTTGAATTTTGTTTTGATTGCAGAGAACTGAAGCAATTTTTTTCCCCCCGGTGTTGGTACTGGGGATTGAACTTAAGGAAGCTACATTCCCTGCTCCTCCCTTTTAATTTCTTACTTTTGAAACAGGATCTTATTACATTGTTGAGGCTGTCCTCGAGCCTGCAACCCTCTTGCCTCGGCCTCACAAGTACTGGGATTGTAGGCGTGCACTACCACGTCTGGCTTGAAACAAAATCTTGGTTTTTAGTAGGCTGCTCTTTGCTGTGAGGCTAGTCTGTAGTCAAATCAAATCTTTTGTGTGTGCACATGTGTGTGTGTGTGTGTGTGTGTGTGTGTGTGTGTGTGTGTTTGCCTGGGAACTGAATTTGGGGCATTCTATTCTATTTACTTTCCCTCAATCCCTAGGAATTAAGCCCGGGGGCAGTCTACCTGGGCTCCGAGCTACATCCCTATCCTGATTTTACTTTTTACTTTGAAACAGGGTCTTGCCAAGTGGTTCCTTTGTGGTAGAAAAGTTATTAAAATGGAAGGCTAGGATGTGGGCGATCTGGCTGCGACATCTGTCACCCCACTGATCGCCAGGGTTGATTCGGCTGCTCTGGCTGGCGAGGCGGGCGTCCCCTTCCTCCCTCACCCTCCATGTGCGTCCCTCCCGAAGCTGCGCGCTCGGTCGAAGGGGACGACCTTCCCGAGTAGAGAAGGACCGGTCTTGGTCAAGGGCATACGAGTAGCTGCGCTCCCCTGCTAGACCCTCCAAACAAGCTCTCAAGGTCCATTTGTAGGAGAACGTAGGGTAGTCAAGCTCCCAAGACTCCAGACACATCCGAATGAGGCGCTGCACGTGGCAGTCTGCCTTTCTTTAAAATAAAATAAAATAAAATGGAAGGCTATGTGTACAGGCAACTGACTAAAGAAAACTTCTTAAGTCACACGTGTAAGTCTTAGCTTACTCAGGAATGTCCTGCAGTCACTAACTGCCACGTTTCAACTTCTGTAAGCCCGCCGGCCTCCTTCTGCACTTTGGTCTATAAAATGAGAGCTCGTGCCAGGATTTCCCAGAAGCTATCCTGTCTGCGGCCCGTCAGTATAATAAACTTCCTCTTTACTACCCTAATTGGCGTTACATCAATTATTCCAGAGAATTTCTGCAACATCTCTGGAGGCCCCAGTAACATCCCCACGCCAAGACCCGCGCTGATCAGGGGCTGCTGTTCCTGGACTCAGCAGCCCAGCGGGGGTCCCTGGAACTGGGAAAGTGTGCAACCTCGAGGGTATTCTGGGGTCTCCTCCCAGTAGGACCAGGAGGACTGTGGTACCCTGTCCAAAGCCTCTGGGCGGAGGATGCCGTTTGACGAGTGTCCAGGCAAGGTGAGGGCCCGCGGGTGACTAGGTAGTGGAAAGCTGGTGCAGGAATGATCACACTTCCAGACTGCATCCAAAGCCTCCGTGCTCACTCAGAGGTGGAAGCGGTCTCCACCTCCATCTCGATGTGTATTCCGAGGTGGAACTGGGCTCTCTGGAGCCTCGGTGTGTATGCTAAGGTAAACCTGAGCCATATTTCCAAGGTGATACCAGTATCCACAGGGACAGGAATTTAAAATGGGAATGTAAACCGGGAGTGGTGGCGCACGCTTGTAATCCCAACATTTGGGAGGCTGAGACAGGAGGATCGCCCAGGCTAGCCTCAGCTACTTAGTGAGGCCTTTTGCAACTCGGCGAGACCCTGTTTCAAAATAAAGAATAAAAGCCAGGCGTGGTGGCACACGCTTGTAATCCCCGCGCTTGGGAGGCAGAGACAGGAGAATCGCGCAGGTTCCAAGCCAGCTGCGCGCGCTGGCTTAGGAGACCCTGTTTCCAAATAAAAATGTAAAAATAGGTCTGGGAGTGGAGCCCTGAGGTAGAAGGGCTTCCAGGAACCCCAGTACCACCAAAAAAAAAAAAAAAAAAAGGTCTGGGAGTATAGCCCAGAGGTAGAGAGTATAGCCCGCAGGTAGAAAGCCTCTGGGATCAACCCCAAGTACCACCAAAAAAAAAAAAAAAAGAATAAAAAATAGGGCTGGGGGTGTAGCTTGGAGGGAGAATGCCCCAGGTTCCATCCCCATTACCGGAAAAAAAAAAAAAAAAAAAAAAAAAAAAAAAAAAAGAATGTATAACTTCTGAATGAAAGGTGCGTGAATCTATGAATGACTGGGAGGGTCTTACAGCCCTGTGACTACGAGATCACAGGCCCTAATCCTGGGATCCACTGGAAGTCATTTCACCTAGGTGAGCACTCACCCTCCGTAAGAGAGGGGTGACCAGGTGGGGGTTACACACATGGCTCTATATTAAGACTTCCTTATCTCCAAACCCAGGAGGCCGGCCAGGCGGGCATCTGCTTGGGAGAGACTTGTCCTCTTCACCCCCACCCTACATACCACATGGGGTTAGGAGCATATAAACTCCACATACTGTTACGAGATCCCCCGTTTCCTCCAGACAGTCATGGGTTTGACACACTCTCAATGCTGAACTCACATAATTCTCAAAGCCATGCTGGACAGCTTTTTTGTGTGCGTGGTACTGGGGGTGCTGGACAATTTTATGCTGAGTTTTTCTGGCGACTACAAGTAGAGCTAAGACCTGCTAAGCACAAGACGGTGAGGTCGAGGGGTCCTAGTTCCACATGGACTGGCCACCAGATGGGGCTTTGGACTTGGGCCTGGTCCTTAGGGTCTGAGACATTTGCACGGGGCCACCATGCCACACCACCTTCGGCTCCTGGTATCTTCTGGCCCTAAACCCTCCTGGGTGGCTTCACTGACAACATACCAGGCTCCTCTCTTCCCCAAGCTGTCCTAGCTGCCAGGAGCACAGAACCCAAACGCACCCAGCCGGCGGCCCTGCCGGCCCCTACAGAAGATGAGGTTACGCTCCCTCCTGACCGACTCCAGATACCCGAGGCCCATGCCGGGCAGCCACACACAGCCATCCCCACTGACCTCTGAACCACTGACAGAAGCACCCTGGTCTGTCTCCAAGATGGAGACAGACCAACCACACCCACTCTGAGGCTAGACCCCCCCCAACCCCCGGTCCCAAAGGAACAAATAGCCACTTGGGTTTTCCCCCCAACCTCTGTTCAACAGGGAAGAGCTGGTACCACTCTGTTTGCTACGAGAGATGCCAGGCCCTCCCTCCTGTAAGAGCACGGCAGATCCGCCGCTGGGCCGGAAACTCTCCTTTATCCAACCATGGCCACTACTGGTCTTCTGAACTGGCAGTAACACACCCGTCCTTATTCCAAAAAGCCACGAGACATGATAAATTTGCTAACCTCATGAAAACCCACAGATCAACTTGGGATGACGGCCCCCAACTCCTAGCAACTCTTTGACTCCGTGGACAGATGTGGAGTCCTCTAGGCAATCAGCCTCAGCCAGCTGGCTGAATCACCAGGATCTGCATGCCTGGCACTCGACGACCCACATACGGAAGAGGGGACCCGAGCTCCAAACCAAACGAGGAGAGCCATCCTTGCGGGGGCCAGAGCGGGGGCACGGCGCGCCATCCACTTGACGTGAGGGAGTGAGGTGACCCAGGGAGAGCGAGCCCCCTGGCCAATTCTATGTCAGACCCTGTGATGCCTGTCAGGATGCACCCCATTCAACCCAGAAGCTCCCGAGAACCAGTCCATGGTGAACACCGCCTCTGCTACCCAATGATGTGATATAGAGACTACAATACCTGGAAGGGTTCGCGGAGAGCACCCCAGATGCAGCTCTCCGATACCGAAGCCCTTGGCTGGGGCTCCGAGTCCAACCGAGAGGGAATGGGCTCAGCTGCAATAGCCCCCAAGAGCCCATGGGCAACACTGATCTCAGGGGCCGAACCGTACACTTCTTTCTAGATGCTGGGACGGTTATGTCTACCGTGACCACCCCAACAGGGAGACTCACGAAGGACTCGGTCACCATTATTGGAGCAATGGGGTCCACTGAGAGACGGGCCTTCCCTGGCCAGAGGTCCTATTGTTTAGGATGCGTTGCGCCCATCGGAAGCGTAGGCACTCCCACTTTGAAATCCTCTTTGGGCATCCTCCCCCATTACTCCCCAGGAACTCAGGGGACCTCAGGAAGTCGGGGAGACTCACCTACAGTGATTTTACTTTTTGTGTGTGTGTGTGGTACTGGGGGTGGAACCCAGAGGCTTTCTACCTCCGGGCTATACTTCCAGACCTTTTTTATATTTTATTTGGAAACAGGGTCTCACTAAGTTGCTGAGAGCCTCACTAAGTAGCTGAGGCTGGCTTCGAACCTGTGCGATCCTCCTGTCTCAGCCTCCCAAGCGCGGGGATTACAAGTGTGCGCCACCGCGACCGGCTTCCTACAGTGATTTTAAAAGCCCTCGTTAACACTGCCAAAGAGATTGCTGAGTGTCTAAACCTGCCTCCTCCCCTGATCATACAAGACCCTATATGCCCCTGGAATCCGGGAGAGTGGGTTTGGGTAAAAGTCCCAGTGTAGGGTAGCCTAGACCCCAGGCGAGAGGGACCATACCAAGTTATTCTCACTACTACCTCAGCCTCTGGAGTTGTGGGTGTCGAGCAATGGATCTACCATTCCCGCGTGGAGGTGGTTTCCAGCCCAGAACACACCCAAACCACCCCATGGCTATAAATTTCTAAACCGGGTTGAGGTATCTCTGTGGACTCCCTGTCCCCGATAACGCTGATGCTGACGATGGACCCAACGACAAACGAATCCTGCCAGACTTGCTTCTCAGGCCCCGTATCATTAACCTTAACCAGGGTTATCAGGCATCAGCTAGAAGCAGAACAGGTGCAGGCGTTGCACCAGGAATACCACAGGTCCCCATAGCATGAAATAAAGTCATAAGGGGTTATGTCGGTGAAGAGGAGGGAATGAAGTCGAAAAGTTACGAAAATGGAAGGCAGTGGATCCAGGTAACCGCCTAAGAAAAGGCCATAAGTCCGTGACTTAGTCCGGAATTTTATTTATTTACTTATTTTGTGGTGTTGGAGATTGAACCCAGGGGCATTTTACCTCCAGGCTACACCCCGCCCAAGTTTTTATTCTTTTATTTTTTGAAACAGGGCCACGCCAAGTTGTAGAGAGCCTCACTAAGTAGCTGAGGCTGGCCGCGAATCCGGATCCTCCCGTCTCAGCCTCCACGTACTGGGATTGCAAGCTCAAGCCGCAACGCTTGGCCACTCAGGAATTTTCTACAATCACTAACTGGCACGTGCCAACTTCCGTAAGCCTGCCTGCCTACTTCTGCCCTTTGTTCTATAAAATGAGAGCTCACGAGGAGCGCAGGGATGGAGTTTTTCAGGAGCTATCCTCTCTTCAGCCCACCAGTGTAATAAACCCTAACTGGTGCTGGGTCATTTACTCCAGAGACTGTCTGCAACACTTTCCTTATCGTCCTGAGCCAGGGAGCCGCGCCGAGGCACCACGTCCTGGGTTCCCAGACCACACTGCCTCCCCACGCTACCCAACATGGCTCGTGATTTCTTCTGATAAGTATGAAGAGCGGACGAGGTGTACGCAAACTTGCGCCGAACACAGGAGGAGCCGGGATGACCACCTCCTCGACCCCACCGAGTCAGGAGAGCATCCGCCGGATGCTGCGTCGGCACTAACTGCTGCTGGGTACCAAGTCCCAACCCAGTACATCACAAGAAGGTCCCTAAGAGACAGAGAGCGGCCCCCGCCCCTCCAGAGCCACCCCTTAGTCTGCTGACCCGTGAGACTTCACCAGCCATGCTTTATTCTAATTTTGCATTTTTACGTGTTGAGAATGGGATTAAAAAAATAACAATCATTTGGGCATGGTGGCACATGCCTGTAATTCCAGTACTCAGGAGGCTGAAACAGGAAGATGGCAGGTTCGAGGCCAGCCTCGGCAACTTAGTGAGACCTTCAGCAACTGGGCAAGACCCTGTTTCAAAATTCAAGAGGGGAAAAGGTAGGGGTGTAGCTCAGTGATACACCAGAGGTGTATGGACATTCTCAGAGGTAGAATGTCCCTGGGTTCCAGCCCCATTACCACAAAATAATACTGATCCGTCACCATCAATTCCAGTGTTCAAGAAATCCCGCTGGCTCCACAGCGGAGAGTCTGAAATCACGAGATGACCTTGCAGCACTCCTGAATCTCACCGCGGAGGATGCTCACACAGTGGGGAAGGTACCAGTTCTAGCTGAGGCTGGTCCTAAACTTCTGGTCCTCCTGTCTCAGCCTCCCAAGTGCTGGAACAACAGGCGTGCACCACTGCGTTCAGCTCGCTCGGCCTTCCTTCCTTCCTTCTTTCCTTCCTTCCTCCTCCTCCCTCCCTTCCTTCTTCCCTTCTTTCTTTACTTCCTTCTTTGTATTGAGGATTGAACTCAAGGGCATTCTACCTCCAAGCCACCCTGCTATTTCTTAATTTTTATTTCGAACGGGGAGGGTCTCACTAGGTTGATGGGTCTCACCACTCGCTGAGGCTGTCCTTGAACCTGCATTCTTCCTGTCTCTGCCTCTCAAGTACAGGGGTTACAAGTCTATCCCACCACGTCCATCTTTATCCTTTCTGATTCTTGGTTTTCTAACTATAAAGCAGGCATAAGCCCCACCCCAGAGGACGGCAGATATAAAATGCAGCTGTCCTTTAGAAGCCATGGCCCTTGACCTCGATACACTTACTGGAGGAAGCTGCAGCCTCCCAAGGCCTTGCCCGGGACCTCCCAGCAGGCCTGGCCCGGGCATCCCGCACCATCAGAGCGCCTGGGCGACTCTGCGCAGCTGGGCTGGGATTCACCTCGGTGGCAGAACGCTGCCACAGGGGCGTGCTCCGTGACACACCAGCTGTCACCACCGAGGCGTCCCCGGTCTCGCTGCCCTATCTGTCTTTTAAAAAATGCTCACATCCTCAATCAAAAGTCTCCTAGGGCTTTAACCGTCGTTCCTGGGCAGGGGACCTCTGGCAAGTTAAAAAGTTCAAAGACAGGAAGGAGAAGGTGGTAGCTGGAGGGAGAGGAAACTTGGGATTTCATGGGCAAAGAGCTGCGGTTTGGGAAGATGAGGAGTGGGAGGGTGGTGATTGCGCAATGATTATTCTGTAGGTGGGTACTGGGGATTAAACCAGGCGCATTCTACTGCATTCTCTTTATTTATTTATTTGTTTATTTTTTATTTTTGCAGTACTGGGGATGGAACTCAGGGGCATTCTACCTCTAAGCTACACCACCAGCACTTTTTTTTTTTTTTTTTGGTGGTACTGGGGATAGAACCCTTCCACCTCTGGGCTACACTCCCAGAGCTACTTTTTATATTTTATTTGGAAACAGGGTCTCTTAAACCAGCGAGGCTGGCTTCGAACTTGCGCGATTCTCCTGTTTCCACCTCCCAAGCGTGGGGATTACAAGCATTCACCGCCATGTCCGGCACCAGCCCTATTTTTTATTCTTTGTTTTGAAACAGGGTCTCACTGAGTTGCAAAGGGCCTCACTAAGTAGCTGAGGCTGTCTGAGAACCATGATCCTCCTGTCTCAGCCTTCCGAATGCCAGGATTTTAAGTGTGCGTCACCACGCCTGGTTCCCAGCAGCCCTATTCTACTTACTGACTTATATTTTAGAACAGGGCCTCACTAAATTGCCGAGGCTGTCCTTGAGCCTGCAATCCTCCTGTCTGAGCCTCCCAAGTCCTAGGATTACAGGTGTGCATCACCACGCCCGGCTGGCCCTAACACGTTGACAGTGGTGCTAAGGAAACACTCAGAGGGTAGGCGCTGTTCTAGGAATGTGGCCCCCTATCGAGTCTGCCCTGACTCGATCCTCACTCCACAGCTGTGAAGAGGCGCAAGAGAAACACTGGCCCGAGCTCATCAGAGTGGAAGGCGGCAGGAATGGGGGAGCCCTGGTGGCAGGCCAGCCTCGGCTCCTAAACAAGTGCTCTGAGGAAGGGCTGTTGGGAGCCCCGCTGTCCACACCTGTGCCTTGGGGTGGGACGCAGAGGGCGCAGGGGGCCTCAGATGGCTTCGTGCCCGCCTTGCGAATCGTCTGCAGTAAAACCACTCATGAATTACTTTCAGACAGGCCAGGCACGGTGGCACACACTTGTAATCCCAGCATTCGGGAGGCTGAGACAGGAGGTGCGTAGTGAGGCCCTCTGCAACTCAGTGAGAGCCTGTTTCAAAAATAAAGAATAGCCGGGCGTGGTGGCGCACGCTTGTAATCCCCGCACTTGGGAGGCTGAGACAGGAGGATCGCGCAGGTTCAAAGCCAGCCTCAGCTACGTAGTGAGACCCTGTTTCAAAAAAAGTATAAAATAGGTCTGGGAGGATAGCCCGGAGGTAGAAAGGCCCTGGGTTCCACCCCAGTACCACATATACACAAAATAATAATGAAGAAAGAAAGAAGAAAAAATAGGGCTGGGTGTAGCTCGAAGGCAGAAACCCCCTGGGCTCAATCCCCAGTACAGAAAAAAAAAAAAAAACTTGTAGACAGAGCAGCACATTTGAAGGGATTCAACCTGAGCCAGCGTGCACATGAGTGCACATCTTTGCAACTGGGAGTCCACAGAAACCAGGATGGTTTCTGCTGCCTCTTCCCAAGGACTGGAAGGGGAACTGGCTCTCAACCTCTGGATTTCCTCGCGATCATCAACCGCTCACTGCAGGCAGCCGGAGGGAGGCTCACAGCCGTGACATTCCTCCAGTTTGTCTGGAGGCGCAGGATCCTGGCCGCGCCCGCCGGGCCCCCAGGGCCTCCCTGCCCGCCATCCTGCCCGCCGCGCCTACACGTTTTACTATCCAAAAGAGACCTTTCTCTGGGCAGTCTCCTCTCCTCCGGTTGAGGAAATGCCTGAGTTGTCACTTCCAGAAGGTTCCGTTCTTTCTCTTCTGGTGGAAAGAGAACTTTCTCATCCAGTTCACTCGCCCTTCCTCCACTCCTGAGGGTCCCGTGCTTGGCTGTGCTCGGCTGCCGGCTCCATCCACTAGCCCCTCCCCCACGGTTCCGTCCAGGGCCCACATGGAGGATTTTATCTTTAAGAAACTTTATATATTTGAAATATTTCAAATGGCCGGGCGTGGTGGCGCACGCTTGTCATCCCCGCGCTTGGGAGGTGGAGACAGGAGGATCTCACTGGTTCGGAGCCAGCCGCGCTGGCTTAAGAGACCCTGTTTCCAAATAAAAAATATAAAATAGGTCTGGGAGTGTAGCCCGGAGGTAGAAGGGCTTCCAGGAACCCCAGTACCCCCCCCCCACACACACAGAAATATTTTAAATGACTCAGGGGCGGTGGTGCATGCTTGTAATCCCAGTAATTGGGAGGCTGAGATGGGCAGACCGCAGGATCAAGGCCAGCCCCAGCAGCTTAGTGACACCCTGTTTTGAAATAAAACCTAGCCGGGCGTGGTGGTGCACACTGTAATCCCTGCGCTTGGGAGGCTGAGACAGGAGGGTCGCATGGGTTCGAAGCCAGCCTCGGCTACTTAGTGAGGCTCTCGGCAACTCAGTGAGACCCTGTTTCCAAATAAAGTATAAAATAGGTCTGGGAGTGTAGCCCAGAGGTAGAAAGCCTCTGGGTTCCAGCCCCAGTGCCACACACACACACAAAAAAAAAGAGTAGCACTTCCATACGCTCCAAGTGGCATAGCTGCTAACACTTTTTATATCCGCGCCATCCTCCACTCTCCACTATTCAAAAGTCAAATGCAAACCCGGGCGCGGTGGCGCATGCTTGTAATCCCAGCACTAGGGAGGCTGAGACAGGAGCATTGCACAGGTTCGAAGCCAGCCTCACCTATTTAGTGAGGCTCTCAGCAACTTAATGAGACCCTGTGTCCAAATAAAATAGGAGGTAGAAGGCCCCTGGGTTCCATCGGCAGTACCACAAAAAAATAGTAAATAAAATAAGTAAGTAAAAAGTCGAATGCATAGACACTGTCCTTTACCGCTAAATGTGCCAGCATTTCCTAAAGAAGACGTGCTCTAGGGCCAATTAGCTAATCAGGAAAGTAGCACTGGTACCGTAAGTAGCACTGGTACCGTGCTATCACCCAATCTCGACTTTATTCAAATGCTGCCATTGCCCAGAGAAACTGTCCTGATGTCCTTTAGAGCAGGGAAAACAGAAACGGTGACACTGAAGCCCCCGTGGACCGGCCTGCCGCTGCGGGAGGTGCTCAGACTCGCTCCGTGTGAGCCCCCGAGCCACACCTGGCACCGCCCACCTGTCTGCACAAGTTACTTTCCACTCTGCACTCCGCTCTCCACTGCTCAGGAAGAAAAGCAGACAAAGAAGGCCAGGTGTGGCACCACACCCCCGAAACCTCTGGATTAGGGAAGGTGTGATGGTAGGATCACAGGTTCTAGGCCAGCACAGGCTAACTTCGGAAGACATTGTTTCCAATTAAAAAAAAAAAAAAAAAGTACGAGGGCTCAGAGGTGGAGCTCCGGTGGGCTCAATCCCCAGCACCGCCCGACTAAGGGGACAGAAACGCCACGGGCGCTCAGCCCCATGACCAGCCAGTGGGGCCGCGGCTTCCCCGGAAGAAGCTAGTCCTCGTGCTGACTGCGTGCTCAGTTAGACGACAGGGTGCTGTGTGCTTTGCAAGACCCATCAGTTCCCCACCCACACTTGGTCTCATTGTGGACACCCCGGGAACCAGAGCATACCTGCGTGCTTTGGGCTAAAAGGGGAATCAGCAACTTAGTTTACTCACTTGAAGTACTTAGCACCTCAGGTATGCAGGCCAATAAAGATTAAAAAAAAAAAAAAAAGAGTTGGTCTCTAGTCTTAGCAGGGAATGAGATCTGTATCAAAGATAAAAGCCGGAGGTCAGAGCCAAAGATAAACTCCAGCAGGCCGGGCTGGCTTATTCCTACTCTCCCTTCTGGGGCTTCCCCTCCCAATGGAATGAGTGGACCCCAACGGGCGGTCCAGTGTCACCCCTCTGGGCTGGGACTCCTCCAAACAATCGGGGTCCCTGGGGCCAGGCTGAGCAGGGTGTTCCCACGTGCGGGCCCTCCGCGCCGCTCAGCTGCCCCTGAATGACCGCATGCAGCCTGACGGCCGGGAGCTGCAGGTGCGTCCACACACAGGCCAGCGGGCAGCCAGGAGCGCTCCGGCCAGGGGCTGCCCCCGGAAAGGGAGGCCGTCCCACTGCACCGGCACCATGCGTCGGGAAGACCCCCGAATATGTGCGTGGCACCCGCTGGCCACCAGCTGCGGGGAGGCTGAGCTAGAGAGAAAACGTCACAGGCCACGGACCAGAACCACTCCGTCCTCTTCAGAGGATGGAAGGGCGCCTCCCTGGGTCTATCTGCACCGCTCGGCTGTTCGCCTGACTCCCAGTGACCTCTCAGGACTCTGGCTGACCCAAGAGTTTGTTTAAGATGTCACCAGGAAAAAAATGATCTGCAAAGGACTCAGCGCTATTTAAATAAGGACTGGGAGGATGTGGTCTCCTGCTCGATGGCACTCACTGGGGGCGGCCCAGGAGAAAATATCAAGAACCTGGGCCAAGCTTGGTAGTGCACACTTGTAATCCCAGTCCTTGGGGACTGAGACAGGAGGGAGACAGGAGGATCGCAGGTTCACAGCCAGCCCCAGCTACTTAGTGAGGCCCTCTGCAATTTAGTGAGACCCTGTTTCGAAATAAATAATAAAAAAGCCAGGCGTGGTGGCGCACTCTTATAATCCCAGCATTCGGGAGGCTGAGACAGGAGGATCGCGGTTTGCGGACAACCTTAGCTACCTTGTAAGACCCTTTGCAACTCGGTGAGATTCTGGGGGGGGGGGGAAGAAAAAAGGGCTGGGGATGTAGCTTGGAGGTTGAATGCCTCGGGGATCAATCTCGAGTACTGGGGGGGGGCAGGCAAAACCCCTAAAACATTTGTTTTTGAAGAGGTCCAGGGGAGAGAGGAGCCCACCTGCGCTGCTGCAGTGCCCGTGGGGGAAGGAAGTCTGTTGACAGTGCCCGTACAAATATTTTCAGTGCAGTCCATTGGCAGCTTAGAAAGGAGGACTCGGGCTTCTAGGATCGGGTTCCGTTTAGAAGCAATTCCCCAAAGGTAATTGAAGATAGATCCTCGTCACAATGCAAGACTGTGATTGGCAATTAAAATTAAATTAGCTTGTCTTAATAGAAAAGATGGATTAAGTTCTTAGGCTCCACACCCGGGGTAATTGGTGGGGGAACGTTAGTCAGTGAGAGAGTAAATCTTTACTTGGGAAACAGTAGACTAGCAAGCCAGTTCCCTGAGCAGACAGGCCCAGTTCCTGCGTCATTATTACTTGGATTAGGTTTTCTTCTCCTTCTGTACTGGGGGTGGAACCCAGGGGCATTCTACCTCCATGCCACGACCCTAGCCCTATTTTTATTTGGAATCAGAGTCTTACTAGGTTGACTACTTGCTAAGGCTGTCCTCACACCTGCCCTCCAAGTATTCGAATTATAAGTGCTCGCCACCACACCCCTCTGGGTTACATTTATTCTCTATTAATGTTAGAATCCCAGTAGATTGTTAAAAGGACAGGGAAACAGGTAACAACAGCAACAAGTCCATCATCAAAGACTCACAAAAGTTAACATTTTTCTCAAATTCATCTCTCTCTTTTTTTTTTTTTTTTTGCAGTACTGGGGATAGAACGGAGGGGTATTCTCATACCCAGCCCTGTTTTTTATTCTTTACTTTGAAACGGGATCTCACTGAGTTGCAGAGGGCCTCACTAAGCAGCTGAGGCTGGCCACGATCCTCCTGTCTCAGCCTCCCAAGGGCTGGGATAACAAGCGTGTGCCCGGCTTTTTTTTTTTTTTTTTTTAATAAAATAAGTGTCCCAGCACCAGATGAAGCCACCTGTCCTGCAGAAGCAGCCACGCACATCCATCCCTGTTTCTACAGATCTGCCATTGTTCACGGGACATAAACAGAATGTAATACTGTTCTGTGTGGGTTTTTTATCTTTTGATCACGAAATAATTACAGATTCAAGAGAAATTGAAAGCAAACAGAGGTCCTCCCAGCTTCCCGCCCACAAGGCTCAAGTCTTGTATAACCAACGTTAGCCGCAGCTCCCTCAGATTTCACCACTAGTTAAAAAAATAAAAAGCACTCCCCATGTGTACAGAGCTCTGCATGGTTTTACCCATGTAAAGCTTCTTTTTTTCCTTCTAGTACTAGGATTGAAGCCAGGAATTCTCTACCCATGAGCTACACACCCAGCCCTTTTTATTTTTATTTATTTTATTTTATTTTATTTATTTATTTATTTATTTTGGTGGTACTGGGGTTCCTGGAAACCCTTCTCCGGGCTACACTCCCAGACCTATTTTATATTTTTATTTGGAAACAGGGTCTCTTAAGCCAGCGAGGCTGGCTTCGAACCTGCGCGATCCGCCTGTCTCAGCCTCCCAAGCGCGGGAATGACAAGCGTGCGCCACCACGCCCGGCCTTATTTTTATTTTTTTGAGGCATAAGCTCACTAATTGTTTTATTTTGAAGCTGAGACTAGCCTCAAATTTGTGATCCTCCTGCCTTGGCTTCCGGAGTCTCTGGAATTCCAGCTGTGCACCGCCGCCTGGGTAGATGTGCAGCTGTGTGCAGTATTACAATCAAGATATATCTACCACAGCACACCCTCATGCTAGTCTTTTACAGAAACCCATCCTTATCCCTCAGCAGTCAAGAATATCTTCCTCTTCTGTGAGACTTTGTAACTGCGAGAGTATCCTATATGCTAGGTGTGGTGGCGCACGCCTGTATCCCAGTACTTGGGAGGCTGAGACAGGAAGGTCGCAGGTTCCAGAACAAGCCCTGCAACTCGTGAGACTCATCACACTAGTGAGACCCCGCTTCAAAACAAACTGGAGGCGGGCGTGGTGCCGCAGCCTGTAGTCCCAGCATTTTGGAGGCCGAGATCGGAGGATCATGGTTCGTTGACAGCCACGGCTACGGAGTGAAGAGGCCCTTTGCAATTCAGTGAGACCTCGCTTCAAAATAAAAAATAATTTAAAAAAATAGAGCTAGGGGTATAGCTCAGAGGTAGAATGCCCCCGAGTTCCATCCCCAGTACCGCAAAAATAAATAATAAAAAAAAAAACTGGGCTGGGAATGTAGCTTGGACATAGATGCCCCTGTTTAATTCTCAGTAACACACACACACACACACACACACACACACACACACACACACGTATTCTTTCAGTGGAATAGTGCAGTATATGGCCTCTGGAGACTGGCTTTTTTACTCAGTATGAGGTTTTGTTTTGTTTTGTTTGGGGGGGACATTCTACAGCCCTTTTATTTTTTATTTTGAAACAAGATCTAGTTAGGTTGCTGAGGTTAGCCTCAAATTTGTGATCCTCTTGTCTGAGCCTCCCAAATAGTGGGATTACACGTGTGTGTCACCATGATTTCCTTGAGGCTCACGGATGGCGTGGCGTGTGAGCAGGTATTTCTTTTTCATTGCTGAGCTGCACTCCATGGCATAGGTGAACAGTTGGTCCAACCTGTCACCAGTGAAGAATACCTGGGTCATTTCCAGTGGGTGCGTACTGGGGATTAAGGTGCTATGAACATTCATACTTGTGTAAATGTCTTTGTGAACACAAGAGAAAGCCCTAGAAGAGCCAAGACAATTTTTACAAAGAAGAAAAGAAGCCAGGCAGGATAGCCCATGCCTGTAATCCCAGTACTTGGGAAGCTGAGACAGGAGGGTCACGGGTTCAAGGCCAGCCTCAGCATCTTTGAGAGGCGCTCTGCAACTTTACAAACAAAACAGGGCTGGGGTGCTCAGAAGTGACCTGGGCTCTATCCCCAGTACCACTCCAAAGTGAATGAATGAACAAACGAACAGAACTTCTCTTTCCCTGGTGCCGGTTTCCTTACTAACTACAATAACCGTGACACCTTGGTACTGGCAGAAGGCTAGATATGTAGATCAATGGGACACAGCAAGAACTCTAAACCAGACCCCACAAGTACGCGCAGTGGGCTGTTGTAATGGTACAAGGCAATCCAAAGGCGGGGAGTGGCCTTTTCAACAAATGTGCGGGACCGACTAGACATCATGACCTCATACAAAGCCGACTGCAAATGCCTCGATGGAAAACATAAAACTTTGGCCACAAAAAAAAAAACAACTTTTAATAAAAAAAAAAGTCAGAGCTCAGCCAGGTGTGGTGGCTCACGCTTGTCATCCCAGCATTCAGGAAGCTGAGACAGGAGGATCGTGGTTCGTGGACAACCTCAGCTACTTAGTGAGGCCCTCTGCAACTCAGTGAGACCCTGCTTCAAAATAAAGAATAAAAAATAGGGCTGGGGGTATAGCTCAGAAGTAGAATACCCCTGGGTTCCATCCCCAGTATTGAAAAAGAAAAAAAAAAAAAAACAGCTCAGAGCTGGGCCCGGTGCACACTTTTTTTTTTTTTTTTTTTTTTTTTTTTGGTGGTACTGGGGTTCCTGGAAGCCCTTCTACCTCCGGGCTACACTCCCAGACCCATTTTTATATTTTTATTTGGAAACAGGGTCTCTTAAGCCAGCGCGGCTGGCTTCGAACCTGCGCGATCCTCCTGTCTCTGCCTCCCAAGCGCGGGGATCACAAGGGTGCGCCACCACGCCCGGCAACATCTCCCCTTCTAGTGGGTCCCAGATGGCAAACATTCCTTCCACTAGACAGGCATAGTTCTGGCTTAAGGAATCACCCAGAAATTCTTTGGGGAGGGATAAGAAGTGAGAGGCCGGAATCCCGGGTTGAACAAGAGTGTCAGGCCCTGTGCAGCTGACAGCCTGGAGGAGGCTGGGAGGAAAATCAGAAGGTGCTGCGCACTTGGCGAACAAGGGGGGTGGAGGGTTACCGGAAAAGACACCTTCTGGGAGCTGGGCGTGGGGGCGCACCCGTGTAATCCCAGCGTTCAGGAGGCTGAGACAGGAGGATCGCCTCAATACTTAGTGAGGCCCTCTGCAACTCAGTGAGACCCTGTTTCAAAATAAAGAATAAAAGCTGGGCGTGGTGGCGCCCGCTTGTAATCCCCGCGCTTGGGAGGCGGAGGAGACAGGGGGATCGCGCAGGTTCAAAGCCAGCCTTGCTGGCGTAAGAGACCCTGTTTCCAAATAAAATATAAAATAGGTCTGGGAGTGTAGCCCGGAGGTAGAAGGGTTCCATCCCCAGTACCACCATAAATAAATAAATAAATAAATAAATAAATAAATAATAAAAATAGGGCTGGGGGTGTAGCTCGGAGGTAGAATGCCTCTGGTTCCATCCCCAGTACCAAAATAAATAAATAAACAAATAAACAAATAAATAAATAAATAAATCAAGACACCTTCTAAACAAGTCCCCCCTACACGAGGACAGTGAACACTAGGGTCGCCCTTTCAAAATCTAATCCGGTTCAGCATCTTGGGATGGGGGTGGAGGTACCCAACCGGCACGGCCAGACATTACAGTGTCCACTGACGGGCCCGGGACGAGGGGGTTCAGGCAGCCCTGCGAGGGAGGGGGTGGCGCTGCCGATTCTCATTAATGCAGCGCAAACCCAGCTTAGAACAAACAACTTCTATTTCGAGCAGGGTAACAGGATGGAAAATGTATTTATTACTTACTTGGTATTTTCCTTCCCGGGTTTGTGATTTCTTTCACATAGATGTTTTTGGGAATTACGTAGGCAACTGCCTTTGCTGGAACTCGTTCTAACCTTCCGTGTGCAGTTGTAGTCGCAGAAGGGACTATTCTAATTACAGATACACTGGGCATATCACAGACTTCCAACCAATAAAAAAAAGCTTTCACCCTAAACCTTCCTAAAAATTAATTTATCATCTGTGCTAGTTCAAAAGCCATGATGGAGCCAGGCATCATGGCGCACGCTTGTAATCCCAGCATTCGGCAGGCTGAGACAGGAGGATCGCGGTTCACGGCCAGCCTCAGCCGCTTAGTGAGGCTCTCTGTGAGACCCTGTTTCAAAATAAAGAATAAAAAATAGGGCTTGGAGTGTAGCTCAGAGGTAGAATGCCCCTGGGTTCCATCCCCAGTACCGCAGAAGAAGAAGAAGAAGGAGGAGGAGGAGGAGGAGGAGGAGGAGGGCGGCTCTGGCCTGGCTGTGGCCCGTGACCCATTTGTGCGCCTCCGTGGCCTGCACTGCCCATTGCAACCAAACGGGCTGCTACCACCCCGGGCAGCGACACTCCTAAGAAAAGTGAAATTCCCCCAGGCGGTGGAGTCGGCCAGAAGGAGAGGACGCGCCCTAGATGCTGCGTCTGAGAAGCAGGACGCGGCAGAAGCTGCTGCGGACCTCTGCGTGAGACCCAAGGCAGGCCCGACGCTCCAAGCTTGCTTCCTCGTTTTTCTTTTTCTTTTTGGTACTGGGGATGGAGCCCAGGGGCATCCTACCTCTGAGCTACACCCTCAGCCCTATCTTTTTTTATTCTTTTTTTTTTTTTTTTTTTTTTTTGGTGGTGCTGGGTATGGAACCCAGGGGCATTCGACCATCAAGCTACACCCCCAGCCCCATATTTTATTCTTTATTTTGAAACAGAGTCTCACTGAGTTGCAAAGGACCTCACTAAGTAGCTGAGGCTGTCCGCGAACCGCGATCCTCCTGTCTCAGCCAAATGCTGGGATGCTTCCTCATTTCTGGAATACCAGGTCAGGGGGTAGGAGCCTGTTTTGCAGGGAGAAAGAGAGAGGACCGCACAGGAGACTGCACACCTGGGAGCTGGAGGGAAGTCCCCCCCCCACATCCGCCCGGCCCCAGGGGATACAACAGCGCCCCAGGGCTGGTCCTCATAGGTGGAAAGAGGCCGAGTTGACAAGGCCATCCTCAAGGAAGGAGGCTGGCCTCCACCCTGCACCCTCCAGGGCTAGGGTTGCAAAGAGGCTCTCCAGTATCACCATGACCATCACACAGACACCTGAACCCCTAAGGACCGTGGGCCTTCGGCCTGTGCGCTGGCTCTCAAGTGACCTTGGCCCCTTGACCCCCCACAACACACAATCTGGGCATTAGCCACAGAACTCCCTCAAATGCCTCTGGTCACATCTCAGCCTCCAGACATCCCACCCTCGCCACACTGTGCTTTCCAGACCACCCCTGCCTGCCTGCAGGGCCCAGCCCTTCCTCCTGCCTCTGATGGGTGCCCTCCTCCGCCGCCCAACCCTCCCAGCTCCGGCAGAAGATCTCTGCTTCACAGAGAGGGCCCTTCCCAGTTACAAGCCCAAATGACAAGTCTCCCTCCTCTCCCTCTCCCTCTGTCTCTTTCCTACTGGAGATTGAACCCAAGGGCATTCCACCCCTGAGCTCCACCCCTAGCCCTTTTATTTTTCACTCTGAAACAAGGCCTTGCTAAATTGCTCAGACTGGCCTTGAAATTGAGGTCCTCCTGTCTCAGCCTCCCAAGTGCTGGGAGTACAAGTGTGCACCACCACGCCCACCCAATGACACGTCTCTGTTCTTCTGGTTCAATTTCTCTCCTGCCACACTCCATGTGAACAGCTGTGGCACCTGTACTCTAAGTCAAAGACCAGGTCTCCCTGTGTCTAAGTCCAGCTTAGGGCTAGAACTCCCCGGAATGCCTCTGTCTGCTCCCACGACCACAGCCCGACTTTTCAGGCTTGCCCATCAGCTCCCATCAGGTCTGTACGCGCCCCCCAGGACCTTGCCACCCTCTGCCTGCCTGAGCCCCATGAAACAGGGCTCCCAGAGCTGGGCTGCCCCAGGCGGAGCAGTAGGGGCGCCCGGGCTGCTCTCTGTCCAGAACCTGGCTCTGCAGTGACCGCACGCCGGTCCACCCGGGTGCATCCTCGCTGGCTGCCCGCTGGCTTCCGCTTCCACAACTAGAGGAACTCCCGAGGACCCAGGCGTCAGCGCCCACCAGAGCAGCCTTGCTGGGTCTTTCCCTGCAGAGCGTGGCCGAACCTTCCCTCCCTGCTCGCCCTGGCTGAGCCTCTGGAAGCCGGAGCCAACCAGCAGACTGCGGGCCAGGTCACTGATGGCGAAAGCTCAGAGCCAGCGACGAGGGTGAGTCCGTGACGGGTGTAAGCTCAGTCAGTGACAACTGAGAGCTCGGAGGCCGCGATGGCCGTGGGCTAAGAGTCAGCGGCAAGGATGAAGAAAGACATCAAGAAGAAACCAGAAACGTCCACGCAAAGCCTGTCGGGCACAGCCCCCTGACTGCTCACAGCCCCCTTCCCCTGGCCTGAGGGACACATGTCCGTGACCAGGAGCACCCTGGGCCATTTCTCCCGGGGTCTCTCGACTCTGTACTCACACAGCGGAATGAGCCACATTCACCAATGACCTCCATTTATGTTTCTTAAAAGGCATCTGTGCCTGTTAGCGAAGGATACTGTTGTGTGACTTTCTCCGTCCATTTGAAATGCACTTTGAAGTTGAGTATTTCAGTCCAAGACCTGGTACTGGGCTTTTTTTTTTTTTTTTTTTTTTTTTTTTTGGTACCAGGGATAGAACCCAGGGGCATTCTACCTCCGAGTGACACCCCCAACCCTATTTGTTATTCTATATTTTGAAACAGGGCCTCACTGAGTTGCAGAAGGGCCTAAGTAGCTGAGGCTGTCCGCAAACCACAGAGCCCAGGGGCCCAGAGCCACCTGGCCCCTGACTGAACAGGACAGAGTTCCGCAGGCTGTACGGGCTGCAGCTTGGGTGAGAAAGACCCTCCTGTGAGGTAGGTCTGGGAGGTATTTTGTAAATGGCGATTCTGTCCCAGCAGAAACAGACACGAGCTCTGGCTTCAGATTCTCTCATTTCCCACTCAGGGCTTCCCTGCGCCACAGGCGGGCAGCAAAACCCCTCAGTGCAGTCAACAGGGTTGTTCTGTCTGGGCTGTGAGGGCTCTTACAGGAAACTTTCTTTTTTGTGGTACTGGGGATGAACCCAGGGGGCATTCTACCTCTGAACTCTTACCCCCAGCCCTGTTTGTTTTGAAACAAGGTCTTAAATTACTTCGCACTGGCCTTGAATCTGCAATCCTCCTGCCTCAGCCTCCGAAGTGCAGGTGTACAGGTATGTAACCCTCCCAAGGGTTACAGATATGCGCCCCCGCACCGGGCTTCTGGGAAATTTTTAGGCACACAGTGACTCCGGCAGGTGGACACACCCCGCACACATCTGGGACCCCAGCTAGTACACAACCACCCAAGTTAACCAAGAGCTCTCTCTGCCAGATAACCTGGGAGACCAGCTCCACTGCTACCCCTCATCTCAAAGGGGTCGCTCTGACACCGGCCCAGAGGGTGCCTCTCTGGGCCTCTGAGCCTGGGGGCTGCTGAGCCGTGTCCACACAGGACAGCAAGAGACCCTACCACCACTATGCAGCCTTTTGAAAATTAACTAGAGACACCTTCTAGAGCTAGAGAAGTCACGCAGAGGAAAAGCATTTCTTTCAAAGGATAGGTCTTAAGACAAAGGATATTACTTTGTCCTTTCACGGGATGAAAAGCTGGGTGTGGTGGCGCAGGCCTGTACTCCTGGAGGATGGCAGGTTTAAGGCCGGCTTCAACAACTTAGACTCTCAGCAGCTCAGCAAGATCTTGTTTCAAAGTAAAATGGGCTGGGGGTATAGCTTAGAGGTAGAACACCCCTGGGTTCAATCCCTAGTCCTCCCCCCCCCCAAAAAAAAGACATGAAATTGTTTTATACACTTGCTGTGGAAAATGCTGAGCTCATCAAATTCCACACACTGGAAGAAGCCAAGCCAGAACCAGAGCAGGGCTGGTGTGGCCCAGTCCCTGGAGCCCTAACTGAACTCCCACGCTGCAGCAGGAATGCCGGGGCCTGGCCTCCCGGGAAGGGCCGTGGGCGGGGCCAGGGCGATGGGCGGGGCCATGACTGGGAAAAAGCTAATGTGATGGGCGGGGCCAACACAGTGGGTGGGACCATAGCAATAAGTGACGTCTTGTGTGCGGGCGTGGCCAGGATAGTGGGCAGGGCCAAGGAAGCTCACCTGTGCCCGTGCCACTTAGCCAGACTCTCTGGGCCCTACGCTGAAAAGACATTTTGTTTTGGTGGTGCTCTGCCAGGCTAAACAGCGTCCTGTTACGTTTTCGAGATTGAAGACTGGAATAAAGACCCAAGGCTGAGGGGCTCGAAGTCCAGTCCTGGACCAGCAACATCACCTGAACGCTAGTCAGACGCACAAATCCCGAGGGCCTGGGGATGCCACCCTCAGGTGGAGCCCAGCAACTTGTGGTACCAGCAGCTCCATGGCTCACAGGCAGTGAGGTTGTTTTTCATTCCGAGGAAACCGCCTGTTCCAGGCCCAACTGAACAGAAACAAGTACGGCTACCCCAACTCCCAGGCCGACGCCACAGGGCCCAGGTGAGGGCCTCTACCGTCATGACGCACGCTTGTAATCACACCCCAGCCCCTTTAAAAAATGTTATCCATTTAATTTTCGTGGTGCAAGGGATTGAATTCAGGGGCATTCTACCTCTGAGCTACACCGGGGCCCTTTTTATTGTTTTGAAACAGGATCTCACTAGGTCATGAGTCTCGCTACATTGTTGAGGTGGTCTTCCAACCTGCAAAGCCTCCTGTCTCAGCCTCCTAAACACTGCAACTGCAGCCGTGTACCACCACACCCAGCTGCACTTATGCACGCATGTGTGTGCACGTGTGTGTGTCCACAGCCTCACTGATAGGCTCCGAACCACATGGATTTAACACACACTTTATGAGTATGGGTGTGTACACACGCACGTGCGCGCGCGCACACACACACAGGATATTATCACCACAATCAGGGTAAGAAACAGCCCGCAGCCTTAAGAGTTTCTTTGTGGTTGTGGTGGTAGGAAGAACACTTAAAATCAATGAACCTTTTCAACCCTTGTTTACATGCCCAAGATTCTGTTGTTAACTACAGATACTATGTTGCGCCGCCCTGGACAACTGCTCATCCTGTGTAACTGTAGCTCTAAGCGCACAGCATGACCTAGTCAAGCCCTTGCGCCCTGACCTGCGAAGGCCTCCTCCTGAGTCCAGGCCTTGGTCTGTCCCTCTGCCTGGCCGACTGCCTTCGCGTCACGCTTCCCAGGAACACGCAAGTTGGTAAATGGCGGGTTTCCTTTCCAAGCCCGAACGATCATTCTTCCCCCGTGAGTGCACGCTCTGTTCTCCGTCCCTTCCTCTGTGGATGGACACCCAGGTTGCATCCGGATCCTGGCTGCTGTGAATAGGACTAGGACCAACCGAAGGGAGTGAGCCGGGCGTGGTGGCGCACGCGTGTCACCCCAGTTCTTGGGGGAGGCAGAGGCAGGAAGACTGTAGGTTTGTAGCCGGCCTCAGCAACTTAGTGAGACCCTGTTTCAAAATAAAAGAATAAAATAGGGCTAGGGGTGTAGCTCGGAGGTAGAATGCCCCTGAGTTCCATTCCCAGTACCGCCAATAAATAAATAATAAATAAATAAATAAAATTTAAAAACCATGAGTGAGCAGTCAGTTCTGTGTGTAGAAGGACAGGCAGTGCCCACAGCCACCCAGCTACAAACCCACATCTGTCTGGGCCCCGCCAGGGCGTCTCTTTCCTCCCCACCTGCCTCCTCATCCCTACGCACCTGCACGCCTCCAAATCCCAGAGCTCCAGGCTGGCCCCCTGAGCCCGGTCCCTCTCCTGGGTCAGCCTTCCTCTCCTGGCCAAAGAAGATTCTGCATCCCCGTGCAGCCCCAGAGAGCACTGTGGTGGCCTGCAGCTCCTGCATCAACCCTCCACCCCGAGCTGGAGCAGTTGCCACTCCACGGCTCGTAGCCCGGCAGCAAAGCGCGGCCTCCACCCCAGCGCTGCAGGCCGGGGATCTGGAGGGAGGGTCACAGCCTGCACTGCGTCCCGAGGCTGTGGGACAACTGAAGACAGCCGACAAGAACTCACTGTACTATCTGCCTTGCAACCAAATTTTGAAAGTATGTTCCATTATGACGGGTGGGGTGGCGCACACGTGTAATCCCAGCATTTGGGAGGCTGAGACAGGAGGGTCGCAGTTCACAGACAGCCTCAGCTGAGAGGGACTTTGCAAAGCAGTGAGACCCTGTTTCAAAATAAAGACTAAAAAATAGGGCTGGGGTGAATAGAATGCCCTTGAGTTCCATCCCCAGTAACAAAAAAATATATACATTTTTTATTTTGAAACAAGCCTCACTGAGTTACAAAGGGCCTTGCTCCTGTCTCGGCCCCCCAAATGCTGGGATTACAAGTATGCGCCGCCGCCACGCCAGAGCTGACAGGGATCTTTTAGATCCGTTCATTCAAAGATCCAGTGAGAGCCAGGCATGGTGGCGCACGCTTGTCATCCCTGCGCTTGGGAGGCCGAGACAGGAGGATCGCGCAGGTTCGAAGCCAGCCTCGGCTACTTAGTGAGGCTCTCGGCAACTTAGTGAGACCCTGCTTCCGAATAAAATATAAAATAGGCCTGGGAGTATAGCCCGGAGGTAGAAAGCCCCTGGGTTTCACCCCCAGTGCCACCAAAAACAAAACAAAACCCCCAAAGATCCAGTGAGGAGCCAGGCGAGGTGATGCTGAGAAGGTCGAGACAGGAGGATCGCAGGTTCGAGGCCAGCCTCATCAACTTAGCTACACCCATTTCAAAATAAAAAGAGCTAGGGGTATAAAAGGAGGTAGACTATCGCCAGGTTCAGTCTCCTGTATATATATATATATATATAATCTGGCAAGGAGCTTTAGTCTAGAGCTGTGGTTTGCAACCTTGGCTGCTTAGCAGGAGCCCCTGGGGAGCATTAGAAAATTCCACCAGAGCCTGAGCCCCACCCCACACCCGCTGAGTCACCATCTTCGGGGGCGTGGGGGGGGGGGGAGGCTGGGCATAAGCATTTTTAAAAAGGTCCCCGATGAGTCTCGGGTGCAGCCAGGGTTGAGGGCCGCTGGCCCTCGTGACCCCTGGGGGACTCTCCCTTCAGAGTTCAGCAGAAGCGCACACTCTGTTTATGTCTGTGGTTCTCGGGGGCGCGCGCCAGGGCTCTTGAGCTACCCACAGGTTCAGTCTAGGGCGCCCTTTCTGGGGACCGAGTAAATGAGCAATTCTGACAAATGGAGTTAAAAACATTAAGTTAGAAACGTCTTTTCCTCAAAACATCCATTCAAGAAGCTTTGGTGTAGCCGGGCGTGGGGGCGCACGCTTGTAATCCCTGCTCTTGGGAGGCTGAGACAGGAGGATCGCGGTTCGTGGCCAGCCTCAGCTACTTAGTGAGGCCCTCTGCAACTCAGTGAGACCCTGTTTCAAAATAAAGAATAAAAAAATTGGGCTGGGGGTAGTATGCGGTGCCTACTTTCAGAACAAAAGCGGGAGCCCCAGAGAATTCTGAGGGCCAGTAATTTTCAACCCTCGGAGGCCCTGGGTCCTGAATCTCCAAACCTCTTTTCCGGGGCAGTCAGCCAGGCCTGCGGCCCGCCAGCCCACTGCCTTGCTGGGCCTGCCTACTTAGGACTGCTGCCTCTCTCTGCCTGCGTGTGGGGCTGTCACCTGCCACCCTGGGCTCCGGCTGACCACACCAGCCTCCGAGCTCCTTCGACAGGCCCGGCCACTTCTAGTTCTGGCTCCGGCTTTTAGGCCAGAGTCCTGGCACCAGCCGCCACGGCACTGTCCCCAGAGCGCAGGCTCCACCACGAACCCTCAGTCCACAGGGAGGATCATTCGCATCCTCTTACCGGGACAACCTGTTTGCAAAGGTACAAAGAGGGACCGCTTTCTCTGCGCTGCACATGGTGACCCGGCTCCTGAAGTGGAAAAAGAGTCTTCCTGTGTAGACAGACCATCCTCTTTGGAGCCACCATCTTTACCCTTGGAGGCAGAAGCCAGACCTAGGCAGGTGGGCTCCACCGAGCTCAGGGGACCAGCCCAGCACAGCTCCCCGTACTCCTAGCTCACAGCCCACTTTTTCAACCTTAAGGAAAACCAGGCAGGAGCCGGGCATGGCAGCGTGCACTTGCAATCCCAGCATTCGGGAGGCTGAGACAGGAGGATCGCGGTTTGAGGACAGCCTCAGCTACTTAGTGAGGCCCTTTGCAACTCAGTGAGACCCTGTTTCCAACTAAAGAATAAAAAATAGGGGTGGGAGTGTAACTCGGAGGCAGAATGCCCCTGGGTTCCATCCCCAGTATAGCAAACAAATAAATAAATAAATAGAAGGTTCAATCCTCAGAATAAGATAAGACACACAGAATTTCCAGACGGGAGGTCCTGGCTGGCTGGCTGGCTGGGTGGAAGGGGAGGGCCTGTCTTTAAAGAGGGGTCTGCTTCCCAGGAGTGTTTCAAAACAAGAATCCTGAACTTCCTTCTCTACCTCATTATGACTTAACATTTGTTTTTAATTTATCCAAGATCATAATCTCCACTGCAGACCACATTTGAGCCCAACGTGAACTTGGAAACTGAGCCAGGCCTTTTGTTCTGCCTGTGTTAATTAGTGCACAGAGGGGCGTCTGATCTCCCCTCCCCAGGGCCTGGGACACTGGCTCCCACTGAAGTCACTCCGCAGAATGGGGCGCGGGCAGGTGGTGGGTAACGGGCCCGGGAGGCATCAGGACCCTGAGGTTCTAAGCCTGGGCAGCTCGCCGTGTGTAACTAAGCCTAGGTATTGCAGTCACTACACTGCATTATTTTATTTCTGGTGGTGGGATCAAACACAAGTCTTCGATATCTGAGCCCACAAGTCTACAGCCCCAGCCTTTTTTTCCCCGTTGGGAACAGGGTCTTACTAAGTTGCTGAGGCTGGCTTCAAACCTGCGCTCCTGCTGTCTCAACCTCCCAAGCAGTGGAATTACAGGTGTGTGCGGCCCCCTGCTTGTCTGTGCCTCACCTGGTGGAACGCAGAGGCTTTCTACCTCCGAGCTATACTCCCAGACCTATTTTATATTTTATTTGGAAACAGGGTCTCACTAAGTTGCTGAGAGCCTCACCAAGTAGCTGAGGCTGGCTTCGAACCTGTGCGATCCTCCTGTCTCAGCCTCCCAAGCGCGGGGATTACAAGCGTGCGCCACCAGGCCCAGCTATGTGCCTCACCTTTAACTATTGACAGCTGCTGGGCATGGTGGCGCACGCTTGTAATCCCCGCACTTGGGAGGAGGAGACAGGAGGATCGATCGTACAAGTTCGAAGCCAGCCAGGCTGGCTTAAGAAACCCTGTTTCCAAATTAAAAAAAAAAAATTATATATATGTCTGGGAGTGTAGCCCGGAGGTAGAAGAGCTTCCAGGAACCCCAGTACCACCAAAAAAAAAAAAAAAAAAAAAAAAAAAAAAAAAAAATACTGACGGCTCCCTTCGAGTTGGATGCACTGAGGAAATTAACTAGAATCATGAAGGCCTAAAGCCGGGCATAGTGGCGCACACTCGTAATCCCAACACTTGGGAGGCTGAGAGAGGAGGATCGCAGGTTCGAAGCCAGCCTCTCGGCCACTTAGTGAGACCCTGTTTCCAAATAAAATATAAAAAATAAGATAAAATAAGAATAGAGGCATGGCTTGGAAGTAGAATGCCTCTAGGTTCAATCTTCAGAATATTACAAGACACTACTCCAGGGCGTAGCCTGGATGCCTCTGGGAACCATCCCCAGTACCACACACACACACACACACACACACACACACACACACACAAAGAATTATGAAGGCCTATAGAATTCTAGCTATTCATATT
The DNA here is from genome assembly GCF_963383645.1 of Muscardinus avellanarius. Taxonomy (NCBI): domain Eukaryota; kingdom Metazoa; phylum Chordata; class Mammalia; order Rodentia; family Gliridae; genus Muscardinus; species Muscardinus avellanarius. The sequence continues at coordinate 85,260,130 of NC_137801.1, read as the reverse complement.
TGAAAACTAAGTCCCAAGAGTTAAGTAGCACTGCAGGCCAATCTACAGTTCCCAAAGGGGTTCCGCGGGGCACCCGTCCGTGAGATGCCACTTTGGGGGGGAAAAAAAGAGTCTCTGGGCCCCTCCACTGTCCAACAAGCTCGACCTTCTATGTGTCCGTTGCCGAGGATGTTCGAGAAAACAAACCAGACCCGCTCCCCGCCTTCCTCGGCGGGTTCCGGGTGCAGGGGGGTGAGGGTGTGTTGAATAAGGAACCCCCGTATTTGGCGATGAGGGTGAGGTGCGCTCAGGGACCAGGAGCTCAGAGTTCACAGCCAGGAGCCACATGGCGGAGGCCCGAGAGGCAGAACGAGGAGAGGGCCTGCTGGACCCCGGCGCTCCACACACAAGCCGAACCACGGTCGGATGCCAGCAGGGACCCTGCAGGGCGCACACCAGCCCCGGGCGGAGGGCAGGCCCGCGGACACCCAAGGGTGCTGTTGTGGGAAGTGCCCAGACAAGCGCCATTGTTCTGGCCGATGAGAAATTTGAGTGTGAAACAAAAGCCCTTGTTCGTATAAATGGAAAAGTATCATGGGTCCTCTCGGAAGAGCCAAAATACCTTAGAGTGGCTAATGGAATTCTAAAGTGTTTTCCTTGGCACAGGTCTAGAAAAACATGTGGTCTCCGCAACTGCAGACGTACTCCGGCGTCAGAGGAAGGAGCCCAAGACCTCTAGCCCGGACCTCGGCTTTATTTATTTTTAAGTGGATATACGGCCTCAATTCTGGACGAATGAGAAGAATCTCCATGGCGAGTGAAATAGAAAACGTGCAGCCACCAATGACCAACTCAGCAAAATGACACACCGGGGGGCGGGCATGGCGGCGCGCGCCTGTTCGCCATTACTGGGGAGGCTGAGACAGGAGGACCGCACGCTCAGACCAAGTTTCAAGATAAGAGCTTGGCGTGGCGGCCCACACCTGTGATCCCAGGACTTGGGAGGTGGAGACAGGAGGATCGCAGGTTGAGGCCAGCCTCGGCAGCTTAGCCGAAACTATCTCAAAAGAAAAAAATACAAAGGAGGAGGTGTGCCCCTGGGTTAAATCCTCAATACCACATAAATAAATATATGAACAGATGAAAGGAAACAGGGCTGGGGGTATAGCTCGGACATCGGTCACCCCTAGATTTCTTCCCATGGCGCGCGCACACGCGCACACACACACACACACATGTACACACGCACAAAATCATGAAGATGCATTTTTAAAAGTCCAGATACACCGGGCGTGGTGGCGCACGCCTGTAATGTCAGCATTTGGGAGGCTGAGACCAGAGCATAGCGGTTCGCGGACAGCTACTTAGTGAGGCCCTGTTTTAAAATAAAGAATAAAAAATCGGGCAGGGGGTGTAGCTTAGAGGTGAAAAGACCCTGGGTTCCATCCCCAGACCCGCAAAAAAAAAAAAAAAAAAAAAAGTTCCAGATAGAAGCTGTGTATGGTGGCGCACGCTTGTCATCCTAGCATCCGGGAGGCTGAGACTGGAGGATCGCGGTTCGCGGCCAGCCTCAGCTACTTAGTGAGGCCCTCTGCAACTCAGTGAGACCCTGTTTCAAAATAAAGAATAAAAAATTGGGCAGGGGCTGTAGCTCGGAGGTCAAATGCATCTGGAAAAAAAGAAAGAAAAAGAAAAGTCCAGGTAGAGCTGGGCATGCACGGTGGTGCAAGCTTGAAATCCCAGTTGCTTGGGAGGCTGAGAGAAGAGGACCACAGATTCACAGCCTCAGCAATTAGTGAGGCCTTTTGCAACTTCACAAGGCCATTTCAAAACAAAAAATTCAGCAGGCTGGGCCTGGTGGCTTATATTTGCAATGCCAGTAACTGGGACGCTGAGACAGAAGGATTGCAGATTCATGGCCAGTCTCAGCAGCTTAGTGAGACCCTGTTTCCCGTTTCAATATAAAGAATAAGCCGGGCGTGGTGGCGCACGCTTGTAATCCCCGCGCTTGGGAGGCGGAGACAGGAAGATCGCGCTGGCTTAGGAGACCCTGTTTCTAAATAAAAATATAAAAATATGTCTGGGAGTGTAGCCCAGAGGTAGAAGGGCTTCCAGGAACCCCAGTACCACCAAAATATATATATTAGAATAATATTGGGGTGGGCATCGGGTGTGGTGGTGCACATGTGCAATCCCAGCATTGGGGAGACTAAGACAGGACGATGGTGGTTCACGGCCAACCTCAGCTACTTAGTGAGGCCCTTTGCAACTTAGTGAGACCTTGTTTCAAAATAAGGAATAAAAGACAGGGTATAGCTTGGAGATAGAATATCCCTGGCTTCTATCCCCAGTACTGCAAATAAAGAAAATAAATATAGGGCTGGGGTCTTGCTCATATAGAACGCAAGGACAGGAATCACCGTTTCTGGTAAGAATGACCAAGAGCTGGGCTGGCGGGAGAGCACAGTGGTCAGCGCTCGCCTCCCATAGGTGGTGCTGGGCTGCAGTCACAGCGCACACGAGGATCGTGAGGGCCATTAAACACACTAGATGAAAAGTATTATCTCAAAGCATCTCCCAAGTGATACATAGTAACTACAAAAAAAGAAAAATAGTAACTTTTTGGAGACACCTGGCAGACATGATTTTCATGAAGTGACCCAAATTCCCAGAAGCTAGAATGGAACAAACAGGTTGGACTCATGATGAGATGCACGGAGAGCACATCCTAAGTTATGCCCAAGTGTACAACCGGAATCTACTCACGAGGAACACCAGAAAGAAACTAAAAGGTTGGGCACGGTGGCGCACGCCTGTGATCCCAGTGCCTGGAAGGCCAAGACAGGACCGCAGGGTCCAGACCGGCCTCGGCGAGTTGGCGAGGCCCTCGACAACTTAGCTGATTCAAAAATTAGAAAGTAAGCCGGGCATGGAGGTGCACTCTTGTAATACCAGTACTTGGGAGGCTGAGACAGGAGGATCGCAGGTTTGAGGACAGCCTCGGTAAGTAATACGACTCTCGTTAACCTAGCAAGACCCTGCTTCAAAATAAAAAGCAAACAGGGCTGGGGGTGTAGCTTAGAGGGGGAATGTCTTTGTGTTTAATCCACAACACCACAAAAAATAACTAAAATGGGGCTGTGGGTGTGGATGGGAGGTAGATTGCCCCTGGGTTCAATCCCAGTACATATGTATATGTGTATGTATGTATTTATGTATACCTGTCACACACACTAATAATAATAATAATAATAATAATAATAATAATAATAATGTCGGGCTGGGATATAGTCAGAGGCAGAATGTCCCTGAGTTCAATCCCAATTACCACAGAAAATAAATAAATAAAAATTAAAAAGTCTGGGGATATAGTTCAGAAGTAGAATGCCCCACAGTTCAATCCCAGTACCAAAAATAAACAAACAAAGTCAAGTTCCTGCTACAAAATAAATGGTTTGTGATCTTTGGTTTTGTGTGTGTGTGTGTGTGTGTGTGTGTGTGTGTGTGTGGTACTAGGGTTCCTGGAAGCTCTTCTACCTCCGGGCTACACTCCAGACCTATTTTATATTTTTGAAACAGGGTCTCACTAAGTTGCTGAGAGCCTCACTCAGTAGCCGAGGCTGGCTTCGAACCTGCGCGATCCCCCTGTCTCCGCCTCCCAAGCGCGGGGATGACAAGCGTGCCCACCACGCCCGGCTGGTTTGTGATCTCTGAGGACATGGACTAAAAACTTCTCTAGGTGAGTCGGACGAGATGTGGTGACGAGGTGTGACATGCTCTTACACTCCGCCTGCACCCCGCTCCCACGGTTTTTCCTTCCTTTCTTTGAACCGAGACATTCTATACCACTGAGCTATACCACACACCCTGCATTAAAAAAAAAAAATGTTGCCGGGCGTGGTGGCTCACGCTTGTTATCCCCGCTCTTGGGAGGCGGAGACAGGAGGATGGCGCAGGTTCGAAGCCAGCCGCGCTGGCTTAAGAGACCCTAAATTTAATTTCTAAATAAAAATATAAAATAGGTCTGGGAGTGTAGCCCCAAGGTAAAAAATAAAATAGGGCTGGCCTGGAGGTAGAAAGCCCTGGACTGCACCCTATTATACATACATACATACATAACCAAATTAAAAAGTAGGGCTGGGGATATAGCTCAGAGGTAGAATGCCCCTAGGTTCAATCCCCACTACCACCAAAAGATAAATAAATAAACAAAACTCTAAAAGCAGCGGCGTAGTAGTAACACCCCCTGGTGTGGTAGCGCATGCCTGCTCTCTCTCCCTGGTGTTGCCCAGCAGAAGTAGAAGGCGTTTGTCCTCACGTACGTCTCCTATCACCTCTCCCCTCTGCACCCCTGAAGAACTGGTTTGTAGACGGAATCCAACTGCCGCCCAGGATGGCACATCCTTCTCGGGCATCAAGTTCTCGCTGGCCCCGGGGTCAGAAGCCAGAGCTAGGGACTCAGAGGGTGGAGGTGGAGATGAGTGAATGGAGCTTCAGCAACAAAGCCGGCAATTAACACCCTCTCCAAGAAGTAAACAGACCCTGGGAAGTCTCTATCTGCCCCAGGCACTCAGGGGCCTCCTGAGAGAGGGAGGGCCAAGCTGAAAAGAAGGGGGAGGAGAGGCTGCTGAGCTCCACCGGACCCCATCCTTGGGATGCCCCTCCCCAAGGGCATCCACCAAGACCTTCTGGGGAGGTGGCTCTGGACCGGCAGTTTCCTCATCGCCATGAGATATCAGGTACGCAAGAGTTAAGTGCGGCCAGGGCAGCAGCCCCGTGAGGCGGTGTTTTGGAACACTTAAGAAGGCACCACTAGGACTGCTTTTTTTCCCCCTTTTCTTGTGGTACTAGGAATGGAACCCAGGGGCAGGCGACCTCTGAGCTCTACCCCCACCCCTATCTTTATTCTTTATTTGGAAACAGGGTCTCACTGAGTTGCAAAGGGCCTCACTAAGTAGCTAAGGCTGGCCGCAAACTGCGATCCTCCTGTCTCAGCCTCCCGAATGCTGGGATGAAAGCGTGTGCCGCCACGCCCGGCGGGGCAGCTTTTTAATGTTTAAAAGTTCATGCTGCCCATAGGTACTGGTGGAGACTTCCTCAAACACAACCTCTAAAGCTCAGGAAATAAACCAGGAAGCATTAAGTAGGATGCCATCAAATTAAATCACTTCTGAGCGTAAACGGATACAAGAGCCTGAAGAGAGCGCCTACGGAGTGGGAGAAAATCTTTGCCAGTTACCTCTCTGATAGAGGACTGATGTCTGGACTATAAAGAACTGAAAATACTTAACACCAAAAGGACAACCTAATTTAACAACGGGCGACTGAACTGAAAAGACACTTCTCAAAAGAAGAAATACACATGTCTGACAAAAGTCAGGGTAATCCCAGTACTTGGGAGGCTGAGACAGGAGGATCGCAGGCACAAGGACAGTCTTGGCAAATAGTGAGATTCATCAACCTGAGACCCTCAACCCCCTTTTTATTCTGAAACAGGGTCTTGTTAAGTGGCTGAGGCTAGCCTCCAAGCTGCAGTCCTCCTGTCTCAGCCTCCCAAGCAATGAGATTACGAGTATTTCCCACCAAAGACTGTGCTTTTATGTTTTGGAGGGATTTTCTGTTTTTTGTTTGTTTGTTAGTACTAGGAACTGAACCAGGCCTTACTACTACTGAGTTATGTCCCCAGCCCTTTTTTTTTTAAATGAATGAATATATATATGTGGTACTGGGGTTCCTGGAAGCCCTTCTACCACCGGGCTACATTCCCAGGCTGATTTCATATTTTTTAATTTGGAAACAGGGTCTCTTAAGCCAGCGAGGCTGACTCCGAACCAGCGCGATCCTCCTGTCTCCGCCTCCCAAGCACGGGGATTACAAGCGTGCGCCCCCACGCGCCCGGGCGTCCCCAGCCCTTTTTATTTTGAGACAGGGTCATGCTAAGTTGCCCAAGCTGGTTTCTAGAGTTTGGTCCTCTAGCCTGTCTTCCAAGCATCGGGGTTACAGGGATGGGCCCCAGGTGTTCTGTTTGAGATAAAAAAGCCTTTTGTGGCGCACTGGCTCTGGGGAACGCAGACAGCAGCCCTGTCTCCATCCAGAACTGTTTACTCTTGGGCAGGTCGACAATTTCCCTGGGCTTGCGCTCCTCAGCTGAGGGGAGGCCTGCAGGGACTACAGGACCCACCCCTGGCAGGGGTGTTTTACAAATCCAGCTGGTTCCAGGCACCCAGATGCTCTCACTCTGGGCCTTCCCACACATCAGAATTCAGAAGGGCCTGGACTTGCAAACTGACCTGATTTTCATACCACCCATTCCTACTGTCTTCCTCAGCAACAGATTCCTTCTTCCCTCCCTCCCTCCTTTCCTTCCTTCCTTTTTTTTTTTTTTTTTGGTGGTTGGTGGTACTAGGGATTAAACCCAGGGCATTGTATCTCTGAGCTGCACCTCCAGCCCTATTTTTTTTTTTTTTCAAACAGGGTCTCACTAAGAGGATGGGCGCCTCACTACCTGCTGAGGCCGCCTTCAAGCCTGCCACCCTCCTGTCTTAGCCGCCCAGCGCTGGGATGACAGGCGTGCGCCAGAACTGCCAGCTCACCGTCCCAGGCATTTACACCTTCCTGGTTTTTCTATCCGTTTTCTATAGACATTCCTAGAAATAATCACCCTATTCACTTTATGAGGTCTGTGATATCGATCTCACCACGATTTACTGCCTCGCAAACACTCAGGTCTCCGGGAGAGCTTAGCCAGCAACCCAGGGGTCTGAGTTCCTTCAACCATACTCAGAAGGCCTTGTTTTTGGTTTTTGTTTTTCTTTTCTTTTCTTTTTTTTTTTTTTTTTTTTTTTTTTTTTGGTGGTACTGGGGATGGAACCCAGGGGCCTTCTACCTCCTGGCTACACTCCCAGACCTATTTTATATTTTATTTGGAAACGGCTTCTTAAGCCGCCTGAGGCTGACTTCGAACCCACGCGATCCTCCTGTCTCAGCCTCCCAAGTGCGGGGATTACAAGCGTGCGCCACCATGCCTGGCTTTTGTTTTGTTTTTGATTTTGTGGTGCTGAGGGATGAACCCAGGTTGTTTTTTTTTTTTTTGGTGGGTGTGTGTTACTTGGAATTGAACCCAGGAGCATTCTACTTCTGAGCGACATACCCAGCCTTTTGGGTCTCATCTAAGTTACAAAGGGTAGCCTTGAACCTGTGATCCTCTAGTTCAGCCTCCTAAGTACTAAAATTACAGACACAGCCGGGCATGGTGGTGCATCCTTGTAATTCCAGTACTGGGAGGCTGAGACACGAGGATCGCGAAGGTTCGAAGCCAGCCTTGCTGGCTTAAGAGACCCTGTTTCCAGCCTCAGCCATTTAGTGAGGCTCTCTGCAAGCCAGTGAGATCCTGTTTCCAAATAAACAAAAATAGGGCTGGGGATGTAAGTTGGAGGTAGAAAGAATCCCTTTGCATTCAATCTCAAGTACAAAAAAAAAAAAAATAAGATTACAGGCATGCACCATCATGCCCAGTTTGAAGGCACTCTTTATACCTTTCTACCAATCTTTTTTCTTTTTTTTTGGGTGATACTGGCGGTGGAACCCAGGGGTTTTTCTCCCTCCAGGCTATCCTCAGACCTATTTTTTTATACTTTATTTGGAAACAGGGTCTCACTAAGTTACTGAGACTGGCTTCCAACCCGTGCGATCCTCCCGTCTCAGCCTCCCAAGCGCTGGGTTTACAAGCGTGCGCCACCACGTCTGGCTTTCCACCAAGGCTTTTGCATGCAGAAACAGACCAACTGAAAGGTAATTTGGACAGCAAAGGGAAATGTACTGAATTCCATGAGTTTTCATTTCAGACCATCACACACACACAGAGTGGGAGATAGGAAAGAGGACCAGTGCCCTCCCCGCAATCCCAGAACAACTGGTCAAACGATGCTTAGTATGATTGATCCCTTGACTGGCCAAGTTCTGCTCTAGTAGTTTTTCATGAAGGACCGGGACTGATTTTTATTCCCTGCTGAGCGCTTGAAGCAAAGCAATGGACCTATCAAGCGTTTTGTAAGAGAGCCCTTAGGAAGCCGTATTTATTTACATGCTGGTTTACCAGAGTCTGGTTTGTTAACCAAACCATGTTGTAATCCAAATTACTGGGTAGTGAGTGAAAGCGCTCCTCTGGCAGCCTTCCACGCTCAAGACACACTTGTGTGCTGTTCCAACCCTCACAGTTTCAGCAAGGAAAAGTTTCCTACTTCCACACAAGTCAAATGTTAATAGATGGCCGGGCGTGGTGGCGCATCGAATCCCAGTATTGGGGAGGCTGAGAAAGTAGGATTGCAGTTCGTGGACGGCCTCAGCTGCCGAGTGAGATCCTGTTTCAAAATAAAAAATAAAATCAGGCTGGGGGTGTCGCTCGGAGGTAGAATGCCCCCGAGTTCAATCCCCAGTACCGGAAAAAAAAAAAAAATACTAAAGTTAGTAGACAGCCACTTTCCTGGGGTGGAGAGGCACAGGTGTACTCAGACAACTGTTTTGATTAGGAAATTCCCAGGTCAATTTGTAAAGCTGGAGCAAATCTACCCACCTTCCACCCCAGGGAGACAAAGGTCGCCTGCCCTTCTGCAGCGGGAGGGGTCAGTGACCTGAGGCCACTGGATAAAGTCACGGGGCAGGATGGAAGACCTCGACTTCAGACTCACAACCCAGCTCCAGTCCGGGCACTTTCGACCTCCGGTGGTGTGACCTTAGGATAGACACTTGACTTCTATGAGGCTGTTTGCACAGCAGCAAAACAGGACAAGTACTTCCTAGCAGGTCAGAACTAGAAGAACCAAGGTTTTAGGAGCCCAGTTGCTACAAGCTTTCAAAATGGGGTGAAGACACTCACAGCCTTCAGGAAGAGCCAGAGGCGGAATCCCTGTACTTGGGAGGTTGAGAAGGGAGGAACACAGGTTGGAGGACAGTCAGCAATTTAGCTACCCTTGGAGCACCTAGGGAGACCCTGTTTCAAAGCAAAGTAAGAGGGAGGGGGGGGTGCCTTGGAGGTAGAATGCTCCTGGGTTCAATTAACAGTACCATAAAAAAGGAAGCAACAGCCGGGGGTGGCGGTGCACGCTTGGAATCCCCGCGCTTGGGGGGCTGAGACAGGAGGATCCCACAGGTTCGAAGCCAGCCTCAGCTACTTAGTGAGGCTCTCAGCAACTTAGTGAGACTCTGTTTCCAAATAAAATATAAAATAGGTCTGGGAGTGTAGCCCAGAGGTAGAAAGCCCCTGGGTTCCACCCCCAGTATCACCAAAAAAAAAAAAGCAACAGAGGGATGGAGGGAGGGAAGGAGGGAGGAAGGGAGGGAGGAAGGAAAGGGGAAAGGGAAGGCAGCCATTTCACCACACACTTGTCAGCACTTAAACCATCTTAAGGCGGGCTCGGTGACGCACACCGGCAATCTCAATACTTGGGAGTCTAAGGAAAGGAGAATCACAGTTTCGAAGACAGCCTCAGCAAGCAACGGGACTCGCATCAACCTAACCAGAGCCTGTTTCAGAATAAAAACAAAAAAATAGGGAGGTGTAGCTTGGAGGCAGACTGCCCCTGGACTCGGTCCCCAGTATACCCGTGCGTGCACACGCAAGCACACACACACAACAGTCTTAAGACAGATAGGTGTGCACCATGCCTGTAATTCCAGTATTTGAGAGCCTGAAAGAGAACGATCCCAGTTTCACAGACAGCCTCAGCAACTTAGTGAGGCCCTATGCAAATTGATTTTTTTTTTTTTTTTGCAGTACTGAGGATGGGACCCAGGGGCATTCTACCTCTGAGTGACACCCCCAGCCCTATTTTTTCTTTATTTTGAAACAGGGTCTCACTGAGTTACAAATGACCTCACTAAGTAGCAGAGGTTGTCCGAGAACCTTGATTCTCCTGTCTCGGCCTCCCAAATGCTGGGATTATAATCGTGCAGCACCATGCCTGGCTCCTCTGCAAATTAATAAGACCCTACTTCAAAACAATATATATATATATATATATATATATATATATATATATATATATATATCTTGGAGGCAGAATGCCCCTGGCTTCAATCCACACCACCACACACACAAAATAAATAAATAAACAAAAAAGTAGCAACAGCAGCAGCTCCCTTCCTGCTAAAAAGGTCTCTATCTCTGCTTCCATCTTCCCCATTCATTAATCTATAACCCCACCCAACTTTCTCTACAAACAAGCCCCCCTGCCAGCAACATCCTCTAACTTTCTCCAAAGCCTGCAAGGCCAGTCTCCTAACCTCCACCCCACACTGGGGACGGAAACCAGGGGCATTCTACCTCCAAGCCCCAAACTCCCGGCACCCCTTATTTTGGGTGCATAACTAGGGATGGAACCCAGGGAAGTCTACCTCCAAGCTATTTTTATATCCTGCCCTATTTTTATTTTTTGTGGTACTGGAGTTCCTGGAAACCCTTCTACCTCCAGGCTGCACTCCCAGACCTATCTTATATATTTTTTAAATTTGGAAACAGGGTCTCTTAAGCCAGCATGGCTGGCTTCAAACCTGCGAGATCCTCCTGTCTCCGCCTCCCAAGCGCGGGGATGACAAGCGTGCCCACCACGCCCTGCTTATTTTTATTTTTTTGTTTTGAAAGAGGGTCTAAGTAGCTGGGGCTGGGGATATAGCAACCAGCATAACTTTTTTTTTTTTTTCCAATACTGGGGATGGAACCCAGGGGTGTTCTACCTTCAAGCTACATCCCCCCAGCCCTACTTTTTATTCTTTATTTTGGAACAGGGTCTCACTAAATTGCAAAAGGCCTCACTAAGTAGCTGAGACTGGCAATGTACCTGCACCTGCGTCCTTCTATCTCAGCCTCCCAAATACTGGGATTACAAATGTGAGCCACCATGTGCAGTTCAGTCTGTCTGTCTTTCTTTCTTTCTTCTTTCTCTTTCTTCCTTTCTTTCTTTCTTTTTTCTCCTAGAGATTGAACCCCAAGGTGCTGTATCACTGAGCTTTCCCCTCTTCCCACAGCCCTTTTAATTTTTATTTGTATGTTTTAGGTAATGGGGATTGAACTCAGGGGCATTCTATCTCCAAGCTACATCCCTCAGCCTGATTTCTCATTTCGTTTTGAAACAGGGTCTTGCTAAGTTACTGAGGGTCTCACTAAATTGCTGAGGCTGGTTACTGAGATTACGAGCATGCCCCACCATGAGCGGCCCCTTTTTTATTTTTATTTTAAGACAGAGTCTCATAATTAAATTGCCCAGGCTGAGCCGAGTGTGGTGGCGCACGCTTGTAATCCCAGCATTTGGGAGGCTGAGACAGGAGAATCCGGGTTCACGGCCAGCCTCAGCTACTACTTGGTGAGGCCCTTCGCAATTCATTGAGACCCTGTTTCAAAATACAGAATAAAATATAGGGCTAGGAGTGTAGCTTGGAGGCAGAATGCCCCTGGGTTCCATCCCCAGTGCCGCCAAAACACACAAACAAAAATGTCCAGGCTGGCTTTGAAACTGTGATTCTCCTGTCTCCGCCTCCCAAATACTGTGATTACAGGCATGTAATTCTATTAATTCTTTTGCTGACAATCCATATCACCGTAAAGGCTAGGACGTTCTTTGTTAAAGGTCAGAGCATGTGCGCACCAACATGCCACCCCCCATTTTCTCCTTGAGAAGGCCTAAGAAAGGAGATGGGTGAAGAATGAGACCCCGTAACTTTTCAAAATTACAAGTCATCGCAGATGTTCTCTGCCAGATCCACCCACCCATAGAAAAATGAGCCACAGGGTCCAAGTCCCTCCACAGAGGCTGAAATCAAATGTCACCCAGAGGTCCAGCTGCTAAAACTTCAGCAACACAGCAAGGGCCCTGCCCAAAGCTTGCTTTGTGAAAAGCCCTCATTAGAGTTATATTTAGGAAAAAATGGAACAGAAGTTATATTTAGATGAAATGGCTTCAAAGAATTTTACCAAAAGCAGCATGTTTATACTGCTCTTCCAAAAGAAAGGTTTCCCTTAGCTGTTACACACAACTTCCCCCAAAGAGCCTCTTCCTCTGTACACAATCATTTGGGCTTGTCTGGAAGAACAGGAGCGCAGCGCAGGGGGCAGTGGGAAACGGCGGGGAACGATTTTTTGCAGTCCTGGGGATGGAACCCGGGACATTTAACCTCCGAGCTCCACCCCCAGCCCTATTTTTTATTCTTTATTTTGAAACAGGGTCAAGTTGCAAAGGGCCTAAATAGGTGAGGCTGGCCGCAAACCGCAATCTACCTGTTTCAGCCTCCTGGATCCCGGGATTACAAACCTGCCCCACCAAGCCTGTCATTCCTTTTTTTTTTTTTTTTAATGATTTTTTTTTCTTTTTTGTTACTGGGGAGGGAACCCAGGGGAATTCTACCTCTGAGCTATACCCCCAACCCTATTTTTTTATTTTATTTCATTTTATTGCAGTATTAGGGATGGAACCCAGGGGCATTGTACCTTTGAGCTACACACCCAGCCCTATTTTTTTATTCTTTATTTGAAATAAGAGTCTCACTGAGTTGCAAAAGGCCTCACTAAGTAGCTGAAGCTGGCCATGAACCTGGATCCTCCTGTCTCAGCCTCCCGAATACTGGGATTACAAGTGTGTGCCACCACACCTGGCTCTTTATTCTTTATTTTGAAACAGGGTCTTCACTGAGTTGCAAAGGGCTTCGCTACGTGGCTGAGGCTGTCTCCGAAGTATGATCCTCCCGTCTCAGCCTCCCAAATGCAGGGATTTACCATCCACTTTTTTTTTTTTGGGCGGGTCTGGGAAGGCTTTTTATGGGGGGTGGGTCAGATGGATCGCAGTTCACGGACAGCCTCAGCTACTTAGTGAGGCCCTCTGCAACTCAGTGAGACCCTGTTTCAAAATAAAGGATAAGCCGGGCGTGGTGGCGCATGCTTGGGAGGCGGAGACAGGAGGATCGCGCAGGTTCAAAGCCGGCCGCGTTGGCTTAGGAGACCCTGTTTCCAAATAAATATAAAAATAGGTCTGGGAGTGTAGCCCGGAGACAGATGGGCTTCCAGGAACCCCAGTACCATAAAAAATTTAAAAAAAAGGATAAAATAGGAATTAAGAGTGTGTCTTGGAGGTAGAATGCCCCTGGGTTCCATCCCAAGTACTGAAAAAAATAAATAAATAAAAAACAAAACTTTTAGCCAACATTTAAGATGTTTGTAAACCTGAGTTGTGTGTGTGTGTGTGTGTGTGTGTGTGTGTGTGTGGTGTTGGGGATTGAACCTAGGGGCATTCTACCTCTGAGCTACACCCAGAGCCCCATTTTTTATTCTATATTTTGAAAAAGGGTCTCACCAAGTCACAAAGGCCTCACTAAGTAAGTAGCTGAGGCTGGTCACAAACTTGGCTCCTCCTGTCTCAGCCTCCCGAATGCTGGGATGACAAGCGTGCGCCACCACGCCTGGATCTCCTTCCTTCCTTCCTTTTTTTTGTGGTACTGGGAATGAAACCCAGGGTCCTTATACTTCTGGACTATACTCTCAGACCTATTTTATAGTTTTATTTGGAAACAGGGTCTCACTAAGTTGCTGAGAGCCTCACTAAGTAGCTGAGGCTGGCTTTGAACCTGCGATCCTCCTGTCTTAGCCTCCCAAGCACAGGGATTACAAGCGTGCACCACCACGCCCGGCTTCTTTATTTTGAAACAGGGTTTCACTGAGTTGCAAAGGTCCTGTCTGCAAACTACGATCCTCCTGTCTCAGCCTCCCAAACGCTGGGATTTACCATCCACTTTTCAACTTATATCTTCTTATCAAATTTCTAAGCCGGGCGTGGTGGTACACACTTGTAATACCAGCATTTGGGAGGCTGAGACCAGAGGATCGCAGTTCATGGACACCCTCAGCTACTTATGCCCTTTGCAACTCTGTGAGACCTTGTTTCAAAATAAAAAATAAAAAAAATTGGGCAGGGGGTGTAGCTCGGAGGTCAAATGCCTATGGGTTCCATCCCCAGACCCGCAAAAAAAAAAAAAAAAAAAAAAAAAAAAAAAATTCTAGCCAATATGTGGAATATTTTGTAGACCTTAAGGGTGTGTGTGTGTGTGTGTGTGTGTGTGTGTGTTGCTGGGGATTGAACCCAGGGCCATTCTATCTCCAAGGTACACCCCCTGCCCTATTTTTTTTTATTTTTTGTAGTTCTGGGGATGGAATCCAGGAACTTCTCCCTCCAAGCTACACTCTCATCCCTATTTTATTATTTGTGCTAGTGAAGATTGAACCCAGGGCCATGTTACCTCTGAGCTACACCTCCAGCCCGATTTTCTTCTTTATTTTGAAACAGGGTCTCACTAAGCTGCAGAGGGCCTCACTAAGTAGCTGAGGCTGGCCGCAAACCTGCAATCCTCCCGTCTCAGCCTCCCAAGTACTGGGATTAGCAGTCTGTGAATTTTTTTTTTTTATGAATGAATGAATGTGGTGATTATTGGAAGTAGTGAAAGCCAGTTGGGGGTGGCTGTTCCTCTCCTAAGCCTGCTTTTCAGGGCCTTGAGATAAGTAGACTCAGAGCAGAGACTTGGCCCTCACCCAGGTCAGGGAACCTCTTCTCTGAAGAGCCTCAGGAAGAGACCATTTCCTCTTATCCCGGCCAAGCCAGAGCCAGAGCGGAGGCAAAGGCGAGGCTGTGCGGGGACAGGGTGGACTGCAGGCCTGGCTGGCCCCAGCATCTCGGCAGCAACTGTGCCAGCAGGCAAGGGTACCAGGCCTGCTCTTCCTAAGGTGCCCAACACCTGAAAACACTAGTCAATCCCCACATTTGTTCTTCTTTTTTTCTTTTCTTTTTTTTTTTTTCGACAATACTGGGGGTGGAACCCAAGGGCATTTTACCTCTGAGCTACACCCCCAGCCCTGATTTTTTTTTGGAGGCACTGAGGTTCCTGGAAATCCTTCTAGGTCTGGGCTACACTCCCAGACACCTATTTTTTATTTGGAAACAGGCTCTCTTAAGCCAGCGAGGCTGGCTTCGAACCTGCACCTCCTGTCTCCACCTCTCAAGCGCGGGGATTACAAGTGTGCCCCACCACGCCGGGCTTTTTATCCTTTATTTTGAAACAGGGTCTCACTGAGTTGCAGAGGGCCTCACTAAGTAGCTGAGGCTGTCTGCGAACTGGATCCTGTCTCAGCCTCCTGAATGCTGGGATTACAAGCGTGCGCCACCACGTCCGGCTACTGAAAGCACACTGAAGACCACAGAAGGGCCGGGCATGGTGACACGGCCAGTAACATCAGAAATTGGGAGGCTGAGAAAGGAGGATGCCGGGTTCAAGGCCAACCCTGGCAACTTGGCCAGAGCACTTGGCATCTTAGCAAGACCCTGTTTCAAAATAAAATAGAAGCAAAGAGAAAACCCTAACAGAAAAAACGCTTGTCCCACGGGTGCTTGGCAGTAGTGCCGCAGACCAAAAGAAAATTGGGCAGATTCATGGTCCAAGATTTTGAAGCCCGAGGCTGAAGAATGAATGCCCTAAAGAGTAATGTTGTAAGAGTCATCTCTGGCTTGGGGAAAACGGTCCTATTTGAGACATTTCTGGTGTCTAAGTGCCTAGGGCCTGGCTCGCCCTCTGAACACACACGTTATGGGCTCCGGGTGCTAAAGGCAAACCCAGAAATGGGCCTTGCGTGGCAACAGCCTCGCGCGCACACACACCTACAGAGACCTCCATCTCCGCCTCCACCTGGGGGCATGGGAAGGGAAGCGGTCCACACCGGGGAAAGTACATCCAACTTTTACGCATACTTTCTTGAAATACGACCGAGAAAAAGCAATCGCCTCCAGCATCTCCTGGGGGCTCCATTCCAAGGGGGGGGGGGCAACGCCCCTGGGTTCGTGCGCTCAAAGAGGTGAGGTCAGTGTGCTCCCACGCCCCCTCCGGGATCCAGAGCGCCCCCCACCGCCCACTCCGGGGGGCCACAGTCCCAGGCCCCCCAGCGAGACCAGCTGGACCACACTGGGAAGATGGACCAGAGAAAAACCAGCGGGAGCCCTCGGGAGACCCTGCACACAGTAGGGCGGCGCTCCCCCCACCCCAGATCTCCCTGCGCGCCCAACACCGGGCTGGGCAGCCGGGGTGCAGCGGTACCTCGGGTGGGGGGGGTCGGGAACCCCTCCTACGAGGCGGGCGGGCGTCCAGAGCCGGGGAGGGGGCGCAGGAATCCACCCTCTTTTGCACGGCGTCTGGGGCCGGTCAATCTGCCTAATCACCGCTCCGAATGCCTGCACGCAGCACACAAAGCGCGCCCATTAGCAGGTCCAAAGTGTGGCCGCGCTCACTTTAAATGAGAAAAGGCGTCCACAAAAGGGGGGAAAGCCAAGTTCCTCGGCCTGCGGGACGCCTGGGGTCGCCCTCGGCATCCTCGGGGGGCTCAAAACCCCGAGTTCCGCGGAAAAGCGGAGGGAGGCGGGGAGCGGGAGGGGGTGGGGGCGTGAGCTGCCCCGAGCACCCCGAAACCCCGAAACCGCGGGGCAGCGCCCTGCCCGGGCCGGCCCCTCCCTCCCGGGGACCCCCAGGGTGGGCACAAATGCAACTTTCCTTCTGGATAATAAAAGGCAGATCGCGGCGCAGGGCGAGGACGCGACCCCCCAGCCCCAGCCCCAGCCCCGCGCGCGCGGCCGGAGCCGAGTTGGTGGAAAGTTGCTGCGCGCCCCCGGCCGGGCCCCGGGGGGGCTCCCGCCCCACCCCCCACTCACCGTGCGCGCCCCTCCGGGGGACAGGGCTCCGCCGGGCAGGTACGGGCCGCTCAGGTCCGGGATCATCAGGAAGGGGTACCCCGGGTAGGGGGGCCCCTTAAAGAGCGCGCCTTCCTGGGGCCTGCGCCCTGCCGGGGAAACCGGACGGTGAGGCGGGGCCGCGGACCCGGGCGGGGACCGCGCGCGGGATCCCGCGGGCCACCTACCGTCGCAGTCCCGCGGCCGGGGCACGGCGTCCCGCGCGGGGGGCGGGCGCCGCGCGGCCGGCGGGGGCGGCACGAAGGCCGGCGGGGGGCCCGGGTGCTCGGACTCGTGCACCAGCGACGACTTGACCTCGTCCAGGTCCCGCTGCGCCGACGCGCGCCCGCCGCCCGGCTCCTGCTCCTCGCCGCCCTCGTCCTGGAAGGCGATCAGCTCGTCGCTGGCCCCCAGGTCGTCGCCGCCGGCCGCGCCGGGGCCCCCGCCGCCGAGCTGGGGCATGCTGCCGCCGACTGCGCGGGCGCGGCCGCCCCGCGGGCTGGGCTCCGGCCGGAGGGACGGAGGGACGGAGGGAGGGGCGAGCGCGGGCCCGCCCCCGCCCGCTCGCCGCCCCCGGCCGCCGCCCGCGCCCCGCCGCCCCGAACTTTCTTGCCAACCACCCCCAAAGTCGGCGCCGGCCGCGCCCGCCCACCGCCCGGGCGCCGGCGGCCCGCACTGCCCCCTGCTGGACGGCCGCGGGCGCGCACCCGGCCCGCACCTGCCCCGCGGCCCCGCGGCCTCGCAGCCCCCACCACCGCGGGGTCCCCACGCCCCCCTCGCCCCGCCGCCGGGTTGTCTGACTTGGCCCCGCCGAAGCCCCGACGATCCCCTTTCAAAGGCAAGGTCTGGGCCGGGCGCGGTGGCCAGCCTTGGGGAGGCCGATTCCGGAGGATGGCAGGTTCGATGGCGGCCTCCCAAGGACTGGGATTTCCAGTGTGCGCCACCGCGCCCGGCTAGAAGAGGTTTTAGAATAAGTAGCCGGGTGCGGTGGCGCACACTGGTAACCCCAGGACTTGGATGGGAAGCCGAGACAGGAGGATCACTGGTTCCCGGCCAGCCTCAGAACTTTGGGAGACCCTCTACAACTTAATGAGACCGAGAGTGTGTGTGTGTGTGTGTGTGTGTGTGTGTGTGTGTGTGTGTGTGTGAGAGAGAGAGGGGGGGGGAGACACCCAGGGGCTTTCCTACCTCCGGGCTGTACTCCCAGACTTATTTTATATTTTATTTGGAAACAGGGTCTCCCTAAGCTGCTGAGAGCCTCACTAAGTAGCGGAGGCTGACTTCGAACCTGTGCGATCCTCCTGTCTCTGCCTCCCAAGCGCGGGGATTACAAGTGTGCGCCACCAGGCCCAGCTCGAGGCCCTTTCTAAAATATAAAAATTAGCTCAGGGCATGGTGGCGCACGCTTGTAATCTCTGCGCTTGGGAGGCAGAGACAGGAGGATCGCGCTGGTTTGAAGCCAGCCTCGCTGGTTTAAGACACCCTGTTTCCAAATAAAAATATAAATATAGGTCTGGGAGTGTAGCCCAGAGGTAGAAGGGCTTCCACGAAGCCCCGTACCACCAAAAAATAATAACAATAAAATAAAATATAAAAAATAAGCCAGGCCTGTTGGCACATGCTTGTAATCCCATTGGGAGGCTGAGACAGGAGGACAGCAAGTCATCAACCTGAGACTGTTACAAAATGAGAATAAAATAGGGCTGGGACATAGCTCATTGGTACAATGGTCCAGGGTTCAATAGTGGGTACCAAGTACCAGAAAGAAAAAAAAACGGGTATGGGGAGTAGGTGTAGTTCAGTGCTAGTAATAGAGAACCTCTGGGATAGATCCCCAGTCCTATAAACAAAAAAAGACCCCCTTAAAAATTCATGGCTTTCAGCGGGGTGTGTTGATGGACTCTTGTAATACCAGTATTTGGGAGGCTGAGACAGGAGGATCACAGGTTCGCGGCCAGCCTCAGGGACTCAGTGAGACCCTGTTTCAAAATGAAGAATAAAGCCGGGCGTGGTGGCGCACATTCGTAATCCTGCTGGGATTACGAGTACGGGATGGAACCCAGGGGCCTTCTACCTCCGAGCTACACCCCCCAGCCCTACTTTTTATTGATTTTTATTTTTTGTAGTACTGGGGGTGGAACCCAGGGGCTTTTCTACCTCCAGGCTATATTCCCAGACCTATTTTATTTGGAAACAGGGTCTCACTAAATTGCTGAGAGCCTCACTAAGTAGCTGAGGCTGTCAGAGAACCGCGATCCTCCTGTCTTAAGCCTCCCAAACACTGGGATTACAAGCGCGTGCCACTACGCCCAGCTTATTATTTTAAAACAGGGTTTCAGCCGGGCATGGTGCCGCACACTTGTAATCCCAGCATTTGGGAGGCTGAGACTGGAGAATCACAGTTTGCGGACAGCCTCAACTACTTCGTGAGGCCCTCTACAACTTAGTGAGACCCTGTATCAAAAAATAAATTAAAAAGTAGGGCAGGGGATGTGACTTGCAGGTCAAATGCCCCTGGGTTCCATCCCCAGACCCACAAAACAATAACAATAAAAAACAGGGTCTCACTGAGTTGCAAAGGGCCTCACTAAGTAGCTGAGGCTGTCTTCGAACCGGAATGCTCCTATCTCAGCCTCCCAAATTCTGGGATTAGAAGTGTGCACCATCACACCTGGCTGTTTTTATTTTGAAACAGCGTCTCACTGAGTTGCAGAGGGCCTCACTAAGTAGCTGAGACTGGCGGAAAACCTGTGATCCTCCTGTCTCAGCCTCCCAAACGCTGGGATGAGAAGCGTGCGCCACCGCGCCCGGCTGAGGGGTGTGTTCTTCGTTGACTCAAGTCCTGGTGGGTTCACCATTGAGGTGCTTTGTGGTTGTAAAAGTGTGTTTGTCCGTGTGGAAGAGGCTTAGGACAGAAAGGGAAGGTAATTAACATATGGGGCCGTAGCTCAGTGGAGGAGCAAGTATTTAGCATGTGCAAAGCTTTGGGTACCACCCCAGGACCAAAATTAACCTATGGGAGGGCGGGGCAGCGTAGCCCAGCGGTAGAGCCAGTGCTTAGCACCCGCAAGGCTAGGAGTTCAATCCGGAGCACTAAAATTAACATATTTAAAAGCCAGGCATGCTGGCCCAGGCTCTTAATTCCCATCCTTGGGAGGCTGAGATGGGAGGATTTGAGGACAGCCCCAGCAAGTAGTGAGACTCTCATCAACCTAGCAAGACCCGGTTTCAAAAAAAATAAATAAGAGCCAGGCGTGGTGGTGCACACTTGTAATCCCCGCGCTTGGGAGGCTGAGACAGGAGAATCTCGCAGGTTTGAAGCCAGCCTCAGCTACTTAGTGAGGCTCTCAGCAACTTAGTGAGACCCTGTTTCCAAATAAAATGTAAAATAGATTGGGGGTGTAGCCTGGAGGTAGAAAGCCCCTGGGTTCCACCCCCAGAGCCACACAAACACACAAAAAGTTAATTCTTTCCAAACTGATGTCTAGATTCAATGCAAAGCCCATAAAAAGTTTATGGCAGAAAGTTGGCAAACCACTTCTAGTATAGGTAAGTATATGACTCATATGTTTTGCTTTCTCTACCTGAGGAATCTTCCTTTCTTTCTTTTTTCCCTTTCTTTTTTTGGTGCTGGATATTAAACCCGGGGCATTCTTCCTCTGAGCACACCCTCAGCCCTCCGTGAGTAGGTGAAGCTGGCCCTGAACCTGTGAACCTCCTGTCTCGGCCTCCCAAGTTCTGGGATCACAAGTGGGCCTGGCTCTTTAGGAATGTTTGATGTCTTCCGAGACTTCCTAACCAGGGAGCGAAAGTCCCTCCCAGGGGTAGTAATTCTGTAAAGCCAATGATTTGCCCCGAAGGGAGGGGCTTTTCATTGCAAAACCACCCCAGGGATTCCAAACCCAAGCCTCCAGCCTCTACCTTTTGGAGGCCCAGGGCTCTTACACTCTGGACCTAAATACCAGATCCCCTGCCCTGACCATCCTACGACTCAGGGCAGCGCCTCTGCCGGGCTGCAGCATTTATTCACAGCAGCCCACGCCAAACCTGCTCAGCCAGCGCAGCCTGCTTCTCTCAGGCCCACCGCAGAAACCCAGACGCAGCTCCTGGCCCTGCTCGGTGCGGACCGTCTGCAGGGCCTTCCTCTTGCAAAGGTCTCCAGTGCCGGTCACTCCCAGGTCTGTTGGCCTTGCTATCCCCGAGCAATAATCCATCTTATTTATTTATTTCTTTGTTTATTTTTGCGTTACTGGGGATAGAACCCAGCGGCATTCTTCCTCCAAGCTGCACCCCCAGCCCTATTTTTTATTCTTTATTTTGAAACAGGGTCTGTGTGTGTGTGTGTGTGTGTGTGTGTGTGTGTGAGTCTAGGGATGGAACCCAGGGGCATTCTACCTCTGAGCTACACCCCCGGCCTGATTTTTTATTCTTCATTTTGAAACCGGGTCTCACTGAGTTGCAGAGGGCCTCACTAAGTAGCTGAGGCTGGCCGCGAACCGCGATCCTCTGGTCTCAGCCTCCCGAATGCTGGGATGACAAGCGTGCGCCACCACGCCCGGTTTAGCAAGGCCCGGCCAAGGGCCTTGCTAAGTATTTAAGGCTCTCCTTGAACAGTGATCCTCCCAAATACTGGGATTAAAAGCTTTGATGCCACCAGGCCCGGCTTTTTAATTTTCATTTTGAAAAGGTCTCTCTAGGTCCATGAGAATGTCGATACTTGCTGAGGCTGTCTGCGAACCTACATTTCTCCTGTCTTAGCCTCCCAAGTATTGGAATTACCGACCTGCACCACCATGTCTGGCGCTTTTCTTTTTCTTTTTCTTTTTTTTTAAATAGGGTCTCACTAAATTACTGAGGCTTTCACTCCTTAGTTGTTAATACCGACCTGCAATCCTCCTGTCTCAGCCTCCCAAGTACCTGGAATAAGGCAAGTGCCACTCACACCCAAGTCTGTCATTTTTTTGTGTGTGTGTGGGTCTGGGGATGGAAACCAGAGGCATTCGACCTCCGAGCTACACTCCCTGCCCTATTTTTTATTCTTTTATTTTTGAAACCAGGTCTCACTGAGTTGCAGAGGGCCTCACGAAGTAGCTGAGGCTGTCCACAAAACTCTATCCTCCAGTCTCAGCGGCCCGAATGCTGGGATTACAAGCGTGCGCCACCACGCCCGGCTTTTCATTATTTTCTTGGTGATATTTTAGCACTACATAAAAGTCACCAATTTATAAGCTGGTCCCAATTTCAGTTTTGTGCTAATTTTAAAATCAGCGTTAAGCCGGGCGTGGTGGCACACGCTTGTAATCCCAGCATTTGGGAGGCTGAGACAGGAGGATTGTGGTTCCCGGACAGCTTCAGCTACTACTTAGTGAGGCCCTTTGCAACTCAGTGAGATCCTGTTTCAAAATAAAGAATTTAAAAAAAAAAAAAAATAGGGCTGGGGCTGTAGCTCAAAGATGCCCCTGGGTTCCGTCCCCAGTACTGCAGGGGAAAAAAATTAAAAATAAAGAAATAAAAAAACCAGTGCTATTTGATAGTAAATAGAACACCTGCATAGTAAATAGAGATGCCTGCATTTCTTTTTCCGGATCTGACCAATATTTTATGTTCTTTTTTTGTGTGTGTGTTGTACTGGGGGTGGAACTCCAGGGGCTTTTCTACCTCCGAGCTATACTTTCAGACCAACTTTATACTTAATTTGGAAACAGGGTCTATGCTGAGAGCCTCACTGATTAGCTTTGAACCTGTGTGACCCTGTCTCAGTCTCCCAAGCGCTGGGATTACAAGCGTGCGCCACCACGCCCGGCCATGTTCTGTTTTAAAACAGTGTCTCACTAAATTGTGGAGGGTCTTGCTATATTGCTGAGGCTATATTCAAACTGGTCATCTTCCTATCTGAGCCTCCCAAGTAAGGGGTTTATAGGCGTGGACCACCATACCTGGTTTGACTATATATATATATATATATATATATATATATATATATATATTTTTTTTTTTTTTTTTTCCAAGTCTGGGAATGGAACCCAGAGGCATTTGACCTCCGAGCTACATCTGCTGCCCTACTTTTTATTCTTTATTTTGAAACAGGGTCTCACTAAGTTGCAGAGGGCCTCATTAAATAGCTGAGGCTGTCTGCAAACCTCAATCCTCTGGTCTCAGCCTCCAGAATGATGCTGGGATTACGAGGGTGCGCCACCACGCCGGGGCTTGACCAATATATTTTAACATTTCGTGGAAAATGCGGAGTGAGGCACAACATATGGTTTTGTTGTTGTTGTTTTAATATGGGATAGTTTTTGGCAGCTACTGCTGGGAGTTGTTCTAAAAACACCCTAGGAAATGGAATCTGGGGATGGGGAAAGTGGCTGGGGTGATACTTTGTTTCTGTCTTGACTGCAAAATCCAAGGTTCTCTATTGTTTTAGATTTCCTTTACATAGCATTAATTACCTGGAGAACATTTTATTCCCTAATTACATAATTACATCTTGTTACATTTTTTTTGGGGGGGGGGACTATTTCCTTTTTTTTTTTTTGCGGTACTAGGAATTGAACCCAGAGGGATTCTATCTCCAAGCTACACCCCAGCCCTACTTTTTATTCTTTTTTTTTTTTTTAAACAGGTCTCACTGAGTTGCAAGAGGGCCTCACTAAGTAGCTGAGGCTGTCTGTGAACCAGGATCCTCCTGTCTCAGCCTCCCAAATGCTGGGATTACAAGCGTGTGCTACCAAGCCTGGCTGTTTATTCTTTATTTTGAAACAAGTTCTCACTAAATTGCAGAGGGCCTCACTACTTAGCTAAGGTTGAGATCCTCCTGTCTCAACTTCCCAAGTACTGGGATTACAAGCATGCTCCACACCTGGTGGGAAGGGGAAAAAAAAATCTATCTATCTATTATTATTATTTTTTTGGGGGGGGCAGTATTGGGGATGGAACCTAGGAGCTTTCTACCTCCAGGCTACACTCCCAGATCTTTTTTTGTTTTGTTTTTGGAAACAGGGTCTCACTAAGTTGCTGAGAGCCTCACTAAGTAGCTGAGGCTGGCTTCGAACCTGCGTGATCCTCCTGCCTCCTGTCTCAGCCTCCCAAGTACTGGGATTACAAGTGTGCACCACTACACCCTGGCTTTATTTTTTATTCTTTATTTTGAAACAGTGTCTCACTGAGTTGCAAAGGGCCTCACTAAGCAGCAGAGGCTGTCTGTGAACTGTGATCCTCCTGGCTCAGCCTCTTGAATGCTGGGATTACAAGTGTGGGACACCACACCCAGCTTTATTTATTATTTATTTATTTATTTATTTATTTATTTATTTATTTTGGTTTTGGGGATTGAACCCAGGTATATTCTACCTCTGAGTTACACCCCTAGACTTTTTAAGTGTGTGTGTGTGTGTGTGTGTGTGTGTGTGTGTGTGTGTGTGTGTTTCTATGGTACTGGGGATGGAACCCAGGGACATTCTACCTTTAAGCTATATCCCCCCCAGCCCTATTTTTTATTCTTTATTTTGAATCAGGGTCTCACTGTGTTGCTGAGGCTGTCCTCAAACCCGGGATCTTCCAAGTACTGGACAGGCATGTGCCATTATACCCTGCTTATTCACAACTTTAAAAATAAGAAGCACTGAGCTGGGCGTGGTGGCGCACGCTTATAATCCCAACATTTGAGAACTGTGACAGGAGGATCCAGGTTCGCAGACAGCCTCAGCTACTTAAGTGAGGCCCTTTGCAACTTAGTGAAACCCTGTTTCAAAAAAATAAAGAATAAAAAATAGGGCAGGGGATGTAGCTCAGAGGTGGAATGCCCCTTGGTTCCTTCCCCAGACCCACAAAAAAAAAAAAAAAAAAAAAAAGAAGCACTGCAGGGTGTGGTGGTGCACGCTTGTAATCCCCCCCCCCCTGCTTGGGAGGCGGAGACAGGAGGATCGCACAGGTTCGAAGTCAGCCTCGCCAGTTTGAGAGACCCTGTTTCCAAATAAAAATATAAAAATAGGTCTGGGAGTGTAGATCGGAAGTAGAAGGGTTTCCAAAAAAAAAAAAAAAAGAAGCACTAACGTATACAATACTCTGGGTTTGATCCTCAGTAACACACACACACACACACACACACACACACACACACACCCTTCTAAAATTCAGAAGCAGCCGGGCTTGGTGGCACATGACATGCCTATAATCCCTGTACTTGAGAGGCTAAAACAGGAGGATTATAAATTCAAAACCAGCATCAACAATTTATTAAGAATCTAAGCAGCTGGGCGTGGTGGCGCACGCTTGTAATCCCAGTATTCGGAAGGTGGTTCGTGGGCAGCCTCAGCTACTTAGCGAGGTCCTTCGCAACTCAGTGAGACTGTTTCAAAAGTCAAAAAGACTAACTGGGTGGTGTCGGACGCACGCTTGTAATCCCCGCGCTTGGGAGGCTGAGACAGGAGGGTCGCGCAGGTTCGAAGCCAGCCTCAGCTACTTGGTGAGGCTCTCAGCAACTTAGTGAGACCCTGTTTCCAAGTAAACTATAGTGTAGCTCGGAAGTAGAAAGCCCCTGGGTTCCATCCCCAGTGCCTAAAAAAAAAAAAAGGTTCTAAGCAAACCTAATGAGATCCTGTTTCAAAACAAAAAATAAGTAATGAGCTAGGGGCATAGCTCAGAGGTAGAACGCGCTGAGCTCCATCCCCAGTGCCATGCACGCACACACAGATTCCCTTGAGATAACATCTTTCTGTCCTATCAGATTGGCGACACCCCAAAAGTCTGATGGTGAGGTACGGGGCTCAGGCTCTTGTTTGCCGTTCGTGGAGTGCGACGTGATACCATCTGTACAGAAGGCAATTTGGCAGAATAGAGCAACAGTGAACCCGCGCTTGCCCTTGAATTTTGCAATCCTACTTCTAGGAATCTCTCCTCGTGACTCACCGGCACGACTGAGAAACCACATGCAAACAAGGCAGTTCGCTGCCACACTATTCGTGATAAAAGGTCCGCAGCCAGCCGGGCGTGGCGGCGCACACTTGGGATCCCGGCACTTGGGAGGCTGAGACAGGAGGAGCGTGGTTCGCGGACAGCCTCAGCTGCTTGGTGAGACTCCCGGCAACTTAGTGAGACCCTGTTTCTAATAAAATATAAAATACGTCTGGGAGTGTAGCCCAGAGGTAGAAAGCCCATGGGTTCCTTCCCCAGTACCAAAAAAAAAAAAAAAAAAAAAAAAAAGATTGGCAACAAGCGGGGCGGCACGCGTGTAATCCCAGCGTTTGGGAGGCTGAGGCAGGAGGATCGTGGTTCGCGGCCAGCCTCAGCTACTTAGTGAGGCCCTCTGCAACTCAGGGAGACCCTGTTTCAAAATAAAGAATAAAAAATAGGCTGCGGGTGTAGATCGGAGGTAGAATGCCTCTGAGTTCCATCCCTAGTATCATAAAATAAATAAATACATTAATTCATTAATAAATAGTGCTGGGGCTGTAGCTTGGAGCTAGCGTACCCCTGGATTAAATTCTCAGTGTGTGTGTGTGTGTGTGTGTGTGTGTGTGTGTGTGTGTGAAAAGAGAGAACCCTTCTTATTTTTACCGTGATGGGAAGTTAGTGACTAGTGAATGAATAATGTATAAGACCAATTATCAAGAGGTGGGAGAACGTGAATATTTTTAAATAGAGATAAGTGGTCATTTAAAAAAATGAAGTCAATTGACAGTGGCCGCCTCTGGGAGTTGAGGGAGGGAGAAAAGAGAACATAGTCATGATTTTCTTGTAGGCATTTAGCTATTGCTAGATCTTTAAAAATGTATTCATATATTCATTTTTTTTTTTTTTTGTGAGACTGAGGGTCTATGGGTATTAAATCTATGGGTATTTTACCCCATCCCTATTTCGTTTGTTTTGTGGGTCTGGGGATGGAACCCAGGGGCATTCGACCTCCGAGCTACACCCCTTGCCCTATTTTTAAAAATCTTTTATTTTGAAACAGGGTCTCACTAAGTTGCGGAGGGCCTCACTGTAAGTAGCTGAGGCTGTCCCCAAACCGCGATCCTCGGGTCTCAGCCTCCCAAATGCTGGGATTACAAGCGCGCCACCACGCCGGCCCATTCCTATTTTGTTTTGAAACAGGATGGCATGCTGGGAATGGTGGTGCAAGCCTGCCATCCCAGGACTTGGGAGGCTGAGACAGGACGATCGCTGGTTGGAGGTCACACTCAGCAATTTACTGAGGCCCTGTTTAAAAAAACAAAAACAAAAACAAAAATCAAAAACAAATCCGGGCCTGGTGGTGCACGCTTGCAATCCCAGCATTCGGGAGGCTGAGACCAGAGGATCATGGTTTGCGGACAGCGTCAGCTACTTAGTGAGACCCTGTTTCAAAACACAGAATAAAAAAAAAATAGGGCAGGGGGTGTAGCTTGGAGGTCAAATGTCCAGACCCCACAAACACAAAATAAGTTCTCACTAAGTTGCCGAGGGTCTCCCTAAATTGCTGAGGTGGCCTCCAACCTGAAATCCTCCTGTCTCAGCCTCCCCAGTACTGGATTAGACAGGCCTGTGCCACCATGCCAGGGTGAAACACAGGAAATAGAAAAGATTTCCTGTACTCACTCACAGGTTCTGGAAGAGGGAGGCACCACGTGAAGGGGCCCCCCAAGGTCATCTGAATAGGTCTGGTGGGGCCGGAGGGAGGAGAGCCCGGGAGCCCATGGCATCCCTGCTGGGTAATTTGCATGTAACTGGGTTAACGGGAAAGGCAAAGTCCTTTGTGCTTCTATTGCGAAATAGGCGAGACTGAAAAATTTATAATTTACTTTCTTCTTTCCTTCATATATATATATATATTTTGGTACTGGGGATGCAACCCAGGGGTGTTCTACCTCAGAGCTACACCCCATCTTTATTTCTTTTATTTTTTTATTTTTTGGTGGTACTGGGGATGGAACCCTTCTACCTCCAGGCTACATTCCCAGACCTATTTTATATTTTATTTGGAAACAGGGTCTCTTAAACCAGTGAGGCTGGCTTTGACCTGCGCGATCCTCCTGTCTCCACCTCCCAAGCCCAGGGATTACAAACCACCACACCTGATTTCTTTTATTCTTTATTTTGAAACAGGGTCTCACTGAGTTGCGAAAGGCCTCACTAAGTAGCTGAGGCTGGCTGTGAACAGCGATCCTCCTGTCTCAGCCTCCCGAATGCTGGGATTCAAGCATGCGCCACCATGCCTGGCGGCTTAATTTTTTTTTTAAACAGGGTCTTGCTAGGTTGCTAAGCGGCTCATTAAGTTGCTGAGGCTGTCCCTGACCCTGACCCTGAGATCCTCCTGTCTCAGCCTCCCAAGTATGGGATTACAAACCTATGCCACCATGCCTGGCAGAAAATGCAGGGGGGTTTTTGTTTGTTTTTTTTGCGGGTCTGGGAATGGAACCCAGAGGCATTCAACCTTTGAGCTACTCCCCTGCCCTATTTTTTATTTTTTATTTTGAAACAGGGTCTCACTAAGTTACGGAGGGCCTCACTAAGTAGATGGGGCTGTCTGTGAACTGCGATCCTCTGGTCTCAGCCTCCTGAATGCTGGGACTACAAGGGTGCGCCACCACGCCCGGCTAAAAAATGCAGGTTTTTTTTTTTTTTTTTGGTGGTACTGGGGGTGGAACCCAGAGGCTTTCTACCTCCCGGCTATACTCCCAGACCTTTTTTATATTTTATTTTATTTTATTTATTTATTTATTTATTTTTTTGCGGGTCTGGGAATGGAACCCAGGGGCATTTGACCTCCGGGCTACACCCCCTGCCCTATTTTTTATTCTTTATTTTGAAACCGGGTCTCACTGAGTTGCAGAGGGCCTCACTAAGTAGTAGCTGAGGCTGTCCGCGAACCACGATCCTCCAAGTCTCAGCCTCCCGAATGCTGGGATTACAAGTGTGCGCCACCACACCCGGCTCCTTTTTTATATTTTATTTGGAAACAGGGTCTCACTAAGTTGCTGAAAGCCTCACTAAGTAGCTGAGGCTGGCGTGGAACCCGTGCGATCCTCCTGTCTCAGCCTCCCAAGCGCGGGGATTACAAGCGTGCGCCACCATGCCTGGCTGCATTTTTTTTTTTTTTTTGGTGGTACTGGGGTTCCTGGAAGCCCTTCTACCTCCGGGCTACACTCCCAGACCTATTTTTACATTTTTATTTGGAAACAGGGTCTCCTAAGCCAGCACGCGGCTGGCTTCGAACCTGCGCAATTCTCCTTCCTGTCTCTGCCTCCCAAGTGCGGGGATTACAAGTGTGCCCACCACGCCTGGCTTGCAGTTGTTTTTTTGTTTTTTTTTTGTTTTTTTTTAAGAAAAAGATATAAGCAGAAGCAAAGCTAGCTTGAGCAGACAGGAGGAAAAGGTTTCAAAAGAGTCAGCTGGCCTTCCCAAAGGTTTAGCGAGGTGTTAACAGGTGTTACCTTTTATGGTATAAGAAGGAAGGCTCCCAGAGCCAGAGGGCGCAGCCAGAAGTCATGGTGAGTTAACCCGGGCTTCGAAACCTGATCAAGGCCCTTGCCACCTTTAGCCAGCTGGATCTCAGAATTCCCGGGGAGGCTTTGCGGCTCATTTTCCCAGGGCTCAAGAGGAATGTCCGCAGCTGTTTCTCTCCCCTCAAGGCCTGTCTGGGGAGCTGGCAGGAGGTGAGGGAGAGAGACCTTGTTTCACAATCCATACACAGAAAGAAACTATGCTCAAGAGCTCAAACTAAGCCCAGAGGCTGAGACAGGAGGATTGCAGGTTCGAGGACAGCCTCAGCATTCTACCTCCAAGCTCCACTCCCAGCCCTATTCTTAAACCATGATCCTCCTGTTTCAGCCTCCCAAATGCTGGGATTACAAGCATGTGCCACCACACCCAGCTCTGACCCTGTTTTTTTTACTTTTTATTTTGAAGCAGGGTCTCACTGTGTTGCAGAGGGCCTCACTAAGTAGCTGAAATTGCCCGCCAACCTGCCATCCTCCTGTCTCAGCCTCCCAAGTACTGGGATTACAAGGGTGCACCACCCCGCCCGGCTCAAGGCTTAATTAAGTTTAGTGCCCAGAGCAAAAGCAAAAAAGAAAGAAAAGAAAAGGTCCTCAGCCAGGCGTGGTGGGCCACGCTTGTAATCCCAGCATTTAGGAAGCTGAGATAGGAGGATTGCACAGGTTCAAAGCCAGCCTCAGCTATTTAGTGAGGCCTTTTGCAATTCAGTGAGACCTTGTTTCAAAATAAAGAATGAAAAATAAGCCGGGCATGGTGGTGCATGCTTGTAATCTCAGCATTCAGAAGGCGGAGACCAGAGGATTGGGGTTCATTAAAGAATAAAAAATAAGGCAGGGGTGTCGTTCGGAGGTAGAATGCCCCTGGATTCCATCCCCAGTACTGCAGAAAGAAAAGGGAGGAAGGAAGGAAGGAAAAGAAAGGAAGGAAGGAAGAAAGAAAGAAAAGAAAAGAAAGTAAAGGTCCGCATTCCTCGCTGTCTCTGGCTGGAGTGTGTACTCCTCGCACACACTCTCTCCTTGAGCCATTGGCTCTAAAGAGCCCTTCTGAAACCAACACCCATGAGCGCGGCCCTCCAGACTCGGAGTCGCGGCTGTGCCTGGGTCCCCTCTGACCTGTCACCTCTCCTGGGCCACCGCTCTTCCTGTGACAGCAGTGCATGATGGTCCTTGGTGCACAGCCTTCTTCTCTCCCCTCAGAGACGCTGAGGGAGGGCTGGTGTGAGCCTCCGGGTAGTGCCAGGGAAGGAGAGCCAGCGTGCTCACCCGGGTGCAGGGCTTGGTCACGCCCGGCCGGCCTGCTGGTGCGCTGGCATCCAGGGGTACCCGTCCCTCACCAGGCTACGGTGTGCTCCAGCTGTGCGGGGGCGGGTGATTGACAGCTGGAGCTCCTGGAGGAGCTCATTAGGAGAAGCGGGGTGGGGCTCAGGGCGGTGAGCTGAGGGTGGTCTGGCCTCGCAGGCTGGGTGTCCTCTGCCTCCGCCAGCGTGGGGCCCAGCTGCGCCATGTGCTGAGGCCCAGGCTCGGCTTCTGCTGGCCTAACAGCTGCCTGGAATATTCATTAGTGTCCAAGTCTCCCAGCCCGGGCCTGCAGGCCCCTGGCACTGGCACGTGCCCGTCACCGCCTTTGCTCAGACACCACAAACTACTAGGAATGCCCCAGGCCCTCGTCCTCCCTGCCCAGACCCTCGCTTAACCCAGCTTCCCAGTCTCCCACATCCCGGGCCTGCCTGTCATCATTTTGATTTGCAAATGTAATCTCCCAAGAGCTGGTGGTATGATGTAGTGTTAACCCAGGGGTAGACATCTCTGTGCAGGACCCAGGCTACTGGAGAGATGTATTCTTTTCTGATCACCCTTTATCTCGGTCAATTATTATCATCATCATCATCATCATCATCATTTTGGTGGTACTGGGAGTGGAACCCAGGAGCTTTCTTCTGAGCTACACTCCCAGACCTATTTTATGTTTTATTTGGAAACGGGGTCTCGCTAAGTTACTGAGCGCGTCACTAAGTAGCTGAGGCTGGCTTCGAACCTGTGCGATATTCCTGTCTCAGCCTCCCAAGTTGCGGGGATTACAAGCGTGCGCCACCACTCCTGGCCTTGGTCAAATATTATTTTTACATCTCTTAAGATACTTTTTTAAAATTTGCATTACTGGGGATGGAACCCAGGAGCATTCTACCTCCGAGCTACACCCCCAGCCCTATTTTTTATTCTTTTTTTTTAAACAGAGTCTCACTGAGTTGCAAAGGGCCTCACTAAGTAGCTGAGGCTGTTCTCAAACCACAATCCTCCTGTCTCAGCCTCCTGAATGCTGGGATTATAAGCGTGCGCCACCACACCTGGCACTCTTTAGTCACTTTCCAAATCAGGAGAAACAACTATTTTCAATGAAGAATGGGTGGAGGAAGCTGAGTGTGGTGTGGTGGTGCACGCTTGTAATTCCGGTCCTTCGGAGGCTGAGACAGGAGGTTCATGGCCAGCCTCAGTTACATAGTGAGGCCCTCGGCCACGTAGTGGGACCCTGGTTCAAAACAAAAAAATGAAAATAGGGTTGGGGGAATAGCTTGGAGGTAGAATGCCCCTGGGTTCAATCCCTAGTACCTATTGCAAAACCAAAACATCCTGGCATGGTGACGCACGCTTGTAATCCCAGCACTCGGGAGGCAGAGACCCGAGGATCGTGGTTCGCGGACAGCCTCAGATATTTTGTGAGGCCCTTTGCAATTCAGTGAGACCCTGTTTCAAAATATAGAATAAAAATAGGGCTGGGAGTGTAGCTCAGAGATAGAATGCCTCTGGGTTCCATCTCCAGGACTACAAAATCAAAACAAAACAACAACAAAAAAAACAACAAAAAACCTCCACAAAAGCTTAATGTTTGACCCGACAATTCTACTTCTAGGTACTTATTCAAAATAATTGAAAGCAGAGCCGGGCGTGGTGGCGCACGCTTGTAATCCCAGCGCTTGGGAGGCTGAGACAGGAGGATCGCGCAGGTTGGAAGCCAGACTCAGCTACTTAGTGAGGCTCTCAGCAACTTAGTGAAACCCTGTTTCCAAAAAAATGTAAAATATGTCTGGGAGTATAGCCTGGAGGTAGAAAGCCCCTGGGTTCCACCCCCAGTATCACACACACACACACACACACACACATTGAAAGTAGGTACTCAAACAAATATTTGTATACCATGTTCATAGCAGCATTATTCACAGTAGCCAAAAGATGTAAACAACCCCAACAGCCTTCAGAGATAAATGGATAAGCAAAATATGGCCTAAGAGTAGTGGGACACCCAGCTGCAAAGTATTGATACACGCTCCAGGGCGGATGAACCTTGGAAAGAGGGTGGTCATGTATTGTACGATTCTGTTAAGGCGCCATGTTTAGAAGAGGTAAATCCACAGACACAAACCAAACTGGGGCGGCCCAGGGTTGTGGGGAAGGAAGAATGGTTACAGTGTTTCCTGGTGTGATGACAGTGTTTTGGAAATTGAGGCGGTGCTTGTGCAACACTGTAAATGTACTAAACACCACGGAATAATTCATCATGGTGAATTGAAACTCAGTAAAAATATAGTTGTAAACCCGGCGTGGTGCTGCATGCTTGTAATCCCAGCATTTGGGAGGCTGAGATAGGAGGATCGTGGTTTGCAGACAGCCTCAGCTACTTAGTTAGACCACTTGCAACTCAGTGAAACCCTGTTTCCAAATAAAGAATAAAGAATTGGGCTGGGGTGTAGCTCAGAGGTAGAATGCCCCTGGGTTCCATCCCAGTACTGCAAAAACCAACTGACCGACCAACCCAGGCGTGTTGGCGCAGGTAATTCCAGTACTTGAGGGTCTGAGACAGGAGGAGTGCAGATTTGAGGCCAGCCTCAGCAACTTAGGCCCTATTTCAAAATTAAGATTAAATAGGGCTGGGGGTACAGAATGCCCCAGATTTATTCCCAGCACAAAAAAGGGGGAGGGCTTGGGGTGCGGTTCAGAGGTAGAATATCACAGGGTTCAATCCCAAGTACAAAATAAATCATTTGGACCTTATATGTTTTAATTCCCCACATGCTTAGAGTCCAGCACAGGCTCTTTTCTGAAGGCGCCACTCTACAGAGAAGGGGGCAAGGTCGGGGACCAGCAGGACGCGTGTTTCTCTCAGTTCCCAGGGCTGCCAGGCACATCTGCAACCTGCGAGCCTTCCAAAGCCTGCGGGCGCTGGCAGAGCTGGCTCTTCCATTTCTTGTCCATCCACTGCCCCCACGTGGCCACATCTTGAACTTCACCCTTGTTTGGTCCCAAACTTTAACGTAAAGCCCCTCATTTTGGGGAAAACACACCTTTGAGGGCCTCAGACAGCAGTCGCCGGGCTGGGGACAGAATCCTTAACCTTTCAGAATCTTAGCTGCATTCTTTCCAAAAATGGGACACTAGGTTCATTGAGATGATGGAATAGAATAATCGGTCGAAATTTCTAGATCAGAGAGCCCCATCAGTGTCCACAATGGCGGCGCTGTCAGGTTCAGTAGCGTCCTCTCTAAAACAGGGTGGGATCTGTTGTCTCCCTACAGTCTCCAGGAGAGAATTGCCGAGGCAGCTCAAATGCTTCGAATTGGTACACCTTTTTAAAAATTTATTTTTTTTTTTTGCAGGTCTGGGATGGAACCCAGGGGCATTGCTACACCTCCTGCTCTGTTTTTTATTCTTTATTTTGAAATAGGGTCTCACTGAGTTGTGAAGGGCCTAAGTAGCTGAGACTGTCTGCAAACCGCGATCCTCTGGTCTCAGCTTCCCGAATGCTGGGATTATAAGCGTGCGCCACCCCCCACCCCCACCCCCCCGGCTGGTACACCTTTTAAAAAACTTGAAAAGTGCCTGGCTAGCTGGCATGGTGGTGCACTCTTGTAATCCCAGTCTTGGGGAGGCTGAGACAGGAGGATCGCAGGTTTGCAGCCAGCCTCAGCTACTTAGGACCTCTGCAACTTGTGAGACCCTGTTTCAAAATGAAGAATAAAAAATAGGGCTGGGGGTATAACTTGAGATAGAATGCCCCTGGGTTGCACCTCTGGTGCCAGAAAAAGAAAAAGTGCTTGGCTTTTTTTTGGGGGGGGGTGGTACTGGGGGTGGAACCCAGAGGCTTTCTACCTCCAGGCTATACTCCCAGACCCATTTTTATATTTTATTTGGAAACAGGGTCTCACTAAGTTGCTGAGAGCCTAAGTAGCTGAGGCTGGCTTCGAACCTGAGCGATCCTCCTGTCTCAGCCTCCCAAGCGCGGGGATTACAAGCGTGCGCCACCACGCTCGGCTTGCTTGGCTTTTTTTTGTATTGATATTTGAACCCAGGGATATCATCCCCCTGAACCACACCCCTAGCTCTGTCTTTTTTGTTTTGAAACGGGGTCTTGCTAGGTTGCTGGGAGTCTCACTACTTGCTGAAGCTAGTCTTGAACCTGCAACCTTCCTGTCAACCTCCCAAGTACTGGGATTACAAGTGTGCACCTTCATTCCCGGCCTGATTTGTTTGATTTTAAGCAACTCATCTACACCCTTGACTTGTTCCTAGAGATGTATGTATGGCTGGCAAACAGAGCAAGCATAGGAACAGCCTGTCAGAGGCTCTTACCTGGAAATAGAAAGGTCTGCGTGACTCAAACAACTACTATATTTCACCATGACCAGAGCTGAATAAAGACATCCTGGAGCCGGGCGTGGTGGCGTACTCTTGTAATCCCAGCATTCGGGAGGCTGAGACAGGAGGATCGCAGTTCACAGCCAGCCTCAGGTACTTAGTGAGGCCCTCTGCAACTCAGTGAGACCCTGTTTCAAAATAAAGAATAAAAAACAGGGCTGGGGTGTAGCTTGGTGGTAGAATGGGTTGTCCCCAGGACCGCTTTAAAAAAAAAAAAGAATTCTGGGACAACGTAGGAATTCAATCAATACCTGTTCGATGAATGAAGTAAAGCAAAACACATTTTCCTAATCAGTAAGAGAAACAAGAAGGGGATTAATGTCTAGAATGAATGAATGGTGAAAACAGAGGGGGAACAGAGGATTGCATAAAGTACTTGTTTCTTAGAGAAGAACCCAAACGCTAAGGCGGCAAGAATGCCCTGCCAAGTACTTCTAGGAGTCAGCCACTAGGTGGCAGCAGCAGCCCAGAGGGCGTGGTTTCAAATGATCAGTGATGGGGTGAGTTGGCAGGAGACAGGTGTTGATGGGACCAATCCTTTGTTAGCACAGCTTTGTGATAATATTATATGTAAAAACTGAAAGCATAAAAACCAGCGTTGCCTAGCATGCCACGGCCCTGGATTCAATCACCAGCTTCCAGTCCTTTCCCCAAGAAAAACCGAGTCACACCCAGCATGTTCATGTATGTGCACAATTCAGCTTAGGCCCTTAGGTGACTTAGGATGGAGAGAAGCTGCGCCTCCATGTTGAAGGCCTGCACGCAAGTATGTGGGGGAAGCAG
Organism: Muscardinus avellanarius; assembly: GCF_963383645.1. Lineage (NCBI taxonomy): Eukaryota > Metazoa > Chordata > Mammalia > Rodentia > Gliridae > Muscardinus > Muscardinus avellanarius. The sequence continues at coordinate 85,224,462 of NC_137801.1, read as the reverse complement.
AGAAGACTTTCTTTTGGCGGGTCTGGGGATGGAACCCAGGGGCATTCTACTTCTGAGCTACACCCCCAGCCCTGTTATTTATTTATTGGTGGTACTGAGGATAGAACCCTTCCTCCTCCGGGCTACACTCCCAGACCTATTTTATATTTTTATTTGGAAACAGGGTCTCTTAAACCAGCAGGGCCGGCTTTGAACCTGTGTGATCCTCCTTTCCCTGGGATTACAAGTGTGTGCCACCACGCCTGGCTCCCAGTCCTATTTTTTATCCTTTTTCTTTTTTTTTTTGGTGGTACTGGGGGTGGAATCCAGGGGTATTCTACCTCCGAGATACACCCCCAGTCCTATTTTTCTTTCTTTCTTTCCTTCTTTCTCTTTCTTTCTTTTTTGCCGTACTGAGAATGGAACCCATGGGCATTCCACCTCTGAGCTACACCTCCAGCCCTATTTTTTATCTTTTTGTATGTGTGGTACTGGGGATGGAACCCAGGGGCATTATACCTCTGAGCTACACCCCCTGCCCTATTTTTTAGTCTTTATTTTGAAACAGGGTCTCACTGAGTTGCGAAGGGCTTCACTAAGTAGCTGTGGCTGTCCTCGAACCACGATCCTCCTGTCTCAGCCTCCCGAATGCTGGGATTACAAGCTTACGCCTTCACGCTAAGTCCCAAACAGGCTTCTGATTTTGAAGTTCCCACCAAAGCCCCCAGGAGGGCTTCTTCTCAGCCCTCTGGGAAGACAGTTGCTTTTTTCCCTGTGGAGGAAGACAGCCTTCTCCGGGGAACCCGGGGCCCCCAGCTACCCTGGGCCCCCGGCTGGCCTCCACTCCTTTCAGAGCAAGACACAGCGTGACGCATCCCCACAATTTGGAGAAACTCCAGCAGAGTGAATCACAGCGAAACCACACAAGGCCAAAGATGGGCTTCCAGACTTGAACCAGATCACCACCATCACTAACCACAAAATCCGACAGGCTTTAGCAGTTTTTTACTAGAAATTTCTTTCTAAGCTGGGCGTGATGGTGTACGCTTGTACTCCCAGCATTTGGGAGGCTGAGACAGGAGGATTGCGGTTTGCGGCCAGCCTCAGCTACTTAGTGAGGCCCTTTGTGACTCAGTGAGACCCTGTTTCAAAATAAAGAATAAAAAATGGAGCTGGGGGTGTAGCTCAGGGGTGGAATGCCCCAGGGTACCATTCCCAGAACCGCAAGAAACGAAACAAAAAGCCAACTCAGTGAGACCCTGTTTCAAAATAAAGATAAAAAAAAATAGGGCTGGGGGTGCAGCTCAGAGGTAGAATGCCCCTGGGTTCCATCTCAAGTACTGAAAAGAAAAAGAAAAACAGGGCTGGGGCCGTGGGAGCATCAGGTGCACAGGGTCTCTCTTGAGCCGTGGATGTCACGCAGGCTGGGGTGTGAGGGCCGCGGGGGAGGCCAGGCCGGCTTCGTGGACAGGAAGCTCCGGCTTGGAGCTGCGTGCGGCGGGGCCGTCCCAGGCCTGCTGAGGTGTCCAGGAGGCACTCTGGTGGCCATCTCTAGCGTTTGGTCAAATGTGTTAGGAAGATAACCCAATGCCAGAGGCAAGGAGGGTGGTGACAGGAGAAACCAACCCAGGCGTCTAACCTTTAGTTTCTGAGAGAAAATGCTATTTTAATTAGGACTAACTTTAAGGCCTGAACACATACGTTATTCACTCAGGTACTTTTCAGACTGGAAGGAGATAATCGATCTGCTCATTAGGTCTGAAGGGATTCTTGTGTTTTGATTTTGCGGGTCTGGGCATGGAACCCAGGGTCATTGTTCCTCCGAGCAACACCCTGTGCCCTACTTTTTAATTCTTTGTTTTGAAACCGGGTCTCACTGAGTTGCAGAGGGGCTCACTAAGTAGCTGAGGCTGTCCACGAACCGCGATCCTCCGGTCTTAGCCTCCCGAATGCTGGGATTACAAGCGTGCGCCACCGCGCCCGGCTGAAGGGATTCTAACACGACTCTGCTATAACTTGATAGAAAAATAGCTGGATGTTACATCCTTGGTGCGCCGTGAGGATGAAGGGCTGACCCTCGCTTCTGGTCCAGGGCCCCGAGCAGGCTGGGCGCGCCGGGCCCCACGCGAGCCTGCGGTCACTGGCGGCCTCGAGCACCTTCCCCCGGAGCTGCAGCACAGAGTGGGTTTGGCACATATTTTAATTGTATTGGCTTTCACGTTTACAAGTCCAGGAAGCTATTTAGAGGACAGGAGGGTGAAGGCTGCCTCCGGGAGAAGCCGCGATCAGTCTTCCGGGGCGTGTTGCCGGCCCTGTGCAGACAGGACCCGGGGACTCACTCGGGAACGGTCCCGCCATCTCTCAACAGCCTCGTGGCCGGCGGCAGAAATGGCCGCTGGGGCCCGGAAGACGTGCTCTTGGAGGCTGCTGCGGCCCGGGGTTTTATTGCTGGTGAACTCGATCCCCCAAATTCTGGCCGTTCAGTTGGGTGGAGGCGGGTGGCATTATGGGAAGTGGGTCTGGTGGGGCCGCGTTGCGGAGGTCAAGGATGCGAGTGTGTAAATCACACTGTCCTTTGCGGGTGTGTAAATCACACTGTCCTTTGCGAGTGTGTAAATCACACTGTCCTTTGATGCTGGGATGCTGCCTCTGCTTGTCCTCAGCCGCAGGATTTACTTCCTCTGGCCCATCTGATGGACAGAAAATGTGGTCTTCTCTTCTTCTGAGGACAGTGAGGGTCCCTGGCAAGCCCCTGCTGCCCACGTAGAGGGACAAATGGAAGAGGCAGGTCGGGTGAGAGGCCCCGACCCCGAACCCAGCCAGTCTCCTGTCCAGTGCCGTGTTCCTTTTAAAGCCCCCAAAGGTGTCCCCTTCTCAAGTGGAAAGAACCTAGAATTCCCTCATCTCCAAAATCGCATTCCGTGTTACGCGAGACAGGCAGACAGCAGGCAGAGGCTCAGAAGCGTGGACCGGCATCCCACAGGCACGGGCTCTCGGAGATGGGTGGCTGGGACCACTCTGCGGCCACCCCTGGGTGTCCCACCCCAGGAACTCCATGCTCACGGATCCCGGGCAGCAGTTCGCCTCCATGGTTACAGCGGCGCCAAGATGAGAGCCAGAGGTGTTGTTTTTACCCTTCAGCTTCTCCATCCATCCTGGAAGTGCTGGGTGCCATTCTGCCAACCCTCTGGGCCCAGGCCCCCCAACCGGCCTGGAGAGGCTTGGGCACACTGGCCAACTTGACACCTGAGAGGCGGCTCCCGGCGCCGTGTCTCGTTCCCTCCTGATCGGTCCATCGGCCTGCAACTGCTTTAGTCTTTTCTCCCCTCTGGAAAAGCAAGGGCCGGGCATCCAGAGGCCTTGGTGCAGCTGACGTCCAAGCCAGGTGGACACAGCAGGGTCCGGGGCCTCTGCTCACAGGTCCACGGGAGACCTTGGGCATCTTCGGGAGCGGTGTGACGGAGGAAGTGTCATTTCTGTGCGCAGGTGTCCACCTGGCGAGGCCCCGGTCTAACAGAGACAGCTCGATTCATAGGTTCTATGTACTAGTTTAGCAAAAAATCTGGTTTCTGATACCCAAAGAGCTTAAAGTCCCCTTCGAAGCGGGCGTACAGGCGCCGGATGTCTCGCTTGCTGATGCCCAGGAAGTAGCGCTCCACCTTGGTTCTGTTGTACGCGGTGATGCCCGGAGGGATGGCCGGGTAGGACACCAGGTGGTCTATGCCCGCCTCCCTCAGGATGTGCGGGGCATCCTCCTCCAGGGTCTCGTGGTGTCCGATCACACTGTACTTGATCTCACAGGGCGCGCAGAGTTCTACGTATGTCACCCAGTGGATGACGTGCTCGCCAAACTGGACGTCTAGCCATCTGTGGTTCGGATCGCCCAGGTAGCGCACAAAATCCTCGAACTGGATGCCCCGCGTCTCCGTCCGGTTCTTCCGGTACTTCCGGATGATGCCGGGGGCGATGTCATGCCTGTACCAAGGCTCAAAGCGGGGGTTGTGAACGAACTTGTCCTTAAATGCAGAAATCAGTCTTTCAAAGGGATCTCTTACGATAAAGAACTTGAAGTATGTTTTCAACCTAAGGAGAAAATAAAAAGAAAACAAACACGGGGTTAGCTGTGCACTCCCAGAAGGGACGGCGGGAGGGCAAAGCGCGGTGCAGCTTCTGCCCCGTGTGGAACCCGCGCTCGGCCCGGCCCCGCCGCCCAGTGCACTCCACCGCCCTCTCCAGCCACCCGAGGACTCAGTGCACGGATTCTGGTACCAGCCCATTTTATAGGCGAGGAAACAGAGATTCAGAAAGCCCAAGCGTCCCAGGCCACAGTGCTCATCTAGGGGGTCACTGCAAAGACTACATAATCAATATTTTATTTAGATTATTCAAGCCAGGAGTGGTGGCGCACGCTTTTAGTTCTAGCATTTGGGAGACTGAGACTGGTGGATCGCCATTCACGGCCAGCCTCAGCTAACTTAGTGAGGCCCTCTGCAACTCGGTGAGACCCTGTTTCAAAATAAAGAATAAATAATAGGGCTGGGGGTATAGTCCGGAGGTAAAATGCCTCTGGGTTCCATCCTCAGTACTACAAAAAAAATTATTAAAAACTTTAAGAACCTTTCAGTTTTGTTCCTCAGCAGAAAACCATCAGGGGAAGAACTCTGAGTAAGTCAGGAATAACCCAGGCCAGGAAAGTTACTTTAAGGACGCAGCTTAAGGAACTGATTTTCAAAATCAGTTCAAAATTGCCAAGGAGAAGGGGTGTGGGAAATAGGCAAGAGGGAGGAGAGGGAGAAAATGGCCAGCGAGCTGTGCACGGGGCTGCAGGGAAGGTGGCCGGGGGGCCGCCAGGCGTGGCCCTGGGGGAGCAGGGGCGCAGAGATCAGGACAGGAACCAGGATGCTGAGTTTCCCGGCGCTCGCATGAGCCAGCAGCCGCTTTCCCCGCTTGCCCGTCTCAGCTCAGGAGCCCCATGAGGCAAACACTTGAGGGATAACAGGACGGTCGCCTGCAGCAGGGTTTCTGGTGGGGTCTCCACAGCCGGGTTGGAAGACGAACCCAGCTAGAGCCAGGAACAAAATGGGGCAGGCGGCCCAGGCCAGGGAGGGCCCGGCTCTGACCCAACATGCATTCTTTTTTTTTTTTTTTGTGGTACTGGGGATGGAACCCAGGGGCATTTTGCCTCCAAGCTACACTCCCAGCCCTATATTTATTTCCTTATTTCCTTCCTTCCTTCCTTCCTTCCTTCCTTCCTTCTTTCTTTCTTTCTTTCTTTCTTTCTTTCTTTCTTTCTTTCTTTCTTTCTTTCTTTCTGGTACTGGGGTTCCTGGAAGCCCTTCTACCTCCGGGCTACACTCCTAGACCTGTTTTAATTTTTGGAAACAGGGTCTCTTAAACCAGCACAGCTGGCTTCATCCTGTTTCCGCCTCCCAAGCGTGGGGATTACAAGAGTGTGCCACCACGCCCGGCATTATTCTTCATTTAGAAACAGGGTCTCACTAAGTTGCGGAGGGCCTCACTAAGTAGCTGAGGCTGTCTGTGAACCTTTTCCTCCGGTCTCAGCCTCCTGAAAGCTGGGATGACAAGTGTAGGCCCCCACGCCCGCCTGGGACCCGTCATTTCTGAGTGTGGCCCCGTACACTTGGGACCTGTGTGATGATCACACTGAACAGCTGGTCTGAAGTTCTCAGGAGGGTCTGAGTTTAAACACGGGGCCGGGCACGCCTGGCTGCCATTCGCCGACACAGGACCACAGCCCCAGTGGGTCCCTGGCACGAACTGAAACACACAGCAAGTACAAACTGTGGCCTCAGTAAACTTTTTTTTTTTTTTTTTTTTTTTTTTGGTGGTACTGGGGGTGGAACCCAGAGGCTTTCTACCTCCGGGCTACACTCCCAGACCTTTTTTATATTTTATTTGGAAACAGGGTCTCACTAAGTTGCCGAGAGCCTCACTAAGTAGCTGAGGCTGGCTTCGGACCCGTGCGATCCTCCTGTCTCAGCCTCCCAAGCACGGGGATTACAAGTGTGCACCACCACGCCCAGCATCAGTAAACTTTCTTCTTATCTTGGCCCTTCACAAAGCCCCCTCTCCCCTGAGGAACCTGTGCTTACCGCTTTTGAATCCCTGCTCTGCTAAAGGAGGACAGACGAGGCAGGCCATTCTTCTCGTGGTCGTGAACTACATTTTCGGGGATCTCTTGGATGGAGGGAAACGCCCCTGGGAGGGAAACAAGGGGAGGGGTATGGGCTGCCTCGGTGTGACCCTGCAAGACGGGACCCCCAAGACAAGCCCACCCCAGGACCCAGGTTTATGTCTTTAAGTCCCAACTGCTCCTGCTGCAGGAAGAGAGACAGACAGACAGACAGATAGACAGAGCGAGCAAACTTTTTTTTTGCGGGTCTGGGGATGGAACCCAGGGGCATTTGACCTCTGAACTACACCCCCTTCCCTATTTTTTATTCTTTCTTTCTTTCTTTCTTTCTTTCTTTCTTTCTTTATTTATTGGTGGCACTGGGGGTGGAATCCAGGGGCTTTTCTACCTCCGGGCTATACTCCCAGACTTATTTTATACTTTATTTGGAAACAGGGTCTCACTAAGTTGCCAAGAGCCTCACTCAGTAGCTGAGGCTGGCTTCGAACCCGTGCGATCTTCCTGTCTCAGCCTCCCGAGAGCTGGGATTACAAGCGTGCACCACCATACCCGGCTTTTATTCTTTATCTTGAAACAGGGCCTCACTAAGTAGCTGAGGCTGTCTGCAAACCATGATTCTCTGTTCTCAGCCTCCCAAATACTGGGATTAAAGCATGGGCCACTATGCCCAGCTTGCTGTGAGTTTCTTAAAAAATGAAAGCTGCAAAAGAAATCAGAGTGAACATAGCAGTGGGGTTAATTATTCATACAATAAAAATGGGAGGTGGCTGTCCTCTGCTGTCCCGTGGTGCCCGGGACAGAGCAGGGAGGACGCACCAAAAGTCACCTGCAGCAGGTTGGATCCGGCAGTGGCCCCAGGGCCGCCACTGCCCTGCCTGCCCCCACAACACGCCTGCTTTCCTTCGATGCCCTATTTCGGTGGATCGCAGCGCCATTACCTTAGCCAGACTTTACCAGCAGTTCGCGGCCTCAGCTACTACTTAGCGGGGCCCTTTGCAACTCAGTGAGACCCTGTTTCAAAATAAAGAATAAAAAATAGGGCAGGGTGCGTAGCTCGGAGGTGGAATATCCCTGGGTTCCATCCCCCATACCACACACACCCCAAAAAGAAAGAAAGAAAGAAAGAAAGAAAGAAAGAAAGAAAGAAAGAAAGAAAGAATGGACGGATGGAAGGAAGAAAGAAAGAAAGAAAAGAAAAGGAAACACCACCACAGAGAAGGGGCTGGAGGGCTGTCAGTCTTTTCAGAAGCCACCCTCTTCTTTGGCTTTTCCCCGCCTTCTTCCTTCCGGGACCCCACAGAGTCCTAGCCCTCCCGGGCCGCCCCTCCCCTCCCCGGCCCTGCGCTCACCGTTCAGAACAATCAGCACCTTCTTCCACTGGGTGTTGCCCACCTTGGGGGTCTGGCAAAAGAGGATCTCGTGTTTGTCGCAGACGAATATCCGGTCCAGGACGAACTTGGAGACCGCCGTGTGCGACAGGTTCTTCAGGGCCTCCTCCCTGCACCCGTTCCTCACGAGCTCCAGGCGCTCCAGGTAGACCGGAGGGGGGGCGAGCTGGCCGTCCCGGAGCATCTTCCCAGTTGGCTGCAGGTGACAGGACCAGACAGGGCTCGGGGCGGGAATCTGCTCAGAGCGGGAGCTGCCTCCCTACACGGGGTACCACTGCGCGGCCTTTCTCCGGCCGCCCTCCCACCCCCGGCTTGGTCACAGACACCCTCAGCACGGGAGGAACAAGACCCTTTCCTGCCAGACTCCTTCTCCCTCGTGTGGTTAACTGCATGTCCTGGATTCCCCGCCGAAGGGAAGAGGGATGTGAGGATTCCTGAGCTAAAGACTCTGGCAAGGGCAGAGGTCCTCTGCAGAGAGGCCTCCGCTCCTCCCCCTGCAGGCACCTCCTCTGCTCGGCCCACAGAACCCAGCGAGGCCTGCCCCACCTTCCCCGCATTTACCAAAAGGGGGTCTTTTTTTTTTTTGTGGTACTGGGGATGGAATCCAGGGGCATTCTGCCTCCGAGCGACACCCCAGCCCTATGTTTTATTCTTTATTTTGAAACAGGGTCTCCCTGAGTTGCAAAGGGCCTCACTAAGTAGCCGAGGCTGTCTTTGAACCATGACCCTCCTGACTCAGCCTCCCAAATGCTGGGATAACAAGTGTGAGCCACCGCGCCCGGCTCCCAGTCTTGGTTTCCATTCCCTGGTGAGGGTCACGCTCAGCGGGGCAGAGACTCAGCACAGCAATGTTCAAAGGGTGTCCATGAGAGCCGGGCGTGGTGGCGCACGCTTGTAATCCCTGCGCTTGGGAGGCGGAGACGGGAGGATCGCGAAGGTTCGAAGCCAGCCGCGCTGGCTTAAGAGACCCTGTTTCCAAATAAAAATAGGTCTGGGAGTGTAGCCTGGAGGTAGAAGTGTTTCCAGGATCCCCAGTACCACAAAAAAAAAAAAAAAAAAAAAAAAAAGAGCGCCCATGAGAAAGACCCAAGATGCTTGTGACCTGCGGCCCTGCCCCAGGGGAGCTGGAAAGTAAGGAGCACAGGCCCGAAGCAAGAGCAAGACGGGCGACCGTCCCCTGCTCAAAATGTATGTGACCTTGCCGGGCGTGGTGGGCACACTTGTAATCCCCGTGCTTGGGAGGCGGAGACAGGAGGATCGGAGGATCGTGCAGGTTCGAAGCCAGCTGCTCTGCCTGAGACCCTGTTTATAAATAAAATATAAAATAGGTCTGGGAGTGTAGCCAGGAGGTAGAAGGGTTCCATCCCCAGTACCACCAAAAAAAGGAAAAAAAAAAAAAAAAAGAGAGAAGAAAATGTATGTGACCAGTGCCTCATGACTGGGATTTTTTTGGACTTTGGAATATTTGTATCTATGAGATGTCTTGGTGATAGGACCAAAGTCTAAATACAAAAATCATGGGCGTTTTATGTGTACATGTAGCCTGGAGGTAAAGTCACATAATACTTTAATTTTGTGTAAGCTGGGCATGGTGGCACACACTTGTAATTCCAGTACTTGGGAGGCTGAGACAGGTCTGTGGCCAGCCTCAGCTACTTAGTGAGGCCCTCTGTAACTTAGGGATACCCTGTTTCAAAATTAAAAGAATAAAAACAAAATAGGGATGGAGGTGTAGCTCAGAGGTGGAATGCCCCTGGGTTTAATCCCTAATACCACAAATAAAAAAAATTGTGTATAAAAAAAGCTTCATGGTATCATGGCAGTTCTCCAAAAGTTTCAGAAGCTGGGCATAGTGGCACATGCTTATAATCCCAGTACTTGGGAGGCTAAAACAGGAGGATTGCAGGTTCGAAGCCATCCTTGGCCACTTAGCAAGAGACCCTGTTTTCAAATAAAAAATAAAAAATTTGGCTGGGGGTATAACTTGGTAGAATGTTTCTGGATTTAACCCCCAATAACACACACACATACATAACAAAGTTTTGGGCCGGGCATGGTGGTGCAGGCTTGTAAACCCAGCAGTCAGGAGGCTGAGACAGGAGGATCGCAGTTGGCATCCAGCCTCAGCTACTTAGGCCCTTTGCAACTCAATGAGGCCCTGTTTCAAAATAAAGACTAAAAAATGGGGCTGGGGATATCGCCCAGAGGTACAATGCCCCCTGGGTTCCATCCTCAGTACTGCAAAACAAAAACAAAATTATTTTTGGGTTCCGGAACATTTTGGACTTTGGAGGAGGGTGTCCAACCTGTCCCATAAAGCAGGCTGCACTAGGCAGGGAGAGCAGGCAGGGAGGCGCAGGTGGGGTGGGGCGGGCTGGCTGGGGACGGGGCCGCTGCTCCTGGAGGGAAGTGGGCCCTGCCGGAGCGCCAGGCTCACGCCCACCTTTAGATCCTCGGCAAAGCGTGTCTCTTCTGGTGACTTCCCTGCTTCCGGCACGGTTGTCAGAAACAGAAACTCCTGTTTGGTGCTGTACCCTGGGAAACAGAGAGGTGGAGATGTTATCTCACTGAGAGTCAGGCACGCGGACGGAGGGGACAGAAATGAGGTCCAGGAGGAGCCGCGTGACGGAGCCTGACCGTGGGCAGAGGTGGAGCCGCGGGGCCCAGAGCAGTCTTCTCAACAAACAGAGCCAGAGCAACCAGGCGGCTGCAGGCAGAGATATGAATCTTTAGCGAAACCCCAGACTTTATTCAAAAAATAACTCGGCATGAATCACAGGCTTAGCCACAAAACATAAAGCCATGAAACTTTTTAAAAACCAGGTACGCAGGAGAAAGTCTCTGGAAAAATCAAACTTCATCACAATTAAAAACTGTGTTTCGTGAGAGTCCATCTGAGGAGGAAGAAAAGACAAGTTATGCGCAGGGAGGAAATAGTTATAAACCACATACCGGACAAAGGACTTGTACGTAGCATATATAAAGAACTCTCGAGCCTCCAAGGACTTGTACGTAGCATATATAAAGAACTCTCGAGCCTCAACAGTTAAGAAACAAATAAGCCAAGTGGGAGATGGGCAGGATATGTCCAGAGAGTTGACCAGAGAGAAAGAGAGCAAATAAACTCATGGAGAGAGAGATGTCTAACACCATGAGCCACGAGCTGTCACTACACATCTACCCGAATGGCTTCTGTAAAGAACAGTGAGGGTGTGGACGCGGGTGAGAGGCTAGGAAAGGGCTGGAGACACTGGGTCACTCACACACCGCTGCTGAGCGTGCCAAGCGGCCTGGCCCTTCTGGAAACGGTCTGAGTTCCTTAAGAAAAGCACACGGTTGCAACAACAACACGCAGACCTGGACACAAATGTTCACACCAACTTTATTTTTTTTTGCGGGTCTGGGGATGGAACCCAGGGGCATTTGACCTCCGGGTTACACCCCCAGCCCTGTTTTTTATTCATTATTTTGAAATAAGGTCTCACCGAGTTGCAGAGGGCCTCACTAAGTAGCTGAGGCTGTTCGCCAACCGCGATCCTCCGGTCTCAGCCTCCCGAATGCTGGGATTACAAGTGTGCGCCACCACGCCCGGCTATTTCTTAATTCTTTATTTTTATTTTTTTTGTGGTACTGGGGATGGAACCCTTCTCCGGGCTACACTCCCAGACTTATTTTTTTTAAATATTTTATTTGGAAACAGGGTCTCTTATTAAGCCAGCAAGGCTGGCTTCGAATCTGCATGATCCTCCTGTCTGTGCCTCCCAAGTGCAGGGATTACAAGTGTGCACCGCCACGCCCGGCTAATTCTTTATCTTGAAACAGGGTCTCACTAAGTTGTAAAGGGCCTTACTAAGTAGCCGAGGCTGGCTGAGAACCTGTGATCCTCCTGTCTCGGCCTCCTAAGGACTGGGATTACAAGTGTGTGCCACCACGCCTGGTTAAAACACATCTTTATGAATACCACTAAAATCATTTTTCCATTTTTCTCTCATTTTGGTAAAAAGGCAAACGCTGCCAGAGCTATATGCACGAGGGCTGCTCTGTCCCTGCAGTGAGGCCAGAGTCCACTGTGTCTGATGTACAATGGACACAGGACCAGGACGGCCAGGCCCCAGTGCTCCTGAATGTATTCCAGGGACTCCGGCCAGCGTCTGTCCAACCTCTGCTGCCCAAACCTTGTTCCCTATGAGCGCTGACAACTCAGTGGGTTTTGTAGAAGCCTAAGCTTTCTTAATAACATTTTGGATAGGGAAATGTGTCCTGAATTCTTTATTTTATTTATTTATTTATTTTTTGGTGGTACTGGGGTTCCTGGAAGCCCTTCTACCTCCGGGCTACACTCCCAGACCTATTTTTACATTTTTATTTGGAAACAGGGTCTCCTAAGCCAGCACACGTGGCTGGCTTCGAACCTGTGCGATCCTCCTGTCTCTGCCTCCCAAGCGCGGGGATTACAAGCGTGCGCCACCACGCCCAGTTATGTGTCCTGAGTTCTAAACAACTGACTTCTCGGTGAATTTTTGAAATGCAACCTATTTACCTGCACAAGATGCGAAGGAACTCCCTGCCTTCCAACGCTGAAGGCCAGTTAACAACATTTTTGTCATCTGAAACTTTCTGGGATTCGTTCCCCAGACGATCCAGCCCTGATTCAACCATATTTATATTTTGTATAAAATGTCTAAATTTTACTGAAGTACTGCTTGCTTGTCTAAAGGTGGTCACGACCCTGAGGACGCTCTGCGTTCGGCCCTCCAGCACGTGCTGGGTGGGGGCAGAGACACGGGTTCTGCCCTCGAGTGGCTTGCAAGAAAGTTCAGGGGCTAGACGGGTGTGGTGGTGCACGCTTGTAATCCCAGCATTCGGGAGGCTGAGACAGGAGGATCGCGGTTCGCAGACAGCCTCCGTTTTCTACTACTTAGTGAGGCTCTTCCCAACTCAGTGAGACCCTGTTTAAAAAGTAAGAAGGCCTAGAGCCGGGCGTGGTGGCGCACGCTTGTAATCCCCGCGCTTGGGAGGCTGAGACAGGAGGATCGCACAGGTTCGAAGCCAGCCTCAGCTATTTAGTGAGGCTCTCAGCAACTTAGTGAGACCCTGTTTCCAAATAAAGTATAAAATAGGTCTGGGAGTATAGCCCGGAGGTAGAAAGCCTCTGGGTTCCGCCCCCAGTACCACAAAAAAAAAAAAAAAAAAAGTAAGAAAGACTAAAAAAATAGGGCTGGGGGTATATTTCAGAGGTAGAATGCCCTTGCGTTCCATCCCTGGTACCACAAAAAAAAAAAAAAAAAAAAAAAAAAAAAAAGAAGAAGAAAAGAAAAAAAAAGAAAGTTGAAGGACTAAGATGAGGCCTCAGACTCGATGTGAAAATGAAACAGGAGAGGAGAGAGCAGTCAGCATCTACAGACCCGCCCCAGACCCCCAGGTGTCCTCTGAGTCTGGACATATCATGCCATTAATCCCATTATTAAGGGCTATTTTCCTGTGATGGTCTGGTTAAACCTAGTTTGACACGATCCTGAAATTTGCTGATTGTAAGTCATTGCAAATATTGTGGCGCCATTGCTGAGCTGGAAGGAAGAAAATTCTACACTGCAACAAACGGTAAATACTGACTTAAACCATGACTTAGGATGATAAGCGTAACCTTCCTTTCTGCTCCAGTGGCGGGGATAACCAGGAAGAACAGGGAAGTACGAGGAAGACACTTGTCCGCTGGCCGCCAACCCTCCAGTGCCTGATCTACCAGTCACCCCAACTGTCTCCCCAAGAGGGGGCCCAACGAGCGTCCAGACCACTCGCTGACCCATGGCGCCCAGCAGGCAGGCGCCACCCCAGCCCCGGCCCCCTGCAGCCTCCAGGGCCGGGGCTGCCGAGTGCTCATCTGCTCGCAGCTGTGTCACCCGCAGCGGCAGACATCCCGCGCGTAGACTCGCTCCTTTCATCAGAGCCGAGGCAGCGGACGCGCCGAGCGTGGTGCTACCCAGGTGTTCTGGAACAATGAGATGAGGCCCCAGGTGAGTCCTGACCGGCTGCTGTGGCAGCCACCGCACAGTTTCAGTGACCTGACAGCAGAGGATCTCGGCTCAGAGTTCACTGCTCGCGGAGGGAGGGGTGACAGCGTGTCCGCCTGCACCTCCTCTCGGAGAACCTTGGGGAACGGGAACGGCGTCCTTGTCTGCACCCCGCCCCGGTGCTATGGTGGGAAGGGGGCGCACAGCCACCCGAGTGTCAGGGAGCACTCGTCTTAAGTCAGGAAGGCAGAGATGTCTGGTGAGCTGTGCTGAGCACAGCTCCCCATCTTTTCTCCACGTTAAAATCCCAAAGCCTTTCATCTTTCTCCAGGCTTCTACCTGTGAGCCTCTTAAGTTTCTGTTCCTCTTCACAAAGCTCTTGAGCATCTCTGCTATTCTGAAAACACTCAGCACGCATCACGCTACGTGCAGCAGAGCAACGCCTGATTTATCAGACGCGCCGGGGAAGGAGTGTCCTCGAAAAGCTCTTTTGCCGGGAAACCTTAAGATGCCAGGACACGCATTTTATTGAACTGCTAGTTTGGTTTTGTTTGGTTCTTCTGAGACGGGGTCTCCACGGCTCCCGTGTGCCTTGCCTCCACCACCTGGCCCGAGAGGAGAGGCCGCAGGGTTGAAGATCCCCACTGCGCACCTCCTGGTGCACAGCCAGCGCTTCACAGATCAGAGCCCCTCCTAGGAGGCTGGCAGAGCGGGGAGGGTGGGTGTCCATTTTGTAGAGAAAAGCGTTGAGGCTTGGTGTTATGGTTAGATGTAGACTCCTGAAGAGCTCATCTACTAATGATGGGAGGGTTGTAATCTCACCAGGCTGTGACCCACTGTAATGGATTCACTGGGCGGTAACCTAGGCAGGTGGGATGGAGCTGGAGAAGCTGGGTCACGGGGGTGTGGCCTTAGGGACTGGGCTTTTGCCTTTGGGGTCTCCCTGCTCGCTGGCTCTCTGGCTTCCGGCCTCCCTGATGTGAGAGCGGAGCCCATGCTCGCTCCATTTTCCACCACTGTGTCCTGAGCTCCACAGACTCCAGCTAGGCACGGACCCCAAAATCTCCAAAAAACCGTGAGCAGATAAATCTTCCTTCCTCTACGTGTATGGTCAGTTGTTTTTGGATTATAGCAGCAAGAATACTGCCTAATACACTCGGGCACACAGATGACTAGAACGTGAAGGAGGATGAGCTTGTCTGGGTGCTCTTTCTACGTCCTCATCTGCTTACCCACGTTCAGTAAGAGGGAGTTCGCATCCTCAAGGGCAGCCTGCCAGTCTATATTTAAATGACCCTCTTCCACTGTACTGAAGGTGACCTTCAAACACGTGCCGCCACTGTGGAACACCAGCCGGCCCGCAGGCACGCTGAGCGAGCCTGGCTGTATCTCTAAGAACTAGAAGCCAGAGAATTTCCCAAACCAGGAGCTGGCCTCACATTGCCGCAAGGCGTCTGCTCCTTGGACAACATGCTGGCGTTAGCCGCAAAGAAAGCGCCTTTGGTGCTCTAGGGGAGGTGCTGGGGAAGAACCGCCATCCTCTCTCCTCCTCTCCCATACTCTGTAACATGAAGGACCGGGAAGCGCACCCCTCGGTCCCAGGAGAGCTGCCGCCTGTGTGGGGACCTGGGAGCAGGGAGGCAGCGCGGACTCAACTAGCCAAAACCCACCCCACCACCGAGCGCACCTACCATCTGGGTCTTTGAAGGTCAACGTGATGAACTTGCTGGCCACCATGAACATGAAGACCACCCAGAAGCAAGCGGCCAGCAGGAGCCACTGGTGGTGCATGCTGTTGCCTGCCCGCCACTCCACGATTCGCCCTGGAAGACACAAGCCAGACGCCTCTGCTACTCACTGGGAGATCAACTAAACAAGAGCCAGAGGGATGGGTGATTTCAACTAACGAATCGCTACAGCTATTCCAATTCTTCCCTCTGCCACATGGGTATTTTGAGTTGGCATATAACATTTCATGAAATGTCACAACGAATGAATGTTATGGTCACATATGGAATGTCCCCCGAGGAGCTCAGGGATGAGGTAGTTAGGTCATGAGGGCTGCAATCTCATCAGTAGCTAAATCCATTACAGTCAGTGTGGCTAGAGAAGCTGGGTCCCTGAGGGCTGGCCTCAGGGACCGTGCTGGTGTTCTGAATCCCCTGGCTGCTTGCACTCTCTTGTTTCAGGCCTCCATGTGAGAGCGGGGTCTTACACGAGCTCTCTCTCTCCCTCTCCCGCTCCCCTTCCTGCAGACCCGGGCCTCACATGGACTGAACCCAGAATCTCCAGAGAAGTGTGAGCAAATAAATTTTCCTTCCTCTAAGCTGTGTGGTCAGTCATTTTTATTGCAGTAGTGAGTGTTGACTGAGACAAAGAATAACCAGAAAGAAGCCAAATTCATGAAATTGAGAGATTACAGATTTGATACAGAGTTACCTAACATATAACTAGCTTTATCCTAAAAGCTCACTGCTAAAATTTAAAAGCGATTTCATGATATGTAGCTTGAAAGATTAAGCCTTATATACTGTCACCCACATCTTCTTTCTTTCCTTTTTTTTTTTTTTTTTTTTTTTTTGCAGTATTGGGGATGGAACCCAGGGGCATTCTACCTCCAAGCTACGCCCCAGCCCTATTTTTTTTTTTTTTTTTTTTTTTTGCGGGTCTGGGGATGGAACCCGGGGCATTCAACCTCCAAGCTGCACCCCCTGCCCTATTTTTTATTCTTTATTTTGAAACCGGGTCTCCCTGAGTTGCAAAGGGCCTCACCAAGTAGCTGAGGCTGTCCGCGAACCGCGATCCTCCTGTCTCAGCCTCCCGAATGCTGGGATGACAAGCGAGTGCCACCACGCCCGGCCACCCACATCTTTTCTATACCTGCACAAGGACATCAATTCTCTGGTTCTGCAATCTCTAAGGTTCTGCACCCCTCAGTCTCATCTAATTCGATTCCTGTCTCTCCCACCTTTTTTTTTTAAGCATACAACCTCCTCAAGCATTTGAAAATAGATTTGAACCCAAGACTGCAGATCACCCAGCATGTTTGCAAATTCTTTCCTCTCTCTGTTCAGTTTTGTTAGCATTCTTATGTTGATTTAATGAAAGAAGAGGACTTTGTTTTCTCTCTTGGGGTATTTCATTAGGATGTTATTCTTCAGGGTCAAGAGCAAAGATGGAAAGATTTTTCTTTCCACCTTGAAATTCCAATTCAGAGCCAAGATGGGCTGGATCCTAATTATACTGGGGAAGGTGGGTGGAGGGGATGGAGCTCTTTCTCTGTCTTGTCTTTTCAACCCAGTCACCTAAGAAGATGAAGGTGTGGGTGTCTGGTGACCAGAGCTAAATTGAGCTGCCTCATTTTAAGAATGTCTGAGTAGCCGGGCGTGGTGGCGCACGCTTGTCATCCCCGCGCTTGGGAGGCGGAGACAGGAGGATCGCGCAGGTTCGAAGCCGGCCGCGCGCGCTGGCTTAGGAGACCCTGTTTCCAAATAAAAATGTAAAAATAGGTCTGGGAGTGTAGCCCGGAGGTAGAAGGGCTTCCAGGAACCCCAGTACCACACACACACACACACACACACACACACACAATGTCAGAGTAGACATTTCTCACTCTGACCAAGGGAATAATCCAACTCCTCATGGTGCAAAGCCTCAGACTTTTGGGTGTTTCAGACGAATAAACCTTTATGACACTGGTGCTTAGCTAACCAGAACCTTGGCTGCGTGGCTTTCTTTTACTATGCAGCCCTCTTCTGCCTTTAGCAGACGTGGACAATAAGTAAGTAAAATAAATAAATAAATAAATAAATAAATAAATAAATAAATAAATAAATAAATATTTAAACACGACAGCTTTGGGAAAACCTGGCTCGCTTTCCAAAGCCAGACGTGCAGAAATGGATACCTCCACCCCTCCCACTTCTGACAGGCCTCTCCCGTGGGAAAGCGCAGCCCACCCTCCCCTGGCGCCCACCGAGGCCGCTCCAGGGTGCACTTGGGGAAGGCTGCGCAGGTGCCTGCCCCCCCTCGGTCTGTGCCTCTTCCTTGGACCCCAGTGGGACCTATTCCTCTTTCTCCGCCCCCCAGTGACAAGCGCACGTCCCGAGCCGAGGATGAAAGACGCAAGCTCCGTGGGGTCCGGGTACCAGGGCTGTCACAGCACCCCCAACAAGGCCGCCGCCTCGTCTCTTCCCGTGGATCCCTCGAGCGAGGGGGGTCCCCGGCCGCCCAAAGACTCGGGGATGTTCCGGCCAGGGCGACATCAGACACGCACACAGTGCCGGCCCGCCCCTCCCGCCCGGCCTACCTGCCGTCCCGGCCCCTCCCGGGCGCAGCTCGGGCCTCGCGGGCCGGGCACCGTCCGCCCGGCCTCCGCCGGCGACCGCGGGGCCAGCGATGTGGCGGCCGCAGCGCCGGAAGGAGCAAGGCGGGCGCGCCGCCGGGGCCGTGCACGCGCGCCGGGCCGTGCGCGCCGCCGCCCGCGCGTCCCCGCCGCCCCGCGCGTGCGCGCCGTCCGGAGCGCGCGGAGGAGGCCGGGGGAGGCCCGCGGACTGCAGACGCCGCGGGTCCATCCCCGGATGGTCGAGAGGCGTGCGGCCGGCCGGGACCAGCCGGGTCTCCATCCCGAAGACGCGCTTCCCAAACTTGAAAACACGCCCATGAAATTAATTAATAAGAAACTGTAAATTCGGAGCCGGGCGTGGTGGTGCACGCTTGTGATCCCAGCATTTGGGAGGCTGAGACCGGAGGATCGCGGTTCGCGGCCAGCCTCAGCTACTTAGTGAGGCCCTGTTTCAAAATAAAGAATTAAAAAAAAAAAAAAGGGCTGGGGGTGTAGCTAGGAGGTAGAATGCCCCTGGGTTCCATCTCCAGTGCCGAAAAAGAAAATTCAAACTTGGAAAAAGGCCAATTTGCATGACTGGGGTAATGCATATACTTTTTTTTTTTTTTTTTTTTTTGTGGTACCCAGAGGCTTCTACCTCCGGGCTATACTCCCAGACCTTTTTAAATATATTTTATTTGGAAACAGAGTCTCGCTAAGTTGCCGAAAGCCTCACTAAGTAGCCGAGGCTGGCTTCGAACCCATGCAATCCTCCTGTCTCAACCTCCCAAGCACGGGGATTACAAGCGTATGCCACCACGCCCGGCTATGCATATACTTATAATCTCCTTATGGAATCAGGTTTATTTTCTTCTGTGTGTGTGTGTGTGTGTGTGTGTGTGTGTGTGTGTGTGAGTGTATGTGGCTCTGGGGATGGAATCCAGGCTCACTCTACCTTCTGAGCTACACCCCTATCCCTACTTTTTATTCTTTATTTTGAAACAGGGTTTCACTGAGTTGCAAAGGGCCTCACTAAGCTGAGGCTGGGAGTGAACCTCGATCCTTCTGACTCAGCCTCATTACACTTATAATGCTGGGATTACAAGCGTATGCCACCAAGCACGGCTCAGAGTGGCCTTTTTAATAGTCAATACAGCCGGACGTGGTGGTGCACACTTGTAATCCGCGCTTGGGAGGCTGAGACAGGAGGATTGCACAAGTTCGAAGCCAGCCTCAGCTACTTAGTGAGGCTCTCAGCAACTTAGTGAGACCCTGTTTCCAAATGAAGTATAAAATAGGTCTGGGAGTGTAGACTGGAGGTAGAAGGCCTCTGGGTTCCATCCCCAGTAACACACACACACACACACACACACACACACACACACACACAAAGTCAATACAGAGTATGTGATTCTAGCATCAAAAAATTCTACCTTTTTGCCCGGCATGGTGGTGCACGCTTGTAATCCCTGCGCTTGGGAGACAGAGACAGGAGGATCGCGCGGGTCAGCAGAGTCTCACGTGGAGCGGAAGTACCAAGGTTTAAAGCGGGGTGGATGGGGCTAGCAGTATGGGAATGCTGATTCTCTCCTGGCATCTGGAGTCTCGCGTTGCCTGGACTCTGTCTCGCGATGTTTGGAGTCTCGTAACACCTGGAGTCTCGCGATATCTCTGCTTCCGGGATTCCACCTCCTGTCCCTGCTGTGGGGTCCTGCGGGGGAAAGGAGGGACCCGACCTATCAACTCCAAAGGTGAGGAAGTCTTTAAAAAGTACTCTCATGAGCACATGATCCTCAAAGGTACTCCCACTTAGCAGTATTAAAACGTATCCCATGTCTTTGGTTTGTTGGTTTTTTTTTCTAGTTTGTTCATTTTGTTTTGCGGATTTCCAATGTCCTGAGTCCTTTAGCCATGACCCTGGTAGTTTTGGAGAGCTTTCTATTGTCTCTCTTTATGTGATGCTACAGTTAGCCTGCCCATTTTCTATTCCAGAGCTGGACTCTAGGATTGTTTCTTTGTTTCTCCAAGAAGGTGTGCGTGTGTGTGTGTGTGTGCGTGCTTCTTTCCAGTAGTACATGGTGATTTATTTTATTTTATTTTATTTTCAGTATTGGGGATGGAACCCAGGGGCATTTTGCCTCTGAGCTATACCCACAGCCTTATTTTTTATTCTTTATTTTGAAACAGAGTCTCACTGAGTTGCAGAGGGCCTCACTAAGTAGCTGAGGCTGTCTGTTAACCGTGATCCCCCTGTGTCAGCCTCCGGGATTCTGGGATGACAAGCGTGCGCCATCACACCCGGCTGGTAATATTTTTAAAAATACATGACAAGCCGGGCGTGGTGGCGCACGCTTGTCATCCCCGCGCTTGGGAGGCGGAGACAGGAGGATCGCGCAGGTTCGAAGCCAGCCGCGCTGGCGTAAGAGACCCTGTTTCAAAAATATAAAATAGGTCTGGGAGCGTAGCCCGGAGGTAGAAGGGCTTCCAGGAACCCCAGTACCACCAAAAAAAAAAAAAAAAAAACATGACAAATTTAAGACCACAGTTTGCATACTTAATGGGTTGCTCATGGCTTTTTTTTCTTTTTTAGCTGAGTTAATGAAAAAATATGGGGTGGGAACTGGGGAAGGGCTAAAAGTGATGTGTACATGGAAGATGTATGAGTACAGTGCACTGATGAAAATTTTTAAAAAAAGAACAAAAGTAGGGGAGACACACGTGTTTCATAAGCAGATTCTGTAGTTCCAATTTTAATTTGAGAGTGGAGCTTGTTTCTATTAAATCTGCATTCCCTTTCATCCATATGGAGAATTGTGGTTGTGACCTTGATTTAAGAATACAGATTTGGGTGAGAAAGCTGTGAAGAAATCACTAAGATGCGATGACTTTATGAGTCAGGATGGTGGTGAATCATGTGGCATAGAGAGGCTGGGATTATGACGGGCACAGGGAGGAGGCCGAGTTCCTTATGCGTGGTTTTTGTATTACAGCAATTCATTACGATACAAACATATTTATGTGTTTAATTGTGAGGTCTCACTGAGTTGTGGAGGGTCTCACTAAATTGTGGAGGGCCTCACTAAGTAGCTGAGACTGGCCTGGAATCTGCAATCCTCCTGTCTCATCCTCCTAAGTACTGGGATTACAAGTGTGTACCACCACACCCGGTAGGTCCATGTTTTTTGTAGATGTTCTTTTACAAATTGAGAAAGTTCTCAATCTCCCTACTTTCCTGAGTTATTTTATATATCATAAATGGGTGTCAAATTTTGTCAAATATTTTAATGCATTGACTGATAAAATTATGTAGTTTTCCCTCTTTAGGTTGCATGGTGGATTATAATGGATAATTTTCAAATGTTGAACCAGTCTTGCAAACAAAGAATAAATTGGGCTTTTTCTTTTTCTCTTAGTGTGTATGTGTGTGTCAGAGTCCCATTGGTATTCTGGCTTCTAGGCCTCCAGAGTACCTGGTCAAAATCCCTCAAACCCAGGAAGCTTGCTGTCATGCCAGTTTTTGGGTCCCAAGGTCCTCAGGTGACCTGCCTTTTTTTTCTCCACTTTTCAGACATAAGTCTTTCCCAATGATTGGTAATATCTCCTCTACCAAAGGTCTCTAAAGGCTGGGCTTTCTCTATGAACAGGATAGTCAGCATAATTGTCTATGTAAAATGGACAATCTCAAATATTACCCACCTTGATTTTTATTTTGGATTTCAACTGTCCAAAAGAAATAATAACCTGAATGGTTAAAACTGATGGGAAAAAAAATTCTTACTTTCAATTTGATGACACATTCTGGTCTTTAAGAGAGGCGAGTCTTTTCACACAGAAGCTCAGTGGGCTGACATGGGCTTAGGACTTGAGTTTTTTCTTTCTGACAAATAGGGTGGTGTTAGCCGGGCGTGGTGGCACACGCTTGTAATCCCAGCATTTGGGAGGCTGAGACGGGGGGATCTTGGTTTGAGAACTGCCTCAGCTACTACTTTAGTGAAGCCCTTTGCAACTCAGTGAGACCCGGTTTCAAAATAAAGGATAAAAAATAGGGGTAGAGGTATACCTCAGAGGTATAAATGTCTCTGGCTTCAATCTCCAGAACCCAAGTAAATAAATAAATAAATAAAGCTCTTGGGTTTCATCCCTAGTATCACACACACACACAAAATAAGGTGGTATTAGATGTTATAGTTGGGTAAATATAATAGTAAGAATTCCATAGCTTTCACACAGTAGGGAACTTAGTCTATAAAGTGGTCTGAAAACTCCCCCCAAAGAAAGGAAAGTTACAAGCATGAGAAGTGGAGGAATGAATGTGTTTTCCCCTTCCAAGTTTATTTCCTGTGAACTGATTGTTCCTTGCACCGTGGGCATGACGTGTGCCTCAATACATTCTGGGAGGCACACGCCTATGGTGTCATGATGGATAATAAAAACATAGAAACCCAAGGAAAATGGCATTACAGTGTGGGCAAAATGGCACTATAGTAGAGCCCTGATCTCCCCCCTAAAAAAACGAGCCGGTGACAGCTGACTAATAGAGAGATGGAGCATCGTGAGGCTGACTCATGGTGAGCCGTAGAATGTCAAGGCCAGGATGCCGCGGAGCACAGCAGCCCCAAGCTTGGCGCTGTTTGAGCACTGCTTCTCTAAATGACACATTCTAGCTCTGAAAGCCTTCTTGAATGCCCCATCCATCAGCGCTGCTTCGGGAGTGCATGAATGACATTTAAATGGTCAGCTGGTTGTGCCCAGATGGTGTAGATGACAACATCCATCATAGGCTGAGTTAGGCACGGAGCAACCAACACGTTTTACCTTGCCGAAGGAGAATCTTTTTGGTATAGGACCTATGGCTGTGTTTTTCCAGAACCAGTATAAAAATACCTTTCATGAGCCGAGCATCCCTACATGGATGGCAAGAGAGGAGCCCAGGATCGGGCTGGTTATAGACAGAAAGCCCAAGGCTCCAAAGTGGGTTGAAAATGAGCTTTCAAGTGAACAAGAGAAACTGGCTGCTTCACCCTGAACCGAGATCATTGACCTGGGGTCTCTGGTCCCATAGGCAAGGGTACAAAATTCAGATTGTAGTAGAATTCCCTCCAAAGCTTGTTCGCAAAGCAGACTTCTATGCACCACACCCAGCGGCTCAGGAAAGGTATTTATGGAGCTGAAAGCCACTGAACTACTCGCTGCCCCCACTATCTAAGAGATTGCTTTTGATCAAGAGGAAGATAGCTGGGTAAAGGCATGTGGTTCTTACCTTCATGAATCTTATCTGTTAGTGCATCTGGGTTCTCCTGAGATTATATGGCTCTCCTGTCTCCTGTCACTATTAAACAGCCCGGAATAAGAGCAGACATGAGGGCCAAGGGAAAGTACAAGATACAGGCACAGAAGTTGGGAAGAAAGGCGAGTATATTTGGGTGGGTGGGGACAGTAGTAGCCAATGCAGGAAGAATGGCCTTTTCCGCCATCAAACAGCTTTGGAGAATTGACTGCCAGAATCTGAAATAAACCTTTCTAAGAATGTCTGTTACATAGATAGATGCTGGTGGAACTTATAATATGCCAACACCAAAATATGACTGTACGGGACCAGAATTTGCCTCCAAAATCTGCCTCGTTTACATGAGGATTATTTTGAGCTGATTATTTTGGGAAAGAGATGATACAGAAGAAGCTCTGAAAATAGAAAAGTTATCCACTTGCAAGAGAAATTCACATTTAAAATGGAAATCTCCATCTGTAAGCGTGTCTCTCTGCTTGTACCAGGAAGAGAAGGATGATTCTAAATCACTAGAAACTCTTATCAATGAAGAAGGCAGTGGCTTAACTCTGCCCAACGAACCATTCCCTTGACTTGGCTGCTTTTCTTGGCTTCTTCCCCATAACCATGCCACCCTCACTTCTGTCTTTCTTTTATTGTGGCACTGGGGATGGAATCCTGGGGCATTGCACTTCTGAGCCACACCCCCAGCCATACTTTTCTTTCTTTCTTTCTTTCTTTCTTTCTTTCTTTCTTTCTTTCTTTCTTTCTTTATTTATTTTTTGTTGGAACTGGGGGTGGAACCCAGGGGCTTTTCTATCTCTGAGCTATACTCCCAGACCTATTTTATATCCTGTTTGGAAACAGGGTCTCACCAAGTAGCCAAGACTGGCTTTGAACCTGCATGTTCCTCCTGTCTCAGCCTTCCAAGCACAGGGATTACAAGTGTGCACCACCACACCTGGCTATTCTTTATTTTGAAGCAGGGTCTCACTAAGTTGCAGAGAGCCTCACTAAGTAGCTGAGGCTGGCTGTGAACCTGTGATCCTCCTGTCTCTGCCTCCCAAGTACTGGGATTACAAGCGTGCGCCACCACGCCCGGCTTATTCCTGTCTTTTTTTTTTTTTTTCAGCTGCAGATGGTTGAAGCCACCTTAAAGATGATTTAAGGCACCTTTTTGAGATTTGTTCATTTTTTTTCTTGGGTACCTTCCAGTGTACAGGAGGTTATCTATGTGTCTTAGTATGTTTGTGCTGCTGTAACAAAATCCCCGAGGCTGTGTAATTAATAAAGAATGCTGGGAGCATTGTTCATCATCTGCTTTTAGGTCACCTCAGTCCGG
Organism: Muscardinus avellanarius; assembly: GCF_963383645.1. NCBI lineage: Eukaryota > Metazoa > Chordata > Mammalia > Rodentia > Gliridae > Muscardinus > Muscardinus avellanarius. Next base: position 85,199,998 of record NC_137801.1, on the reverse strand, counting down.
CTTGGGAGGGACACAAACTGTCCACTCAAGTGGGAATCATTTGTCTGCAGACAAGTTTCCAAGGGCCAAATAGGACTGATAACCAGGGGCCCTGACTGATAGGCAAAGACCCTGACAGTTTTCTTGTTTATCTTTTGCTTCCCTGATTCATCCGTGACTACCTTGGTGTTATTCCCTGACTCGCCCCATAATTGCTTTGCTATTTCCTGTGATTAATAATTTCTTATAATGTTTCGGTTATAACCCTCATAAAATCAAGATGCTGCCGGGCGTGGTGGCAATCCCAGCATTTGGGAGGCTGAGACCAGAGGATTGCAGTTCACGGACAGCCTCAGCTACTTAGTGAGGCCCTGTTTCAAAATAAAGAATAAAAAATAGGGCAGGGGGTGTGGCTCGGAGGTCAAATGCCTCTGGGTTCCATGCCCAGACCCGCAAAAAAAAAAAAAAAAAAAAAAAAAAAAAAAAATCAAGATGCTGGTGGAAGGACGGCAGCAGTGGAGACCTCTCTCTCCTCCCTGGCCTCCCCAGCTGCCATGTTGACTTCCTGGTCATTCATGTGAAAGACCACTTTTCATCAATCTGTCAACATCAATGCCATTTGCTACAAATGCGAATTTATTTCTTAGCATTCTGGAGGCTAGAAAGGCCAAGATCAGCATGTCGCCATAGTCTGGTGAGGGCTGCCCTCTAATTCCAAGATGGTGCTGGAGGGGGGCAACACTCTGTCCTCCCATGGATGAAAGAGAGAGTGCTCCCATTATCCTTTAGCCCTTTGGAAGGATGCTAATCCCATCTGCCAGGACAGAAGCCCCATGACTTCATTATCACCGAAAGGTCACCCCTGTTCATACCATTACAACATAAAGTTTGTTTCAACAAGAACTGAGTTTCAAAGCCAGGTGTGGTGGTGTATGCTTGTAATCCCAGCATTTGGGAGGCTGAGACTGGAGGATCGCAGTTCGTGGACAGCCTCAGCTACTTAGTGAGGCCCTTTGCAACTCAGTGAGACCCCGTTTCCAAATAAAGAATAAAAAGCCCGGCGTGCTGGCGCACACTTGTAATCCCAGCACTTGGGAGGCTGAGACAGGAGGATCGCGCAGGTTCGAAGCCAGCCTCAGCTACTGAGTGAGGCTCTCAGCAATTTAGTGAGACCTTGTTTCCAAATAAAGTATAAAAAAAGGTCTAGGAGTATAGCCCAGAGGTAGAAAAGTCCACAGTACCACAAACACGCACACACACACACACATACACACACACAGGAATAAAAAAGAGGGCTGGGGGTGTAGCTCGGAGGTAGGATTCCCCTGAGTTCCATCTCCAGTACCAAAAAAAAAAAAAAAAAAAAAAAGAATTGAATTGCAACATGAATTTGGGAGTAGAAACCATGTTATTAAACTTCTCTATGTTTTCCTCTGGGTAATTTGTCTTTCTTTTAGGGATCTGTCCTAAGAGGAAAAACTATTTTTTTGTCCCCCGTAGTGCCCTCAAACATTAATTCCCATGCCTGCATCTTAATTTATTGGACTAAATATGTTTTTGAAGGACATCTGGTGCCACCAAAGGAAGTTATATTTTAAACATAAGAACTTATCATCAGCTTAGAAATTATATTTTTTATAGCCTATGGATTAAAGTTCAGTTGCTTGAAAACCTGCTGAGTTTCATCATAAGAACCATTTATGAAAGTGGAAGGTAATTTAATGCGGGAATGAGGAGCATTTTTAGTTTAGTTCTCTGTATATGCTTGTTTCGAATGGTCTAGGAACTGCACATGGTGAGTTCATTTGTTTGAAAAAGTTATATCTTATTAAATTGGCGTGGCACTGACAAATCCCCTGGTTACAACATTTTCAACAATGCTTAACAGAACACTTCAGGAAAACAAATGTGAAGAGATAGTCAAAGAAGCTGACCTTTTATATGTGTAAAGTCAGGTCTTTGAGTCTTAACACACGTGCTCAAAGAGTGTTTAGGAGTTTATTATATTTTTAAGTTTAGTGGCACTTATATCAGCAATTAGCAAATTGTTAATGCAAAATTCAAAACTGCAGATAATGCAAAACATTTTTTTTTTTCACGGTACTGGGATGAAACCCAGGGGCATTCTACCCCTGAACTACACCCCCAGCGCTATTTATTATTCTTTATTTTTTTTAATTTTATTTTATTGGTGCACTGTATTCATACATCATAGTGGGATACAAACTTTTGTAGACATACATGCACACATTGCCCAGTCAGCCCCCACCCGATCCCCACCCCATTCTCTCCCCATCCCTCCTTCCCATGCTTGGCTTAGTGGTTGACATCTAGTATTATAGCAATTTATCCAAAATTAAAAATGATAATCTCACATAACAGTTTCATTTGTCTGATACCAAGCGTTTGATGATTTAAAGATAGCATTTCAATATTTCTTTTTGCTTTCTTTCTTACTAGAGCATATTTTTTTCTGTTTTTTTAGGTGAAACTATCATATATTTATATATTTATTTTTCAGAAAAAAATCTATCCTAATATGGAATATGAATTCTAGATACCCAAAAACGATCTTGAAAAAGAACAAAGCTAGCAGATATATATTTTCTGATTTCAAACCATATAAAGCTACAATAATTGAAACAGTGTAGTACTGTTCTAAAGGCAGATATATAGACCATTGGAGTTAAATACAAGCCTAGAGCTAAATTCTTCCCTATATTGTCAAGTTATTTTTGACAAGGTTTCCACGAACATTTGGTGGTGGAAATAATAATCTTTTAACTAAATATTGTTGAAAAATAATAATTACATGGAAAAGAATAAAATTGGACCTTTACCTAATCCCATATACAAGTATTAACTCAAAATAGATAAAAGACCTAAATATAAATCTTAAGACTATAAACTTTTAGGAGAAAATCTGGGTTATAAAACCTCACAACATTGAAATTGGCAGTGATTTCTTGGATATGATTTCAATGGCACAGGCAACAGAAGAATATACAAACTCTCTAAAAAATAAAAGAAAATATTGTATATCCAAAGACAATGTAAACAGAGTTAAAAGTTACTAATAGAATTGGATAAAATATTTCCAAATGCTATATCTGAAGGTATATTAATATTCCAACTAGAAATCCTAAAAATTAACAACAATAAAGGCAAACAATACAACTTAGAGATAGGTAAAAGACTAACATAAATAATGAATCTCCACAGATAACCAATCTTAGTTGTCTGTTGGATGGAAACTCTTGTTTCTCTGGTTCTGGTGAGTGTTACCTATTTCTTCTTTGTAGTTAATCTCTTTGAGTATTTTCTCTAGCGCTGGTTTTGAAGACATAAATTCCTTCAGTTTCTGTTTGTCATGGAAGCTTCTTATTTCTCCATCTAATTTGATAGAAAGTTTTGCTGGGTAGGAAATTCTTGGCTGGAAGTTGTTTTCTTTCAGAGTTTGGAATATGTTATTCCAAGCCCTTCTGGCTCTCATGACTTGGTTTGGGAAGTCTGGAGTGATTCTAATTGGTTTGCCTCTGAATGTCAGTTGGCCCTTTGTTTTTGTTGCCTTTAAGATTCTCTGCTTGGCTTCCACATTGGTCATTTTGACAATTATATGGCGTGGGGATCCTCTTCTCGGATCCTGTCTAAAGGGAGTTCTATAAGTTTCCTGGATCTGTGTATCAACCTCTTGCTCTATATTTGGAAAATTTTCTGCTATTACTTCCTTGAAGAGATTGTTGATCCCTTTGGTATCACTTTCTTTTCCCTCCTCTATTTCAATTATTCTTAGGTTAGCTTTCTTAAGATGGGCCCATATTTCTTCAATGTCAGATTCCTGCTGTTGGATATTTTTTTCTAGATTAGAAACTATGCATTCATTTTTGGATTGCTCATCTTCTAAGAGCGAGATTCTGTTCTCCATGTGTTCTAATCGGTTGTTTGTGCTTTGAATTGAGGCCTTTACTTCATTAATTGCATCCTTTATCTCTTTTTGGTTCTCTCTGAGTTCTTTTCGAAGCACCTCTATTATTTCTACAGTTATTTTCCTGATTTGATCTTCTAGAAATCTCTGATTTTCTGTTTTATCAGGTTCTGATGTTGTGGGGTTGTGCACATTCATTACTCCAGTGTTATTCCTCTTTCCCATGATTTCGGAGGTTTGTGCCTTCTCTGGGTTCTTCCCTTGGGTCACTATGGCTTCACTTAAGGTGCTCTGGATCTTGAGTCTGTATTATCTCAGACCCCACTACTCCTTTACTGGGTTGTATCACAGAGTCTCCGACCCAGGGAGTCGATAGAGGCTGCTTTAAACTATGGGGGGTGCCAGGTTGCACGCTCTCCTATGGTGTGATATCTCTGCCACCACCACTCCCTCACTGGGTCAAGTCCCAGGAGGCCCAATACTGCGATTTCTCCTCTGTGGCCCGCAATTTGACTCACTGTTCTTGAGTACGCAGATGTAGCTGTACTGGACTCGGTGAATTCACTGCTGCTGCCGCCGCCGGTGGCAATATGGCGCCTCTGCCATGCCCTCGGCCATGAGGCTGGCGTATTTTTTCTTCTCTGGTTTTGATTTCCACTCTGAATCCCTGCAGCGTGTGCTGAGCTCAGCCACTGGGAGCTTTAAATGCTGTCTGCGCCGAAAGATCCCGCCTGGCTGTTCCGCAGCGGCTCACCTGGCTTGCTGTAGCCGTCCGCTGAGTTCGCCGCTGCCGCCGGCAGTATGGCGCTGCTGCCGCGTCCTCGGGCTGGTGTGTCTCCTCTGTGGCCCTGAGCTCTGTTCTCAGTCCGCTTTCTCTCTGGAGCCTGGTGGTTTTTTTTTTGTTTTTCTGGTGATGGTGTTTTCTGGCTATGAAAGGCGCTCTTTTTGTGGTAATGGAGATTGGTTGTTAACGGGACTCTTAAGCCCTGCTTTTCTCGGTCGCCATCTTCCCGGAAGTCCCTATTCTTTATTTTGAAACAAGGTCTCACTAAGTTGCAGAGGGCCTCACTAAGTAGCTGAGGCTGGCCACCAACTGCGATCCTCCTGTCTTAGCCTCCCAACTACTGGGATTACAAGCATGTGCCACCATACCTGGCTTCATCAAGACAATTTTATTTTATTTTATTTATTTATTTATTTTTTTGCGGGTCTGGAGATGGAACCCAGGGGCATTCGACCTCTGAGCTACACCCCCTGCCCTATTTTTTATTCTTTATTTTGAAACCGGGTCTCACTGAGTTGCAGAGGGCCTCACTAAGTAGCCGAGGCTGTCCACGAACCGCGATCCTCCAAGTCTCAGCCTCCCGAATGCTGGGATTACAAGCGTGCGCCACCACGCCCGGCTATCAAGACAATTTTATAACATGACTTGGGTGGAATTTAAATGATAAAAATGTTTTTAGTGAGGCTGGGCCCAGAGCCTACCATGCACCGAGGCTGGGACTGGAGCCAGCGAGGCTGGGCCTGGAGCCTGCTGTAGGGCGAGGCTGGGTCTGGAGCCAGTGAGGCCGGGCCCTGAGCCTGTCACACGGCAGGCCTGGGACCAGGGCCTTCTTCAAAGCAAAGGGCCAGCGGGTCCCTGCAACCGTGCGGCCAGGAAGCACTAGAAGCTGCCGCTGTCTCACCTCATCTCTCAGCAGATTCCCAGATCCAAGTGACCTCTATTAAAAAAATTGGTTGTGAGTGGATCATCTTGTCAAAGTTACTCACCTTCTGGTTTTCAGGTTTTCAGTAAGTGGGAATAAGTGTGGAAATTAAAAGAAGGACTTCCAAGGAAGAAACTGTAATCAATCAGATGTGGAGAAATAGAAGCTCTAATACATTGTTGGTGGGATTGCAAGTTGGTGCAACCACTTTGGAAAACAGTATGGAAGATCCTCAGAAGGAAAACAAACTTACCATATGATCCAGCAAGACCACCTCTGGGTATCTACCAAAAAGGATGAAAACCAAAATACCAAACTAAGGCATGAGCAACCATGTTCATAGCTGCACAGCTCACCATCGCCAAACTGTGGAACCAGCCAAGATGTCCTTCAATGATGAGTGGATTTCAAAACTGTGGGATGTGTACACAATGGAATTCTGCCCAGCCATAAGGGAGAACAAAATTATGGCATTTACAGTGAAATGTCACAAAAAAATAAGAAATCAGATGCTTTTCCTAATGTGCGAAAACTAGAGAGAAATGGGTAACAGGAGGAACTCCAGATGAAGAAGGGACCCTACAGAGGAGCAATGAAGGTGACCTATCTGAGGGGATGGGAGGGGGAAGAGGGAAACTCTCCAAAGCACATGATGTACGTAAACATTTCAAGTCAATCAGGAAGCCGAGCATGGGTAGGAGGGAGGGGGAGGGGAGGGGTTAGGGACTGGGTAAGGGCTGATTGGGTGATGCGTGTGTGTATATCTTCACAAGTTTTTTTTTTATCCCATTAAGATGTATAACTACTGTGCAACAATAAAAATTATGAAAAAACGATAAAAAATGTTTTAAGCTGGGTGTGGTGGCACACGCTTGTAATCCCAGCATTTGGGAGGCTGAGACAGACAGGAGGACTGCGATTTGAGGATAGCCTCAGCTGCTTAGTGAGGCCTTCTGCAACTCAGCGAGACCCTGTTTCAAAATAAAAGAATAAAAAAATAGGGCTGGGGGTGTAGCTTGGAGGTAGAACGCCCCTGGATTTCATCCCCAGTACTGTAAAAAAAAAGAGTTAGAAAGAAAAAACAAAGCACTAATATGTTTGAGGCATACTATAAGCACTAAATAGTTGACATTACCCCTAATTTTTTTTTTGTGGGTGTGGTACTGGAGATTGAACCCAGGTTTTCTACCTCTGAGCTATACCCCAACTCCTTTTCTTTTTTCTTTTGAAACAGGCTCTCGCTAGGTTGCTGATAGTCTCACTAAGTAGCTGAGGCTGTCCTTGAATCTGCAATCCTCCTATCTCAGCCTCCCGAGTACTGGGATTACAAGCGTGTGCCACCACACCTGTCTTACCTCCTAATTTCTAAAAGGGCAAAAACTAAAGGTATGCCTAATGAAAAAACAAAACTAAACTAAAGATATTTATTTCATATTTGCTGTGTGTGTCATCATTTTTGCAAGAAATAAAAGACCTTCTTCTCTTTTGTTCTTCCTCGTATCTGGCCCCAAGGAAGTTAGATATATTTTAGAAAAATAAATATATTGGCTAAAATCCCTAGAGTTGTGACTGGGCTCAGATACCTTTGGATTTAAATTACTGCTCTCACTCTTGATAGCTAATGAGCTTTGGTAAATTTCTCAATCTCTCCCAATCTCTATTTCCTCACCCATAAAATTAAGATAATAACACATTTATTATGGGTTTTCTGTCAGAATTTCATGGAACAACTTATGTAAAAATGCCTAAAATCGATCCCAATATGCAGGACTCCAGCAGATGGGATAATTTTATTATTATTAAATAACATTGTCATGCTTTCTTGAATATTGACAATTTGAAATATTTAACTTGTTCTTAGAAATGAATCTAGAAAAACCTCAAGTCTAATTTTTTTTTGTGTGTGTGTGGTACTGGGGGTGGAACCCAGGGGCTTTTCTACCTTTGGGCAATACTCCCAGACCTATTTTATATTTTATTTGGAAACAGGGTCTTACCAAGTTGCTGAGAGCCTCACCAAGTAGCTGAGGCTGGCTTCGAACCTGTGCGATCCTCCTGTCTCAGCCTCCCAAGCGCGGGGATTCCAAGCGTGCGCCACCACGCCCGGCTCTTAAGTCCAATTTTTAACCATGAATGAACAACAACAACAACAAAGAAAACAGAGCTCTAATTGAGCTTTTTGGTCTACTGAAATCTTATACCTGGGACTCAGAATTTTGTTTTTTGGGGGCGTGTCAAAGATTATAAAAACATCAGAAAAATAACTTCTTAAGGAGTAAGCCTTTATGCAGGAGTTTGCAGATTTATGTCCATTTCTTTGATTTTTTTAAAAAAATAGGGAAAGACCTTTCCTGAGTCAGAAACATTTCTCAGATCACAATAGGATAACAATTCCGACTCTCAACTTTTTATTTTTATTGCTGGATTGGAAAAGATGACGCTCTACAATGCTTACACCAGGAAGATATTATTCTACAAATAAGGGCCCAGCGTGACATTTATAAGAAAGCCTGGGTCCTCCTGCGGCTTAGCTGCTTGGCGCTCAGACACCGGCTGCAGGACCTTGCCAACAGAGGCACCCAGGCACGGGCTGGCCAGAGGCGGGTCAGAGTGGCATCTGCCTGTGGAGTTGGGGACATGCGGGGCTCCAGTCCTGGCAGCGCACAGCCGTGGCGGGCAGGGAGAGCCCAGGCTCTAAAGATGAGCCACCTTCTCCAGGTCCCTTGGGTCGTGGCCGTCTCCTGCTTCTGCATGCTCCAATTTCCCTCCGCAGGTAAGGCGACCCTCGTCCCACCTCACCTGGCCTGCGTCTGGGGAGCGCGGGGTCTGCGGGGCGCGGGGACTGGCCGTGATCCCTCGGGGGTGGGGGGCTTCCTTCTTCTTCCTTACTACTTCTTGTTTTCTGGCTTCGCGTTTCCTTCTGACCCTGTGTGGAAGGATGGGCTGCAGCCTTTGCTAAGGGGACTTTTCCCAGGGGGGCCGTGTTTAGCCAGCTCTTAGCCTCGGGGGTGGCTTGAAGGTGCTGCTGAGATTGTAAGGGGAGTCATGACCCCATGTGAGCTGGGGGTGGGGACCCCGTTTAGCCATCGGTGGTCCTGGGATGCTTAAGAGGTGCGAACAGAGGCGCTAAACACTGAGTTTATAATCCCAAAGACTGGAAATGGATGGGCGGCTGGAGAGGGCGGACAAGAGCGCTCACAGGGAAAAGGAATCTTTTTCAAAGCCCAGGGAGAGCGCCCAGCCCCGGGGCGCTGTCCGAGGTGCTGACTTGCACCCACTTCTGAGAACCACACCAGCGCAGTAGGAGGGGTGGGGCGAGGGTCTGTCATTGGCATCCATCACCATCTCCAAGTGATTAGCTTTAGGGTGCAGGGAAACGTGCCCTGGCAGAAGAAAAGCGACGCCTAGAAACAGACTATTTCAAAGGGAGACCCTGTTTCAAAAAATAAAAAGACAAAAAAAAAAAAAAAGGGTTGGGGGTGTAGCTCAGAGATAGAATGCCCCTGGGTTCCATCCCCAGCACTGCAAAACAAAACAAAACAAAAATTAGGTTTAGCCTTTAGAATTTTGATTTAGGGGAGTAGAAAAGCTTTGGAAATAGTCAAAAGAAAAAAAAAAAAAGCGGCGCGGTGGGAGGCGGAGACAGGAGGATCGCGGTTTGAGGACAGCCTTAGCTACTTAGTGAGGAGGCCCTTTGTAACTCAGTGAGACCCTGTTTCAAAATAAAGAATAAAAAATAGGCTTGTGGGTGCAGCTCGGAGGTAGAAAGCCCCTGGGTTCCATCCCTAGTATTGCAAAAAACAAAACAAACAAACAGAAAATAGGGCTGGGGGTGTATCTCAGAGGTAGGATGCCCCCTGGGTTCCATCCTGCAGTGTAATCACAAAACACAGGAGTTGCAAGAATCCACGGAGGTCATCCGGGTTAAACGCCAGAGGGTGCGGGGGTCACACCCTGAGGTCACAGGGTACAGGGTCACACGCTGAGGGCACAGGGTAAGGGTCACACGCTGAGGTCACAGGGTGCAAGGCGACACTCTGAGGTCTCCCTGCAGGAGATTTTCTGGATTCTATTTGTTTGCTTTCAGTGACCTCCAAGTCACTACCAGTTTAAGACCGGCCAGTGGCTGTTTCTTCTGTGCCCATAAGAACCCTGCTTGCAGGAAGCGTTTGGAAGTCTCTTGGGAATTTGTTACTGCCACATATTTGATTGTTTATATAATGACATACACCTCCCTCTTCTTGTTCCCTGAGGGCAGGATCACTATGGAGTTTATTTTTGTATGAACACAGAACATCTCAATACATCCTTATGAGTTGGTTTTCATTACTTTGCATTATTGAGTGATTACAGTCATCAAAAATTTCTTTATGCTCACCCAGAATCTAAGCCCCCTGTGTCTCCTGACTATGAGCCTTTGTTCTGTTCTTTGGGGATACAAGACTAAATTTTCTTACTTATGATAGTTTCTAAAATAATTGAAGGTAATTAAATGATACTTCCTACTTTTTCCCTTTGTAGAGAAGGCTACGCTCAGTTACTTTAACTCCATCTCATATTTTATCATTTCAAGTCAAACTATTGCTCTTCGGGGTCTAAAATACTATTATTTAAATATAGCATATGATTGCCTTAGCTTTCTCTTGACTCATATAAAGAGTACAGAAAACAAAAATCATGCAACCTTTAAATATATATATATATATATAGTAAGCAAATATATAATATATAAAATATATAATATATAAGTAACTATATAAATATGTATATTTATATTTATTTATTTATTTATTTATTTATTTTTGGTGGTACTGGGGTTCCTGGAAGCCCTTCTACCTCCGGGCTACACTCCCAGACCTATTTTTACATTTTTATTTGGAAACAGGGCCTCCTAAGCTAGCGCACATGGCTGGCTTTGAACCTGCGCGATCCTCCTGTTTCCACCTCCCAAGCGCAGGGATGACAAGCGTGCGCCACCACGCCCGGCTGACCTATTCATTTTTAACTGAAGTATTAGATATTCCTCCAAGTGTATCATATGTAAACTAAAAGATATGTTCATTTAGGCAGGAAAAAGGCCGTCAGGGACAAGTTCCATGCTGGTAGAAACTTTTCCAGAAGCCCACTCTGGGAGGCTCTGATGGGACAGAGGCAGGTGTCAGAAATTTCAAGGATGATTTTTTTTTTCTTTGCATGTGTGTGTGGTACCGGGGATTGAACCCACGGGCATTCTACCTCTGAGCTACACTCCTAGCCCTATTTTATTTTTATTTTGAAACAGGGTCTCACTAGGTTTCTGAGTCTCCCTACTTGCTGAGACTGTCCTCGAACCTGCGCTCCTCCAGTCTCAGCTTCCCAAGTACTGGGATTACAGGCATGCGTCACCACACCCAGTTTCAAGGGTGATTCTGATGCACATATTTTTGTTGGCACCCTTTTCTGATATTCTATCCTCATAAATTTCATCAAAATATAACCAAGTCGTTATATAATATTTCCTCCTCTTTCCTGATTTGCTAGCCCCCAAATTGGTAAATGAAAAGCTCTGCTGTTTTTCATTAACTCTCTGGTTTTCTAGTGGAAGGCAGACAAGGCGTTTACTTTGTAAATCCGATTAACAACAGTGTGTCGGATCTTACCTTCCCATTCGCCTCCTTCCTATGGTTCTTTGATAGATTACTGTTTTAACAGAATGTATGTTTTTTAGGATAAAGTTATAGAGGTAAATGCTGTGGCCTCTTTTTGTCTAATTGGCGTTTTTATGATTCTCACCCCAGGGTTCGCTCAGCCTTCAGCTGATCCTCCCGATGGTTTGGATATTGTGAAGCTCGAGGTACGCTACTGTTAGTACAGTGAGCTCTTTATTTGGTCTGGGCCTTGAAAGTGCCATGTGGAGAATGCTCACTGGCATCGTTTTTAAGATCAGACTTCGGCCGTAGCAGAAAGCTACGGTTGGCATCTTCCTGGCCTCGTTTAAGGCAGCCTGAGAGTTGTGTTGCAGTCCAAAACCATTGTCTGAAAAGACGGTTCAAGGTTCACATGTGGAACAGTTGTAGAATTTAAAACGTGTTGTAGTCGAATCTTTATTGACTGAGGAATTTATTCTTTATTGACTTTGTTAAGGAAATCCATCCATCCTTCCTTCCTTCCTTCCTTCCTTCCTTCCTTCCTTCCTTCCTTCCTTCCTTCCTTCCTGCAGTACCGGGGATTGAACCCAGGGGCATTCTACCTCCGAGCTACACCCCCCAGCCCTATTTATTTATTTATTCATTTATTTGGTGGTACTGGGGTTCCTGGAAACCCTTTTACCTCTGGGCCACACTCCCAGACCTATTTTTATACCTTTTATTTGGAAACAGGGTCTTTTAAGCCAGTGAGGCTGGCTTCGAACCTGCGCGATCCTCCTGTCTCTGCCACCCAAGCGCAGGGATTACAAGCGTGCGCCACCACGCCCGGCTCCCAGTCCTATTTTTTATTCTTTATTTTGAAACCGGGTCTCATTGAGTTGCCAAGGGTCTCAATAAGTAGCTGAGGCTGTCTGCGAACCGCAATCCTCCTGTCTCAGCCTCCTGAATGCTGGGATTACAAGCGTGCGCCACCACGCCCGGCTATTTATTCTTTATTGACTGAGGAATTTATTCTTATGTCTGATTAAGTTTTCTCATTTTGCTTTTAGTGGCTGGCGTATTGTCTGAATCAGTGGGCAACTTTTTCTAACCAACCTAAGGTAAAAAAAAATGGTATACATATCATTCTTGTAGTTTCAACAGTGTGTATTGTTAAAAGATAATTTATATCTTTATTAAGCATGCTTTTTTGCT